>NW_028141168.1:11601026-12321026 GCF_030444845.1 Prenolepis imparis | reverse complement strand
ATCTATAATGTTAGTGTAATATAAGAGTGCATAAAAGGCGGAAAATAAGTTAAAAATTTACTCGTATATAGCGCTTGAATTGAAAGAAAAGTTTGCTCGAATATCCATATTACTTTAAGACAAAATAAAATTAGAAAAAACCAATGGCGCATTATGTGAGATTGGCAAGTAACATTAAAATGTACGAATGAGAGTGACCGAGTAAGGCAATCTTTATCGGATAACAGCAGGGTGAGGAATTTTTCAAAGAAGTTTCCATTACGTGTAGCACCTCGCGGAGATTGGACTGCATCTTTTACAATCGACTCTTGAATATTTGAAATTCTGCAGCAGCCAGACAGTCGAATATATTCGGAACGCAAAAGTTCCACACAGGTCAGGTCAGGAACATTCAAATCGGATAAGGAATATCAATATTTTCTTATTATCAATGCAATTTTTTATTCACGCCCTATAATTACATTAATGCGATAGTTGTTGGAATTTTTTTGAAAGTATCTCGTGTTGCAAGTGGTTTTCTTCTATTTAATGAATTGCATAATCAATAATTAATAATTGCTAAAATAATCAGAATTAAAAAAAGTATTTTATAGCAAAGAGTACTAATTTTTATTCTCTAGATTTACCCGACTTTTTTTAATTCTTATGAATTGAAGAAAATTTGTTAATTCTAAAACTTAGTAAATACAATTAAATTTTAATGATTTACATATCACTTAAATAAGAGTCTGAATGTTCTGAATAATAATAATGATAATATCTAAATTTATTAAAATAGTATTTGAAATTTTTCTTTTTCTCTTTTTCTTCGATTTTGTCTGATAATATTTTTATATTGCAAGTTTTTTTAATATACATAAGTGTTTATAATTATACGTGAAAAATAACTATGTGCTCTCAATAAATAGGAAAAGTAATGGAAAATCGATTACACTCACTTGATTTAGTATTTTTTCAATATTTTTCATAATGATGACGTTTCTGCAAATAGCAATAATTTGTTTTATTTTTTTATTTGATTTTATTGAATTTGTTTGTAAAAGAAAGACAAAACGTGACATCCAAAACTTATTTTTTTAAAGACAATAAATATTTAAAATAATTCTTCGAGAACGCGCAATTATCTAGTTTGTCATTGTATCGTGCAAGTCGCATATCTGTCTTTGTGCTTCAGATTTGTTATTTATCTGATCCTAATGCGAGTAACGTGAAATCGTAGCGTTAACACAAATTTTGCAACATATAATTCGATCACGTTGCGGTGCAAATAAATCGATGGTCACTCCTAACAATACGAATCGCGTTGAAATTACCTACACAAATTACAGTTTTGTCGTAACAGCGGAAAGAATTTTTTTTTTTTCGTAACAATCTGGAACTTGTGCCATAAGATACTGGAACGTTACGTTTCGAATGAGTCGATACTGAATGGCAAACTGCGACGCTAACTTCGAAATGGCGAACTTTTTATTTAACGGTGTACTTGAAATCATACGAGTTGTTTTGTAGGTGAACACATACGTATAATATAGCACGTATGCTATACATACGTGCTATACATACGCATGTGTGTGTGTGAGCATTCTAGCACAGCGTTTATACCATCGGTTAAATGACAACGTAAAGCACGTAACGCAGCTATTAAGTACGACTTTACGGGAGCTAGCGCTGGGAAAACTGTCGTTGCCCCTCCCTCCCACATATATATATATATATATATATATATATATATGTATGTATGTATGATATGCATATATGTATGTGTGTATGTGTCGCCATTTCGTGTTTTAATCGAGCTTTCGTGTTTCCTAAAGAACGCTCGTAAGACATCGACATAATCGAAATATTTTCCGGGAAGTAAAAGCGATACACGGATTCTCGCATGTCGAAAGTTTAATTTAGTTTTCAATTAACGTTAACATATGAGGTGTATATAGAGAAAATATAATAGAAACTCTTGAATATTTATTACTTATAGAGTAGAGAAGAAAGGAGTCAATTAAAACTTGAAGGCGAGAGAGAAAGCATATAGTTGTATGTAAATCTATGATGATTATATATATATATACATATTTCAGTATGTTTTTTGATAAATTTTGATTTATATCTTTCTCTTTTCTCTTTAAAACACAAAATTAAATTGGAAATAAAATCATTAGAATACGCACGTTTAATAAAAACATGTTTCTGAAAGATAGATTAGATAAGCAATTCTTAGAAAAAAATGCGAATTCAATCATTAGTTTACAAACTTAATTATAAGCGGAAGTTTAGTTTCAGAATTGTCGGCTTTTTTTAAAAATATGTCTATAATGAGATATTCTTGATATTGTTTATATTAAGTTCGCGAGAGCATTTAAATGTGTGATATAGCTGAAAGGAGACAGTATAAGAAATTAATGAAATCCATTTCCTTCTTGTCCACACAAGCGAGCGGTTAACAACCGATTCATGGTCAACAGTGCTATGTTTCGAAACATTTTGAAATTTACAACAAAGCCGTTTCAGACTGAATGAAAATTAAACCAGCCCTTTAATGTCGCTTCATAAAGAAAGAGAGGATCGCGGAATGTAGCTCGAGAGTTATGTTTTCGCATTGACAATGCTCACATACAAACAATGGTCTATTTGAAATCGTCACGAAAAGTCTCATGCTTGCGATAGTTCAACAGAGATTTGAAAAGTGAATCAAATCTTGAATTTTTCACAAGTGCCATATCACCTAGACTTTATAAACTGACAAAACTGTCATCTTATATCCATATAGTCTCTTTTCTTATATACGTATATATGATGGAGCAAAAATCAAACTATCGTGTGTTCTTTCACCAACACACTCTTTGATTTTCGATGTATCTTTTTTTTTGAATGTCGGAATTGTTAGAATATCGATGCATACAAACGTATCAATAATTTCAATATTGATTATCTATTTGCCTTGTTTTACATGTTGTGTTATAAATTATATTGGAATAATAGAATTTTTTTTATCTTTCATGATGCAGCATCAAGATCACCAATATCAGATATTTCGCAAACACGAAATGAATATCTCGTTTTGCACGCGAACTGGCGAGTCCAGGTTGTGTCCGATCACAGACTGACTATTTTCACTTTATCTGTCGCGTACAAACAAAGTCAGAAATACTTGTGAGTCTAATATGATGTGATACGTCAGTATCAGCACTGCGAAAATTTGTTTATTATCTTTGAAAATATCTTTCATATCTTACATAGTCAACAACGTGACCACTTCACAAAAAGGATTTTAAATAGTTCGTGTAATATAATCTTTGTTTCCTACATATCTTGTTTATCACATATTTGCTTCATAATTTTAAATGCAAAATAGTCATGCGTTCGTCCTAATAACCCAGTGCTATTGTACCGAAAGGTATAAATTCCAGATCAACAAGTGTAGCAGTTTGTATAGTTCTCTTCGAGATTATTGAATGAAATGATTTAATATCTGTTACTATGTGTGCATCCCGTTTATAACTTTAATATTGCAGAAACGCGTTATCGCTACGCGTATGAGCACTAAACCGTCACCGATTTAACAATAAACAGTTTGAGTGTACGTTTATATCTGGGAGAGTGAAAAAGGGGGCGAAATAGCACTTTCCGTACCGCGAGTAGAAATTCAACCGTAACGTAGTGTTCATATTGTGTACAAAGTTTAAGGCTTATTGTGCGACACGGGCTTTCACGAAAAACGATGGAGATTTTGTCCGTGGCGCGTGACTCGGGTACGATACCAAGGATCGTTTCTCGGAAAGCTCGGAATTTCTTTTTCGCTTCTCAATTTCGTCAGTCTGTCTCCTATAGCTGGTGCTTTCGATAAGTCTTTTTCGTTCTTTTAATGCGTTACGATCAAAATGTCACACCGGGGGCATCGATTTCTCGCCCGCCGTGCCCGCCGACGCATATATATGTCTGGGACATTTGTTTTCGTACGGTCGATACCATCCGGAACGCGCGCGAACGGGCAACATTCGCGTGCCAAATCATAAATATATCATGATCTCGACGATGAGAACGAAGACGGAAAGTGATAAAGTCATATAGGTAACATCGACGAGCACAGACACGCGATAAATTTATGCTTTGTTTTATTTGCTTTTTAACTTTTAAGAATGAAAGATTTCTAGTGTAAAACAGACTCACTTTTTTTTTTACAAACGTATCTGTCATTAAAATATCGAGTGTGAATCAAGTAATTATTAATAAAACAAATTATTTCATTTGATATGTTATATCCGAAACAAATAGCAGTTGTATTGTATTTTCTTCTCTTTGTGGAGTAGTTATTAGTTGACTATGTAACTATTCAATATTTGTGTTATTCAAATAATAATATTAACATTTAATAAGTAATATTAATATGCGAGTTGATAAAAATTATTTAGTGAAAATGTGCGATGTCTGATGGAATTAAATCATCAGCATGGATTTATAAAAGTTGCGCGATTTGACATGCACAACGCTACGGATAAATATTTACTTACATTTAAGAAGGGAAAACAATGAAATCTCCTTTTTGATAGAACACGTCGATACGTATATCCGTCGACACGATCGTAGAGTTTTTGTTATTTTTATTAAAAGTCTACTTTTCCATTGACAATGAGACTGACGTGACATATTCGCTCAAATTCAGATATCTGCGATCGTAGTTATTGGCAGCCAGGTAGCAGGCATATTTTGGGGGAATCGTAAGTGGAGTGAGCTATGTGGACGTGCATATAACTGGGACAGCCAATAAAAGTCCGATGGAAACGATAACGAGCACTCGTCAATGATCCCGTACGGATATGTATGTCTATTATTTTTATCCTCGTTTTCCTGACCACTCGTTTATATTTCGGTGTTATTCATTATTTCTGCTTCCGTCGCGCATCGCGAATGTCTGCGTCGATTTTTTTTTCGTTATCACGCGTACCAGTTACATAACACAGATTGCTACTTTTTAAAAACAGTCATGGCCGGCTGCAGGCGACGTTGCACGATATTGTAGCGTGTCACTGTTCGAATGGAACAGAATAGTCGTGTGAAAAATTTGCGCGATTAAGTGAGGTATGTGGTGAAAACGCTGGTTAGAGTTTTTATTTTGATTTCTCGTTCGAGATTGAAAAATTTCTGAATAACATGAGAGGGAAAAGCCACGTGTACGCTCGACGACACTCATTGATTATCTAGGTCCTTGGAAATTATTACTTCGGTTGGATAATTTGAACGAGCCGAGATTCGAGAAGCGATTTAATTACCGTGAGAAGTTTCAGAGTTTTAAAGACGTGCAATTTCTAAGGTAATGAAAGAGTCGTAAAGAAATCATCCGAGCTTCAATAACGATTTCTATCGAAGATATTGAAGTTCAAGTGAACTGAATAAATCAAAGATAATTTTACGTTGTATTTATATATATTTAGCTGAGGTAGAAAGATCGTATTGTGAGTATCGATATAAAGTATAATATTATAAAAATGTATTTATATACCAGGGGAAAGAAGAGAGAATAAGTTATATTCGTACACAAATATATATTGTGAAAGTGTCGAAGATTATTTATAATTACAATTTTACTGATTTAATTAGAATAACACAAATTTGAATAAAATATTTGACATTTTAAAGTGGATTTATAAGAAAATTTGCTTTCTATTCTACTAAAATTATACGTTACAAAGCTTTAGTTTATATAATAATCGTATATTTATATCTCTTGTGCAACATTTCAATAAATTATTAATTGAAATTATCACAAGCAATTAATAAATATTTAATTTATTAATTTAGTTTAAATAGCTATTTTTATTACATAAAGATTATAATAATGATTATTATAATTATTTTATAATAATGATATTCCCCGATTATAACATCTATCACATACTGAAGAATATTATACAATTAGTAACAATTTGCAAATATTGGCAATGTCGAAAATTAATGATGAATTTTATGGAGGTCTATTGTAATGAATGTATATTATATGAAAAGCGTATTAGTATACATATAAGTATTCTCGATTGAATAATTAATTACGTGATCAAGTGCTCTTTTGTATATTCGGCTAGAAAACTGTAGGAATATTCTATTTCGAATAAAGCCGTCGTTTCTCGCTGTAGCAATTTCGTCTCAATTCGTTCGAGGTTGCCGCGGAGAGTTACTGTGGCTTTTCCTCGGTCGGCAGATCTCCCGGTTGCGTATAGAACGCAAAATAGTTCGCTCCCTCGTTTCCGCTCGGAATACTTTCCGCATAGTTCCGGCGAATTACGTGGGTATGTACTATACTTGGTAGTGCGATTTAAATAGTTCGAAGGGATTTGCCGTGGAAAAATCCGATAAGAGCTTCCTTAGCGTTCCGTTTGACGATTCCGAGCTCGGCAATTCCTACAATTTCGCTTCTGCCACATCCATTTTTCTTTTTCTCCTTTCAGCTCTCCGCACTTCGAACCATCTTTCGTACCGGCAAAAGTAAACGGGCTACTTTGTTCGTAATATTTAACGATCTTTTCTCTCTTTCTCTCTCTTCGCGTTCGATCTCGAAAAAGGGTGGAAATCTTGAATACTAATTTATTAAGTACGGTTGTTAATTGAATCGTTTGATGGTGTATTACGACAGTACATGCAAATCTGATTTTCTTAGAGAGTCCGTCGCAGGAGGAAATGCAACTTCTGTAGCAAATAATTTAAGAACTTAAGAAATGATGAATGCGCGCGCGCACGTATATGACGAGGGACTCTGATGATAAAATTAGCGGTGCGCAAATAAGAATATACTCTAACAGTTTATATTTTCATACGTTCTTCTATAACATTTCTAGTAAATAGTAATTTTCCAGCATATTTTATTATATATAAAACTCGAACGATATATTCGATATCTACTTTATGGGTAAACATACTGTTACGTATGTATTATACAAAGAACGATATTTCTTTTCGGTAGTGCATATATATTATGTATATTGCCGATCTATTTGTTTCGCGTAGAAAAGATTGAAGATATGACATATCATCGCGCTGGCTTATCTCTCATGCAAATAAAACGTCAGAAGAAGGTAGTGGATTAGATCGAAGATAAAAGGCGCGTTAACGCGCTCCACGAAGTGATTAAAAAGTTTGTAATCAACGCGACGATCGACGCGGGTAATCTTCGAGGCCGCTGCTTTTAACGGAGAAAATTTTTCCCTCGAGCGATTTTACTGGCAGTTCAGATTTCTCGCAAACTCGACGCTCTGGCAGGTATTTTTTTTCGTGACAGGCAAGTGCTCGAATTGAGTTGGGAATTGCGTGGCCCCCCCAATTAAATTTCTCCATCCGCTTGCTGGTATGATTCGAAATCGATACCGGTATCTCGAATGACATCGGCTAATGATGTCGATGAGCACGAATCTAGGAAAAAAGGTGGAAATCGAGAGGTGAGTGCTTTCGATACGCCGAACGGAGCCCTTGTATTTTTTATTACCTTGCAATGATCTCAATGAGAGATGAATTGTTTTTCACGAAGAAAATAAAAATTTGCTTTTTGAAACATATTTTACGAAAAAATTTATTGATGCATTTTAAATGCTCTTTAATCAGCAAGACAAATAATTACTACTTATATATAACTTTTATTCTTTTTATGTGAAAAAATATTTTATTAATTTATATATTATTTTGATAGTTTATTCATTCTTTTTTGCTCTAAGTTTATTCTCAAGGTATATTTGCATACATATATTTGCATGATATAAAGATATATATTGATTAATTTGAAATATACAATCTTCGTATCTCTGTTTCTCGAATGAGTATTTCTCGTTAAAACGTGATACAACTCCGTTCGTCAATTCTACTGGTAATTTAACTTTCGGCAGTACGCGACAAAGTTAAATCGAACCCGAATGAAGGACTTCAAGCGTGTTTCTACCTACACCAACAATGAGAATAGAGCCTAATTGTCAGAATGAAATCCATCACATTCCATATGTTCTACAGGTTTTATTTGCTCAGAAAGAGATTTTATGCTTTTATTTTAAACTGAGAAATTTCTTAATATAATATTTTATAACATAAAATTGTTTTTATTACAACAATTGTAATACAAAATAGATACAATACTGTATTTTTTATACAGTTATAATACAATAAATATAATACTTTTTTTATTTGTGATTTAATAAATATAAGTAGAAAAGGAATGTAATATTAGAAAAAACATATCGAAGTGCGTTAAATGTATATTCCAATTTCTTCCAAGTAATTACAGTTTTACAGGTAATTGCTTTAGGACGGTTAACTACCCTAATTAACTTTAGTCTCAGCTTAACTGACTCTTTATTCCTTTCTGAGACTAGAACAGTAAAGAAATAAAAAATTAGTTAGAATATGGCCGAAGTTAACCGAAGAAAAACCGAGCCTTAAACGGTTAATTAAGAGTTTCTTGAAAGTTGATCTCAACGAGCTACAATCTCATAAGTGTAATTTTACGCACGATATCTCGACGAGAAAGAGATACATGAATTCAGTTAGATATGTGCTTTATTGAGCAGAAAGTAACGCGTCTCTCCAGATTCGAGTTCATTTATATTGTACATAGCTGAATATTATTCGCGAATTATTGTTCACAAAATTACATATCATATCTATGTATCAAACTTAAATGACTTGATATACATGTATATGAACATAATGTA
Organism: Prenolepis imparis; assembly: GCF_030444845.1. Lineage (NCBI taxonomy): Eukaryota > Metazoa > Arthropoda > Insecta > Hymenoptera > Formicidae > Prenolepis > Prenolepis imparis. The sequence goes on along the minus strand of NW_028141168.1, from coordinate 12,312,342 downwards.
TTTTTTATGTATACGTTCATGATTCTAGTATGACGTATTGAATAACAGTAACTATACGATATTAAATTCTGAAGAACGATGTAGGGACGATATTACGAGCGCTCGACTCTGAAAAATGATCACAGAAAAAGAGCGTTCTTCTAGTCTGTCAAAGGTAGTATCTTTCCGCAAAATTCTTTGAAATTTTACTCCTCTTGCATGAACTTTAGTGTATAGAGATAGAAAGAAAGACAAAAACACTCTAATTTTGCTGGATTTCATGTTTTTCTACAGTGACATATACGTATATTAAATTGTTTCTCGAACAATTTTGCACTTAATGAGAGTAGTCCATCGCGATATGACGATAATAACGATATCAAGGATTTATAAGATGAGACTTTGTAATATTATATCTAAGATAGATTTAAAACGAGATTTCGCATATCGTATGAGCAAATGAACGAAGGACGAGAGCCAAAGATCGTTATAAAAGAAAAATACGATAAAATCCTTATCGTCATTTCGACCATTTCCATTCTTCTTCTGCATCGAATAAGTCTTTATTCGAAATATTTAAATGCTCACTCTATCCTACTGCCATATTCTCAGAGACTTTTTGCAATCCGCAATTTTCTTTTTTTTTTCTTACTAGGATTAACCGGCGATATTATTCTTCAATTTGGATTAAGTTCTTTCTTCTTAGCTAGCACAGACTTTCTGAACTCGTCTAGCATATCGAGATAGGTGAGCCGAAGAAACTCTGCAGGCTTTTTCGTGCGGTCGATTTTCAGAAATTAGCACTTTGATTAACATTATTTCCCAATGAGGAATTTGAGCAAATTTGAATAAAGAGAATTTTGTAAAATAACGTCTTTCATTTTATACTGTTTCAAGATAACATAAATAATAGTTGTGTTAATAAATAAATGTTCGTATAAGAATTACAGAATCTCAAGATTTTTCATAATCTACAAATTAAGCATAAATAAGCATATTGCATAAGCTGTTCCAACTTTTGCGAGAATAAATTGTGTAGTTTCTTTTTTAGAATAATTTTAGATTTTAGTTGATTGCATCAAGTCAGAAATTTCAAAATTTGAAAATGTAAACTGATCAATTCGCAGTTTCCAAGCATTTATTCGTGGAAAAAAGTTAAAATTTTTATTTTGCACTGTTTCAATTTTAGAATTGTTTTGTGGCTAAGTTACAGGATATGATACAATTATAGCTACATTGTCATTCCATGCTGACCTGTTTACTAGCTATAGGATGCAACTAGTAGGATAGCCGAGCAAGTTGGGAACATAGTTTAGAACCCAACTACGAATTACCAATCCGATCTCGTGCGTACGTCCGCGGAGTAGCTTTTCATTCCGTTTTCACAGTAAACCACTTTCCTTGGACAACTATTTAAATTTTATTCAAATTCCGCGAATTCCAGTAATCGATGTTATTTAATGGGAATTTCTGCGGTATTTCTCCTCCTTTATGAAAAATGTCTATTGAGTTATTTTGTAGAAAAAAATGCTTTTGTTTAAATTCTATCATATTTCTTTACGTTTGAAAAAAAGGAGTAATATACAAAATAATGGAAAGATATTTCAGTACATTCCATATTTTCGAGTTACATATAATTCATTTAGACAACATTTTCCATTAGGTAAATCAAATTTTATGACAGTAGAGTTCTCGCGCATCCGATCTGACAGGGCGCGACGCACCGACATAGCACTTAGATTTATCGAAGAGCCGATATAATTGAAAAAGAAGAGTAACAACGATGATTTAATGCCCGTCGCTTTTTACCGCGTACGTCCGTTCATTGCTTCAAATCGACTCGAGGGAGCTTTTCGAGAATCGATAGCTCTCTTGCCGACTATCCCACGGTTGATTCGACCGTCCCATTGTTTCCGGTTTCCGAATCAGAAAAGCGTAGGTGCGAGAGTTATGAAGAGCGCTATAAATGTCATATACAGTGCCGATTGTTAATGAAAACGTTTTAAGGATTCGCTTTTCGTGCAGTAATAATTGAGTAGAATTAATGGCACAAAAGCTTATTTATATATGACGATGTGGTGAAATCTAAAAAACGGAGAAACTACAATTAAAAAAAAATTTTGTTTGGTACCAAAGTAATATATTCTTTACATAACATATATCATGTTTTTACTATGTAACAAGCTGAGCTTATTAAATCCAAGTGAAGCTGAGTGTTATAATTATTCCGAATAATTAATTTTTTGAATCAGCAAGTTTGCTATTTTAATTAGAAACCCACACATATGCCACAATTATACAAATTTCTAATTCGTGACGCAACAGTCGGCCACGTTTATTACTTACAGAGATTTCTTCTTGCTCGCTTGCCTTGCCACCCAAATTCCTTTTTCCTTTCCCTTCTAAACTACTAGTGCCGATACTGCTCCGCAAGACAGGAAACTCCGGCCCGAAGCCGCGCGAATTATCGTACCGACGATAAATGGCGGCGCGTCTTGCTTTTCTTCGAGCGCGCGCGCCAGTGTATCTCGTAAGTGATTTACATCGTTCTCCAATTTCGGGTCTTTGCAGTAAGTACACTTAGGGGCGTTATTCTCTCTCTCTCTCTCTCTCTCTCTCTCTCTCTCTCTCTCTCTCCCTCTCTTTCCTGCCACCTTGCCTGCAGCCCGGGCTCGTCCCCCTGTAACCCCCTGTTCCACGGCGAAGCCGGGTGTGATAAGGCCGTAGAGAGGGCGGAATAGCGTCGTGGGTGGAGAACGGGGATGGGGGATACTCGAGGGTTGTAGGGTGGCGGATCGCTTCTACCGCCGTTGGGTTTCTTGTAAGCCGGTAATCTTCGGTAAGTAACAAAACACGTGGCTGAGCTTAGGGCACGACGCTCCAGGAATTCTCCTGGCAACTCCATGTATATCGGCTCGTCGTAAAGCGTTAGTGCAGCATTTGATGCAATTCGCACACACGAGATTGCGCGCTTTTCGTGTGTAATAGTTTCGCGAGGCTTTAAACGCGAGAATTACGCTGCCATCATTTTCGATACTTCGTATTTATATGATTTTATTCGAAAAAGTCAACATTATAAAAGTATATTATATATTAGGTATATTATATATCATATTATATCATATATATGTATATAATATATATAGATATATAATATATATTTTGTTTTATGGGATTTGTTATAGAACAGTGTTAACACGGCATATGACACGTATTCAAATATTGATTTTGTCTCGCTGTATATCTATTTAAATTTGTGAATTACATTTGTGCAAAATTATTCCGCATCGTATAATGAATGATTAGCGACTTAAATATTCAATTTAGATTTTTTTTTATCCAGGCAATTTAAGAATAGCACGTAGAAATAGCACGGTGAAAAGGTGTATTTTCTTTTTTTCCTTTTTTTATTGCGAACCGAGCAAGTTTTAACACTCGGAAATGGATACGACGGAGAAAGAGGAAAGAAGAGAAGGAGAGCGCGTAAAATGGTGGAATAATCCTTGGCTGTCGGTATTAAAACCGAATGCATTTATAACCTTGGAGCCGTCGTATCCCCTGACCGAACAGACACAACAGTCGTTACTTGCTACCTCGGCAATGACGTTGGACATACTCAAATCGTATACCGGTACGTTCGGGCTTGGAATTTCTCTCCTCTTCCTATTTTTAGTTTATCTCTGCGCCTTTCAGGGATAATAACAGACACGAACGTATCATGCCGTATATAATGAGATTATGGTGCGCAGAAATGATTAATCTTCTTCATAAAATGATTATTTTCTAATGAAAGAATTACTCTCACTGCATTATAATGGATATTACACTCTTGAATTTATCTGAAATATTGTTTCGAATAATAGAGAATATAAAATTCTTTGATATGAATTTTACGTAAAGGCGTAACTTATTTTTATATATTATTATTTATTTTTATATATTTATTTTTTTTTGTACATTTGATAGTATGATATATTTAATGATTTTACCGCTTTGACACATTGCATGTGTAATTTGCATCAATTACACAGGCAACGTGTTTGGAGATTCTTGTTTCAATAGAAAATACGTCATTTGACCACGCTTTTGTTAGCCATTCGATTTTTCTTCAAACACCAACACGATCGTGCGTTTTTCAACTACTACTACGTTATCGTAGATGCTTGTAATTAAACTCTAATTGCCGGTGTACTGTCGTGTCGCGCTCGGCTGACGAGAGATTCTGACGAAAAGTAAAGAGGGTGCATCTCGCACTGTACCATGAAGCGCCACCGCGTGTCCACGAATACTCTCTAGTCGAGTGGCCGCAGCTGCGTCTCGCCCGAGATAGGTTCCGGCAGGGTTGTGTAAATGATGATGGTGGAAAGTCGGCGTGGCGTTCGCGTTGCTGTGGAAGGTTAATTGTCCTTGTCCCATTCCGGCGATTATACGACGTGTCTCGATACGACAGTTCAGTTTGAACGTGCACGAACCAGAAACCAATTGACCTACATGATTGAAATGGATCGTAAAAGATACATAGTGACACGTAGTGCGTAGTTTTACACGAGAGGAAAGATTTTGCCACTGCAGCGTCAAAGTTTCGATAACGAGAATAACAATCGATTTATTATCCTAGCTAAATAATTTTTTTTTCAGATTTAACGAAATTTATTTTCAATAAATAAAATTAATATTTTTAAATGCTTTTGATGTTTACAATAATTAAAACAAAATTTACTACGATAGCATAAAATATGCTATCGTGCCAGCAAACTTGTTTTCTCCGCAAATATCTACTAAGCATAGCTTATTTTTTTTCGCTTATCGATATATGTATTTATATTTAGGTTTATTATTTTTTATCATTTAATTTTATCTCTAGTTAATTGGTTTTAGTCACACAACGGAGAATCGATATTGTTGCAAAATAGTTATTACCTTCATAATTTTAATTATTTTACGCATTAATATATTGTTATATACATATATTATTTTTATATTTCGTGTCATTGCATATTTTGGTATAATATTTGGTATAATACAATAACGCGAAGCTTTGCATATTGTATTATAAATGTATACATAGTATTTGTATAGCACTTATAACGTGATATAGGTACCGCGTACCCGTATATCGAATTGGACGATGGATACAGCAGTAAACGCGACGGATTATCCAGGCCATTGCTTAGTAAATCTAGCAGATCCTGGCAAATCGCGCTCGTTTCCCGAATTCACTGTGGCACTGGCCGATATTTAAACGGTACGACCGATTTAGTGCCGCGACAGTGGTATAGAGTATAAACAGTGAGTCATTTAATGAGCTAGCTCGTTAATCACATACCTGTTAACCACATTGTGTTAGAACATCGTCGGCATCTCCCTAGAAAATGTAGCTCGTATGTGTCCATCACAAAATTTTCGTTAATCTGTTACCTACAAATTATTCTGTGTGGTTGAACCATTAATTATATTGTTACTTCCGAAACTTGTGTATTTTTGACTTAAATATCTTCTGTATGTATATATAGAAGATATCGAAAAAAGAGATATAATCACAAACACGATTTAATAAAAATTTTATTAATTTTAAATTTCTCGGCATGCTTCACCGAATTATTAACTATATTGCAACAATTATAAGTTTATCATGAACTATATTATGTTCGGAGAGATATATACCACACTAATTTCTATCGTTATTCGATATTCAATAACAACTATCTAATATAAAGAGCTATTTATAAATGGTAGCGAGCTAGATGATGATGAAATACCATCCGGGCACGAAGAGAGAGATAGAAACTCAGGGATCCGCGCTATTAGTATAATCATTATGGTATATATCGGCCGATCGATACATATTTCTATCCCCTCCGTCCCTTTGCTCTCTTATCCTCGACAACCATCCCCCGGAACTGTTCTATCCGCGGTACCCTTCCATGTTCGAGAGGTGTTTGCATGCCGGAATCAATTGCGTTAGAGATTACCGCGTTTGATTCAATTTCCAGTTCCGACTGAGCTTAATTTATTGTCGTTCCGCCTAACGCTCGCTGTTTGACTATGGACTTTGTCCTCGTCTAGTTATACGCATGCATCTACGCTTATGCACGCGTCTATGAATACGCGTGAGAACATGGTCGATTGTTTAATCGCGAAATAATGCTAATCTTTGAATTGTCGATTCCGTATCGCGGATAAAAAAAGTTGCAGATCATAGCGAAAAAATTCGAGAGAGTCGATAATACATCAATAATAATTAGAATGGTTAAATTACGAAAGTGCATCGCAATAAACTCTATGAACATGTAACAAAAAATGCAGCATCCGCCATGCGAACATTCAATATGCGGATACTTTATCATCATTCTGATAAAATTATGTTTCACGTTTCTGTTTGAAAACTTCACTCCGTATTTTAGCGCAATTTATGGTATACCGGATGAAACTGAATTACGTGATTATAGCCGGTAATCAAATATTTGATTGCTGCGTTTATTATCCGTTTAGTATCAGCGTTTTTCCTGCTTTATATTGTCTAAAACTTTAATATTCTGTTATAAAAGGTAACATTATTATCGTTTTCATTTTCTAATATTTTAATTTAAAACAACGGAAGCATAATTTATCGCAGAAATTATTTTCAATTCTGAAAAATTTTGCTCGTACATCCGTTCTGATTCTAATTGCTGATTCGAAATTAAATTTTATTTTTTATTTTGTTCCTTGATAAAAATGCGTGAGATCTCAAGTAGAAAAATAAACAATACGGCAGATTACGCCTTGCTAAGTGTACGATCTGATGCGACGAGATAAGCGATGTTTTAATTAAGCATTAAATCACGGCACGTGCATTTCTTGAAAATAATGCAAGGCGCTGCAGTGATATACGTGACAAGGTATGACTGTACGTGTATGCCGCTCCATTTAGTACCGATGGAAACCGGAAGTTCTTCCTGCATAGCGTTGGAATTGCGCGGGTCGAGGGTTGACGCAGAGTCCCAGCAATTAACACGAACGTTTAATTAAGCATCCCCCTGGCTAGATGCACATAGACGCTGTTATTCTCACATACCTGAAGCCGAGATATATATCGTTACTACTAACAATTACTCCAATGCGCTGTGCAAGGATAGGAGATTGTCTTTGAGACGTTCGAATTAATAGAGCCGCTTTACTTGTTTCAGCTCCTTTTGTTAATTATGCGGCTATAAATCAAACTTTTTGCTAGCTTTCGGAATTAGCAGTGATATGTATATACATATATTCTCTATATTTTGTTGTACATGTTAAAATTTTTCATCAGATCAAAGAGATACGTAAAACAGAATTAAAACTGAACAGGAATTAGTAATAATTAGTAATATATAACATGTAGACACACAGACACACATAACAGAGAGTCAAATCTTCAATTAAATGTAAACTTGGTTTTATAAAGATATCATTAAAATTCATTTTTTTCTGCTTCATATGTACATATGTATATTAAAATATAGTTCGACGCTTGCAGAGACGAAATAAAATTATTTTTGATGGAGATGATCGCTTTAATTGTGTCGCTTGCTCTTTCACAAAAGATGTAAGTTTAGATTCTGCGTTGAAATCGTATTCTATCACATTTCTCTGTTGTTCTGTGAACGAGCGGTAAATTTCGAGTGAAAAGATAGAAGTGAAGATAGGAATAAGATTCAATATAAATTTCTACCTTTCGATTCGTTTTCCCCACCTTTCTTTTACGACAGAATCGAGATAAATTCGCGAATCATAAATATAGAGAGACGTTATAACGTTGTACAAAGCTACATATTGTTTCATAAAATCGGGATAAGATCGAGGAGGCGATGATGAAGGGGAAAGTTAAAAATTCTTCATGGCGTGCCATGACTACCCGAGTCTCGTTCTTTCAATCTAAACCTAAACCTAATAAACGACAATAAGCGAGTAGTAAAGAGTATTTTATGTGTATTTAGTGAGTGTGCCGATGATGCTGAAAATGTCGATCAACCATAATAGATTAGGATGTAAGCAATAACGAATAATACGAAATAATTACGAAGTTTTTTAAATGTACCTCGAACTTATTACATCTTAATCGACAGAGTTTCTAAGAGTATGTGAAAATAAGTACATACGAGAACGAGATTTTAAATGAGATTACAGTAGAATGTAATGAAATATAAATATACTATATGTATATACATATATATGTAGTAAAAAAGAAAATAGAACTATAATATTGTTATTTATAAGAAACATTAAACAAGAATTTTAAATTTATTAGATTCATTATTTTTATGAATTTAATAAATGAATAAAATTTATCTTGTATAAGAGATGAAATAAGATAAAGAAAGGTGATCTTCATGTTATAATTCTCGTGAGATTTATTTACACATATGCACTTTAGAAACGCATGTAATGATAGCTATAGATATATCATTCTAGATTCTAGAGCACACATAATTTTCTTTCCGTAAATATGGAAAAGAAATAAACATAATATAAACATGTATAACATTTTGCTTTTCATCTACAATGACAAATAAGTTAATAATCTCTTTCTTTTTTTCTGTTCTAAGTAAGTACAATATAGTACCTTGACTGCATGGAAAATTTTCCTATTATATTGTAGACCAATCTTTTCATCACCACATATACGTAAGTGTAATGCAAATATATTATATATATGCTTATGAATCATAAGCATTATGATTATATCGTATATATAGAGAAAGGGAGATAAAATTTAACAAAATATATAGAAACAGCGTACTGAATTTTAGACGAATAAATCAATAGATATGATTTCGATAGATAATACTTCAATATTCTCATCTTGCAAAATATTTCTACATCTAAACCTATAATTATAAATCATTTTTTCATGTTTTTATACGAAATTTTATAAGTGTTATGAGTTATATTATAAAATCTTGTTATGTATATTTGTAATGTATATGGATTTTGGATGCTCAGTTATATATTTAAGATTAATTTTTCGAGATTGTTGAACGAGATTGCAATTTTGCAACTGCTTGTTTGCGCAGTAATATACATCAATCGTTCTAAATTGTTTAGCGTATTTGCTAGGAACAAATTAATGATAGTCGTTGTCAATTAATCGGTAATTGTCAAATAAAAATTTTCGCACGGCGGTATTCGGCTCTGGAATTAGCTTTCTCTTAATGTGCCCTTTTTATCGTTAGCTGTATATTGTTTTTCCGTAAACCGAAATAGCTAGAAACGGCAGCCGCGCTATCCTATCAGTCGCGCAATTAAAGTTAAACAACTATAACGAGCTCGGTAGAGTCTGAGCGTTAAATTCGGTCGCGAGTCTGCGAGAAATGTTTCGCAAGGCAAAAAAAAAAAAAGAGATAGGCAGATACAGGTCGAAAAAAAAAGCAAAACTGGTATCGCTACAGAGAGACCGTTGGAGTTTATAAGTTTTAATTGGGAAGGGGTATAGAAAGGGAGGAAAAGGGCAGAGGAACGGACAGCAATTGGAGATCCTATACTCTCTTTCCCGCACAGCGTTTACCGCCGCCCTTCAAACTCTCTGTCACTTCTCGGGTGCTCGTCCCTGTTTATCCGCTGCTACGATAATAATAATACTTACTCTTTGTTTTAGAAATTAACTTCTCGGGCCTCTTGCACCCGCCGCAAATGTAGTCGTAGAAGGAAGCGGCGGGGTGAGAATCCTCTATATTCACTTCAATTAACCGGTAATGGATTAACGGCTTATCTCCTCCTCAGTTTACCCCGACGTTACCCACTATCGTCCTTCAGGGCCGTCGAGAATATCGGCTCTCCAAATGATTTAGTCAAGAACCGTGCATTTGTCTCTTTGAAAAATTTTATTTTTTGCCAAGAATTACATTTTGATTTAACAATGGGGGACGGAAATTGGCTCATTTGTAATGCTTTCTGAGGTAGAATCAAAGCTTTAATATAATATTGTTTCGGATGTAAAAAAACATCTAAAATTATTATTGTTACAAACATGATAATGTTGTATAGGAGAGATACGCGCACGGATCTTGCAAAGAACTTTCTTGGCAACGCGAAGCGTACGAAATAAATTGCGATAAAACTTTAAACACTTTGAAATTTAACTACATTAAATATTTCATGCGCTATATTGTCCGAGACAATATAAATTAATGATGCATTTGAAACTAATAATATACGTCATTCCCTTTGACTTTACTGAATACTGCATTCATATACTTGTATGACGATTCATCCCATTCATACACTTGCGTGACAATCCATTCCATTCGAAGTCCATCATCCGTTGCATTGCAATCGGCACGAAGTTCCGTCGAAGATCTAACGCTGGCAGGAGGGAAATCGCGGCAGTACTTTGTTCGATTAAAGCGAGATACGCTTTGTCCTTGCAGCGAATGGTTGTTCGCAGGATCGATACAAATGAGCGATTTCATTCCATTGTAGTAGGATTGTTTAGTTCCGGCTACCGCGTGACAAGAAGCGAATCCTGAGACTGAGACAAAATCGATACCACGTAGAATTTCATTTTCTATTGAAGTCAAGATTTTAGTAAACAGTATTTTTAAATTTTACTACGCGCGTATAATTAAATAAAATTTGACCCTCTTGATATATTACACATATCAACACGTCGCGAGTTCATCAATAATTTCGTACATTTATTGTCATTAATGTAGGCAGTATTTTATACTCTTTTATTTCCCGTACTTTTACGAGTTATTTGTCTTCATAAATTTCCCATCTTCATAAAAATTAATGTATAATCGTTAAGAATCACGATCTGCAGAGAAAAGTCGGTCGGATAATGAACGTGCGACAGATGCATAAGTACCAAGGTGAAGCTTCGCGGGGGTTATTCTGCTCAAGTATTCCAGAAGTGTTCCGCTCGTAAAAACCAATTCTTTCGCTTTTATATCCGGGAACACAGCTGCGGCTGTGTTTGCACGATGGCAAGAAACAGGCTCGCGTAGAATGAGCGGTTTCAGAAGCTAAAGCGTAGGCCGGTGGCTGCGGTTGCGATAGCAAAAACGGTAACTTCAAACTTCGGACGTGAAAGAGTTTTTTAAATTCGCGAAACACGCACCGGCATGTTACACGGCAGTACTCGTGACGGAGCACTTCGTTTCGGTTTGCACAACAGCGATGAAACTCTCTATCTGTTTATCGATTTTCTCTACATCTGTTTCGCGATTTTCTCCTACTTGTAGTTCTACCGTGAAACCGAAGCAGCACGTGTAATGTGTGTGAGAATTTTCGGCAATAATTATATATAAAAATTTTGATGTATTAATAAAGTTTTTTGTGCATAAAGGGAAATTAATATTAAAATATAGGGAAGAAACTCTTTTTTGTAGAATCAATTGCATTATAATGGATTGATAGTAAATCCACAATTCAGAGATATATTTCTTTTTATATAGTCTATTATTATTTATTATTTTAATTTATTCGTTAGTGGAAGAAACGCTTTCTTTGATAGTGAGAGCGTGATTTGTAAAAATTGAGTTCTCTGGACGTCTTTTAAAGTGACATATTTCGCGTTGAAAGAGCGTAATGTAGATGAAGACTATATATGTATAGGAGGTGCAGATCAGCTCGTGCGATTCCCTTGTGTAATGTGCATCGTGTGTCAGGATCAGTCTGTCCATAAGGCATCCTGGATATCTCGGCGTATCGGGATTGCGTATCTAAATGAAGGATTGACCAGGATCAATGGGGATACCGAATGTCGGATCAGAAACAGGAGGTGAGTTGCCCTTCGTGAAACGAGACGATATTCGCCTAGTTTAGTGTACTAACACATTTCTGAGGATTAAAAATTTGAGCAGTTTTAGTCTATTATTGGAAATATCGAGAATCTCAGATACGCAATCTTTCGTTGTGAAATGTGGAGTTTGTTATGTTTATAATTTTTAATAAACAATTTTATGATATAATACATTTTGTTATTTCAGATAAAATAACGATCTAAAAAATTTATATTGCATTTCTGCATTATTTTTTAGAAAGCGAATATTTTAATTATTTTTAAATAAAAAAAAATAATTATAAGAAAACAGAATATGATATATGACACGATTCAAGTAAGAATAATGTAATTATTTGATTATTGATGTCGCTCCACATTTCGCGCTTAGCACAGAGTTCAAAGTTGTCTGAAGTCCTGTCGTAATCTTATTTGCTTACGGAATGTCCTCTCACAAAAAGGACTCGCGTCGACTCCGTTGTGATCGTGATTTCATCGCGAAAGTCGATTTCAACCGTGGAACAAGGGTGCGCTTTCATTTTATTAGGCGAATAAGAGGTATCAAAGGACCTTGGAGGTAAGATGCGCTATTGCGAGAGGCGAGTATGAGGAAGTGGCGATACAAAAAGAGGGAAAAGTTAAAAAGATCGTCGATGGATTGTAAAGAGTGCTCGATATAAAGAACGAACATAGATAAGTCAGATAAAAGAGAAAACGAATTTTCGACGAGAAAGAGAATCGAGCATTACTTTCACGACATTGCGCTAAAGATCTCTTTTCTGCGATACGTACGCGTTCAAAAGTGTACAATACACATTCGTATCTGCCTTACATTCACTACCTCGGTTACTATGTATATACAATTTTGAGTACATGTTCGAGTATATTAATGTATATACAATTTATCATCAAATACGTGTTACTATATTATGAATAATGTCTGTCGTTTAAAGGCTATTACAAACCGCTATTCTGTTATAACGGCTTTAAGCAGATGCAATATGCCGTTGTGTTTACGCCTATTTACATCAACGATAAAATAATCAAACCATTACGCTTGTAATATTACATTATGTACGACATAGATCTTCCTATTTGCTTGCTTTACAGGGAATTGTTGAGTATAAAGGATTTCATTTATTATTGAATCAATTATCAGAAATGTGTGAGTCATAGTCATACAATTGATTATTTATTCTAATGAATACAGAATTTGATTTGCATTCGTATGTGTGTTTCGTTTCTTTATTGGAGGTAAAATATATTATCTTCTAATAACAATATTTCGATGAGAATCAAAAGATTAGTTTTCGATGTAATTTATATATTCGCGCGTCATATATGTACGTACATACATATATGACGTACATATATATTCATGCTTTCATAGGAAATTTTCGAAAATCCATCTCTGATAATATCTTTGTTGCGTCAAGTAGACAATGGATGTGCTAGAAAAAAATGTGTAACAATAATAGAAAGGAAAAACATTTTCGTACAATTTCGCGATCATCAGAATAGAAAAGTCAAGCTGAGAATAATAAATTAGAAAGCTCTTGTAATTCGCGCGGATGCTCGCTTTGGATCGTAAGATCGGAGCATTACGGTTACTGTACGTCGATATACTCGGGATGAGGATAAAAAACACAGTGTCACGTAAAGTAAAGGAGAGCCCAAGAGGAGATGTTATTCACGGCGATAGGTCGAAGGTCCTGCTGGGATCTTCGTCGGGTGATATTTTAAGCTGCCGTCGGTACTTTTCGATATTTCGTATCCGTCCCAGTTTCGTTGTATTTACTACTCGCATTTTTTTCTTCATTGTGTTCATTGTTAGTTCAGTGCGTTGTTTATCCGAAGGCAGTATTACGACAAAACTTGTAATAAGCGGCAGTACTTAGAAGATTGAAGATTTTTTTAATTAAAAAATTTTAGGAAATAACAAAAATGTAGAGAAATTCAATAAGCTCTGCCGTTACAGATTGAAAGGATCTCGCGACTAAACGAATTACCCTCCGCGCCATGTTGACATATGTAAATAGTCGCTGACATACTGGAAACAAAATACATGATGTTAAACGTGTATATTAAGCTTGGAGTATTAGTGGAATTGATGAGATGCAGATTGCTGCGTGTACTTCGTAACAAAGTTCACGTTCAGTAAATGCAGCAAAATTATATACATGTTATATTATAACTTAACTCCCTCGTGTGTTTTCTCTATTAGAATGTTGTGTGATCGATAGAGATGGTTCGGGTCAAGAGATACTTCTGCTTAAACTCAACGATGATATTAATTTTTTTTCGTCAGAGGTGCCGTTCACTTTAGTCTGGCTTCCTCCTACTTTTTATTTCCGTGTAAGCTAAGGGGAGGCGATAAGGTCAACCATAAAAGTTCTTGCCAATAGAGAAAAAAGAATCTCTCGTGGAAAAGTGGTCTTGCGCTGAGGCAGGTCATAACTCGGATCGCGCTACCGGAGATACTTCGCACTCAATACCGTTAAAGGAAACTCTTAAAGAGTTCGGCGCGGACGAGCGATCTTGTGATTTAAGGTATACGGTATCATTAGGCCGTGATTTTCTCGAACTAAACTCTCTGATCGTATCGATGTGTAACGTTTCGATATACGATATATACGATATACGATATACGATATAAAATTTCTGTCGTAAAGACAAAAATCAGAAATAAAAATATATTATAAACTTATCTATATATTTTAGTGCTGAAAAAATTTTAAACTATATAAAAAAATATTTATATAAAACTATAGAATTAATTTTAATCGTTTGATTCGTTCAATGAACATACGTCGAAGAATTTTTTTATTTGTATGGAACAGTTGACACATCTTTCCTCGATTTCTTTACGAGCGCATTCCCGTCTCCGCTCCAGTTTTGTCGCGGGCATCCATCGTTCGCAGGAAGCAATTCGTAGTTTTCCAATCAGAGAACGAGAAAGGCGGACTCATTTTCCGGGCGCTACGCGACTTGCATTATATTCTGAAACCGGAAACGGTCGATCAGTAAGGACCGCGCCGCGACTCCGAAGCAGAAGGCAAGGCTGCACGTTTTCTTCCCTTCGTTGCCCACGGGAGCGCTACTCGAGATATCGTCTCTATTGTCCCTTTAATCGGAAAAATCAAAGTTTTCCGAATCACTACGAGTTGTACGTGATCTCGCGAGACATTTACTTCCAAAACTAATCGCGATAAATAAAATCTCTCGAACTTGTATTTTTGTGGTTCGAATATATTCGTGATTTGAGTCAATCAAATAATACTATTATCATTTTAATTTTACGTTACGTGTCCATTAGCATTTACAAGGAAATAAAAAGTGAAAAGAAGCCAGACTAAAGTGTGAACGGCACCTTTGACGAAGAAAAAAATATCGCCGAATTTAATTTTTTACAATGTTTTACACATATATCATTTTTTCCATCTTTTATGATTTATTATACATAAAAATGAATATGGTATACCTCGTTTTAGTGCAATATTCTCGCTTAGATTTTCTCGAAATGAATTATTAATCAAGTATTTATTATGAAGAGAAATGTTCATTTATGATAAAATTACTTTTTCGGATATTAGTAAGATTATGAATAACTAGAGAACATATGTAAAAATATGGAGGACATTTTTCGCACATATTCTAGATAGTCTATCGCAGCGAGTTAGCGGACAGTCTGCATTTTTTATTGGATATGTAGCAATTAAGCCGCTTAAATCGCCATGTCGGCGCTAATTTATGTCCTTGCTGGAAAGATCAGCGCGTAACTCGTGATTAATTGCAATTTTTACCAGAGCATCCCTTTCGTCGGGGTTAAATTAGAGTAGGATTTTCTTGTCGATTAACGTGACGTGTATGCCCGGATTTTGTGAACATAATCATTGTCGTTATTCGCGTAACGAATAATAGCTAGTAGATTTTTTAATTTTTAAATTCCCTGCGCTTATTAAAAAATATATTCTGCTTATTAAAAAAAGACATGCTCTTTTTTCATTGAATGTATTATGTTTATTTGATACTTATTATTGTTGTTTATGACATATATAACTTTTGAAATACTTTGCAACATAAGTATAATAGTAAGAAATTCTATGCAGATGTGATTTATCATATCAGTCACATATAATTGTAAAGAAATTCAAAATATTAATACGTATGAAAGTACATACGAAATGATTAAAAGCAAATCATTAATGTAGTTTATCGGCTAATTTAAGAGTAGCTAAATGGCCAATTTTCCAGGTTAAGTGATCTATTTTTTGCTTGCTCATGGTATAGTGTAGCGCGATGGCTTGATCGTCGGAATTAATTTGCATGATAAGCGGCATGGCTAAGAAACCCGTGACCAGACCGAAAATACTGAAACCTATCGTAACGCTATTAGCCGTTAATAATTCATCCTTTGAAACGTGTCATTATGCTTATGCAAGATTTTACATTTATTAAGTCAAGTAATTGTGCAGCTTTAATATTGGAATACAGGTTTGCATTTTTGTTTGTAACACAAGTGAATTTGGATTGATAAGACAAATATTTGTTGATTGATAAAGTTATGTTAATTTCCTTGTTGAATTTTTATACATATTCGTAAAATTGTTATATTCAATTCCTGGAAAATTAAATTCTTCCTGTTGCACGAATAATGAAAAAACGCTATTTGAAAAATGCATAAAATTTAAATAATTATTTACGGGAGCTATGTAGTATCGTTATCGCCGATGGTCGACACGTACAATTCATTCTCTTTTTAAAGATTTGATTTCTTGATTTGCAATCCTACAAAAACATTCATTAAAAATCGTTCGTATCTATATTTAAAATCACCAGTAAAATTATTATTAAAAGCGAGCTTAAAATATGTGGAGAATAAAGAAAATGCGAATAAAAAGCATAATAACTTGCTTCAAATTACCGCATGAGCTTGATATACATATAGTTCTTCGTTGCGTATGTGTTGCAGGGAATGGAAAAAGTTTCAAAAATAAAAAAAAATATTCATGTTACGCGTGCTCGTTATCGTTCAACTCTTTCTCGTTGTCTGCATGCACGATGGTCAGTAAAAAAGTTACGTGTAGTCGATATTTTGCAGAATATGTATGCACGTTATGGTTGCTTTGTAATAGTAAATGTTTTCTGGAGACTGAGATTTCGAAATTAGGAATTTTGTTTAGAAGAGATTTTTTGCATTTTAATTATATATTTTATATCATTATTTAAAAAAATATATATATTGTATTATATTATTTCATATATAAGTATATTAATTATATGAAATATTTTAGTATATTTAGATTGATTTTGAGAATATTATTAAGAAGTTAAAAAAAAAGTTGCAACTTGATTTTTTTCTTATGAGTCTTTTATTATCTGTACATTTTTATCCGGACAAACGAAGTGGAAGTCGATTTCGCTGACTGAATCGTGTCAATAGGTGACAAAGGAAGACAATAATGGTTTTTGTCTTTATCGTCACCGAACACACGCAATGAAAGAAAAGCATCAGTGTCTAAAGTTAATGCGGTAATACAGAAAAATGATTGGAGATGTGATCGTTTACGCCGAACGAGTACAGAAAAAGTTTAAAAAAAAATACAAGTGAATAAAAGCGAATAAAATAAATGTAATAATGTGCGTTTTTCAATATACGCAATATCGAAATTGTTAGATATTGTCAGTGAAAATGCTAAATGCACGATATTTTTTTGCTTTTTCTCGTTGATGATCGTATTGGGAATCATAATTTTCGGTTTTGTTTATGCATGGTGGTCGATGAGTCTCTCCTGAAATTGTAGAAATTGGTTCGTTAATATCTAAGACATCTCGGAGCTCGAATCGAGAATGGTACTCAGCTTCAGCAATAGCGTCAAAGTGGATTTCATGGTGAGGCCGACATAGGATGAACGGTACTCTTGAGAGAGAGAGAGAGGAGGATAGGTGCTGCTGGCAATGAAGAGGTGAACTCCGTCGAGCGTCATTACCTGCCATCGCTTCATTGATTCACGATGAAGTTTTAGCATAGTTGTTGAGCTCAAGGAGCCTGACCTACGTTACTAGGTTACCGTCCTTCCTTTAGAATTTGTAGTGAAAGTGTGTATAATAAATTCGCTACAGCACACATTTAATCTGAATGCGTAAAAAGAAAATAATAATTTGCAAGCAAACTTTACATATATATAACTTTGATATAATAACTTTAGAAACTCTTAAACTAGTAATATAATTTGTTGCAAAGAAAGAGAGAAAGAGAAAGAGAGATAGGGGGGAGGAAGGAAGAGAGAGAAGAATAATTATCGAATAAATGTAGAATTTGATATTTTTTGAAAATTCAGCAATTTATTTGTATCAAGCAAAATTTTATACGATGCAGTAGAATATCTTTACAGGGAATGAATTATTTCAAAACGGAGAATCTTTTTTTCACCAATCCGGATTTTAATTATATGTATAATTTCGGATAATGCGGACATTTAAAATGGAATTAAATCTAAATTGGACAGGCACATCGTCATAGTTCTAATTGCGTTCGTTATTTGCCATTAATTTCTTACGTATCGTCGACATCTGCGATATTAAGCAAAATATTAAGTTTTTATACCTCAATAAGGACTGCTATTACATCTGGCGGAGAAATTAAAAATGAAACATAGCCTTAGTAGGAAGTATTAATTAAATACTTTGTTTTAATTTACCTACTCGTGAATCTGTTGTCAACCTTCTATATTTTATGATACGTACTTATTTACTTAATTAAATTATAAAATTATATCGTTAATTGTCATTTGTCAGCATCGAATCGAATGTGTATAGGTTTCATTATATTCGAAGAGAGATTCATTTTCTAAGAATCTTTACGAAATAATCTGGTATTCGCGTGTCTTTTTGGAATAAATTATTGTTCTATTATTGTATTAATAATTTCTACAATTGGCTATACGTTTTGTTTAATTAGAGCATTATTGTGTAGGAAAGGATAATAGAATTTCCTAGCGGTGTGCACTCATGCGATTACATCAAAATGTGAAACGATGTTCTCTCAATAGGAGAACATTTTGATATTATATTCATTGATTATAGAATGTAATACATTATAGTGCAATGCGTCATTGACGAATGCATAGCATTACTTGTACTATTCGCACTAACATGGTCGCAAATAACATTTTCAACCCTAGAATCGGGGCAAAATTACATTCTGCATAATATATATTCATAATATAAATCACATAATTTATCTAATCACATAACGTTTGTTATATAATACGTTAAATTATAATTCTTAAATTTTTCATAAATTTTGGTTATCATATTTAAAAATAGTAAATATTATAGGATTGTAATATATAATTTAATGCGAAGCAGTAATAACTTAAAGTATATATGACGTAGTAATATAAATAACGAGTTTGTAAATAATCGCGCTCAACATCGTCCATCTGCCATGCATTATCGTTTGCTGACCACTTAATCGAACCAATACATATATATATATATATATATATATATATATGTACATATTTTCACCGCATATGTTCCACCGCTGCGGCAGCAGAAGTTTCTCTCTCCCAAAGAAACTTGCCCAATAAATAATTCCTTGTTAAGCCGTCGCGGACTTGGCGCAATGGTGAGCAAAAGACGCGGAGAAAAAGAACGATCGTCTCGATGTGCGCGAGTAAAGAGATCGTGGCCGCGTTGGAGGAGGGTAGGAGGGAGATAGGCGCTAGGAGTACGTGCAACAACGAGGTCGACGATAATAAATAGAACGATGGATTCAGTTCGCGATTCGGCGAGTTTCCACGGCGCTTTTATATAAATAACGCAGACGTAGCGGCGCGGCTCTCGTAAAACTGAATTATGTCCCACCTACCCTTGTCACGCTGCACTCAGCCGTCCGCAGGGCGGATTCATCGCCGGTCATTCGCCACGCGTGCACGCGATCGTACGTGGCTCGGTGCATGGTGCATTTGCGCGATCGGGATAAAACGGACGGAACATCCCTTACGAGATACGATCGTGATTGACCGGCCGCGACGGAGAACAACTTTATCCAATGCGGCGAATTCTTTCCAGGGGGTGATTTTTTAAATTCCCCTTTCGGCGCACACGCTTGCGCGGATCATCTAATACGGCGCCGATCGAAATTTATCGATTTCACCTTTGCCTGCTAAAGCTTTGTTAGCGAACGATCGTATTTCGCGCGGTGCGAGGTATCGCGAGGTGAATACGAAATCGACACATTTTACGATATTTCGGATGAGAGCTCTACGCGAGAATTTTTCTTACAATATATTACATATCGTGAGAAAGATATACACACACACATTTATTTAATTTATTATCACTTTTATGTGATATTATTGCTGCTGATTTTTTTTTACAAAAAGATGAAAGTTTGTAAAGCTCTCATGTTTGTAGAATAATTCAAATATAATTAAAAGTGACATAACACATGTGTCTCATTCTATTATTATATTAGTTTCATTAAATAATTTCTTTCTACATATAGAAGACTTCAAAAAGATAAATAAGAATATTTTGATATTTTTTAAATAGATGATTCCATTATTTTGCAGAGAGTGATTATTTATCATTTCATTAATTATCTTGTTTTTATAAGACTAGAACAACCCGCTACGCGCGCGCCATTCCTCGATTTTACATAAAAAAGAATGATATTTTTATATAAAGTTTGTTTAAACTTGAGTAATATTTTTTGACAGAAATCAGCTGATTAAAGAATTAATTTGCTAATTAAATTTTAAAATAAAAATGTTATAAAAAATAATGTGATAAAAAATGTTATAAAAAATAATGTGTTTAAAATAATAATGTGATAAATAATATAAAATTATAATACTTATAATACTATAAACTTTATAATTATTTTATAATACTTTAAACTCGAATAATATTTTTTGACAGAAATCAACTGATAACTGTCAAAAATAGTAATCGAGTTTAAGGAATTATAACATATTATTTAAAACATATTATTATTTTAACTTTTATAACATATTTTTATTTTAAAATTTAATTAGCAAATTAATGCTTTATATAAAAATATCATTCTTTTTGATGTAAAATCGAGGAAGGACGCGTGCGTAGCGCGCGTTTGTGTTGTTCTAATCCCTTTCTAATGAAGGCATGTTAAGTCGATTCTCGCAAGTATTGTTGCCTCTTTTTCGCGATATTGATTAGCTGCCTCGATTTGTGTTGTGCGTTATATTCATAGCATCGAGAGGCTGTCATTGCGAGGATTAGTAGTTTGACAGTTTGTCCAAAATAAAATTAAATAAAATAATAATATGTTTTAAATAATATGTTTTAATACTTTAAATTTAATTAATATTTTTGGCAGTTATCAGCTGATTTCTGTCAAAACATATTAATTGCGGACAAAGTATATATTATAAGTATATATTATAACATATTATATTATTTACAACATATTATTACAATTAAAATAATATTTTGTAAGTAATATAATATGTTATAATATACTTTATACGCGATTAATACTTTTTGATAGAAATCAGCTGATAACTGTCAAAAATATTAATCGAGTTTAAAGTATTATAACATATTATTTAAAATTTAAAACATAATATATTATTTTATTTAATTTTATTTTGCACAAACTGTCAAACTGCTAACCCTCGCGATGACAGCTGCTCGATGCTATGAATATACCGCACAACTGGATTCGTCCAGCGAATCGAGACAGCGAATCTGCATCGCGGAAAAGCGACAACTATGTCAATAACATGCCTTTTCCAGAAAGGGATTAGAATGTCTTATTTTTTCAAACGATGTAAATATCAGATATATTTGTGGCGAATGAAAGTATACTTATAAATTTTACGAATGGCTGTTTGAAGTAAAGTTTAAAATTGCATTGTTAGCACAACTACTTTTAGCAAATTACTTTTGTTTAATTATTTCTACTTAAAGATTAAGATAATGTTTAACACTAGTTTATATCTAAAAACCGGATGTAAAACCAGATTTAATTTTTTGCAGCGATAGCTGATAATATTTAGAAACAATTAATTAGAATAATATCGAATATAGTAGGATAACACAGTCACATTTACAGTATTATATACATAATTAATACAATATTTACTTTACCATTACTGTTTAATCTAACATTATATGGCATTTTCTCAGCTTATTTTACCATACTTTTGCTTATTTTAGTAGTTTCAACAACAAGTTATAAGATGTAATAAATAGGATATAAGACATAATTTTCAGTTTTATCGCATTTTGTGATCTGACATTGATACAATAAAATCAAGACTTTCATTATATGATAGTAAGTTGTGAAACATAAAGACACATTTCTAGAAAAAAGACTGGCATATGTTACCCGCGAGAGAAAAAAATGTCGCGACAAACTCATAATACAATGACACGATATTTCGTACATTGCTGTAAAAACATTATCCTATGACGTAGCACATCTGAATGAATATATTCCGAGGAGAGAGAGAAATCTCTCTCTCTCTCAGCGATGCATACTGTCTTTGAAAGCTTCGTCCTTAGACCTCTCGTTGCCGAAATAGGGGATCCATTATTCATCGGTAACTTCGCAGGATTTTTCTCATGCAAACCCTCGGACATTTTAGTAAGTGAATTTTACTATGCAGACGAGACTGCGCCGAGGAGGGAAATAGCGTGCGGAATATTCGCCTACAACACACTGCACTTTTATGACAACTATACGAAGGAATCCTTCCAACGCACGGATAGCAGCAATTGCTTTTTCAACGCTCTGTATTCGGTGCTCCTTTGTGACCTATCCGGGAATATATGGTTTTGTATTTCCAAAGGGATAACCGGTGCGCAAGTCACGAATCCTTTAGATTTTGACGTCGATGTCATCCCGAGTTACGAAGCGTAAAAAGCTGAGATGATTTACTTTCGCAATAAATTATATCAGACTTAGATTTATTTTACAAAGGAGAATATAAACATAATATGTAAATATATTTTATTATATAATGATTTAATTATTATATGATTGACGATAATTTGACATTCTAGGGCAATGGTTAGAATTAATTTCCAGCTGTATCGATTGTTTCATCGATCAATATGACCGTCTACGTCTCTACGTCAACTAGCGTATATTCTTCGATATGTGTCTGTATATGTATAATAGTCACTTCTAATTAGATGTAGAATATACGCTTCGAGGTTGTTACGTGTATTGCAATATTTACTGTTTTCTTCTTTATCTGCGAGTTATACTTCGTATTGACGATGCTCCTTTTTGTTATTTAAAAAAAATATTTGTATTGTTACAATAATAGCTTATCCCCTTTTCCAATCAAACAGACGTTATCTGTTTTTCTATTTTTAATACTTCATTCTTTTGTTAGTAATTCAAAATGATTTTTGTTTTAAATAATGGCTATCTATATTATCTCTTCATATATGAAACAGAAAGAAGATAAAATTACATTATGTTTAGAAAAAAAAATAATTTTAATTATTATTATATACATATGAGAATGTGTTTATTGGTAACAAAAACAATTTTTATCAGATTATTGGTAAATGATAAATGGATAGAAAATTTATTTATCTGATTATGTATAAATAAAAAGAACATAGTTAAATAACGAATATACCTCGCAGATTTTTAGATGCAAGACTTTTGAAATCAATAACTAAGAAGTTAAAAATTGTTATAAAATGCATAAGCAAATATATAATTACGATTTTTACATACACTGTTGAGTTAATTTTTTAGGAAAAAATTACGTCACGTTATGTGTTCGCAATATCAGATGACAAGGTTCTTTTCGATGTTACTGTCTTAATAAACAACTATTTTAATTCGACAAAGCAATGTGCGAAATTCTCAGGAATTATCTCGATCCCTTTCTACGCAGTGACGAGCAGCAAGCGGAATCGTTTCCGTGTGCATGCTCATCAGTCTACCAGGGACAACGTGTTGAGGCATATAGGAAAACGAGGAAACTTCGCTACAGCGAATTTCCATTTAGAGAGATTTTGCGATACCCGCAGAGTCGGTGTAAGTCTTCACGGATTGGCGCAAGATAAGGATAACTTCTATCCCTTTCTTCTGCTGGAAATTGAAAATAAGTAGCTACAGATTGTGTGATAATCCGACTTTCCAGCCATTCGCAGTATCCTTTGCCCTTTTGTAAACGAGACAATGCTTTGCAGAGACACAATGACTATTGGTTTCTAGCTATTAATTATGCAGCAGAACGCTATTGTATTACGTTTCTTAATCGTAGTGTGGAAAAAGAATATTTATTTATGTACAATACATATATATATATATATATATATATAAAATATAGCAGATTATATAGATGTTTGCAGTAAGCAAATAGTATGTATGTATGACTTTTTGCTACACATTTATGTAGCATGAATTTAAAGGAATATTATGTTGAGTATTTTATAAAATAACTTTCATTTTTTTTCTTTAAAAAGTATACACCTTATTTTAATTAATATCAAAGTATACACATATATAAAGGAAGAGATGCTTGAATAAGGATATGCTGTTTCTAAAAAATTCATTGTTATGCATATTAGAATTAATCTTTATTAATTAAAAAGAAAGTATTTATTTTCCGTGAAGACTTACACCGACTCTGCGGATATCGCAAAATTTATTACAGATATTCTTAATATACATAATATTTCATGAATCACTGCTATTTCTGTGTGAACTACTGTGAATATAAATGTGCTTTAATGATCTATTACGTAAACTGCTTTATACATACAGATGTATTATATATAAGAGATGATTAGTTTATTTACACATAATTACCTCGTGTGTGTGTGTGTGTGTGTGTGAAATGTTTTATTAACGAACAAATTTTATCGTAACATTTTTATTAACACTACATATCAAGTTTTTTTTTTTAATATTCTACAAGAAATGACATTACAATTTATACAATACGTTTATGCATGACTTTACATGCAATAACAAATTGATAGTATCATATATCAATAAAAGCCGATATACGCGAAAATTGCGGTTTCAGCGTGGTATATGTCCTTCGAAAGGTTTCAGCGCGGGCCAAGGGTGAATTGCAAAGGGCGGTCCGAGGCCATTTATTATCCCCATTATCGTGCTTCTGACCTCACTGTCTGCTCCCTCAGGACTTGAACACACCTAACATACAATCCCCTTTCACTCTCGACAATGCTGCTCTTGTCTCGCTATCGAAATATAGTCGACAGCATCGATAGTCTTGGAACCACGTTCGATCGTGTTTTATCAAACATTTGTCTGTCTACTATCCATGACAATTGGTTGACAATAAAATAGTCTATGGTTAAAAGATTCAATATTTGGTTACTAAAGATAGGAAGTAACACAGGAGGTTATTTGCTCGTTAGACAGTGCTTTTCAAACACAAGTTTTTAAAGAAACAATTTCTTTAAGAAGGAAGAGAGAGACTTATGAAAATTCTTATAAATATTGCCATATAACATGTGTATTATATGTATATATGTAATCGTAAATCGTCTTTCACATCTCTTGCAACATTATTACTAGAATATATGCATATATTTTACAACATCATTTTTGTGTGTAATTTAACATTTATTTATCATTTGTTATGATAGTGCCTAAATAATATTCTATTATTGCGTGCTATAATTTTCGTTTCCTACATAGCAATGTTAATGAGATTATTTACTTATTTATTTATTTTACTTAATGGATATTAGTTTCTGAGAATTCTTTACACTACATGTAATTATTTGTGTGTGTATTATATCTATATATATATGTATATATATATCCGAACAAAAGCCTTATACTATATAATATAATATATATATATATATATATATATATATATATGTACACACACACACACACACACACACGTACAAAAACATAGTTATATTAGTCAATGTTTAATTGTCGAAATGTTCCTGAAACTCCAAACAGATCGTTTGGATTTATTATAGAATTCGATTGAAGAGATTCATTAACTTTAACTTTTTCTTGCTCAAGAAACCATTTTCTTCGTTCTACCAATTTTGCTTGCCACATATCTGAAATAATATCATAAAATTCTGAAACATTCTCC
The DNA here is from genome assembly GCF_030444845.1 of Prenolepis imparis. Lineage (NCBI taxonomy): Eukaryota > Metazoa > Arthropoda > Insecta > Hymenoptera > Formicidae > Prenolepis > Prenolepis imparis. Next base: position 12,286,509 of record NW_028141168.1, on the reverse strand, counting down.
AATATTTAAATAATAAACACTTAAAGATTCTTAAATAAAAATTTTTAATATTAAATTAAACAAATTTGTCATAGGAAAAATAAATAATTAATGTTAGGATGATTTAAAAAAAAACAATATTTTTTTACTATATATAAATATATATTTAAGTGCAACATTATCATTTATTTTTTAATCTTCTAACATCTCTTTTTAAATATGAAAATTCGAGATAAAATCAATGATAAAACACATACGAATTTTTTCGGAAAGAATATTGTACCTGAAATAATATTCATTGATGATTGTTCACCGCCGTATTCTATTGGTAAAATAGATCTTGGTATAATTCCGTATAATGACTCTGCTCCAGATGTATAAATACGTATCTAAAATGTGTCATAATTAAAGCTATTATTCAATTATTTCAGTTTATACATACGAAATATAAAAATTATATAATAATTATGCATAAATTTTTATCAATTAAATTTTAATTTATACTTACTCTGTTTACAAGTTTTGCTTTCACCACTGCTTTAATCATTGATAGGAAGATATCGGTAAAACTTTGTGCATTTATCATATGAATTGCTTTGATTCTTAACCCATATGATTCCTATAAATAAATTGATAGAATAATAAAAATTAATTTTTACAAAGTATATATTATGTATATAGTAAAATCAATAATTTCTTACATACCAAAATAGTCTCCATTCTTTTTAATACAGATGGTGTAAACTTCATAATATGATTGAAAGTTAAATTGCTACAATCATAAATGATAACCTCGGAATTAACTATATCTTCCTCTACACGCATCTCAAATATCATGCAAACATATCTGTAATATTAGGAAATAGCATATATTTCTTATTGATTTTATCTTGATATCTTCATAAAGACGGATAATTTATATATATATATATATATATATATATATATATATATATATATATATGTATAAACTAGTTTTTATAAAATTATCAACAATCAATCTTATTGCTTATCAAATTTGATACATATAATTCGAATTGCTTTATTTGACTGAAACTATAAATATCTAATCCCGATATATTATAGAAGAATACGCGTGAAAGAAAAGTGGCAACAAATTTTTTATGCATTTTCTTTTTTTATCCCGTTTTACCGAAGTTATCGATTTTAGCTTTTCTTCTCGATATGCACTATTCAGAATAGTGGAACTGTAGTAGAGGAAAGAGCAGGGCGTGAAGGTATCTTGTTTCTATCTCATTATCGATAATAGCAAGCACAAGAGAAGGGGGCTTGCATACTTAACTTGCACGGAGATAGAGGGAGAGGGGTAATATAGACCGGAAAAAAGATTTCAAAGATTGTGCGGAATAAAGCGAGAGAATCGATCCGTGATCGGCTGGATAGCATCTTGTGAAAGTGCTTAAACCAAAATCGCGGCATAATAACGTTAAATAATAATTTCGTCAGTAGTGAGAATTATATTATCGCGTGAATCACGATAATATAGAAAGTCATGCCGCGTTTGTAGTGCCGTGTAAAACTCAATTTTTTTCTTCTTTATTTCGTTGTTTTATCATCGCCGACTATATTGTCTTTTTTTTATTTTATCTCTTCATGTGTGTTATAATTATATTGTCTTGTAAATTTAGCGTCTTTAAGGTAAAAGTAAACATTCTCGTGACTTGTGCTAATTTCTTTTGTTATGCGCGATCGTGAAAATACGTGATAAGATCTGATAATTTATAAATTTTTTAAAGAAAAATATTGTGAAAATATATATATTCACACGCTCAGGCACACTACAAGAAAGTATTTGTAAAAGAAAAAATCGTTCTACCATATTAATACCGGTCGTTTTACTGTATTTGTATATACCGTTATCATATATTTATTATACGTACATTATGTTTAACTTAGACATTATACGTACTTTATAGTTGCATATATATCAAACACAGAGCTGTCATTATGTATAAATCGAATAATACTTATTCTATAATTTTCCGGTGTTAATTTTGGTAGAACTACCCATTGCCTGAAATAAATAAATATTTGTTAGGATATCTCTCATATGAATTCTCTTCTTTTTCTCTTTCTTTTTCTTTCACACACACACACACACACACACACACACACACACACACACACACACACACACACACACACACACACACACACACACACACACACACATTCCTTCTCTCTTTTCGTCTTTTCTCTTTCGACTCAAAAGTAATTGATTATAAAAGACTATACAAAAAATTAGTAAAAACTATATATATTCATATTTGTATGTTTCACTGTACTACTATATTAAACTGTCAAATGTTTTTGAATGATATAAGATATTTTACATTTAAAATATCATTAAAGTATATTAAACAAGAATTTAACTCGTGATGTGCTGTTCAGATACTATATATATGTAGTTACTTACATATATGTAGCTATTTTAATCATATTATCGTTTAATGGATCGAAATTGCTGTAAACTTCTGGAATCAGATTACGAATAGTATAATGCAAATCCAAGCGTTTTTTGGCTTTTTCTAAATTTAATTTTGCACCGTATACGTAGAACTTTAATCGTTGTTCAGAGATATCTGTGAAACAAAATAATGTTAGTTATTACAGCATGCTAAGATTTCATAATAAAAAAAATCATAAATAGATACAATGAAAAGTACGTTGGAACCCTACCATCTGCCAACATATATACATACAAGAATATGTGGAATGTAGCATACTAATTTTATCAATTTTATTAATAATTAAACGCATAGTGGCTACATATTATAGCGATTCGTATTTGGAAAAGCAACGTGAAATAATCCATTTTTATCGAAACTATGCGCGGAAGAAGTTATACATATAATTTATGTATATACATATAATAAAAATTAATATTTTTCTTTTTTATATACAATAAAATGTTACATTTGCAATATATAAATAAGTGTATATATTAATATTTAAAGAAAATTGCCGTTTATTATCGTTCTATTTTTATGTTGCATATTTTATGATATGTATTGAAATAATTGTAATTTGTCTATTATTCGGGAAATGGGAGAATTCGTGACATCTAACATATATTTATTATAAGAAAATATTGTTTTTCAAATATTCAATATTCGATTTCTGATCAACTTATCGAATACTTTGTATATTCTTTTGGTACACACTTATAATTACACTACACATATAAATTATGCGTATATGCGTTATATGTTTTATTTATATTTTTCATAATGCATTAGTATATTTATGGAATGTGTTTTCTAGATTTGAAAATAATATGTAATAAATTGACCAATAAGATTATTTTTTTGGAATTTTAAAATGCAAACCTTGAGGAAGATGGAGTTGCTGTTTCAGCCATAATCGAAGTATATCCAATAGCTCTTCTAGAAGTTGCTCGTTTCCTCTCAGTTCTTCTAATATTTCTTTCAATGTTGGCATTTCAAGTTTAAGCATTTTCGTGATATTGTTTGTTTTTCACAAAATTAGATAGGCACTGAAATTATTGCAAATTTTTACTATATAATAGTCATGTATTTTGATCTTTATCGAATAGTATTAATGAAAGCAATTATTTTTAACATATGCTTATTGAAAGCAATACTTTAGTATGAATTAAACAGTTACGTTAATAGTGTTTTATGTTATTATGTTTTAATTATGTTAACATGAACTTATAAATAATCTATAATTGTATAATATACGATATGAATAACGTATGTATATATATTTCATTTTTTTATAATATTCTTTTATAAAAGAATTATTCTACTCTTTTTTAAACACGTAAACATTTTTGTATACGTTATTCTATGTTAAATATAATAACTATAATTAATAACAATATATATACACGTGTATGCACTGTTTCAACTGTTCGTTACAACGGCCAGTATTCGACTGATCATATTTAAAATTCCTGACTATCTCGACTGATCATAGTTAAAATTTCTGACTATCTATACTGCTGTAATTTATAGCGTGTACGTCTGTGCATGGATGCTAGATTCTTTTGACGTTCTGAGACGTATTGAACGAAAATTGACATACAGAACTGAAATATTTGAATACTTTGCACTGATAGGCACGGATATGGAACGGATATATCTGAATCAACCTTTATTAATTATAATTATCATATTCCACAATTATAAATTTTATATTTTACAATTATAGATTATTATAGATTATAGATTATTTATATATTAATTATATTGCTATATGTATATTTTATTTAAATGTATATTTTAAAATCGCAGTAAAATTTGTTTATCTAATTGTTTATTCTGAAAATGTATGAATAATTGCAAAACAAATTTTATTAATTTTAATTAATAAACGTTATGAAAAAAGATGCAGAAGGCAGAAAAAGTATCCTATATTGCTACGATGTCCAATGAATTGTTTTAATTATTACTTGTTATTTTTTTCCTTCTACTTTTTGGTGCTCTTGCTTGGTTTTACCTATCTACAATTTCACTATATACGTGCTAGCGCAATTTATTTCCATGCAAAATATCACGTGCATCGGTTTGGCTATTGTAGCGAGTACAATTATGTAAAAACTATGCTAATAGAAATTGCATAGAAAAATCTATTTATAATGCCAGTAAGAAGGATAAAAAATGCAACAAGTCGATCACGGATGATTTCGGTGAAAGAGAGTGAAAGGATAAAAAAAGAAGAAATCTTAGAATCAAAGAAAAAGAGATGATTATAATGAAAAGAACTGTGCAAATATGTAATTATGATGTTATATGTATACGTAATACATAATATCGTATATGTAATAATATATGGTAAATGAGTTATTACATATCATTTAAAAAATATACATCTTTCATTGTAAATCTTTCGTTTTTTGCTTTCATTTGTCTTTTTAATCTATAACTGTTATATAATATTTAATAACTATTTATTAATATTCGTTTCTAGCTTGATCACTGATCACTGATTTCTTTTCTATGTTGAAAACTCCTATTACGATAAATTTTTTTTGTAAGTTTAATGTGTTGTTATTTCATAATTTAGTTGTCATGATATCTAAACTGTAAAAAATTTTGTTTTATTCATCAATTTCTTACATAGCGTATTAAACTTTATTATAAAGATTTGCTTGCAGCGTTATAAATGGTGAGCTTATTGTATATATATTTATTATTTATCTATAACCATCTATTATGCATTTGAGCGTAAATGTTGTTGTGTACGAAGGATTGATGCCACTTTAGATCATAATTATGTTTTATTTTGAGGAAAAAAAGATAAGGTTCTGATACATATATTCTTGTATCATTTTTTATTCCAAATAATATATTTATAAAATTAAATATATATTTTATAATATTAATAATAAAAAAAAATATATATATATATACAATATATAAAATGTAATTATATATACTCCTATTCAAACCTATCGCTTAAAATAACTGCGTTTTGACTCGAATCTCAGTTTTGTTTCCTCAACTTTTCTGTATTTATTGCTATCATCACTTTGTCTATAGAAACGTCTCTGTATACAATCTCGTCTTACTCTGTAAGACTTTTAATTAGAAGTTTCTTAGTGAAGTCGATTAATACGGTCTGATGTAAGATTACGTAGACTGCTTAACGTGATAGTAAGTAGGAATAAAGTTTTTGTTGGTAAAATGGATCATAGTTTCAATGTATAATATTAGATATCAATTTTTTTAATGATCAATAACTTCAGAGACTGTCATTAGAGAAAAAAAAGTCATAAAATAATACATGGTAATCATGAAATAATATTAGTTTATTAATTTGTTCGGTTTTAATTATTCAGAGAACCTGTATAACTGCGGTTATACAGGTTCTCTGAATAATTAAAACAACCGAATTCGGGTCAACCGGTTTCGGATCAACTACAACTCTAGTGAAGAAGATTATCTTCAGCGTAAATGTTATTAAGCAAGCATTTATTTTAATCATTTCAAAATGTCACATTTAGTTTTTCATTTTAGGAAGCATCTTGCTCTTAAATATGAATATGCAAAAATGTATGATACGTTGTGATAAATATTTAAAAACATTGTTGAAGAATGTTTAACATTATACATTTACATGTACTATACGTTTATAATATTAAAAAATTATTGCATTTTTATTACAAGCAAAAAATATACATTTTTTAAATTGAAGATTCTAACACATTGAGAAACTTTTCAAATAAATAAATAAATAATTAAATTCTAGCTATAATAAGTAAATCTTAATTTAAATATATTAATTGAATTATGTTTCAAATTTATGTTGAAGGGATCATTTTTACTAAAAAATTTTTATTTGTAAAAAAACACTTATAAAATATGTGTCTCTTATTTTAAATTATTATAGAATATATTCAAGGTTTCTATTAAAATCGAGAAAAATACTTTCATATATTTCTGTGAAATAGGAGTATTCTATATCGTAATATGTGAGGATGCAATTATGAAGTTAATTATCGTTAAGTATATCAAATCATTATGAGAATATGTAGCGATGCCTTCCACTTGTAACGGTCATTGCTAATTACTCGGAATATCAAGCGTATCGAGAACGCGATTGAGTAGCTCGTCAACCATTAAGCATCCGAGTCTTGTTGGTACGACGCATCTGTCATGTTCATTGCCCGTACGTGTACAACAATCTACGTACATGGCCTGTACATCCATGTTCGCTCATTGTTGCTGCTTCACGAAAATGTTGTCAGTGGTCATTTTTCACGACCACACAGCTGGAAAATTGCTGGAACATTCTGTGGCTTTTGTGTTATATTTTTCTATTTACGGTCACCAAACATATAATCAATTGTCCTCATCTTTTCTACAAATAATATATGTGCACTAAAAATTATGGAATCTTATTTTTCCTATTTACACATACCTAATATAAGTTTAATAATACGATAAAGACTCGTACAATTTTAGCAATTGTTTTCAAAATGTTGTTATTTCTTCATTATTATTTCATTATTTAATAAATTTTTTTTTTATTAAACTTTCGTAGTAGATGTTATTTGTTTATTAATTGCGACAATTTTGTATTTTTAATTAATTTCTCGTTATTTACAGTTCTGACAGAAAAAAATAAGATACAGAGAGAGACTCTATCTAGCTTCAAAAAAGCATCACCTAGCAGCGTTTCTATCGGTCATTCCCCTATCGTTTTTTATTCCACGCAATTCTCCACGCGATCAGGATTTAAGAGAACGAGCTTTTAACGCGCCTTGTCAATTCATGAAGTGCGACAAATGCAGCTCTTCGTAGCAGCATTGATCAATGTATCCGCTCAAATGCCAATATAGAAGGTACAGCCAACATCGAACAATGGACAATTTTCCTTGCGCGCGGGAAGTTTCGTGACCGTTTCCGACGACGATTAGATAGGGAACAAGGTAATGGCGGGAGGTCCAATCTGCATTCGTAATGACGAACGGGGAGAAGATGACACAGTGTCTGACCTCGGTGTGCGGGAACATTGACCATCTATTAACCCCCGAGGCCATTCGCCCCCTCCCGATTCTCTGTCACGAGAACCATTCCCCGACTACCATCTCTTAAACGATTCTTAGCCGAAACTATTCTTCATCGCTCTTCCATTCGTTATCGATATATGTAGTCACAGGAATACAACAAATTATATACAAATAGACAATGCTTTTTAAAAATCGTTACTGCGATTATTATTAAAAATGTATCTATAGTCTAACGAAAAATAGATATGTTTGCGATATATAGCCAGTAATTTTGGTAAAAGAACTTAGCGCTGAATGGTACTTGATATTTGCGAATCGTTTTCAGTATTTCGGGGACAGTGAATGTAAAATTTCTGCTGGGGGTTCGCGAGGAAACAGTCCGCGCCATCATGAGATTTCATCGCTAATCTCTAGCATTAACTTAGTGTCCAATTGGAAACCGCTGTAATCCAGTCTATATTATCGAATTTAATTCTCTTAACGAGATTTTGCCAGTCGAGTATTTCGATATTTTGGCTGGAGAGTCATATCAATTAATTATTATTTTTGTTGGACTGAATTTTCACGGGCTGGCCATTTATAGTGAATTTTCCCTGGTTTTCCTTTATTATCTCTATTATGTTACATTCTCATTCGATTATGAATGTTACGTTATACACTTCTTATGGTTAAATTCTGTAACATTAATTTTTTCTTGCATGTACTTCGATAAACATTGTTTTGAATATGTTGAATACGTATAGCGATCAAATTCACAGACGTTCTTTTGTTAAATGTATATCATACTAATATACTTATTCCACTAATTATGCTAAAACAAGCGAGAATGGAGTGTGCGGATACCAGCAAAGATACCACAAAGTCAATCAGTGGAAACACAATTAATTAGAGATTGCTGATTACTTGCTTGTTTATTGTAATTTCATCAACTATTAGCTTATTTATAATTAATGCTAATTGGAAAGCTTGTCGCACGTTTTTCTGAACATTGCGATATGATTAGATCAACAGTATTGTGAATTAGCAAATAAAAATGCATTGCGCTACTTTTAATTTGTGACATGTACCAACAGTAAAAAATTAAACACATTAATGCGAGTTGTGCCTTATCTATTTTCGTATTTTTCTTCTTGAAATATTTTGCAAGATATAACAATTTTTACTTGTCATCGATATTTTAACTTCTTGACAATAATGACATCTTAACAAGAAAGAAAACAGATATATTTGCAATACTCTTATCTGCAATATGAATTCGGTACCGCAATACAATTCGTCTGCGATGCTTCTTTCATTACAATAAAATTTCTTTATTGATTTAAAATCTCTTTTTCGAAGTTGACAACATATATTTATATATTAAAAGAGGAAAGAAAATATATATATATATATTTCCGATATATATATAAAAACGAGAAAATAATATATTATCTTATTTTCTTGTTTTACCTATTTCTTACATGAATATAATGTAACTGATATTTATTTATCCGATTTTTCGTCTCAACTCGTTATTATAGTTAGTTTTTTATATTTGTAAGATAAAAAAAGAGTACATATATTTTCAAAAAGTTAAGCTAGATTGATTTTATCGTTGCGACATATTTATGCGGCTGTAAACATTGCTTAAATATTTCACAAGATTGATGTACATTTATCAATTTCGTTTGCTTCGTTATTTCCAGTTTTGTCCAATTTATAACGTTAATTGCAGTATACTGCAGCAAATATGGATTTTTTACAAACGTTCTGTACAGGTGCTTTCTATATAGTAAATCTTATTGCGTCAGATTTCTTTGCAAATGTTTTTGGGGAAAATAATGTTCAAGATGAAACGATAGTAGTTGAACATGTTTCTCGCGAGCGGGCCATTACTTTTGAACTTAAGGACGAATTGCGGAGAAGGATCGCTCACGTATCTATCAACAATTAAACGGCGAATTAAGGAACATTTTTCACGTGAGCGTATTCTTGCTTCGCCGAAACTGTATCAGCTGGGATATCGCTCTGGCGCCAGCATCACTCGAGATAAATATTTGACGAGTAACTCTAGTATCACGGTTATACCGGTCCTGATGAGCGATGCGCATCGCCGCCGGCCTCGGCCTCGTTCTGCCTCAAACGTCGTTCCCTGTATTACTTTGTAAAATTAAGAGCTTCAGACGGGCGATGCAATTTTTGTATAAAGATGATAAAAAACATGATAGATCTCTGTGTTGCTAAAATTTAATCTGACAAAGGAAATCGACCCATTTTGTCGAATCATTCGTGGGGAAATAAAAATAATTTTATTTGTTTTTTTTTTTGCCCTCTCTATCATAAAGTTTATTTACTCATTTATTTTTCTCTTCTATTCTGTTTACGTCACCACCTGCGTCACCATTAAAACCAGCGAGAAATATAACCGGTTAAAAATTTGTTTTAGTGACCATAATTAAAAAAAATAATACTGTCACATTTCCGCGGAATGTTCTCTAGAAAAGCGAGGATGTAGAGCAATATAGATGACGAGACATCTCTATTTAATTAGCGTGGAGCCGTCGGTATTGTTTTGTTCCGGCAGAACGCTAGCAAATTTCAAAGTGCAGAGCGAAACTGTTGTAGGTTGAACGCGAAAAAAGCGGCATGCTCTCGAGGCCGGATATAGGTGTCTGAGCATTAAACATTCAGAGTCCGTTTCAATTTGTTCCGTGAAAGCGTCGAGGACTTTGAAGCGTACAAAGGTTGCGTACCTTACTCGAATATGTTGCAACATACTGATTGGAGGGATCAAAGCCTGTAGGAATGGACGGTATTTAATTATCTGACCACATTGAAGAACAGTATTCATCAACGGTGGGATTGCTCGTAGAAGCTGATTTCCTCGGTTTTACCTCCACTGATACATTCCTCGCAAATCCTAAACACTTGCCGGTGCTTGATCACTCTAAATAGACTTAAATGTTGTTCTTTTGCTGCTTTGCGATCACGTCGGACACGATTCCCCTGCAGGATTAACTAAAAAATTCACAGTAAAGAGTCGGTTGATACCGTATCGTTCGCTTTCAGTATATAAGCTTCTTTGTTCTCGTGTTTGAATGCTCGTGCTTCGCCACCACGATCAACCCCGGAAGGGTATTGACAATGAATTTTACGCACGGAAGAACTGCTCGTCCAAGCCGGCAGATTCGGTACTTGGACACGGATGGAAATGAATTCGATTGGAGCAGGCCGTCTTTTTTTGCTCTCACTTTTCGTCTCTGTCCGCGGCTTTCTTTCTTTTTTCTTTTTTGTTTTACGGGGTGTAAAATACTGGCCGTTGGCTGGTGCTAGTCGTAAATTGGTTACCGACCTTATCTGCTTGGAGAATCAGAGCTTTTCGATGCTGTCTGTGGATTTTGGAGGATACGTAAACGTTATCTCATTGTCGCTCCGTTTTATCGATCCAACGGTAGCTTCTTTTTATCGTCGCGAGAAAAGTAAAAGCCTATATCTTAAACGGATCGCGCGAAATTGTCGCAGAGTGATGACGAAGTAGATTCAGAAAGAATCTTTGAAGAATTTGAAGAATTATTCGTTTGATGTTACTCTGTGCTTTATGTAAATTTAAATAGGCTATCGTAAAACTATGGATAAATTTACTATTTTTTATAACATAGAATTCGAGATATTTCTATGAAGAAGAGAAGAAAGATTTATATTATTTTTTAAAATAATTTTCAAATAAAAAATGAATTAATGAAAAGGATATGAAGCAAATTTTTACAGAGCTTAGTATTAAATTTTTATGAAGAAATTAATAGCTCCATTACATTATGAACTGCTTCATGGCTCTCTTCTTTTTCAGATCTGCGCAAATAGCGGACTGAAAACCGCGCGAAAAAAATAAAAAGCGAGAGCTTCGCTGCACTCTTGATCAGGCATTATATTTCTACCGATTAATTATCTTGCAACGATATGTCAAACCCCCTCATCCATTGCCCTTCGTGTATCCTCGGCATCGCTCGCCCCCGATCGGTCAAGTTCGCTCCAGTCCGCACGCGCTGAAAGGGCGGTGGGGCTTGCGAGCTTTCAAGCGCAGAGCTTCCGCTCATTCGTCGTTTTGCGTTTCTCGCGGGCACTTCGCAGATAGTTCGCGACAGTGCGTATAACATACGCGTGTGTGTTTCATCCCGCGTGATGGGATCTTATATTTTTTCGGACCGCGTTTAAGCGATTGATCGATGCGTTCGTCCCGCGAGCTTGACGTGTCGGTCGTTCCGATCGATCGGGATCGCGAAAACGCCGGCGAAACTTTTCGGAGCGTCCATCGATTGTCAGTGCGTTCCCGTAGTTTCATTCCATTAAAATTTTTAAGATTGTGTGCGGTAAAGAGCCTTTTTGGAATTTGAATTTGTCGAATTGTTCTCTAGCTACAGTGTCACTTAGCGATGGGATAGTGGAGAGACACAAAAGTGTTTTGGTTAATTAAGATTTCGTGTAGCTCGAATTGTGCCAATCGTATTTTATTGTTCCAAACGTTTAGGCTTAACATTTGAAATTCAACGGAGGATGTTTGATCTCCTACGGGGGTTACCTCGTTACGGATTAATCACGCGGGATTAAGGTCGTTGCTTCGAGGGCAATGCACCGCGAGTACCATGCGCAGTATACACAAAATTGATAAGAAATTGATTCTTCATAGGGATCTTTGTTATATATGAGCACATTCACACTTTTAATAAAAGATTTAAATAAAAGATTTAAATAAGTGGCTTTTGTGCAGCACGTCTGTTTTAATTTCTCAATTAATTATACTAACAGCTGTTTTTTTCTGTACTATATAATTATTCTAATTGTGGGTATATCAAATCAAGTTTATATTAACGTGTATCGGTTTCTCTAAATTATTCACTGCATTAGTTAACGCTAAATAAATGGCAATTCGCAGATGATTATGTTAACAAGAAAATAATTGTTTAACTAAATAACTATAATAATTATATCAATTACTCTAATTATGTCAATTAATAACAGTACATATTTTTATATGCAGTACAATGTCAACAAATTTATTTTGAAAATATTGAGCACATATGAATTAATTTATTGAGTACATATATGATTGAAAATACTGCTCATATGAAAAAATATCTGCATAAAATGGCACTATGAAATTAAATATTTAGCCGCATTTATCAGGAGCTTCGATCTTTTTCAATAAAATATCTGAATATTTTTGTTATGTTAAATCAAGTTAAAAAGAAAATTGATTCAACGAAACATTTCAGTGAAAAGGTTTTTTTTCTCTCAGCCGTCCAGAGGTATTTAATTTAAAATAAAATACGCCATTCTCTTTTGCCTCGCGTGCATTCGTATTTCTTTTTTTAGTCGAAAGTCCGAAATGTACTTTACAAAATTCCAACTATCTCGTTGTCTAATTTAAAAATAAAATTTTTAATGTAATTTATCATTTAAATCAGAATGCAACTCATAAATATATAGATTTGATAATGTAACTTACTGTAAAGTTTATTACTATGATTATTTTGATATTACAAATATTAGCACTAAGACACAATATAATAGTCTAAAGTAAAATAAGCGGATTATTCGTTGCTATAATTTTCGATTTGTTTTCTTGTAATTTACAGAATGTAAATTAATATATCGCATTATACTTTTAAATTTTAACATTAAGAAATCTGAGTGTCTATTTTGTTATTACGCAAGACGAAATTTGCATGTATCTCTCCGGTGTTTTATGACATGTAAACTGGAAGTAACGAGCATCTACGCACGATAAAATACGCGTGTTCATTAAACCGAATTCCGTTATGAAAATGGGAAGGATCGTGTGGACGCGCGTTGGGCATCGGCGAGGCGTTTTATACGCACGATTTCACCTGCGTGCTATGCGTGTAAGCGAGAGACGCGTGAGTAGAGCCTATACGGCAATTGAATTTCGTAATGGCTCGATAATTCGCAATTAAACCATCTACTCGACATTGTTTTGTACAATGAATGAGCTCGCGTGTACGCGCGAAAGAGGCCACGGCCGATAACCGATAAAAAATGTCTTCTTTTAAAGGTAGCTCGATGTAATGTTTATATTGGGTGGTAATATTATCAAAATAATCAAAATCGACGCGAATGCGCCACGTGCCTTTTTGCGTAGAGTGTTTTTTTATGTCATCTTTTAATTTAAAAATATTTTGCAACCGGAATTTTTTAGTGAGATACATATATTGAAGTTTATGCTTTATTATATAGTATGATTTACCTTGTTAGAAAGAATATAGGAAAATAATAAGCCTAATTGTGGTGGGAAATAGATTGCGCTGATTTAAATTGATTAATATTTTGTTTGTAGAATCTTAAATTATGTTCACAAGAAATTCAATTTTCAATATGAGTAAGGCTCGATAATTTCGATACTCGATATTCGGGTTTTACGTTAAATTTCGTGTACATATACATATATATGTATATACTTTTTATTACTTTTTAGAAGCACATTTAAAAATACACATTTAAGTACTCGCGCGATTGTTATGTGCTATTAATGATAAATTTTGTGCGAGAATGAACATTATACGGTAGAAAATGTTACGACTGAATTATGGTGATATGTGGAAATGAACGTGTGACAAGTTTCGCCAACGAGAGAGATAGCGTGTTAGTGACATCGTGTCAGTGTAGAGTGCGTAGAGCAGTTAATCTACATCCCATTTCATTTCTAGAACTGTTAATTTGAAAACGCGTCATCTTTTCAGATCTCAAGATAGTTTCGAGACAGTGTACTACCAAGTGCATCTTTAATTGCTGCGGCTTCGTTTGCGGACTTCGAGAATTGGTGAGTCGCACTTACATGATACATTTTTATATAACGAAAAGATTGATTCTGCGCTCTTTTTTTATTCATTTATTATTCGCAATTATATATAATTGCGCATCTTTATAATCAACATTATAAGATATGACGATCGTTGTCATATTATGAAATGTCAAACACCTTTTGTATGAAATAGGAAATAACTTGCTTATATATTAGCAAGAACAAATGTCGTGTTAGATACATTTTCGACGCAACATGTTACGAAGAGATAATTTATTAGCTTGTAAGGGGAACACGCCTCTCCCTGCTTAAGAATATCTTATAATATCCATGTGATATTTTATTCTTTTAAACATGGAGAAAACTTTTACAGAAAATATAACAATGATAAAAGCATCAGAGTAGTAATATAAATACATATTTTAATCGCATCTTAATTTGTCCTAAATTTTTCATTACACATGGTCTATATTAATCACTTGACACGCGTTTCTTATCGAAATAAAAATGTTAAAAATAATATATATATAAATATAATATAATATTTCCTTATAATACTAATATAATTATGGGAATATTATTATAGGATATCATATCTTAATTTTTTTTATAATTATACTTATTTATTATTGTAAAATATATAGAACTTTTTAACTGTAAAAGATTGGATCTCTGATTCAGAGCACATATGAGAAATACATTTTGACTTTTATCATTATGTAGATAGCTGTATGAGTGTACTTTTACACTTCGAAACAGCGAATAAGAGAGGCGAGGTGAATGACCATCGGGAAATAAAACAAAATAAATAGCAATAGGAAAAGCGTCATACGAGCGCAGAATCAAACTTGATGGTATTCGTGTCCAAATCCCTATTCCATTGATATACGATGTGGCGAAACAAAATCTGAAAAAAGATCGACATGGCTCGTACATCGATGCCAATTAAAAAAAATGCGTTCGTTCGATACATCCAATGTGGTATAGGAAAACTTCACATTTTTCGCGTGTTTTCGTGAATAAGATCGATCCAACTTGTTATTTTGTTTATCACTCAGCTTCGATATTGTTTTAAAGGGTTTTATATATTTTTCGTATAGAACTTTGGGGCGTTTCAATATACAGTGAGAACATTGAGATGCATTAATAAGAGCTTATAACACGGAATGGGTATTTAAAATAGCAGTCTGTATATCTGTTGTTTAGCTGGAAAATACACATATGTATTTAAATACACATATGTAATTAACCGCGAACTAATAGATCTTACCGCGAGTAATCGTCAGAGGGAGATGCGCGAGAGTGAACGTCTGTAATTCGGAAGCCGTGATTTAAGAAAAGGAAGAAGTTAACACGGGCTTGGTACGTGCCAAGACTATTTCGAAAGAGTTACTGGCGACGCTAATATCAGTAATACCAACCCCACAACCGTCGCGATATTTCGACCCCAAAGCTGCTGCTGCCGCGTTCTGGAAGCTATCCAACGGATATACCTTACGATACGCATTCCACCGTTTCCGAAAAGCGGGCGATGTTAAAGAGGCCTAGATTCGGAAGATTTACAACGGTATGTTAAATGCGTAGGCACCAACAATGCGGGGGGAAATTTACAAAAATTTGTAAATGATATATCGATTTTTTTTTGAAAAATTATATATTTATATTAAAATATTTATATATTTTTAAATTATATATTTTTCGGCATATTTAATGCACATTTCTCATTTCATTACTTTTCGTACACAGTTCTATAATTAATATTTAAACTAATTTTATACAAGAGCATAAAACAAGATACGAATAAATAAGATAGAAATATTCATCAAAATATATGTACGTGGCGGGATATATGCACCACGTGATATTTGAAGTATCGATAACGTTTAAACGCGAATCGTTGTTCGGCAATATGTGATAGTAAGTGGTAGAAAACATGAATACACATACGAATCGTATGTACGTAGCTGTCGACCCGCGGCTTTTCGACAGGCAAAAGGACGAAAGTCCCCTTGATTTAATTTTACTGGATTCCCTTGCGCTTCGCGTGGACAGGGCCACGAGAGAGGGTACTGAAATTCTCCGGTGACACCGGGCCAATTTCCAGAAGGGTTCACCGAGTGGACGACAAACATGCGCTTTTGAATTTCCACGCTGTTCCATACGACGTAGAATGTCTCCAAGCACCGCCACGAAGTGCTTTGCTCTTCAGATTTGAGCTTTCCGAATATAGCATAGTCTACTTCCGCCGTGCCTCGAATTTAACTTCGATTATCGCGCGATTCCCTATATCGAAACTTTGTTTAGAATACTATCATATTCAGAGCCAGTAGTTATCAATGAGAGATAACTTATATAGACGATATGTGATGTTCCATGAATTAAATATCTTTTTAACGATTATTGCAAGTATGCAATAATTATCGAAAAAATATGAAAAATTTTAAATCAAATTCCGTATGAAGAAAATATTCGATAACTAGTTTGTTTTTTTTTGCACATAGGCTGACGAATAATTGAGATATATTTTCAGTGATTTTTGCAATAATTTTGGAGGATCTATTTCCCTCATGCGGAATAAGCTTTCGGTGCCGCGATATTTCCTGCACAAAGCAATTACGACACGAATATGGGGAACCCATCCGCTGGAATTTTGTTCGTAAATCTTAATTTGCTTGAAAATGGAAATGCAATCCGAGATACGTTTGGATTTCAGCTATGCGTAAATGGTATATACAGTCGATCGTATGAGCTTCGTTTATTACCGCGTAAGAGAAATGCGAGAATCGCGAAATCAACTCAGACCTCAGATGCGACGAATATTTCGAAAACAATTATGAAATCCCATAAATATAAATCCAGTGACATGCGCACGTGTGACACGCATATCCGCCGCGACTTTTTGGAGCCCCAGAAAGTGAATCAGATTTCTTGGAAGTGTGATGGTTCTGGAGAAGAGAGATTTCTGAATACACACAATCCCCACGTCCCTCACGTACGCAACCACATATGCGAACAAAAATGCCATGATAGCATAAGAACGTGGGGCTGACACGGGACAGAGACTTTTAATATAAAATACCAGACGTTCCGGATTCTAAAGCTACGGACTGATCCCGAGAAGAGTGGAGAAAAATATTGATACCGCGACCAAGTTTGTACCGCATGTGACGAGTTTTTCTTTATCGGATCACCAACCGTGAGCGCGAATATTCTCGGTCGCCGCGAGTCATGCTTATTTCGCGATTTTCGTGTCGGATTTTTGTATCGAAACTATCGCACAGTATGCATGTTGCGAGAAAAATATCAGATTGTAGAGAACACGAATGAAAAAAACAGGATGAAAGAATCGATATTTGAATTATCGGTGAAAAAAAGTGCGTACATTGTACATCGGTAGAGCCGAGCAAATTTGCTCTTTATTTTAATAATGGCGATAAGAGCGTGTTTCAGAGAATAATATTTATCTGCTGTATACGCTACGATATAGAATAATTTCGCGCAAGCATGAACTTAAGTATTAGAGCGATATTTTATTCAGTTTAATCTTTAGCCGGTTGACCCACATCTCAACTCGTTTCACTACTTCTGACACAAGAATGGAGTAAGCTTCTATAGAACTTCTGAAGATCTGCTATCTTTATTCCACTGTCACACCCTTAGGAACACATCCGCGCCGCGGTCGATCTGAATTACCAATGAGCATTCCAATCACGTTGTCCCGGGTGAGCTGTTCGCGCGGAATAAGAGAGCCTCTTTCATAAAGCCAAGAGGCCAAAACAAAGGGGGCGAGCAAATGGAAAAAAGGCGTGTTTAAAAAAGATAAGTTGGATGAAACCGCGGCTTAGTTCGATTGACGATGATCATCTCCTAGCGCAACCATGTATATCTCCTTTTTTCATATCGACTTTTTTTGCCGAAAACGAGTAACGTTTGAACGAACAAAGGTATATATATATATATATATATATATATATATATATATATATACTTGCCATGTTTGATCATGTAAAATATTTTGCAAAATTGTTATTTGTAGAGAGAAGCTCGTGACTGACTTTCGGGTAATAGTTAATACAAATAAAAACAATAGTGGTCGATACTGTGTGTTTTATTTATATATACATATGTAAACATATGTACATATAATTTTTCACATGGAAAAATTTGCATGAAATATTCGCTTGTATTGGAATGCATAATTGTTGGTATCGTTCGTATTTGATTTGTCTGATAAATATTGCATACACAAAATTTTTATAAGACGATGCATGTTGAATATATATTAGAGAGAGAGAGAGAGAGAGAGAGAGAGAGAGAGAGAGAGGGAGAGGAATTATTTTATTTATCACAAAATTGCTATAATTGTGTGTACATTTTATATTTTCTTTACATGTACATATTTATTTCGTCCGATAATATCTGATATACAATCAAACACACAGTATCGACTATTATTGTTTTTATTTGTATATTGATCTGTAACAAAATGTTACTTATAAATGTTTATTGCCACGAGGAGTTGAAAGGAATTCAGGACAGCTTTTCTTTATTGCGCCTTATTTTCGTCAGGGTGTGCGTCAGAGTGTGCATCTGCTTACCTATCGCGATATTCCTCCATCCTGCCTTTCGCAACCGCTCACGGAAGCCTACTTTTCACGGATAAAAATCAATGGCGTATTTTCGCGCACGTCTGCACACGAGGCACGTCGACATAGAAGGCACTCTTCCCACGAAACACCTCGAACTCGTAGAATCCCATAAGGCGCTTAACTTCCCGACTTTCATCGCTATTCCATAGCGAGGCATCACTTTTCCCTCTCATCCTCCTATTTTCAAGAGAACTATCTACCATAGGAACATTCACACCTAAAGATTTTGCAGTTCGCCTTTACACATATTCGTCTAAAGCGCTTTAGTACCTTTCAGAGAATCTGATGGTCAAAACACTTTACGGTTTACGGCATTTCAAGTCGTGTTTAGAGCTTGTTGTTTGCTATTAGCAGCTACTAATAAGTTGTGTCTTTAAGATGCAAAAAATAAAAGTGAGTTATTATATTGCTATATGAACGGCAAATTTTAGGAAAATTTATTTTGCTCTATATTTTTATGATATCTTCTATTCTCGCGTGCACTATGATAAAATGCGCTTACTTATGCGGAACGTGGTTAAATTAACTAAATGTTTTGTATGCCTTTTGACACATTTTTTGCTTACATTCAGTCACTTTTGCTTTACCTTGCGCTGTGCGAATTTGTAGTAGCGGTCTTCTTTTTTCTTCCCAAAAGGTTGCTCAGGATGCTCAGGATTTCAATTAAATTCCAGGGAGTTCTCAAGTCCACCGCGATGGCGGCCGCGCGTTCGTCGACGAGGCTGGGCGGCAAATTTAATTAAAAAAGTGCAAACGCATGATTTTTTTTAAAATTTCTGTTGGCGAGTGCTCCACCTGGGAGACAAAGGAGTATATTTGTTCGCTCGTCAAATAATTTTTCGTCCGAAAGATGGACGTTCGCATTCATTCGCTAACTCTTTCGTTTCTTCCCGTCCTTTCACGCTGTCGGTTATTGGGATCTCGCGACTCGAAAACTTGTAACGGAGATTTAGTTCCGTGGATCAGGATCTTGGTAGTTTCTTGAAGTGATTCATTACTGTTTCTTAACTTTAGTAGGAGTTAAGTTTTGGGATCGCACTATCGTGAGAACATTTTCTTTTTCTTATCGTTTTTAGTGTTTGTACATAGACTACAGTCATTCGTGTCTGTTAATAAAAAAATACTTCATTAAGTACATATGTTTTTTTCAATGATGTTTTGATATTATTATCACATACTATTTAGAATAAATTTTACATCTAAATATGATCTATACATATATGCGATTACGGATTAATTATTTTCTTTTATGTTTTTGTAACATTTTAATTTGACTTTATAATACTAAATGCACATAACAATTCATAAAATTGAAAATCATGCATTTTTAATTATTTCCTGTGCACAGTTTTCTTTCATCTTTTTTCTTTTATTTACCTCGTTGTTTTTTCTCTATATACATTTTGTTTAGCTTTACTTTAGTTTTTATATTAATTTTAATTTTTCATTAATAAGCTAGTAGATATATATAAAAGACAAAAATTATTAGAATTTAATTATCATTTCATAAATTTAACGAATTTTAAATTTTATAATCTTATTT
This sequence comes from Prenolepis imparis, assembly GCF_030444845.1. Lineage (NCBI taxonomy): Eukaryota > Metazoa > Arthropoda > Insecta > Hymenoptera > Formicidae > Prenolepis > Prenolepis imparis. Next base: position 12,266,041 of record NW_028141168.1, on the reverse strand, counting down.
GTAATTGAATTTACAATTTGTCAATGCTTAATTACTCTATATTATTGCTGTGCACATATTAACGGAATTATTAATATTTTTTTCTAACCATCTTAATTATTAAATATATTAATTGACTCTAAGTAAGATAATTAGAAATTATAGAATATTTTCTATGTATTGCTAAGAATTAATTTTTTTGCGTTAAAAATCTTATGATATCGTATAGAGATACGTATAGACATCTTGCAACACGAATTAAATGATGAATCCTTGCAGAAAGCACATCGATCAAATTATATTTTTGTTAAATATGTCACTCAATGCATATATTTATTAAATATACTACAACATAAAATATTACATACGTATATGTTTATTCTATTTATAAAGCAGCAAAATGAGGTCTCTTCATATTCGTGGCGCGTCACGTTGGGAAAATTGAGTATGCTTTCGAATTGTAAAAGATGAAATCGCGAATATCTAATATATCCGGGTTTTTTTTATAGCTCGGGCAACTCTTTTTAAAATTCAATATATTATTAAGCGCAAATAGAATTTTTTACATTACATTGGTAACGTTGTAATTTTCTTTTTGTTAGTAGAAATGCAAAAATAACATTTTTGAGAAGTTAGCTCTTTCTCTCTCTCTCTCTTCGATATTAATCTTAGCATGTTAATTTTAATTAACTTATTAATATTACTTAGTTAACTCTGTTATTTATGTATAGTTACACATTTTATATTGATTATTGTATCGAATTGTTAGGTTCTTTTTGTACTGAATTATATTGAATTTATAAACAAAACTCTCACCGGCAATGTTTTCACCTACAACATATTATTTATTATTCATCGACTTTTGTTTATTATTAGAATTTGTTGTTTATTACGATCTGAGAGCAAAATTTTTACGTAACGAAGGTGTAATTATTCTCTTTAAAAAAGAACAATTTTTTCCTGCTTATATCTCGTTAGAACAAACATACAGTCAGCATGTATAGTAATAGAACATTTATATTGATTAAATGAAAATATTTGACGGAAACATTCTCGATAGAAGCTGGATGAATGTGTACGTTGGTGAATGCAAATTGTTATATTTCAGCGAAACATCGGCGAAACCTTTGTCGGTGATTTCAATATAATCCCTTTGTATATCCATATAATGTTATTATCAGCTTACAACGTAAGCTCGGCTTTTGTCAAATTCTGAATCTTAATGTGCGGCGCATCCGCCTAAGAGATCTGGTAATCCTCTCCTACCTTGGCACGTACATATCTTGGGATTGCGCGAAAATAAATTCCTTGCTGCATCCGTTGAGGATATAGAAGGGTTTGTTGCAAAAGGAGGACCGCAGTGAGAAGCGCGCCTTTAGAATCTTCTCTCAATCTCTACGAGCTATCCAACTATAGCGTTGTCTCATAGACGTATTCGAGAAACTACCCCTCGGGTATGCGCTTTCAGAAAAGTTGTATTTATTTATCCGCGCCACAAAGCTTCCGCGTCTCGTCCTCCCCCGTGGAATGTTATTAAAGTCTCTCCTGCTCATGTTTGATTTCGGCGGATTTGCGCCGAGACGGATTCAGTTGATCGGGATCCGAAAACTATTCGTACACGCCGGATGTATTTCGGAGCAACGCGATACACACAATACGCCGCGGAACGAGTGCCGAACAAACTGTACGGATTGGCAACTGGGTTAGGTACAGCCACGCAATAACGACCCGCAGCATACGGTTGCATTCGTGCGTATTATATACGCGTCATACGCGTTTGCTTTAAGTTTGTTACCGTTGGTGTGTGCACGTGCGCGTAGTACCGCACGCGATTGCGTTATGGTGGTAATGTCGTCCAATATTGACAGACGTATCACTGAAACGGCTCATTAGAAGTTTGTAATGGATGGTTCAGCCGAATCGCATCATCCTCTCATGCGATTTGTAATGTAAGTTCCGCAACTCCTCTCTCTCTCTCTCTTTCTCATTCGACATACATACGTCATGCAACTAATAAAATGTGATTTAATCTTTCTGCAAATTAAAAATTCTCCGATCGTAATTTACGATCTTAACTTATAATTACAAATTCGACCGAATTGTTGTATATAATTATAATTGTAGAAATATTTATCGATTCATTAAAATAACGATACATTTTTTGTTTTATTTTAATTTTGATATTTTGATTTTATGTACGCGTCACGCACCCGAAAAATAATAAAAGTCGTAAGCTACGATGAGGATACATAGTCTGCAATTATTTGAACAGAATGTTTTGTAGCTTTGTTTACGTTTAGATGGAGAACTTTTCAATTCACGCCCATACCGTAGATTCTAACTTCATTACAGTCTGACCACAATTTTAGCGGGCGTTCTAAAGCAGGGCGATATACGCGCGCGATTTTGCGTTAGTCGCATTGCAACAGCATCGAAATTGCATCTATGCGTACGGTGTCTCTCGTTATACGCTAATGTACTTTTCAATAGCGATTAGAGCTGCGTCTACTCTCGCATAATTGTGCCCGATAAATTGACCAACTTAATGATAACTGATGATCGAAATTTATTAAGCGTTTCTCCAGTGATTTCTGCTTGCAAGTAATATTTATTACTACTTAATTATTGCTTGAGAAATCGATACATTTCGTCTGAACTGTAATCGTTTTAAAATAATCTATTCGATAATAATTGAATATATTTAAAAAAATATAAAGGAGAAATGTATTCAAAATTTATTTCAGCTATACAACTCATTCGCGAAATGCGCCTTTTTAGTCATTTTTTAGAGCGTCAAATTGGCTCCAACTGGAGTCTATTTTTGAATATAACTTAGCAAACTTGAAGAGCACTCGCGGACAATCAAGGGTCTGGCAACCTCGAGCTGGAAAGCTGGAGGTGGAGTCAAAGAAGTCTTCCTCTTTGCGCACTCGGCACAATTTTTCCGATTCCACGTCCCAGCGATTCTCAACTCTTCTCCTGTTCCTGCTGTTTCTTACTCTTTGTCGAAGCAGCCATGCGAGAGGAATTTCTTTCTATGTCTGGCGCATCAAGAAAACGTAGTGTATTGTTAACTTTTTAGTATAGGTCGATAAGCTCATTTCCATGCTTTTCCTGGCTTTATTGTTTCACATAAAGTTATATATTCACATATTCGAAAAACGTCATACTTACATTATTAACTAATCATCACAATAATTTAAAAGTTTATTCCGCGACAAATTTAATATTTGGATTACTTTTTGTAGCTACTTAATATTCTATACATGTCAAAATTTTGCTGCAAGTGCATTGATGAAAAATTTTCATGTACAATTGTCTGTTTTATAATATTGCATTATATGAATTAAATTTTGAAGAATCCAAACGCGCGTTGAGATGAGAACAGTAGTTTCGTATGTGTATGTGTGTGTGTGGTCATTATTAAAAGTCAAACGGAAAAGGTCGATTCTTAATTCGTGATTAATTTGGATGATGATGTAACTGGCAAGTTTGCCATTTCTGTCAGACCGGTTATCCATCTCCATTCGATTTCTATTCATGCTCGTCGATTCCTCTTCGTAAACCTCCATCATCGACATCGCGGCTATCCTCGAACCGCTACGAAATGTACACCTCTGCGAAGCAAATTCCAGATTACCGTTGGCTTCAGATAACATTTACATACGGTATACATTTACCATTGCATACCTGCAGTTACCCGATTCTCGTCGTAGTAGGAACTGGTATAGCGATACTCTGTATACAAAAACAGGTGAGAGAAAGAATGTGCAAAGAAAAAGATAGAGAGAGAGAAAGAGAAGGTGGCGAATTGTGTAACTTGCTCGCCATCAGAAAGAGCGATTCACAGCGGTAAAAATGGAAGAATTTTTTTATTGTCGTGATAAATGTGCGGTCTCATATCTTCTTTCATAGTTGCGAAGTGTATATATGTTACAGATTATTGGATCCATTGTCTTTACTCTTTCTTTATTTATCTTTCTAAATATTTTTCTTTTCCTATAAATATTGATTTGTATGAAGGAATCTCAAGTAATTACTTTTTTGAAGATTGATTAATGGAGAGAAAAAGAGAGAGAAAAAGAAAGACAATTTTATGATTAATATAAATAATAAACAAAACGATAAAATAAGCATTAGCGTAAAAATTATCGTGAAGTTTCTTCAATCTTTAAGGCAAAGGAGTAGTTCTCAATGATGACGTTCTATAGAAGGGATAGGGTTATTAGTACCTAAAAGTTGAAAGTGGCAGGTAACGATTCCGCAGCGTTATCGCAAGGATTAACGTAAAGGAGAAGGGAAGTTTACCGAGGCAGTTAAAAGTTGGATGCTGCGGGCGGAAGGAGGTTTATAGCATAGATGCCAGTGAAGGAATTATAATAAAATCTCTGCGAGATACTAACAGCAGCACGATTTATCTCTAAACGATTTCGAGTTGAGCTTACTTTATTTCGTTCGTAATAACAATGCGTATATATTCAGAAACAATTTTATTTGAGAGGAGTGTAAAACACACATACACACAAGATATTACTTCGATATCTATATATTCCGTATGTATTTCTGCTGTTTTTTCTCCTCTTTCTCTTTCTCCCTTGAAATGTGATATAAATTACAATTTATATACATTTTTTTTGGTATTTATTTTGTGAATGAATGTATTTAAATTTGAAATTTAATGTTATAATGCCTGGCGAATTCTTGGAAAAGCATCGACTACATTATATATTCCGTACAACTGTAGATATGTTTGAGGGGTTAATGAAAGTTCTCTCCTCTTATCAAGCTGCACGAACGCGATTGCGCGTCTAGTGCAGAGACTCAAACCCGACGATAACACGTAACATTCCCCGGCTTTGAGCAGCCTGAAGGGTAGATTGGATACGGAGTAGCAAAATGCGATGCGTCGAAGTCCCAGCGTCAGAATATACGCATTCCTTCCTTCCTTCTTTAGTCGCAGGGTGCATTTGCATTTGAAATCGAGATGAGCCAACGAATAAAAGGTCGCCTCATTTTGATACCAGCTCGAAACACCCTGTTTCCTTGGATAGCGTCACGCGAGAAAAAGATCGCAGATGTAGGAAAGAGAAAAAGAGAAGTCGGTAGGGCGCGAGAAAATGTGGAGAGCTTTTCGACTATATGCCTTTCTACGACCCGTTCAGGAACACGTCGAGATCTTCGCGGAGCAGAACCTGCGGAGACGCATCAGAGCGTAAGAGAACCCAAAAGAGGGGGTGGTAGCGGGGACGATTCTCATTGTTTGACGCCGGAATGGATGCGAGCTTGATGGAATACAAAATAGAGACGTGACCTACCTCGATGGGAGAAGACGGTAGTAGTGATGGTAGTGCGAAGAAAAGGAGCGGGAAGAGATGGGAGGAAGAAAGATACCGTAAAACGACGGAGAGGAAGTCGAAGAGGATAAAAAGTACGAGGTGGAAACGTGATGGGAAACTACATATATATATATATAAAACGACGGACATTTGTTAATGCTCTAGACGACCATGGTATGTGTCATATAAAATGTAGCACCCGACATAAAGACGAGATATATGTGTCTGTGTAAATTGCAGATATTACTTGTTTATGAATTTATTTTTGTACAGTTTAGTACACGATTGAGTTTTATGAAATTATAATACGATTAGCATTAAGGGTTTTTTAATAATAAAAACAAGATCAGAATTTTTATGATAAGGAAATCAGAGAATTAAGATGAATGATAATTGAAAATAGACAAGCATATATGTAATCAAATCAGAAGTAAATTTAATTTCAAGTTTTACACAAAATGATGCGTTTATTACGCGATGAAGCTCGTTTTATCGCAATAGATATTGAGTTCTGTATGGTGATTGCGGATACTCTGAGAAATAGGAGAAAACTGTATAAAATATAGTCGAAGAGAAGAAGAGGCGGAAGATAAAGAGAAAGAAAAAGAGGAGACGAAGGCGTGGAGGGTGAAAATAAATAAAGGGAATGCGGCCAATGCTATCGGCGTTCGCAAGGGACAAAGTACTTCATAAGACGAAAGACAGCAAAGGGATAGAAGGCGGGGAAGGAAAAGAGAATAGTCGGTGTATGGGGGGAGGCCCTTCCTATCTATTGTTCGAACTGCAAGAGTATCTAATGGCGCGAAGTTCCGTCGGTGCTTGCCTTGAGCTAAAGTTTTATCGTCTACTATCGACTTCGACGCCAATTTTTGAGCCGCCAGTGCTTCGCTTTGCGTGTTGCAACATCGTTCGCTTCCTTTAGCTCTTCACGACGCTTCTAGATACTATTTCCACGGCCTTTGACTCATTCTCACTGCACTTTACTTCATATTTTAGACGTCGTTTATCTTTTTTCGGTTTTTAATGACCCCAGTACATTTTGAAGTATAATTGATGCTGTAATATATGTAATATATGCGTATATAGGCATATTTTGTAGATAAAAATATAATGCGAAAATTTTGCAAATAATTCTAGTTACTTGTAAAATGGTTAGTTTTTATTCATGATGTCATAATATTGAGGAAATAAAATATCATTGAAAAATATAGAATTAAAATTTTATATAAAAAATTTTTTTGTTTTATTTTATATAAAATAATAGGTACTAATAAATTAATAAAAATAATAAATAAGAGAATAACCATTTTATAAAAAAAAATTTATACAATGCTATTTATAATATGAAAATCATATTCTATAAATTACAATTATGATTTTTGTCGATATATTTTGAAATGACATGTTTTGTTTTTATGCAGTTAGACAACAATATTAATCTCAGAAATCAAAGAAATCAAGTTTATCGCGGAATGTATCTGAAAACTCTATTTACATTGCAAATTGAAAGTTAAATATACTTTAGCATGCAACCCCATTGATTTCTGAGAACAGCCATAAAAATTTCAGTCGTCTATCGTTATATAACTGCATTCGACACGCGAGAAATTGCATCGCCATAAACGCAACCAACTTACTCCTTCTCAAACAGTCGTTAAATATTTTTATATCTTATTTTCATGCTCTTAATCGTTTTATAGCCGTATACTTAAGACTGGCACTTTGGCCATTATTAACGAAAGACTACTTTTATTATTTTTCGTACAGGATAATATTTCTTTTTTTGGGGGGGAAAATTGTAATATTTTTTTTCTTTATTATTGAGTATTTGTGAATATTCTTTTTCATTCTTTTGAGAATGATTGATTCTCAAGATATATTTGATGATTCGGATATGTACGATTCAGAGAAAAGGCAGCTTACTCTTTTGTTGCTAATCTTTTTACTTTCACTTTTATTATTTCAACGGTATGCGAGTTATTTATTTTATTTGTATTTTTTGTCACACATACACAAAATTTTCACGAATCCTCGATGCCACAGCCATGTAAGATTCAGCTTGCGAGTCCCACGACTGCTTTATCTACACATTAATCCCGGAAAGGAAGCATAATTATGCTCGGCGAAACTATTACTACGATTCGTGCTTGTTTCAAAGTTTCGAGCCGCCGAGGACGAAAGTCTAACTATATTCTACCACCTCTTGTATATAATACGTGTATCTATACATGTGCGAATGAGTGTGCATTTATATAAGCGAAGCCTTCCACGAGGCTTCCAGTATCCCCCGCTGACAAATTGTTACCGCGACTGTGCTTGTGGTCTCGAAATACATAATTCAGACACGTTTGTATCTCGTAGCAAGTCGACTCGGTTATTGTCCAGCGCAGCTATAGAAATTTTGCGTTAAGAATATCGTAAACAATTTTGTCTAGGTGGTTGTTTTTAATGACATAACTTTAACAGAATTGATATAAAATTTTTCATCATTTCTTTATAAATTGTGTAAAAAAATTTATTTATATCGCGGTAAAAGATTATGAATCATTGTCGTAATCCGAAGGACATTTTGCGCCGAATTGAATTTGAGAAATTGACAGAAAAATTGTGTACGCGAAATTAAATGAACTGAATTTACAAAACACTGTCTGACTGTATCAGGATTTTTCAAGTAAAATAGATGTTGAAGAATACGATACTTTTCACGATTCATGCGGGAGAAATTTCTTTTCGGTATACCCAATTTTGTAACATTCTCCGGTTCGCGAATTATTTCGCGACGATGGGCCTCCCAAATGTAGCGTGTGTGACGAAAATGCTTGGAGCGCGGAAAGACGTGGAACGAGCTGGAATGCTTCCGAGGCTATCTCATCCCTGGAATTTTCGGAGGCTTTCCAGAGGACACGTTCGAGCTTACTCGCTTTATCCCTTCATCCTGACTCGCTAAATTATTCAATTCATTTCTGCGGAGCTTCCAACTAACTCGAATACCGTCTATCTCACGCCTGCTGTTCTCTCTCTCTCTCTCTCTCTCTCTCTCTCTCTCTCTCTCTCTCTCTCTCTCTCTCTCTCTCTCTCTCTCTCTCTCTCACCCTCGCCAATCCAATCCTTGGAGTTGAGACTCACCTTTTGTCGTAGATTTAGCATGCGACGCAATGGGACGTCCATTGGAAAGTTTCTATTTAGACGGACGGAATGGATCATAAGAAATGCATGATAAATCTGATAAACTAACGCTCCGCATTCGATGTACATTATTTATTTAGCTTTACATTTTGTTAATCCTAGCGGTATGTTGAAGTTTCTATCTCGCGCACGCTTTTACATTCAAAGCAGGGAATATTAATTTTTTTAAAGCTTTATTAATAATAAAACATCTGCATTTATTTAGAAGTTAACTTTTAGCGAATCGTATTAAACTATGCAGTAAACATAATATTAGCACTTAATCCACGATCAATTATATATTTTTAAAATTCAAAATTCAAAAGAGAATTTTTTTTGGTTGTATTTTCTGACAGAATGCTAAAGAGGAAGCGTGTTATTGCTGATAAAAATAATTTCTTAATTTACGCGTTGCAAAGTAACACAATATAAAAACACGCAGATAATATTTAATAAGTTTTTTTCCTATTTATATCTGTCTTAGTTTGCATTTGATAAAAAAGGGATTTTGATTTGTGCGTGTACGAAAATGTTGCGTGTGTAATTACAATCTACTATTTGCCGAATGGTTCGTCAGCGCGTTCTCTTCAACACTACTCTCTGTCTGGTTGCAATAAATATCTTAATTTGACGCAGCACAGGCACATTCAGTCCGCGCACTTCGTTCGTTATCGTTATGTAAAAGGCGAATTCGCGACAGATGGAGAATTCAGGTGAAACGAGGTTAAAACTCGGAACGAAATGTCGTGCAAATTTGTTCCTAAGGGGCGTCTTCGTTGATGAAAAGAGCATCCTGGATACGAAGTCTGGAATGTCTGATATCTTCCGAATAACGATAACGAGTACTTTTGTTATTTCTAAGCGTCCCTTTTGATGTCATCGTCTCGGATTTTCTTAACGGGGCGAGTGTTATTGCGCGAGCAGAAATCATACCAATAAATTTTTCTGAATGAGACTGCGTTTAGTACGGTTGTTGCATTATCTTCTTTAAAGCTCGAAAAGGAGAGAGAAAAAAAGAGATATCTAATTTTATTTTAACATATTTTACATATTCGATATCTAGATCTGAAAAGATTATTACCGCTTTATGCATTAAAATCCCGGGGAAAATGGAGCGTAAATCTACTCTTTTTAAACTTCCTGGACGCATAATGGCACATTGTCATATTTTACATTGTGAAACGTGTAGCCCGAGACCTGTTCTGGAATACGAGAATTTCCAGAGCATTCACGCAGCTATATCCGCGAGTGATTCCCCAGGGAAGAGATTATCTCGAAAATTGGTTGTAACATAACTCAGGTATATGTTAATTGCGTGTTAAAAAATGTAATCCTGTTACCCGAGAAATGCTCTTTATGTTACAATTAATTATCTTTCTGTTTTTTCATTCTGTTAAGATAATATTTTGTATACGCGCGGTAATATAAAATTATTTATATATTGGATGATTGCAAAAGTTCGTGCTCGATTTGAAGTTATTACCACCATCTATGCAAATCGGGCACGAACTTTTGCAATCATCCAATATATTATTAATATAAATATAAAGGTATGTTACATTCCGCATATTGTTTTGATAAAATTCATATGAAAATTTTAACCATTGAGTATCAATACAAATTTTTTTTGTACTATTAGGTATCGTAATGTAAAAATGTATCCGACGAATTTTTTAGCTATTTTCAATTTTTTTTTATCATGATCTATATCAACTCGAAGCGGTCTAATACGTCTGTCGGGCCGTCATTTAGGTTTCCTATGCGAGGTCATTCCTTGGTTTCTGCGGGTCATTACACGCGCAGGCTTAAGTTCGAGGGGATTTGCACATAATAAAAGCACCGTAGCTTTCTACTCGTAATGTGTTCCGGCACCTTAGGTTGATTAAGCGTCAGACAGTCTGGTGCGCGCCGGCAGGACCGTTGCTAAATGTCTCGCATCTGTCACCGGGCTTTTCCACCGCCGAACTACCCTGTCCTGTACGCACCAACACACGTATGTAAGTGTAGGACGTACATATATAGTACGGGAAAAGCGGGAGGGAGGGAAAAATATACCGCCGGTCGTACATACAGTTGGAAGCGAAGCGCCACTCCTCCACTACATTCATGGCTATTCTTTAGAGTCCGGCCCAACCTTCTCGTTCTCAGAGTCGAGGTGTTCGGTATCCAAGGAAATTTTCGCCTACCAACTCGGTGAGTTGATGCCCCACGGTAATACGCTCACGCCCGAATGCAGAAAAGTAACGTAACGTTATTTCGAGAGATTACGTTCACCGATTAAAAGTGGATTATCTTGTAGAAAGACTTTACCGCGTTGCCTTTCTCGGGAAGTAATTAAGGGGATGACGCACGGCGAAACTTTTTCGCGTGGTTGGACTCGCGACGCTGAAGATTTTCTTCTTGCGCTTGCAGATAATTATTGAACGCACATATAAAATTATTTTGTGGGGAAATAGTTTAGATTAATGTGTGGCAAGAGTTCCTTATTTAATGCGATTACAAAGGGAGAATAATATGATATACTTTTAAAGAATCGCGAAGACATTAAGAAAGTATTGTGAATTCCTTTTTAATTATCTGACAGATATGTTGCTTCGTTATTCCGGGGGGGAAACGTTTATTTCAATGATTATTTATTGATTTTCTCGCTGAAATCGATCGTGGAGAAAACTTTCCTATTTCCTGATACACTTATATCGGTTTCAAGTTTGTCGCCGCAGGAGAACACGGACGCGATGTCTCTCACATTTTCGATGAACAGACCAAGCAATTTGCGAAACTGCGAACTACGTGGTTGAAAGATAACCAAACGTGTTCGCTGAAACGAAAGAATTCATTGTCGCTGAACGAATTCTATGTGCGGATAAATCTCGAATATTCGCTGATCAAAGATTTAAATTTTTTGCAGAGTCTATTGTTTTTGTAATTAGACACGGAGCAGGAAATAGGCAGAATCCGACTTACTGAGCTAGGATCTCTCTTCGAATATTGTTAACTATATCTGAATTAAATTCTATATATGAATCACGGTCGTTTTAATTATCGGCAAAAATTTCAAACATAAAATCTTTCTTTCGAAAACATGGTTTTATCTGTATGTCCAAATTGTTTGTGTCTCAAAATAGTATTTTCAATTTATAATAACGCGTAATAACATTAGACAGTTAATAATATAGATATAAATAAAAGAAAGTTTAAAATATTAAGAAATTAAATAATATTTTAGAATAATTTTGGTCACACACACACACATCTTTATTGAAAATAATCAATGAATTGTAAATATACCATGGGCCATGATGAAACTCGATATTTAATAAAATATTTCTTTCTCTTTTATAAATTTTAATCTAAAAAATGAGTATAAGGAATAAAATTGTGAAATATTTGAAAAAAAAAAAAAAAAAAAGAAAACTGTGAAATTCTTCGGCAGTATTCCTGAAAGCATGTATGTCGTTAAAAAATGATGAATTACATGTTATATTTTTCGGATTAGTTTTTTTGAAAATTTTTTTGTGTACAATTTATTTTAATAATTATATTTTTAAATATATACAATAATCTCATTTATCGTTCATTGATTACAAAGCTTTGTAAATATTATTTATACGCAATGATATGTTAATGTGTAATGTTTGTTTTGGTTATTAATATAATTAATTTATTATCATTATATAGAATATATAATTGTGATAATTATTATCTTTTTAGTAATGACCGAAATGATCATAAATAACAGTACTCTCAGTACGTGACTGTATCGTGTCGAAATCAAAATGCTGTTTTTAAGATATTTTCCTCTCGCTCGAGATGGCATCGCGCGCTGATTTTTAGATGAAATTCTTTGATGAAACTTTGATTCTCTTTTTGGATAGAATTCGCTTGTGCGCTTGGCATGTACTTATCATAATATTATTTTTCCTGATCAAGGAAATAAAATATAAAAGAAGAGTTCTTTCTCGCATTGGGACGATTTCCAATTTTGTGAACGTTTGTCGCGAGTTGAATCGTTAGATATACATATCTTATAATTATTTATTAGAAGTGAATACTTGAAATATAATCTGTTTTATTTCTTCATGATTTATCCTCCTCTAGAAGTCTGATCTGTAAGAGAAGATTCCAGGACAATTCCGTATAAGGATTAATTGTCCGATTCGGCTTTAATTCTGAAAGTTAGACAAGTTAGACATAAAATATTTGCATCCTTGAAGATCAGTACTTTACTCAACTCGGAGAAGATACATGAACTATTCGCGCCATTCGTTTTTACTTTGGGAAAATTTAAATAGTTTACGGTTCATCAGCTCTCTGAATTTACAGTGTCATTAATTCCCTGCGATGTGGGATCATTTTTTGTCTTGAATGCGAAATAACTTTCGAGCTAAGATATGTACGGTTTTTCTTAGGAAATAATTCATTTTTTGTTTTTTTATTTATTTTTACAATATTCCAAAACTATTACTTCTTGAAAAAATTACATATTTGAAATATTTTCCGTAAAGTTGATTGTTGCATTAAAACTTTTATTTTTGAAAATAATATGCAATCAGATCATGTTTTGATCTGATTAATATAAATTATCTTCAAATCCATCTCTTCTATTATGTCGACATTATTAAAAATATTTTTTATAGATATTTAAATCATACTTCCGATGATTTTAATCGCGCGAAAATCTTTACAGCTCTGTATTGTAAAAAATAGATAGACTAAAATTGTATTACAATAAATAATAGTAGAGCGTACACTTATTTAATACAGCGTGTAGCTTATTATAAATATGTGTGTATCATCATACATATACATATAGATTATTCTATTTCCTGATATATATAAGTTTCCATTTGGACAGGAACACGTGTAAAGGTCGTAACTAGTGAGCGGCCATTTATCGAAGCTTCTGTTAACGGTCCTCATAACTCGGCTCCTCTCTCAGAGCGTATGACCCATAGCGTGGCTAAATTACGCGTAAATGTACCATACCGGTGTGTCCCGGTAATGTCGCCTGTGCACCGTCAAATCCACGAATCTAGTGACAGCTGAGTCCGCCTCGACGAATAATGTTCTCTCCTATCGTCACTTAGATGCAGGTGCGTGCATCATCCGATATTAGTGATCACCATCGAGCCCGCATACGAGAATTTGTGTACACACTGCGGCGTCCAAGGAACGTTAATCAGGACGATTTCCCGCAGCACGATTCTAATCCGATGCGTTCAATCTCGGGACGAATAGACCATGGGTTGGCAATACAATGCAAACCCGAAGCGGCTGTTGATTCGTGTACGTCCCAAAATCGTAGCTCCGTTGCCCAGTCTGTTGCGTATGTGCGCGTGACGTTTATGGGACGGTGACATTCTGCAGGAGGCATTACAACCAGTAGGCTGGTATCTCCATAGACTTGGTCGGTCATATCCCCGCGAGCTTCTAACCGCGATCTTATATACGAGACTATATGTCCTCGGCAAGCCACATCACTGATATCCGGGCGATAAATTCCGCATATCAGCGGCGGGATGACAGGGAGCTGTCGCCAGGAACGATGAGATGTCTAGGAAAGGATTTTGGCATAGTGCTATTGTGTGCCTTCCGCTTTTGTAATCGAATACATTGACATTGAACGTTGATAATGGACAAAAGAATTGTAAACCTGTCACTGAACGGAAGATGATAGTGTCTTGTAATGTTTACGTCGTTGCAAAGGTATAGAGTACTGCGATGGAACAAAAATACGATAGATACTTTCACTTATTCTCGGGAAAGTATTGTACCTCTGGTGCCACTACTAATTCTGTTGTATTATTTTTTGTTGTGCCAATTTTTTTACTACGATGTTTGTTTAATTAGTATAAACAGCGTCCACTACTCGCCTCGGAGAACGAAATAACGTATCAAAATTAAAATTGCTTATTTCTTTTCCCCTCTTGCATACTTACTTAATCTACCAACTCTATTATTTAAAACGTTTTTTATGTATGCAGCAATTATAATAAAACTCGAGAAATTAATTATGTCTTAAAAGGTTTTAATTAAGAATCTAAATGATGGATTATTTTGCGGTTTTATCATCAAGTAAATTTATTAAGGACAAACTTTATAAACTTTGATGTTTAATATGGATTTTACTATAATTTTTAATAAATAAAGTAGTAATTTGTTTAGAAATAAAATAAATTTCTAACTAGTTTTATATTTTAGCAAACGATAGATATTAAGTTGATAAATCTGTGCCACATAATATGTATTTTAGATTTACAAGAGATAGAACAACGGAGATAGAATACGAAGCGAACAAGTTTCAACAGAAAATATGATTTGCTGAATCGCGGTTTTGCTACGGTAAATGTTTACTTAAGTTAAACGATCTGCTTAACTAGGATTTTTACTTGGATTACCAAAGTATGAATGTTCAAACGGTGCATACGAGTAAATGTATTCGCTTACTTTTGTTCGTTCATATATTCGCTAGAATGATTTTTCCTATCCTAAATTTCAGTTATATTGCGGGATGACAAAATGAAATTTAAATGAAACTTTATGTGTGCTGAGAATGGGTATTTACACTCATGTTATTCAAACTCAGGTTATTTCAAATAACGCTGATATCACCAATATTCTTTTGCTAGCGCATTTTTATATTTGTTTTTGTGAAAACGTAACCAATTTTTTTTTATGTTTATTCATTATATCAACGATAGTTGAAAGTAAAATTAAAAATATGATTTTGTATTCAATATCACTATTCTTTTTGGATTTTACATGATGTTAATACAAATGAAAAAATATATATTACACAAAAGATTGATAGCAAAACTTTAATTGAATTATTGATATAGAGGAATCGATTTTATTAAAGATTAAATTTTGCTGTAAATTATAATTATTGATATTATATGGCGTTATAATCATCAATATATGAAAGAAAGCATGAAAAAATGTTATAAATGCTGCTCTCTTTCTCTCTCTCTCTCTCTACTGCATATGATACATTCTTGAATTTATTCGTAACTGTTCAATCTCAGGTATATTTAAGGCGAATAATTGTGTTTTTCCTGACGAGATTTCTTTTTCGAAAGCGCATCTTACGTCTAGGAGGTGCAATCAGGATATAAAAGGTTTCGCGGAATTGGGACTGGGGTTGGATTTTAAGGATCATTAGTAGACGCCCACGTACTACACGTAGGTAGATGAGTAAGGTGATTGAATTTATCTGATCGGCGAATTGCCAAAGGAGGGGGATTGCAGCTACGCGCTCATCTTCATTTCCTATTCTTCCCCGGTTTCTCCGCTTGTTCTGCCTTACTCAAGAGCAAACTTCTTTTTCTCGCTGTTCTGCTACCGTCAGTCTCGCTGTTTTCTCTGTTCGAGATAAAAGTTGAATAATCCTGCTGGGCGGCTGTAATCCTGCTCTACCGATAATCCGGGCTTTGGTTAATTTATTATTCGCAAAACTGTGCATTTCGTGTTGAACGGACACTTTGCATTTCGATTTGCAATTTCAGATAGATTGATGTTCGCTACGGACGTATCGGAAAAGAATAGTATTGCATAGTGGAAGAATGATTTTTTATATTTTCTTTCTGTTATATATGAATCAATGTGGAAATAAATCTGAGAGGATAGTGTACAATATACAATAAAAACGCGAGAAATGATTATAATATACGATTGTTATATATTGTCATCATAAATTGTAAATATAAAAAAACGTAAAGAAGAAATATTATTCGTAGTCTATGTTGTAGTAGTATCTGAGGCAATTCTGAGAGAAAATACGTATAGTCAAATATACATTGGGCAAGAACACGGTAACGGGCGACAATCTAGATTGGATATTGACACAAGAGTCGACTTTGTGATAACGGAGAAATAATCGCGTGAGGAAACGTAAGAAACGTATGGCAAATGCGGGCGGCACGCGATCGTGCCTGGCGTCGCGCAGCATCGTTTTTTCCATTAGTCGTTATTCTTTATGCTGATGTACAGTTTTTGTCGAACGCGAAACTTGTTGGCACACGACTATGTGGCACGCGATTTTCCGATCCCACGTTACAGACGTTTACAATCCGTGCGCTCGAACGAGCCAATTATATTCTCAACGATCGATAAAATGATGGCGTCAGCCATCCGACCGACGCCAGATTGCCTGTAAATGACGAACAGCCGATTTTACTATTTTATGGCATCGCACGTGCATGCCGACCTTAATTGGATCATTTAATTGAACGATAATCTGATTAATTCACGTGTTTAGCGTTGAGATTAGAATTTAAACGAAAAACGAGAAATAGAATTACAATTTTGCAACGTGAAAACGTTTTTAAAATTGTTATCCAATTTAATTAGCGGGGGGAAAAAAAACACAGATGCAGTAGCGTGTCAGTGTGTCATTCGCAATTATTATCTTCTTCCGACTCTCGATTCTACGACGTAGGACGTAGGTAGATGGCCAGCGAACTTGAATAATCAACGTCAGGTATCCGGTCTACTGATCTCAGAAGACATTTCCGCTTCATGCTCGAAGACACTTGGGATGGACGTACGAAGGAGTCCTATCTGACCAAATGAGGGCTATCTCTGAGGACGGTTATGGCACGAATGTTACGAGCTAAAGAGCCTTCCTTGGACGGACATCATGTCAGTTTTGTGAGGCAGAAGACTTAAAAATTCTAGTACCTTTCTACTCTCTTCCCCATCAGCAACCAGCAAGTAGATAAAGAGAGAGGGAACAAGCGGAAACAGAAAGAGAAGAAAAAGAAATTCTTGACGACAAAAGCAGAGTACTAAAATTCACCAGTTATCTCCGTGCCTCAAGGGTTTTTCCTTGATGTTCTCCATACGGTACTACTATCGTTTCTCGCGCCAACCACTCCTTTTTTCATATGGTAGAATGTCATTCGTTTAGTAATACGGTAAAATAAAACTCTTCAAGTGTGCTTAGACATATGTATGTGTGAATAGAAAATACTTTATCGTTTGAATATTGGCGAAAGTTTGAAGAAATAATTATTTTTTAGTATTAGAGGCGAAATGAGTCTTTATATTGGAAAATAATTCGTTTATCTTTCGATATATAATATATATCACAGAAGAAATAAAAATAAAGGGGCAGTATAGGATAATTATACACTGAGAAAAAAATACTGTTGAATCAACAACATTTTTGTAGTTAAATTTTATTTTATTAAGTCAGTATTTGATTAGATTAATAATATCATTGAATTAATAAAATAAAATTTAACTACAAAAATGTTGTTGATTCAACAGTATTTTTTTCTCAGTGTATAACAAATAATATATATAAAAATAAAATTTATCCAATGCAAATGTTTTACAAATTTCATATAAAATTAAAATTGCAATGCATTTGAATGAATTTGTTACCTGATTCTCTATTACATTACATGGTTCGATACATTAACTAAAAATGCAATTTAAAACGGATTACGTGCATTTAAAAGCTCAGTTTCGATGTAAAACTCACATGACTGTTTTTTTACGCATACCAACGCGAAAGATATAGAATAAACTGTGAACGTGATTGCAATTGATAAACATCGATACTGCATAATCCCGAAGGCCATGTGGAAAAAGCATGCAACACATTGAATCCTAAATCCGCCGGCAATAAAATTCTCCGAATGGGCGTATTTCCGTCGCCGCATCGCATAAGTGTTGCGCGCTCGTTATTTTAAATACATTTGCAATAACGTTTTATCGCGTTACAGGAAACGAAAGTTGCCGAATTTAATTGCACGTTGAATCCGCATGCATACTGCAACCGTGCCGGAGTATCAGTTTTCTCCAAATTAATGCGTTATCGGATATGCGAATCGTTTGCAATCATGTTGATTATACTGGTTATTCATGTGTCTAAAGCTATTGTTTGACCAGTTTCAATCTTGTCTGTTTGATAATCTAGTTCCTATGTTTCTATCTTGTCCCCTATGTACTCCTTGTCGTCAGTGTAGGAGCCATTGATTTTCAGGATGTTGGACGTAGCTCTCAGTGGTAGCCCGCAAATAAACCTAATCACGAGTACAGTGTCCTGAATTGTCAAGCCACTTTCCGTAGTATTTGGCTGAAATCAGATTACTATCTCTATCAATGAGGCGACATTTAACGTTGATAATGATGGCAGATCTTGAATAGTTCTAATGTACAAGTATCTTACAATTTCGAATAGCTTTTTGTTTAGATACGATTCATTTAACACGTTTTTCGTATGTTTTTAATGATAATTGTTTAATTTGTAATATTGAAGGAATTTTTTCACATTATTTATTTCTTTCGACTCGATCAAAGTAATCTTAATTCTCATTTTATATCAGTCAGACAGATTACATACAACTGAAACATAAGCGTACGACATACAGATACATCATGTATACATCATCATGTACATATGTATGTATAGAAGAGAACTATATAGTACCGGAAGCATCGCAAATTTCCTGTTTGCTCGTTCCATGGAACAATGTCTTTCCTCTCGGTGAGATCTTTACGCTTTGCCGCTGTAATGAGAGCGGATGAAGACAGTAGAACGGGTAGATTTAATTTCCTTCGGTCCTCACCCCTATCATTCTCTCTTTTGGTCTCCTTGCGCAGTACTTAATTGTTCTTTCATCTACTGGCAGTTTTCTTTTGGAGATCTCAATGACGTTTCAAATGTTTCACTTCACTTTTATCTTTGGTGAGCGTTAGAGCTGTAATTTTTCGTCTACCAGCATAGAACAGCGTTTGTTTTAGAAAAACAGTGTTATTACGCTGTTTCTCAGCGTACCTGTGTGTAATTATTACCGGTTTTAATTAGTCACTCGCTCTTTATGTATTCTTTAAATTATTTTATGTTATAATTTGCTTAGAAGTGATACATATTTTTCAAATATGCGTCAAACGGATGTAATTTGAATATGAAATATTAATTATAAGAATTAATTGAATATTATGACTTGAAAATTATATATAATGTTTCACACAATACGACGGAAATTTTTGCTTCTTCTTACCTCGCGCTTCCTCTGTCACACGCAAAAACTCACGGAAATACGCCCAGATGACATACTCCATCAACGCGCGTTATGCTTTCTCGCTCCGCTTTTTTTCGTACTGAATGGCGATGGGAATGGTGATGGGAGAGACAGCGCAGCGAGATATTACTCGGCACAGGAAAAAAATCGAAGTTTCGATAGAGGGCTAGGATATGAGCCGATGCGACTCCCGATCAGTGACTTCGACAATTTCTCGCCACATTTCTACAGGACGAGAAGTTCGAGTTGCCGGACACGTGTTACCGGCAGAACTTACGAAACTTCACCCTATTTGGCTCAGACCTCGATCAAGGGGTGTGAGATTTTGCGACAAATGAAGAAACTTTTTTGTGTCCACAAATAGATAGCTTTTTCTGGGTCGACGTTATCGATGTCTTCAGATGTTACTCATTTGGTTCCTTTTTATATTACATCTTCATTTGAAACGAGAGAGTCACGGCGAGATATTTTGCATCTCTCTCTTTTCCTCATTGCATAGATGAAGATGCATCGAAAAATGAATATAAATGATTAAACATTTTTATACATGTTTTGTATTTTAAAATAATTTTGACGAAAGCTCTGTTAACTGCATTCAGTTACATTTAAACATCAATGTTTGAATAATCTTTTGTGTGTTTCTGACAGTACGCATTTTTTGAAAACTCTTTGAACCGGTAGCTTCATGCGGCGTGGAAGATAGCAGGTTGTAAATTTTCGTGTAACACGTGTTCCAAATATACAGTTTTTCGTTGAAATTTCGGTTCACTGGTTCCATCGAAATCGGGGACGCACATACACGCATGTCAGCGCGCACGTTTTTCGCAGCTGCGAATATATTGACGAATACGAATGTGCTACGGTCTTTGCACTGCATTCGAACGTAGCTAAAAATTAAATGCGCGTATTGGCGAAACTAAATATATATAATAAAACAAAATGGTTCTGATATATAAATATAAAATTCAGATATAAGAAATGAGCTAATTAGAGCCAGGCGCAGAAATTAGACATAAACTTGTTTTAAAATTTTCTTAATTTAAGTTGATTATTTCTGTCTTTTCTTTGGATCATCTTTACCCTGATCCACGTCTCCGTCTTACGTCTTTGGTAAGTCCTGTGATCAAAGACGAGATGAAGAACAAGGAGCGAAAAACGCGTACGTCATGACCTCAGCGATATACAAAACAGCACTCTAGTGCGCACTAGTTACTTTAGTGCTGTTTTGTATATCGCTGAGGTCATGACGTACATGTTTTTCATCCTCGTCTTCGATCACTTTGAGGATTTACTAAAGACGTAAGACGAGGATGTTGATCAAGACGCATGCATTTTTTAAATTAATCGATCTGTTAAATAAATGCTGCTCCAAATAAAGGACCGAAATGTTCAAATTAAATAAAGAAAATTTCAAAACAAGTTTGTTGCGCCTAATTTCTATACGTCTGGCTTTTATTAATCCATTTCCCGTCTGAGAATTTTGCATCTAAATATATATATATATATAACCCAACGTAAATTTTTTTATTCATCTTACAAAATTTATATACCGTGTCAAAATTTACAGAGCACGACGTAAGTCATAAGCGTTTCCCGTTAAATTGAAACGAGATCTCACCGCACATAAAGAACGGTGGAACGTAAAGAAGAGAAAGAAAAACTGTTGTTACAGGGCTTAAAATCCTCCTGAGTGTCCTCGATCATATCGAGGCAGATACATTTTTCTGACGGAAGAGCCGTTCGCCGCGTGATCCAATTTCGTCGCGATCGTAATCGTCATATTTTACACGCTCGCCGCCGCCCTCCATTTACAATAAACTTCGCAGTTCCGCGTGCTCGATACCCGCGGTCAACAATATCCGCGCGCATTGACCGAACTTCCCCGGCCAACAGAGGTGCCTGGCCGCATTCGTCCCGACTGCGAGGAATCCGGAATTCGCCGCGATGCGAGGTCGCGCACCCCCGCGAGTCGATCGTTGCGCGGTCGTTACTTTCAGTCACCCCTGCCGGGAAGCAACGCAGGGGCAGGGGGTGTTTTGCGTCTGTCGCATCCGTCTCTGGTATTTGGTCAGAGTATCGGTGCGAACAGCGGAGAGCTCGCGGTTTACACTTACAAATATATTATCGACGTTGCATTAACGTCCGGCTACGTCAAATTGTTCGCGGTGAATTGTACGTTATTGTTGCCGATAGATTGAAAGAGAGTTGCCATGGCATCAAGCGCAATTATGATTCTTGCTTATATTTTATCGTACACCAGTCATGCGAACGGTTGAAATTTACTCCAACATTGAATTACTCCAACATCATAGTGATGATGACGAGCAAGTTATCTCATTCCGTTTTTCTGCTCTAGCTCTTTGATAAAAATTTAACGCGTAATATATTCGTAGTTCTATTCCAGATTAAGCTTGTCAAATGTGATTTTTTATGATAGCAAAGAATTTTCATTTGACACTCTGTGTATATATTATCTCTTATGATTATTATTATGTCTTACGTAGATATTATGTAAATGTGTAAACTCACGTGCTCGTCGTATTCTAGCTCAATACTACTTAGTCCTTCGTTATCATTCTCATCATAGCATCATGGTTTATCCGTGACCTATGTAACGTAGTAAGCTGCGCGGCGCTAGTAACCATATTATTCTGACATGCGTTCAAGTAGACGTTTTGGAGTTGAAATTGATTATGGGGTTAGGTTTCTAATCAGGACAAAGGATATGAGAAAGGTAGAATTACGACGTAATGCTGAAGGAAAGTTTTAGCACTTTTGATCTGGTATCGAGCCCACACCAATATACATAAAAATAACAACGTCTGCTTTTTCTTGTTGATTTTACGTTTTCACAAAAAATGTGTGTTATTCTTATTTTTTCAATTTAAATTTGTCTATTTAGAAAGTCTGATAATCACCTCTCAAAGTTACTCTAGAAATATAAATTTTCCAAAATTTTCCCAAGATATAATGTATGAGATGCGTTAATATCGATATATCTAATGAGAAAACTTCGTTGTTATTGCTGCAACACTTGCTGCAGCGCATTTAGACACAATTGCAGTTTCTTGCGAACTTTCTTGAATGGAACTAAAATTTTTTGAAATTTTGTGGTTTTGCGAAAATGTTTGCGGGCCATTTAATTGTTTTCTTAGTTTGTAAATCAAGTAGCAGCAAAGAGATGCATTGATTTATTGTGTTGGAAAAATAAGTTTTAACGCAGATTTTTTAAATCACGATCTAATGTTATTCTAGAATTTTAAAACTTCTGTCACTTTTACAAACGAGATAAATTATTTACAATTTTACATGTAACCGAGTATTGAACGTAGTACGTTTTTTAATAAATCGCTAGAATGCAATTTTAATCAGTTTAAAAGGCATCGGCAATAACGGCAAATTTAATTGTCAATCCATCAAACATGAACGCAATTTCTTGGCTCCTTTGTAGCGTCCAATAATGAAGTCGCCGGAATTTCCTTCCGCTCGGTGCAATCGTGCATCTCATCAATCTCCTGACATTATTCTAAAGGGAAGTTGCGCATCCAAGATATTACTCAATATCTATCTCGATCGATAAACTTTTCGTCTGTATGGCGCTTATAAACATTAAGAAACAATGAAATTGCCGTGGAAATTTTGTAATTTTGATAGAATTTTTTTGCACGCGTGGCTTTTCCACTGGTTCAATACTTTTGTCCCATATGGAGATTTCAGTCAGTTAAGAGGGAGAATCTACTTACTTAATGCAATAGAGAGATCTCAGCTATACGTGATTTCGCTTGCTTTCAAGGTTCTTTCGGCGTCTTCTCTCTTTCCTCTCTTTCTCTTTCTCTTTCTCTTTCTTTATTTTGTTCTCCTTTTCTCCTTTACATCTCTCTCTCTCTCTCTTTCTTCTTTTCTCGTTCATTTCCTTGCTGTCTCTGTTGCAGTCGAGTTATCAGCAACTTTCCACTTTAACTAACAGCAGTTCAGTAAGCAAACAATTAAGCCTCGGCTCGTGGAAACTTCGTATGCTGTCAGGCTACGTTTGTCGGGTCATGGCAGTATTACAGAAAGCTGCTACACGAAATTAAAGTATTAACGAGGCACGCCGTTCCCCGTGGAGCCCATTTCAAGCAAGATACTGCTAGTGCAACAACAAGTTTCGTGGCTCGAACGTCGTCCAGAATGTATCTTCTAGCTGGATTGAATTCTTCATGAAGTCCGATGGCGTTGCAGATCCCAGAGAGCCGGCAGTAAAGCTGTCTAGTAACGCAGGGCTTATCTGCATTTCGAATTGATAACAGTCTATCAAAATTTTTGATGTATCTCGACGATCGATGTCGTCGATTCGGGATTAAATTTTTATATGTGGGATTATTAAAAATTGGATATGTAATAGTGACATCTAAGAGCCAAAGTTTTAAAAATACACAGGTGTAACAAGCTTGTGAATCATGCGAGTGGAATGACATAATAAACTCTAATACAATACTTATCATGCGTTATATAGAGAACGCTCGAATAATTCGAATTCATTGATAAAGATGATTTGCTTCCGGAATTACTGCATAATCAATCCCGGAGTTGCAGACGTTAGTGACGTATGAGTGTTACGGTATTAGCGCGAGTGCAGCCATCGGTTATGGATCAATTGCATTCGGGAAGGTCCAATCGGTGGTCACGGCCCTGCGCGGAAACTGCACAATCCTGCGATGATGCATCGGAACGCCGGTAATCCCCACGATGCGATCCCCTCCCTCTCCCCATTCACCATTCCACCCTGCATACTGACTAAAGTGTTCGGTCTGCAAGTCTGCTGGCTTTCGTCCGATCCGCTTGTTTCTGGATCGATCATTTCCAGTTCTATGGCGCGGCGCACGTGTGCGCGCCTATGTCTAATAGCGGCGCATATCACGCATAGCCTACTCTAATGTGAGAGAAGAGGGCTGGGATATGCGAGGGATGATCCCTTTTAACGCAGTGGTTCTCGAAACTTTCCTAACGCAAGCTCCAAAGCCGCTTCCCCTTTCGCGATCGCTTATATACGTAATCTATTCATGGGGGAGTCGAAGAAGAGCATCGCCAGTAGTTTACCTAGTCCTTGTGACGGTCATTAATCATACGCTCGCAAATTACATTCGTTCGCTGCTGCTACTGCTACTATAGCGATGGAGTCTGTGAGCCGGTTATATCTCATAAAGCTCCCACACACATACAAGCCCGGATCGGACTTCATCTGTCGATTTCGAGATTTATCACGGCATACGGGATAATTGAATAATGTATTTTGCGTTGCGCGGTATCCGTCGTCGCTCGGAATTATGCTGCAGAGGATTAGAGTTTCTTCAAGGTTATTTATGCACACGGAGCGCGCAATAAGAATTTCCGTATCTCCCGACTGAGAGACTTTTTGTGCTGACCGCGATTACAGAAACTCTGAAAGAAACGAGCGCGCGGTAATTGAATGCGACCATAATTGAAAGTTCCACGACGAGTACCCGCGATTTTTCGTGAAGCCGCGCGAGGTTTCTCTCGATAGGATAAGATCTCGGAGAACTCCGGTTGCTACGCTCCGCCAAATTGACAAAGGGCATGAATTTGCGTCCGTACGATTTCTTCTCTCGTTTTGCCCCCCCTTTTTTTTTATTTAACGTTCTTCGTCATTATTTTGCACGATTCTTTCATCCGACTTTAACTCTAACCGAGGAAAAGCGACTGTATCTTCGATTCTCGATCTTGGTGGCAACAACCGCGTTCGAAGAACGAGAGATTAATTAACCTTCTTTATCTCGATTGCCTTTCCATCGAAACTTTGTAGTCGCTTTGCTTTATATCAGGGGTTCCCGAGGATATTGACACCAAAGACTCAGCAAAACTGTCTAGAGAACGATAAACATCTAAACGTTGAGGGAAAGTCGATACAACGATACGGTCTTAACAAGTTTGTTGAGGAATCGATTTCTAAGTAAAAAATTTCTTACTATGCTGACAAGAATTGGCAGAGACGTAAACTAAATTTTATTTATTTGTTTCAAGTTTAAGAAAATGAGAAGAACTTAACGTTTATTCGAATTTCCGTATAATATTTGTCTATGAAGTCCTTTGATATATACTTATTAATAAAGCGTTTATAAAATTTGAAGGCCCAATTTTACCGTATGATGAATTGACATATTTCGATATCGTGACGCTCTTTAATCACGCTCCATCCTAGTAGATTCGACATAAAGTATTTCGCGGATTTCCTGGCAAGCAATAGAGTTTCGCCGCTAAAATCTATGTGCATAACGCAGTCCGCCTGTAGCTCGCTTCGTTGCATTTTATGAGTGCGGTAACGTCACTTGATTATACGACCACTTAGAATATTAAACGATAAAGCATGGTCGAACGCATTGTCGGCGCCGATAGCCGTTCAGCTCGTTTAATTCGCCCTGCACGTCGCTTAAACCTTATTACGTGCGCGCATAAGCGATCACGTACGCCTGTTAATAAATTTCTGCTCGCATGCCGTGAGCAGCTCCGAATCGGTATTTTCCTAACCGCGAGCTACCGACGTAATTGCGCGGATAATAATCGACGCCCATGAGCCGGAAGAAAGGAGAGAAGGGAGAGTAAAGCTGCGCAGGGAGTTAGATCATGCTTGATATGCCACGATTATAATTTATGAGACTCTGTTTCGCGAAGGTGTTTTGATGTGAAACAGAAGAATTTCGAGACTGAATTAAATAACGTTATACATATACATATATCGTCGTACAAAATCTTTCAACACTCATATATTATCAAATTTAGTCAATCTTTACATTTTAAAATTTAATTAAAATACTTTTAAAGGGAGAGAGAGAGAGAGAAAAATGACGCCTGCTTTTATAATTGAAAAACTTTATTGTCATATAATATATGTAATTAATCGCGAGTAGAGGATTCAGCGGAAGAATATAGCAATATACATATATGTGTGTATACACATAAACAATATAATGAAACATCGCGTCACGCGATATGTACAGCTTTGGTAACGCAGTTTTGCATTTAATAAATCCAACGTTGTTTCATTTCGTTTAGTTTGTCCGCGATAAACTTCATTTCGACCGTGGTAATATCGGCAACAAACCGTTCGTAACAGTCAGTGTAAACTGCGAATGCACGTACGGCATCGACATTACCGCTGTCTGACAATGTGTGTTCGTATATAATTGCTTTTTAAATAGTCCGGTCGATTTTCTCTCGTCGTATTGCAAAATTTGTTGCCGTCGCGCAATATCCACAATCGATTTGGTTATTACCGTCAAAATTTTAAATCATCGGCACGGTGTTACGCACCGTGTTGCTAGTAATGTTTTTTTAGCATCGCCTTTTTTCCCCACGAATATTCGACATTTGATAATCGACCGTGTGTTGTATTCGGGAATTAGTTCGACTCTCGACACAGCGGAATATCATTCATGTCAGGTAATCATTCGTCGATAGAGCGGAAAAAAAATGCGCATTACATTACATCGAACGAAATCACCGAGTAAAATGCAGGCAAATCGAATTGATTTTATTTCGACATGTAGAGCGCAAATGACACGTCACTTTAATTCGAGCGAATGAATGAAACCATTTATTAATACTATGACACATAAGCAATTGTCTGGTTGCTGAAATTATAGGGACTATACACTTTTCACGCATATATAAATATCAGATTTCAATATCGTAGGCAGACGTAGCAGAAATGATAATGACGTGTCGGGATGAAATTGCGCTATATAGTCGATTGAAAGACGGAACGGGGCTACGGGGTTAAAAATCACGAAATATATAAGCAGCTCCACACAGAAAGTGCTCGAAGTGAAAAACTGGCGCGATTCAACGCGGCGTGAAATTAAGTGGTTTCGCGGAGATTAATACCGGCCGATTACAGTTAAAAATACGTTTTCTACGAGAGCAACCAACGGGGCCGACATGAACGTTCGCCGTTCGCGTAATTGTATTCTTTTTTTATTATGCAAATGAGGGCAGGAGACTCACTTGCGTGCGGATATCGCTGAACTTTGCGGTCGCGTGCGAATTTCTTTGTAACAACGACGTATCGTCCACCGTTATTAGCGGCGCGGCTTATCAGAGAGTAAGGTATATGATTGCATAACGATTCTGGGGTGGCTCTCTCTCTCTCTTTCTCGAATGGCTTATTGCGCGCCGTGTATACTTTCGTATGTGGTTGATAACAGTCTCGACGATCAATCACTGCGGTAACATTCTCGCGTATTGCCGTATGTATATATTTTTCGTATGTATTTTTTCGTTTCCTCCTTTCTTCTTCCTCGGCACGATGACTAATTCCGGTCGGGTTTGTAAAAAAGACGATTGCACTCCCTACCTAGGGGCTGATACGGCCGGGGCGAGTGCATCCGGCCGATGTATTATTCAACGGCCTTTTTTCATCCGCCAAGAAAGTAATGCCTATCGTAAAGTTGACTGATTGGGGAACAAGGAGGGCGAAACGCGCGCCGCGAATACGCCGATAAAAAGCTCGGGTAACGTACAAAAGAAAGAATAATGCATTCGCATATCCCACGGCTTTATGCATTGCGTAGGCGCGGTTGTAATGCAGAGGTCTGACACCGCATCTTTTTTTTTTAAAGCCCTACAACACATGCCGCGCTATTAGTACATGTGACACCTTCTCGCGCGTTTTACTCTTTTTCTCACCATTCTATTAATTTAATGTGTCTCGCACGTTAATTGCTGGTATATTATGTGCATAATCTGGGTGGAAAAGCAATGTTTAAAAAAAGAAAATTATTGCTATAATATTATATGAAAACTCCGTTATTTAGTACAAAGTTATTTCCTTTAAATTAATAGTAGATTAATACTATATTTTTAATATAAAAAAGTTAATTTGATATGTTGAAGAATATATGTCAATAAAAATTATATTAAAAATTACTTAATATATGCAAGATATTTTGCAAAGATTTATTTCGCGTGAAAGTAGCTTCGGCTCGATAGAAACAAATGATGGAAAAGAAATAATCAATGATGATGACAGCCACGGAATAAATTTTTCGTGCCGATTACGTCGCGGAAATTTTACTTTATTTAATAATATTTGCGTCAAATTGTCAGTGTGATTTGTATATATTATACTTTAACGATTAGCGATCAGTGTGAAAATGGCAAGAAAGGAGACGAAAATTGTAAAACGAAAGGGAAGACAGAAAAAATCCATAAAAATCGCTGCTCTAGTTGTCTCTGCTATACAGGACCTTTGCGAAACCAAAGGCTCTACATCCCAAAAAATTGCGGGATATATTAGTTATGCTTCAAACATACCTGAAGAACACATTAAACGACGAGTGAGCATAGTTAAAACATTATTTCTGATAAAAATTTCAATTCGTCATTTAATTAATTTTTTTTATAATTAAAGTTAAAAAAATTAACGACGTAACATGTAGAAATCATGTATGTATTATATCTTGTAATGTGTGTGTGTATAATGTTTGTGATTTGATCGATTATTAAAAATCTTAACAATTTCGACGCAATATTGTCGTTTCAAGTAAAAAACAACAGTGTTGATCGAAAAATCAACGATAAAATTTTTTTTTGACTTTTTCTATTTTCACATATCAATCACTGTCACAGACATGCGTATGTAAAATGCGTACGAGTGCCAAGTTCGCGTAAATTCCGTAAATCGTTCTGAATAACGATTTTTTATCGCAAGGAATCCAGAAATTTGTTGCTTTCTTCGAGGTAGAGAAAAAAATGTACAAATCGCATTTACGTATTGAATGATTAATACTTGACAATTTATTTCGCGCGCGCGCCTGCGTTTTCACATAGATTTATTTCATCTGCCCAAGTTAATTATTATCGCGATATATCTCAGGTGAAGGCGGCCTTGAAACGAGGTGTCGAGCACGGTATTTTACGAAGAGATCGCGGTCATTATTTTCTCCCGACTGGTGACGAATTGGATCGCGCGAATCGTATCGCCTCGCGATTTGCAAAATTGCCGACCCCCGCAAAGTCAAAAATCAATCGCGCCTTCAAGATAAAGGACCGCAAGGGACCTCGAGGAATTGGTAATAGAGCGGGAAAGAGCAAAAAAGTTGAGAGGAGCCGCAGCCCCTCTGTCTCGGCCAGTTCGAGTTTGACGGACAAAATTGCCGGCGATGCCGTGCCCGTGACAGAGTGAAATTATTTAGCGGAGTCCCTCTCTCTCTGTACAGTCCTTAGAAAAGATTTTCTCTCTCGTCACACGCCACCATTTAAGCGTGTTCTGTTCTTTGTGTAATGCGCGTTTGCGAATGATTGTCATTAATTTTCCATTAAACTGAGTGCAAAATCGATTTACTGGGATATATTGATTCTATTTGTATGTAAATACGGCGTGAATCGATTTGAAATGTGCTGTACCAATATTATATTATTTTGCATAGCAAAGTATTACTAAATGAGAAAAAGATATCTCATCTGCAAAATAACTCCCTACGTCTAAACCATGAATTATCGACAATATCTAGATGTTTTCTCGGATAGAATTTTATTGTTTTATACTGGGATTTTAATATCTTTTGAATAGATGACAGTTTTAGAGACGACGGCGAGAAATGAATCAATCGGTTTCTATTACAACGATATATCCCATCTTACCCGTGTCTCGATCCGGTGTCCCATCGCTTCCGCTCGTCCGCGTTGTGGCAGAATTAAGTGAAATGAGGAACGAGGTTTTTTCGTAAATTGCACCGGAGGCGGGACGACCATTTATAAAAGTTAGGAGCTTCTTACCCCCCCGGACCGATAAACTTAATAGCTTTAGAAATTTACGGGGTTTGGCATGCTGAGGAGAAAATTTTGTTGAGCGCCTCTGTTTTCTTACGATCGATCGTCCGCTACTTCTTCCTTCTTGTTTTATTGGATACATCCGCGCCATTACGCTCGCGAAATAATTTTGTTCTCGCTTCGCCGTCTTGCATCTCTTTCCCCCTCTCTCTCGCACACACTCTCTCTCCTTTTCTCTCCTTTATGTGTATACACATTTCACAATGCAATATCTTCGATGGAACATATTTACGGCGTCGTGACGGCGGACTTAACGACAGGTTGTGTAAGTTACGTTCTCTGTGACTATATAGGCGAGAAAACGCAATATGAGTCGTAAAAGACGCGAATGAAACTCGTCGATGATATAAACGCGGTAATGCAGTGTCCGTGTATCGTATTGAATAGAAAATCTGGTAATTACGATCGATACGTTTGCACGTCGTAGTATAATGTTGCTATAGCTAATATTCGCTAATGTTCGTTACCCGATAAAGCCTGGATTAATTCGATGCTGGGATTGAATAGTTGTATAGTTAATTAAGTCTACATAGAAAATGACGAAATATATCGTTTACTTGAGAAATCTTTTCTGAAATTTGCTTATAAAAATTGGATATATTAAAAACAGTCTTCCCTAATTAGCTAGAATAATATGAGTGCTGTTAAGTTTGCAAGGATATAAGATTGCATTGTAAATAAGTTTGTCGGTAAAATAATAAATCTGTATATAAATAAGAGACAAAACAGTTATAGTCTTTAACTTCGGTCTTTTGTCATTTAATTTTATTTGCTCGCAAATAATTCTCCACGTCAGCTCTTTTTTTGCGGAATGCACGTAAGTTATATTGATGGTTCGCTTGGAATTTTGGAAGCAAACAAGAATACAGTTGGTGTTTCGTGAATTTGTTTCGAGACGACTGGTCTGGAATTCCGCCGGGATTCGATTAAATTCCGTGAGAGAAATGGTTTTAGTCTCGACGGCCTATAATCTCGAAAGCATAGTCGAGCTATGAACAACGGGTATCCTGGGACAATTCGAATCCGTTTAAATGATAATTTGAAAAGCTAGTTGGCACCTAAAGCTCTCGCTATATCGGCGGTGACCCACGTAACGGCCAAACTGAATAGGTAACATCGAGCAAACTGAGGATCGCGCATATAACTCTTTACTGACTAGTTTGCATATGTGGATCAAACTAGTTTGTTTGCATAAAAGTATTTTGGATATATATTTATGATTTAATTGAAATAAATGCAAAAAGGAGAGGGAGTCTTTTAAAATTGTGCTCGCGTAAACCGAAATTAAGTATGTTATTCATTTATATAATTTATTCTAGATTTAATTTTCTCGCCACGCAATGTTTGGACGGTCATTTTTTTGCAAAAAAATATTCCAAGCGAACTAAAATACCTACCTATATATATTTACTACGTACTACATACATACAATTGTCATGAAATCAATGTAATAAATTTGGATAATTTCGCAATTTCGTTGGAACAAGAAGTCAGGAATGCTAGAAAGAGAAATTATATTAATAGTTATATTAACAATTGTGGGTTTTTTGTGGCTCGATAGGAGGAGACACGAAGCTATTCTCAAATTTCGCTTACGCGGCGTGGAATGCATGGCAATTGCGGAAACGTAGCTAAGAGAGATTGAGATTTTCTCGAGAGAGTGTGTGCGTATCAGCGCGAAAAGCGATGGGATTTCGCTGGACACGCTATAATTGTAAGTTGCGCGACTTGGTCGTATCAAGGAGTCTGAGTTGAACGCTGTTAGTGCAAATTCCGCCGAGCTTCGCGGTTTCGCAATTGCAATTGCGTGGCTCGCACCGAGCGATACAATCCCAACTGACCCCTCCTGCGGAAGAGGAAGAGAGAGAGAACGATACCGTTCTTCTGCATCTAGGAAATCGGAGAATGAGATGGAAACAGTTGCGACGGATTGTAAAGGTATCTTGAAAGTGGCGGTTTATAGTCGCGGTTTACTACTGGCGATTCCTTGGATTAATCGTTTTCCTCAGTTGCATGTACATCCCAGGATTTCTCATTGTTCTAGAGGAAACACAAATTAAGTTCCCTTACATAACATTACAGAACTGCGCGCGAATCTTTTCGCTTACATTTTGCGCATTTCCTAATAATCTTTTAAATGCCTGTGTGTTATTTCACCACTATCCGTATTTAGTTATTTAACGTTAAAACATCAGACTATAATATATTTAAATAATATATTTTTGTAAAGAAGTGATACACATACATACACATACACATAAACTTAATCAGATTATATAAATTTAGAATGAGAATAAATGATATATTTGGCAGAGTATTTTATATGCTGCTTTTCATGAATTAAAGTACATTTTATATTATTAATGCTGTAAAAATTTTTACAATATTAATGGGATTTTACAAAATTTCCAACGTTATAGCAATTTAAATTTCATCGGGCAATATAATCACAATAATTCCTGCAGAAACTGTATATACAGGAGACATTTATCTCATTCTCATACAGTTCGTAAAAGCTGATGGGATAGAAGTGAATAGCATCGAAGCAAACCTTTTTGCATCGACGATAGTTCAAATTCATTGTGCTTCGCTCGGCATGTTTACGTGATGGTCATCCGTAAACGGTGGAGTGTTTGCACTAGTCATTGCATACGAACGAGATCCGTCCGATAGATTCGTGCAGCTTATGTGTCCAGACCGAAATTATCGCGCTTGATTAGAGAGACTATATTTTTTTTCCTGTACATCGGCGAATTATATTGGATTTAATCGGCTTGCAAAGTTTGTAATAAAATCTGTTGGCAAAGTTTATTTCGTTGAATGGTTTTATTCACGCATTTTTGTGTAAACTAAATATTGAAATTTTTTGTAGATTTATTACTTATTTGTTCCTCCATTGACCTGTTAATTTATGTATAATAATTTTAATAAGAGACTATTATCTAATTTGGCTTTTAGAATTATATATGATTATGACATTAGCAATTACGTTATTTGGCTAAACAATGCGATGCTGACTACTTGGAATCCTGTTGCATGCAGGCGCGTAAGACAATGGTCTAACACATTCCCATCTCACAGATGTTTGTAGAATAATATAGGATATTATGGCAACAAGACATATTCAATCGCATGCATGCATTTCAATGAATCATTATATTCGTATTAAAATTCAAAATTACAGTGCTGATAATAATTTTCAGTTTATCTGACACAAAAACAGATTTATAGATTTTAATATATATATATTTTTTTTCTAATTTCCCATTTTAACATTTAATATTCTATGTTTTTGGCAAGTAATTTTTCAATTTTTGCTAGAAGAATTGGAATTTATATTAACCATGTTGTTTATAAACAACTCTGTAAATTGCGGAAATGTTTCATCCGCAAATTATCGCGAGATTAGATTTTCTTATAAGCAGCAATGACGACGCGCAGCTCGTTGCTCACAATTTTCGCCTGAAGTCACAGGAGGTATTAGTTCGAGTTACCGAGAGTGCTATAGCGTCTTCGAAGTTGCAATTGCACGTTGCAGAAGCAACGTAATAACTCTTATTGCACATGGGACACGATTGCCTCGTACTGTTGCGATGTCCGCGAGATGGAATATAGGGAGACGTACTCTTGACTAGAGATGAACCGGTATCTCCGTAACTATGGCTGTAATTGTGCCAATTAATTATTCACGGTTTACCCACGGTATACTCCACATACACACACACACACACACACACACATACACACACAGCGTCTAGTTACCCATTACGTTGCAAAACGCATTAATGGTTTTAATGATACATGTCATTTATGAAAGGGTATATATATGTACAATTATTTCAAATTGGTACTTTAACGTTAATTACTTGGTAAATTAATATCGTAATATTAATGCACGTTGTGAGAAGAAATTTAATATAATGGGATTCTCGGTGCGCAACACACATATATAATGCATCTCTCTATTTAATTTTACGTCTGCGAAATAGTAGGAGCACTCGGGTTTAAAGGACGTGGAAATACTGTCGTTTGACCATTACGATATGCGTGGTCTTGGAAGCGGCTCGTTGCATCCGCAATCGCGCGTATTAATCGATTCCCTCGGGAATACATCAAGCAGAAGACGGTTGGAGGCCAAAGGGTCACTATGCACCTCGTGTGCGAAACGAGCCTTTGGAGCAGTAAGTCGGCCAAACGGAATGCATGACGTCTCTACGATCCATGATGCCTTTTGTGTGGCGCTACTCCACAGCATCAATGGCACACAATTCTCTCTATGCATATACATATATTCAAATGTACATCGACGGTAAATGTATAAGCCAAATGTTTCTTTTGAATCACCGTGTCACATAATACGCTCTACGCTAATGCCTGGAGGCATTTGTGTATATACAATATATTTGCATTGAGCTGAACGAAAATCAGTACGGTACACTGATGATGACACTTTTTATGTATTTTATCGCGAGATATGACTTTGACGTAAGAGTATTTCAAATCAATTCTATGTTATCAGAAGTCTAATCATATAGAAATAGCGTACGATGGAACATTGCAACGGATCCATTATTTTTCTAGCATTATTGATGCTCCTTTACGCGATTATGCATCGCCGTTTTAGCGGCCAGCATCTCGATTAAGTACGAGATGTAATGCGCTAATGTAGAATAAGTACGACGAAGAGCAAACGAAAAGCGGATGATAACAATGAAGCATACTGCTCGTTCGCGCGATGAGAAACGTGCAAAGCGGACCGTAAAGTGAGGCGAGTAAATAGTAAAGCAAGACGTGCAAATATGCCGGAATATTCCAGCCTTATTTCAGCCGGCGTGAACTTTAGTACAATTAATGCAGGCTTCAATCGTCGCTACATTCAATTTACAATATTTGGATAATACTTCCTCGGTTCGTTAATGCAAATTATTTACGCCATTAGAATGCATATACGCGCCAGGCATAACATAATCATTTCGTTTCCGAACACAAAGGGGCACGAGCATGCATCATAGAGGCGAACACATATTTCCACGTATAATTTCACGTATGTGGCATGTGCGTTGTTGCATAGATATCAAGTAAATTCTCGAGGTTCACAATGGCAAGTAATTACATCACGATCCATGTAATTATTTAATTTGTGAGATCAATTTCGCAACAATTGAACGAGTTGAACAGTTGACGTTTGTATTGCTCGAACGTGCACTTTAAAGAAATCAATACGAGCTAGTTGTTACAGTGTCGGGATTGTGCGAGCTATATACGATTGCCATTAAGTGGATAAAGTACGCAATCTACAGCTCAATATTTTCTCAATCTCTGCGTGCAAACAAGATAATCGTGACGAGCGTCAATAAAGAATGCATAGCTTCGCTATTACGTATATTGCCTCTTAGCCGAGCGCGGAATTCTCGCATTATTCTCGAAAACTATAGCTGGTCTTTCTATCAAGTCTTTCTCACTTACGGCTTTTTATAACTAGTTTCTGCAGCGATAGAATCATTACTCGAAAAATACTTTTCATTGGATGGACTTAGCTTGACATTATTAATTACTCAAACTTTTTACTAATATTGCGGTTGTTTTTATTGTTACAATAAGAACACACATTTAATGCAAGAGCGCAATAACAGATGCAATTCGATCGTATTTATGATGCAGCTCAAGGAATTTCGTTCACATAAATGTTTAAACGATCTGACAGTTTTACGGATAAGCGAAAAGCTCCATCGAATTTAAGCTTCATGAATAAGGGTTGTATATTTTATAGGATATCGTCGTTTTAAGGATATATTTATGTACTTTTGTAAATGAGTTTGTTTGATCATTTCATATCAATGATTATCATTCGTTTTATAGATATATGCGATATATATGTTAAATGGAAAACTAATTACTTGTATTTTCTCAGTTAAAAAGAATTCCTACTATATATTCCAGTTATGTCTTGAGATTTTCAATATACACATCTCGTTTTCAATATACATATTTTTTATCTAATCGTTCATTCGTTGCCCGTATTTCGAACGTATTACTCCCAATATCTCTTGTTTCCTTTTCCCTTTCCGGCGTGCGACGCGACTGAAATTAAAGCATTCCGGAATAATGAAGTTAAGGGTTGCGGCACATTTCCGCATTTCCCCTTTAGTTCCCCAGGGAGGAAGCTCGCCGGAGGACAAAGACAGTGTCGCGGCGAAGCGGAGAAAAATAAAGCCGGAGGTAGGAAAGAGGTAGAGGAGAGCAGGCACGTCCTTTCGACCCGAATCACCCCCTCATTTCTCCCGGTTGCGCCAACCGCCAATGGCCACGTTCCGCCCTGAACACTGGTTAGCACTGTCGTGCACCCCCTTTCTTCCCTTCTCGACCCGCGAACAAACACACGCGAACGTGTACGTGTTCACGTGGGCATCTACACGCGCGCACACATGCGCGCGGATAAAATGGCGTATTCACTAAAAGGGTACGAACACAGAATACGAGCGGGTACAATGCGTACTCGTCGAGGGTGGTATTGCGGGTAAATGGACACGGATTCTGGTCGAAGACGTCTGTACGTCTAGCGTATACGGGATACAGTACAAATCGGAGCTTGCACATGTTGCTCTTGGAAAAAAAATTGAAATTATTTTATCTATTCGATATATTTCGATAATACGATCGAAATGTATCGTATCGCAAATGCAACGATATCTAAATATTATTTTTCTATCACTTAGATCTATAGTACAAGGATATGTCAATTTGTGTTTAAAGTGCGCCTTATACTTTACATAATTATTAAATACGTTTGGGCTAGATTACGTTTTCTATCAGAGATGTGATAGAGCATTTAAGAAAGAGGGAGGAAAACAACGTTCGATTACGGCACGTTGTAATATATAGTTCCACTTACACACAGAA
Organism: Prenolepis imparis; assembly: GCF_030444845.1. Classification (NCBI taxonomy): domain Eukaryota; kingdom Metazoa; phylum Arthropoda; class Insecta; order Hymenoptera; family Formicidae; genus Prenolepis; species Prenolepis imparis. The sequence continues at coordinate 12,228,801 of NW_028141168.1, read as the reverse complement.
AAGGTACCCGCCTCCTAAATTCTCTTAAGCCTGCTGAGTGAAAAAGGGAAGACTGAGGAAGAACTCTCTGATTTGATAATACCCTGTGGATTTCGCGGTGGGTTTGGAACACGATGTTTCTTCGTGATTTATTCTGTGATCACGTGCATTGCGAGCAAATGAATTTTTATGAACCATCACTGGTCAGTGTTTCCATGAAGATTTAAACGATTGAAAAGCGGTAGGAAAGCATCGGTCTTTCTATTCGTGCAAAATCAACGCTAAATATTGCTCCCCCACTTCTGGATTTTATCAACAATATACCCACTTCTCTGTGTACATTGAAAATACGAACCGGTGCTTTCATTTCATCGGTTCGAAGATTCGATTTAAGTTCTCCTCTGGACCATCGGGACTCTATTTAATGTAAAATCACGATTAAATAATAACAACTACGCGCCATTTAAATACTTTAACGAAAGCTTTTAAAATCTGTGTTTCTTTCTTACACGTGAATCCATCCCGACAGTTTTATTAAAAATTAATGTTTAAATCTGAAGTTTTGTAGAGAGGAGTTAACTATCTTGACTTTTTTTTTATACGTTGTTAAGTGTTCATGAATTTGAGAGTCTCGCAAAGTGCTGAAATATATCTGTGCAGGATTTTATACTAAGCTTGTAAAAATGAAAAAAAGTAGCGCGCTGTTCGCGCGTTGAGTGACTTCATAATTTTGTATATGGCTTAATCTACTGAATATTAATATGTCACTAACAAAGGTACAACGTATTTCTCGTAGAAATGTGCAGCGGTGTAATTATGTAATGATATGCAATGTATAATTATATATCATAGTATAATTTCTTTGCATTTTTATTTTTTTGAGAAAATAAGTTATAATATCTTAGTAAGATGCAAATGATAAAAGATTGGACAATAAAAAAGAATATTAGAAAGAAATTTTAATGGAAATAATATTTTAAAAAATATTTGTAGAAAATATACTTAAATTACAAATAATAATTTAACAAATAATAGCATCTATATTTCACACATAACTGACAGAAAAATAGCAAACGAAAATAGGAAATGATAAATGTGAAGCTTCAAAACGGAGCCATCTTTATCTTAAACCGCAATACTTCGTGAAATAGAAATGAAGAAAAAAGCAGAAAAGTGTAGTACTGAAAAGTAAAATAAATTCAATGGCTGCATTGGCGCTTCACGAGAATCACATTTTTCATTTTATATATATATATTTTTTTTTATTATATATATATATATATGCCTGTGTATGTATGTATGTATGTATGTGATGTATATAATGTGATTCTAGAAGATACACATATTATTTTTCTACAATTTTTTATGCTACGTTATATTTATCCATCGGTCTCTCGTAATTTACATATATAGGATCGAGGTCAGAAAAAAAAATATTAATTCTAATGTAGTATGTTGCATTACAAGAGATAGGACGATGGTCTCTCTAGAGAAATTGTATAGTTAGCGATATAACTTTTCCGAAAACGAGTGCGTCACTTCCCGCGGCGAATCGCATTCGTCAGTCGTCTCTTCCGCTCGCACCATTTTTCGTCCGGTCTTCGTCACCTGGCTTGAAAACGGTCCTCTTCCTCCGTCGGGATGTAATAACTCTACATTTCCCGGTCCGACGACGTCTCGCCGCGACAAATAAAACACGCCGCTACTCGGCCGAACAAATCGACTTTCCGTCCTTGCTCATCTATTAGAGCAAGATCGATGGCCAAGTATAGATCGGAGCTCAAGACTTTTGAAGCGAATAGCAGTTGTTGGTTGGTAATGTGAAACATTGGTATTCACTTGTCCAAGTTTTACCAATCTTTTTTTATTCTCAGACATTCTATAAGTGTAAAAATCGATTTTAATTTATGCTTTATATATCGTTTGTTATATCGATTCAAGTTTTGAAATTTAAAAAAATATATCAGAGACATAATAGATTTAAAAACAGCTTCTTCTCAAGAAATTGATTATGACATTTTTAAAAATGCTTATACATAAGCATATAGAATGTATATTAGGTCCAGAGCACACGATTATCTAATATTATTAAAGAAGTACTCTTTTAATGAAATTATTGTAGTAGCACATCAGATTTTCCAATGAACTGTATGAAAATAATTGGCTGCTAATGAATGCACTCTTAGGATTGCTCTGTTTGACCTGTTTTCGCATTTTAATGGCTCTTGGAATATTCGAGTATGCTATTATATAAACCAAAATTGTGGAAGACTTAATACCATATTATTTACAAGTGATACTTGTAATTTTAATACGCTAGTTTGTTGTTATTTACAAGAAGATGTATAAACTGTATTATACTGAATACACAGTTAAACCGATGAATTGTATTATACTGAATACAAGTTAAACCGATGAATGAAATTCTTATATGACGACGATTTATTTTTACTCGCGATACTTTTAGAGAGACTTTGTCTCTCTCTTCGTATTGTTTCAATGCATAAGCTCATCTCTTGTGGATCATTACGAACTTTTATTCCTTTATTTCACTTGGCATGCAGAAGTGTGATGAAGAGAGGAGACCGAGAGATAAGAAAGAAAAATGCTCACGCAGCCGACATCGGGCGGGTCTTCGCGAATTCCGCTATGTCAGGAAAATTCCTGCAAAAGAGCACGATGTCCTACCCGATCTCTCTCTTCGCACACGCGCGAATATTCCACGATAAAATATTCTTAACTGGTCGCGCACGGTCGTATTTGAGCGAAGGGCGACGCCCGTTGGCAGATACGTCGCTGCAAACTCCCTTCGTTCTCCTTTCTTACTGACATAGCGATTCTTATCTCATCGTCCGCCCAATCTCGTGATATCCTGCCAGATACGGGAACGAAGAGCGGGAGAGAGATTCAATTATTGCTCTGAGACCCAATCCTTTAAACGCGCTCTCCGAGCCACTTCCGAGATAACTCGTTCCGATATTATTTCCTTTATTCAAGGAGCTATTGTATCCTAGAGACCCATTCTTCATATTCTGTCTTGCATTTTTGGACGTTTTTAAAAAGCGAGAGAAACGTCGAAACGAAGGAAAAATGTAACACAATAATATATTGCGCATATATCTTGATTTAGTAAATTTCGTGGCGACGTAAACGACTGTGCAAGACTTGAAAGAATCTGGTTACTTGAAGAATAATTATTACTCTTGTATGAAACTTGGGCAGATTACTGCGCAACGTACTCTAAATCATTATGGTGAACTCTGGTTATTATAGTTACTTAATCGGCTAAAAGACGGGAGCACCTGCTATGTTCAGGCGCGGAATTTGCTGTAGTTTCCGCAGTTTAGAAAGCTAAAGTGCCGAAGTGTGTTATAGTAGTTACAAGAAGTGATGAAGGGTCGTAAAGAGAGGGGGGAAAGGGGGGAGGATGATAGAAGGGAAGTCACGCATGTGACATCTGGCATTGGATCGTCAACGGCCTAATGCCAGAGTGCTCTGTCATTTCTCGACCGAATCATTCGCGCCTTATTAGCTTCTGTTCTGCTTCCGTTGGTTTCTGCTGGAATATTCGTTAAAGCTTCGCAATTAATTCTCGATATTTCTCAACAATTTTAGACGAGACTTGTTTCACTTTACACGATCGAATAGATATTCGTAGCTGCTTTAATTAATGATTTTTTGCATAGTAATTATACTGACTAATAGAAACAGTCGAACATGTTCACACAAAGTAAAAGATAAAATATTAGAATATGATAAAAAAGAAGTTTCTTCCCTTTCGTATATATCTTAACAATTTTATTATTTATTTTATTTTTATTTTTTCTCTTTTTTACATAGAATAATTATAACTTTTGCTTAAGCCTCTAACTTAATCTTCGTTCTTGAAATAAAAGTAAATTTATAAACGACCATCAATTGCAATCCACATATCCAAAACGCATCAAATTCTCATCTTTAGATGTGCACTGGAGTGTATTCTCTTGGGTGTGTGTAGCGAGATGAAGCATACGTTCCGGAATTTCCTCCCCGAATTCCGGCCGCGTCATAGTAATGTAGCATTATCGCGTCGTTGGAAAATCGGCGCGAGCTATTGGAGATGACAAATCTCATAGAACACGAGGGCGAGAGCAGGAGTACATTTCGGGTGTCCGTTTATGCAAATTGCCACTTACGGAGCGAAGTGTTTGCGGCTATCGCCGTGAAATAAAGCGTATAACAAGAGCCCATTGCGGCATGCGAGAGAAGGGAGGAATGGCCTTGCTTGAACGCGTACGTGAAAAATTCGGCATTGAAATACATATGTATATGTACGTATATATAGAGTGTTTCCATAGTATATATCATATATTAGTAGAAAAATTTCTCTCTCTTTCTTTCTAAGAACTCCGGAATCGATATTTACTCGATTACCTCGTATAAATTACGTTCGATCATATTCTAATACATAAATTAATGATTATAGCAGTTCAATGAACATATGTAAATGAACTTAATTTGTTTGCGTGATTCATACATATGTATTAGCAATTTATTGTCCTTGGAACACTTATATGTATTTTGAATCTCGAGAGAGAGATTTGATTAATATTTTATTTTTATTTCGTAAAAACAGTTCACGTGCGACTTTCAATTTTCATGAAATTTCCCCAAGAACCTTTTGCCACCTGTGAATTATCTTTGGTAGGACACATTGTACATACAAGAGCGATAAATGTTTTTCCGTACTGGGTATCATCAGTCTGGAAAACATTATACCGCCAATGTTCTCGCATTCATAGCGGTCCTTATCGACCACAGAATCGTAAATCATGGTTACGTTTAGCCCATTGCGCGAGATAGAACCCCTTACTATGAGAGGGTGTAGCGAATCCCTCTTCGAGCAATTACGATCCCGGCTATAGCGAAGCCTCGAGGGTCCAAACGAGGAGGATACGAGTATGTTTGAAGGTATGTGATGATCTACCTGTAGGTCATGTGTGTAACTTCCACGTGTGGTAAACGCAAATTTAATACGGATAAAAATATCGGACGCGTTCGTATGCATATAAACGAGCGATATAAATATTAAAGTTAGTTATTAAAATATAAAATGATTTTATAATCTAAAAGAGATTGACGCATTCTTTCTCTAATATACTACGTCTACGTGAGTGAGAGAATTTTCCACTGAGTAAATAAAAATATTATTTCACTAAGCACATATACACACATCTCTGTACAGCTTCACCACTATGCAGAAGGCCCTTAATATTTAAGCACAAAATATATATGATACCAAGCACTTCGAGTTCATGCTTTTGCACGCGAGAGACGTGTCGGGTTGCGTTGAATAAAATATTAAAACTGTCAATTTCTTTTTCTTTTTGAGCAGACTCTCGGGACTTCTTTCGCGACGTTAAAACGAGACCGTTTATGCAACTCATTCAGACGACTACGTCTCTGTCGCGTGCCACACCTGCCGTTATTTACAATCTTTTCCGGATATGTGGATACATATGGGTAAAGGGTCTTTTGCGCAAATGACAGACGGACGAGAGCGCATACCACGTGCGCGCATCCCGTTCGAATGTGCGAAGTGTGCACGTTGGATAAAATACCAGAACTCCATTTCGTCTGGAATTGCAATTTTGCGGGATTCACCTACGGTCCCTCTTTCCCTCCCATCCCTCTGTCTACATCCACCATCCCTTCTCACGTCTCTCTCCAGTTGCCTTTCTACATCGAGGAACGCACGGCGTGCATTATATCACCGTGAACGCGCGTAAAGGGGAAGGTGGGGATGTCCGCGGGGCAGGCGGAGATATATGTGGCGTTTCTCTCTGGGAAAACAACAGGCTGCTGCGAGCATGACGCGCATCTTCAGTCGGAAAATTCACTCAAAATGTCGTTGCCGATCGCGCCGGCGGCGACGGTGGATCGTCGTGTCGACATGGTGCGCGGCGCCGACCTCCCTCACGACGATGACAGGTACAAGTGATCCAATTAGAACTTCACCGGCGCGCGCGAAGCGCTTGAGCGATTGCCAGTTAACTTATTAGCGGAGTTTGTGTCGATTCGGCCCGGCGGCGTTTTATTTCTGCGACGATGAATAATTTGTCGAATTAACGATCGCCCGGACGGGAGAATTCGCGTTAACGAAATCTCTGTATACAAACTGCATTTGACGGTCAGTAACATGTCCATCTATGTTCACGTGTCTGTATGAGATTTTCGACGCTGCTTATTGGAATTAGATATATTTTTTTTCCAACATATATTATAATCGATAGTTTTTTTTTTTTCTAATAAAATTTTATCTAATAACGCAGCAGCTGCAATTTTAAAACTTAAAATACGTTTTGCGAAAGTTATAATTATTAGAAAAATGTTTTTTTAGTTTCAAAAAATGTTATCCCAGCTGTGTCAAGAAACATAAATGAATCTAAAATTTCGTTTAATAGAAATGCAATTGTGTGTGTATTGTGTGTGTGTAGCACGTAATAATATATATATCTCTTATGGCAAATCCTACTTTGTTGTGACAGCGGAGAATAATGTTTCGCTTCTGACCTTTTCCCTTGTTCTTTTGGTGGTCCGCGCTCGTGCATCAAAGTCTGCTCATGGTATGACGCAGTCCTTTCGAGGATTCTCATGTTTCTTCGTGCCCTGTTGAGGAACTCGGCCATGTGGCAATTTCGTTGAGTGGCTTGTACATCGCGACTTTCGGTTTAGAAGCGTGCGAAGCTTCGCGCCCATCCGATCGCTTCTTTGTTCTCAGATTGCAAGATGAATTTATGGGTACTTTTAACGATAATTAAATGCGCATAATTGCAACTCTTTCTACTTCTTCACGTGGGGCTCTGTTCTAATAATCATGTAATAATTCGATACTTTCGCAATTACTTTTATGCAATTTATCGATGGATTTCCTGCTAGAATATAAATGGGAGATTATTCTTTTCGTAAGAAATTATATACACATACTTACGCGTCGAGAAATTTGCATAAAGATAATAATTTAAATGGCAAATTGATAAGCTTAATTACAATTAATATCGCGGTGGTTTAATTAGTTGTTTTAAAAGATAATTTCGCGCAAGAAGCCGAGCGAACGATGCGGGGTAACGTAATCAGGAAGACTTTAAAAAGAAAATATTCAAAGAGGTAATTACACATGGTGTTTCCCGAGCAGTTTCAGATAACAAGCAGAAAGTTTACCCTTTGATGTAGGTAAGAGAGCATGGGGTGGATGGGCTGCAAAAGGAAGAAAAGGAACAAAGCTGAGGGCACTACTAAGACTTAACCCTTATGTTAAGTTTATGAGGGGCAGCTTGCGAGCTCACAAACTCGGAAATGCTAGAGAAACCGTGGCTGGTAGCGGCTGGAGGGTGGACAGAGGTGAGATAGGGGATGAGTTAAGCTTGTGTAAGCTGCCTACGAAATTATGAGTGGGATAATGCCGGGAACTTCTTCTAAGGGAATACCGTCGCATACAAAATGCGCTATCTCACTCATTATTTCTCACTTTATATGAAGATATGTACTTGCTTTATTATCGCAGATCGATAATTAATTTTTCACGAAATATAATTATTAATGCTGATACGTGACATATTTTGTTGCTGAAATATTTTGATCGATAAAATTATAGAGAGAATTCGTAAAGGTTAATAATATATCAAAGATGTTATTAATTAATAGAGCGGAACACAGTATCATCATTTTATTCACTATCGTGCGCTGATAATCCTTCAACATGAAGAGATAAGGTCGGTAGTCTCGTCACCTCGGCCTGGAAATTGCACATGTCTGAGCCAACTCATACCCTTCCTCCCCATATCAATACTTGCATCGTGTTGCAGCACCTTGCGGCGATAGCGCCGTAAATCGCCTTCATTGTTCCGCGGTAACACGTTGCTGCGATCGCGCTAGCGCGTTCATCTACGGATTCAAAATGTCGAACGTATCGGGGATTGCATGAAACTGTATTGGAGCACTTCTCGCGATATAAAATCAGACTGCGAAGATTGCTTCGCAGGAAACCTCGCTCACCGGCATAACTACGGGCATATATATGCACATCGATCATAGAAAGTGTGATGTATTTCATCCAAATGCGCGCGGGAAATGTTCCAAGAGAAACAAGCCGGCGTAACGTATTTACGAAACAGTTTTTAAAGTCGTTTGCGGGAATCGCGGTGGATTTTCTTTTTACACGTGTTACGCTTTAGAGGGAACTAGAGAGGCATTGAGAAATAATTCGCATAAAAAATTTTATTACATGGTAAATTACAAACGTGTATACATATATATTATATATTGCTTTCAATTCTAAATGATGTTTAAAGTTAGAAGTTTGAAATTAGTTTGAAAGCTTGAAATGAGAGATTGTATATCTATGATATTTTATTGCATAATTATAAACTATCTCACAAAAGCATTACAGCGTTATCTACTGAACAATAATTATTCAAATGTACATTATAGTTTATAATGTAAAAGCGTAAAGTGTTTCGTGGCAATACTATTATAAATGTGATGTACATTACTGGTGAGGTAATCAATGTTTGCGAAAGCGTGGAGATCAATTTATCAATGAAACATTATTTTGATCGTTCATCCGCCCTCTCGTCTGGATTTTGATTGATGCATCGGCCTGGAGATATCGATAATGCTACCAACAATCGAGCCATCATTTTCGCGGGAAGATGGAGGGATTAAGTGACATGGGTAATCGCTAATCAATTACAAGCGGCAATCATCGCGCGATTACCCGTGCCGCCAGACGCGAAATCGTTCTCATATAAATCAAACGACAGACTCTCAGTCGTAAGGAAGGGTAGAAAATCGCTGTCTGCAATGCCATGTAGGTACTCAGAATGTCTGCATGTTCTGACCTAGGTGTTGGTTAATTTCCCTCTCTCTTTCTCTCTCCACCCTTCTGATATCGCTCTAGTTGCTAACAAAGCTGGAGAAGGTCGGTTAAGCTCCCTCCCGTCTCTTTCCTCTTTTCTATCTCCTTCTCGCTTCTCGTACACATTGATGAGACGTCAAGACCAGGTGTTACCTATACCGGTGGCTTCTCATCCCTAATTTGTGCCGACGAGACTCGGAAAGTCTAATACTAGAAGGATTAGTGATCTTATCTTTTGAGCTTAGCGCGTAATAACTGTTGTGCCGTGCTTTTTACAGATTGCCTTTATTCTTGATGCATCGTAATTTGCATTGCAATTAATTCGCATGATTTTCAACGATACACTTTCGTATATAAGAGATTTTTTATTCTTATACATATATTCATCTCGGTCGACATGTAACGATAATACACAATTATAGCAAATTACAGATAATTTGAGATATCAGAGAGTAGAGAGAAAAAAATTTTTACGTGAAGATAAAAAGGATAAAATAATGGCAGCTAAAAGAGAAACCACCTTTGATAATAGAAAACGCGAATATTGGCCGCTTGATAGCTCTTTTTTACCCGTGCAATCATAGCGATCGATTAACGGTTGCGTGTGTTGGTGTCTAGTTGTCGTTCCTAAAAGTGGAACGCCCCATAAATTTGTGTCCGCTGTGTGCTTCGATGGGATATTCAATTTTCTCGTTGATGCATGACCACGCGCCAGTTTCTCCTCCGCCGTGTGTCATAATTTTTATCTTTTGCTTTGCGTCTCATCAGTTTCGCTTTCTCTTTTATCAAACTGATTCCCCTATTCATAGCGACTTTATAATCAAATCCCGAAATATATATTTATATTTTTTAAATATTTTTACGTTTATATGTAAGTCAGGATACGGTTTACTCGTTTATTTAAAAGTGGAATGAATTTTATTAAGATATATCTTCGTTTAAAATAATTGCTTTTCAGGTAATTTTATTTTTAACTGGCTGTTTGCGCTCGCTTGTCCAAAACATTCTTTCGAGATGTTCGAAACTACCCTCTGTGCTTCGACAGAAATTGAATTAGTATCGCTACCACGAGAGTATCTCGGATCAATCGAACAATTGCTCAGACAATACTAGCCATCTATTTTAATGTTATTTTCAATTTCTGTTTGTACGAGCAAAATAATCTAGAATAATACTATAGTGGACACGGCGATTCTCTCTGATTAAAGTGCAGGTTGACAGTGATAATTTGTCGGGGGTGACAATGTTCACATCGATATGAACGCCTGGAGAATATCGTTTAGGCGACAGCAAGAAAGGTTGACAGAACAGAAAAATGATAGTGTCGCGCCAGATTAGAATAGCGGCTTAAAGAATAATGATCAGCAATTTGTTAGTTTACAGCTTACGCGAAGATCATCCTCTGATTTACCTTTTTATCTTTGTACAAAAAATCACTTTGCCGATGCGACATTGTGAAGAATGTCTTTACCGCAAGAAAAATATAAATAAAACTTAACGCGTAGCTTTGTAATATAATAATAAAATATTTTTGTACATTTGACCTTACAAAAATAAAATAGAGTTGAATAAAAAAATTTTTAATTTCTTAAATGATAAAATATACATATATTAATATATTCGATTAATTATCGATTCAATTGTCGACGACAATACAGTTTTCGTATTCTGGATCTAAATAGAGATATTAAAATACAAATTCACTTTTTTTTTATTTGGTAATGTAAATCTTGGGATATGATTTAGATACAGAGAGAAAGAAAGAGACACTTTTATTGCGATGTCGGGCAACTTTCAGAACGATAATGTCGCGTTACAGTTTTGTTGCGCATTAAATTTTCCTTCAAAGAAAATCCTGCGACGCCGCGATATCTCCGTCTTTTAAACAAAGTCCTGAATATATTTCACGAATTATGCTTGGATAAATATTATTATCGTCGTTGCAACAAAGGTCCGGGCTTCATTGTGTACCTTCATACCTACGTCGACGCGAGGGTTCTTCTTTCAAAAGATCACGAGCGATTTCCCTTTTGCGTTCTCTAACTCACAGGCAAAAAAGCGATTTGCATCGTATAAAAGGACGTTCTGATGAAAGTGCGAAGAAGTTAGAATCGAGACTATTAGTGACAGTAGAAATAACTCGGTTTGCCCGGAAATAGAAGAAAAGATAGGAAACGGGGAAATGTAAAAACACGGGATGTGAATAGAATATATTGCAACAATTACGCGATTGCGAAATGGCAATTGATTCGCATCCGGTCACGTTAAAAGCATTTCTCATCGCTTTTTGTATATGCGTTCCCCCCCTCCTTTTTTTGCTGAGATGTCGATGAAGTACAATAGCGAATGATATATTTTTATTGGCCGCAAGTTCTGGCGCCCAGAATAATCGAGAGTTTCGCAAGCGAGTCACGTGCGCGAGGATTTGTGATTTTGATCCTAATGTGCCCTACTCCTCCTGGGTGTAGTAACTTCTGTCTTATACAACTTGTCTTGGCCCTTGGCGCAATACAACGGTCCCGGTTCCAGTAACATTGCTAGACATTGGTCATGCATCTATTTCCGCCAAGTTTTACAACTCGTGCAACTTTCTGAGCTGTAGTTTGTCTTCCTTTGCTATTACAAGTTTTCTGACCTCATTCTTTGAATCGTATTTGGCTGCCGCCGTTTTATTTTGTCATCCTTAAATCATAAATAATTCCTCATCCTTTTAATAATGTCAAATTTTTATTCTCTTTTACCGAACGCTGTATAGCTATATAAATCTGTTGTCTTGAAATCTGATTGTTTACATTTACGAGCATTTTACGTATAAATATTGATTAAAAATATAATAATGCTTTATTATATTTTCCATTAATCAAGCTTGGAAACAGCAATAATAAATATTAAATTGTTTATTTGTCTCTGCTATATATATTCGTGAATAATTATCAATTTATACATGATGACCTAATAAATTTTGTGTGTATCTGTACGGCATCAACGTTAAAGACAATATATAGCACGGAACAACAGAAAGTTAAATGAATGTAAATAATGCACTAATTGCGTTTTGCTAATTGCTTTCTTCGTCGGAATAAATTATCGGAATTTGTTCCTTCGATGGACATTTTTCTTCGTTTCGCGTCGAGCGCGTCAAGAGAAAAATCTGCACGAAATACCTCATCAGTTTCTGAATGAAATTTCTTATCGCATCTCTCTCTTCAAATTAAGTTCGAAGTTGAAAAAGTTCTCGATGAGTTCTCTGTGCCTCGGTGGACATGCTGATTTCATACTGAGCGATTCATTAGCGACGACGTATAACGATTATGTCTTTATTAGTAAAATTCACTCGCTTCGTTGACGCCAGAGAGAAATTCTCGCATGCACTCGCAATGGTCGAAGCCCATTGAAAGTTTAATTTCCGAACGAAATACGCTGCAATAATTTAATGATAGAAGTTTCTTCTATCGAACCTGGATGCACATATTGATATGCGGGAGTTGTTCGACTCGTCATTATAACAGATCAAATTGGTTTCATTTGACGTCCATCGTATTTCATTATTTTGTTCCCTTCAATTTATGGGTTTAAATTGCCTTTATCATGATAAAATTTCCACGTTTAGCGCGAGAATTTTTCCCAGATATACATATACAATATATATACATTATTTTCATATTATTTATTATTTCCCAATGCGCGATCGATTTTCTCGAAAATATATATGTAGTATTCGCTCGAAGATAAAATTTTTAGAGAACTTTTATGCGCCACGATAAAACTGTTCTAAGATTAAACCTTATCGCGCGGTCAGCCGTCTACTGAAGGTGCGCAGTGTCGGCCGAATGTATGCGCTTACACCACTGCTTTGTATGCGTCTGGTTATATCCGCTTCTCTACTACTTGAAAAGTCTGACATACCCAGTCGTGATCTCCTAACTATGAAAAACGGTTCAAACTTGCATACCTTTTTAAAGTTTCGCGAAAGCAATTGAGAATTCCCAGAGAAACTCTCGAGACATATATGAGAACGTATATAATTTTCGATTCCACGAGCGGAGCAAATTTTCCTCATTGAATTTAGAACATGACACGCCCGGTGCATAGGTTGTCGATACTTCGTTTTATTATATTTCATACGATTAAAAGACGCGACAAAAGCGATATCGGTTATATAAAACAGATTGATTTATTAATAACTATGCGCAAAATAAGTGAGAATATATTTATTCATATTCGAAATCAATATTTTAAATACAAAAAATGTTACATATATTTTCCCTTTCTTGAAAAAATTTTCACATAATTTATGTAAAAGTTAGAAATGAAAAAAGTTGTATAAATTCGTTTCTTTGAAATGATACGAAAAGAACTGTGCCTTTGAATTAAAAAAAGAAACTATAACTTCCTGTCCTTTTCAATATTGTTCCTTCAAATCTCATAACTTCTTTTCAAGCTAGTTTTTTTCATTACGCGTAAGAGTAATGGCCGATTTTCTATTCACGCGTACCTGACAACTTGAAACTGAACAAACAGTTTCATATGCAACAAATGAAAAGAAAGTACTAACTAAAATATTAACTATTTTGTTTTTTATAAACAAGATACTAAATACTTATTTACAAATAAAATAATAGCGTTTTGAATATTTAAATAGATCGATGTATTCTAATAACATAATAGTTTAAAAATGTCATGAAGACGAGTTAAATCGCTCTTTAACTTTCTTTGATGTATATTTGTGAAACTATAATTTTAATGAAACTCTTATTAATTTATTATATTCATGTTTTAAAACTTACGTAAATAAGCATTTGAATTAAATCCTTACAGAACCGATGTCTTCTATTTTATCGCTTAAAAAAGACATTCGCTTTCTCTTTCATTTTTCTTGTGCTGAATAAGCCAAAAGCGAAGTTAAATAATGATTCGTGAAAGCTCACTCAGCTTTTCACGATGGAGAGGCTATAAAATTAACGATGAGCGATGACTCATCTCTTTGTGATAAGAATAAATAAATTATGCTAAATGAGACAGATAGAAGAGATTCTGAATGTAATATTTTATTTTTATTATTGCATTTTTAGAATTGTATCTTTTTCACATAATTATTTTTTGTTTATCGTATACTTAATATATGGAATCTAAAAAAAATTAATGATTTATTTGGTCATTAATATAGTATTACTTTATTCCATTGTTGAAAAAGTATAATAAATTCGAATCAGAGTAAAAAAATATAAATATTGCATCTTAAAAGTGTGTCGTACTTTTTTTCTCTATGGAGAAAGTCACTCGTTCAGCAATTCCAGCTTTTTGTTATCGATGAACTTTCGTTTCCATCGCTATCTTATTGTGCTGAATAAGCTGAAAGAAACTACAATAGCAGCTATGAGAACATACTTTCCTTTTCGTAAAAGCTCTTCCAGCAGACATTTTATTAAATTACGGCAGAACACGGTAAAATATATTGTGTATGTATATATACTTTGTATGATTTATAATCAATGTGGTTATATAGAAAATTATGTGTAATAATTTTTTATATAAATGGAAGCAAAGATACACAAAAATCTATTATTTAATTTAATTATACTCGTATAATGAGAAATAGAGACTCGAAACATTTAATTCAATTAAGTTAGCTTATTAAATCGAATTTATGACTAAAACGGGAAGTGCTAAGTCAACTGAAAAAATTGACAAGTAGTTTATAAAATTAACTTCACAAAATTTTCACGTACGGTTGCGTTAATACTATGTTGTTCTCGCGATATTTCATTAACAAATGCACTGACATTTAATGTACAAAATAAAATCCGTGCACCGCTGCCTCCTGACGCATGACGGTGCGAATAACGCGTTCGACAAAGTGCGAAAATCGATTTTCCAAGCTCTCCCGAATGAAAACTTCCGGTCTTTAAAGAGGCTCATTATTTTGCTGCCAGAAACGACCGGTCGTAGACTGTCGGCCGGCCCTTCCTCTTCACTCTTCCGCCGCCGTGCTAGCTGGAGGAGAATGGGATTTGAGATGGGGAACCGGGGTGGACAAGATTGATAAATTATCGGCTTGAAAAATGCAAAACCGATGCGCGCACACATTCACAGACATGCGCTCACACGTTCGCGCAGCGGTCGTGTTGGTGTGACATATCGCACAAGTAAGCCCTTATACGATGAATTCAGGCGGATGCATGTTCTCCACATAAATTCCGACACGAAGCTACGTCGCCTGTCATATAGGATGCACTGAAAAACTGCGGCTTGCGTCGAGAGTGTGTTCCTCACTTTTACGCCTCGTTGCGACGCATCATGGTTTGACCGCGCGTAATTAAATTTACAGCCTCATTTAATAGACGGCCAATTATCGGCGTTGAATGAAAATGCATTCATTTCGTCGATGGTCGCTTATTTATTTTGCACGAGCGTTTTGATTCTTCTGACTGTATTGAAAATACATTACTGTTAAGCAGTCCATAATAATAAATGTTTAAATGAATTATTCAGACTCTGTAATGAGTACATTTATTATTACGAGAGAGATTGTAATCATATTCATTAATTAGTAATTAAATGTTTTTATTGTTTCAGGAGGGACGAATATTATCGCTGTGCAGCTGTTCATGAGGTCAGTATATATATGTAAATCGTTGAAATTAAGGCTACGTTATTATCATCGCATCTTGCATGAAGTCGCTTTTTCTCAGTTCATATCTATTACATGTGCGGATAAATATATGTATGTGTATCTGTGTTTGTGTTGTGTGTACAATATATTGATATGACATATACAATATATATTGGAAAAATTGAAAAGCTTTCCGTTCAAACTTCTGCATGATAGATTTTGCATAGTATGAAAAAAATATAAGTTGCATTCAAAATATATGAGAATATCTTTGGATATTTATTACAAGTATGGCGTTCGCCATGAGATTTTGATACCTCGCGAGATTTTAACAGTACAATTTTTTTGCTCAAAATTTTTTCCAACAATCTTTCAGAGGAGTTATATGAAGCGATATAATTCAATTTGCTGTACGGTACTTTTTTCCGTGATTCGAATGTCCTCATAAATTTTCTCTCTTGGCAAGCTTTGTAATTCGCTTGTGACATTGTAATGAGATTGGATGCGCGTTTGATCGGCTGTACTGTCGATATATTAGAGAGAGAAAGAGAAAAGGAAGAAGCGCAGAGCTGTTATAGTAGCATGTAATTATTAATGAAGAATTATACGTATGTGGGGTTACAAAGAGATATATAAATGCACTTGCAATATTAATGCAGCTATTGTGCGCGTATATTCGTGTTTATACTTATAACTGCGTGTATTTCTCTCAGGAATTACTTGATCGATCGGATTAAAGTTTTACGTATATTATCTATGATCTCGAGAAGAGAGATTAGTTTCATAAAATTATACAAGTATATAATTTTATTCTAAATGAAAAAGAATGAAATTGTATAATTTAACTAACCGAAATATAATGCTAACGCGAAAATATTAATAATGAAACATCAAAGGAATAAGAAGTAAGATACATAGAGAAATATAATAATAATAATATATAATAATGCAAGGATAAAGACACACATATTTACATTGAAATTTTCGCTTTGTCTAAAGACAGTCAAAACTAATAACATAAATGATTATGGATTACTTTGATTTTGCATTGATTGTGTCGTAAAATAACGGAACTTATTTGTAGAAACATGTGGTCAAAAGTTTAATAATTTATAATATGATTATACATTGAAAACACACAAACCTTAAGTTGTGTGTTAATGTGAGCAATTTATATAAATTTGTATAAATTGCATCAGAATAATTTATGATTATCTGTCGCAGCTCGACAGGCCGCACAAATCTATTTAATGTAATAAAAAAACTCATTCTTAAGTCCACGAAATTTCTGCTGATGTTTGTGCTATTAATTAAAACAATGTTTTATACGAACTGTTTAACTGGATTGAAAATACATGTAATTATATATTACGCACGCATACACAGTTAAAGAAAAAGGTAAAACAATTATAAAACAATTTTATTTCAAAACAATTATATTTTAATTACATCATGCATTATTCAGATCTCTATAACTTCGCATATAATTCTATAACAATATAAAGTTTTTTCTATTTATACTAGTATTTACTTATCTACTCGGACGATAATGAGGACGATGTTGCAATTGTTGATAAACAAATTTATATATTTCTCATATTTTCTTGCTGTTATAGATATTATATTGTAATATTATTAACTATAAATATTTTTAAACAAATGTATTTGTTAATTAACAAGCAGACGTTTAATGGGTTTGATAATAAAGAGGAAAATTAATTTTGTCAGTTACCACGATATACAATATGACAATATAATATTATGATATTGAAACGCGCATATTTTTTATTTAACCATAAGCTATAAAATTGTGTGTAACGCGATAAACACAGAGCTGTGAGATGAATAAACTCTCAAAATTCTCAAATATCAAGTTTACAGTCTGTTGGTAAGGAACACTTGTTATTCGAATTGGATAGTTGTTTCAATTTTCGCGTTGAATATCGATATAACATATCGATGTTTCGATGTACGCAAATAATGGAAGTGCCGAATATCGAATATTTTTTCACTTGCCATCGTAAAAGGTAATATTGGTACAATGCAAAAGGTACGTTGTATTTAGTCGACGAAAACAATATCGTGGATTTTTATTGTTATTGTAGTAAACAACGAATCATTGTTCTCGACATACCATGCCGCGTTAGTTTCGATGAGGCATTCATTTAATATGCATTACGCTGCATAGCGCTGCCTCGATAAATGCTGACCTAGCTTAAAGCCTTTTAAGCTATCGTCAAGCTAAAACGATATAAAATTAAAATAGGAAAGAATGTTAATTTTAAAAGGGTGTTAAATTTATTTTGAATTTATGTTAAATGGTTAAATTTCTCTTCTCCTTGTTTTATATTAATATCTTCTGTAACTAATTAACGCAATTTTTTAATATGGCTATAATTTGTTCTTCTTTTTACATTTAATATATAATAATATAGATATTATATTTTTAAAGTTTAATCTTGATTGCCTTTATGTGTTTTTTTTAATCTCTTATTTATGAAACACTAGAACAACACAAGCGCCATTTTTCGATTTTATGTTAAAAAGAATATTTTCAAAAAAATAATATAAAGTTTGTTTTAACTCGATTAATATTTTTTGACAGAAATCAGTTGATAACTGTCAAAAATATTAATCGAGTTTAAAGTATTATTATATAACATACATATTATTTAAAATATATAATTTTAATTTTTATAACATATTACATATTATTTTAAAATTTAATTAGCAAATTAACGCTTTGATCAGCTAATTTCTATAAAAAAATATTATTAAAGTGTTAATTTGCTAATTAAATTTTAAAATAATATGTCAAAAATATTAAGTTATAAACATTTATTAGAATTCTAGTTCTTGATAAAGAGACTTCGAGAAAGATAGGTCGATAGAAAGAGAGAGAAAGAGAAATTAGTTAAAAGTAACATCAAAATTTATCTATTGATATAAGTTTTTGCGCATCGCGATTCACATAGCAATCTACTTTTAAGTATCTTTTAGTGGTCAATGTTTTTTCTAAGAATTATCACATTTCAAATATATCTATATTTTTTTATATTTTTATCTCATCAAATATAAAATATTGCTCTTGTTAATGCTGAACGTCTATGTTCGAAAACAAATTTACGAATCTTTTTCCAAGTGGATTATTTCCTATTTCGAATCGCAACAAGATTATCCAATATTTCGCGAAAAAATCGTGACTGAGTGGATTTATCTGTATATGCATGCATTTGGCATAGCAGTCATCGAGCACGATCAAAATAGATTTTAACGGAGTGCTTCCGATGCTGATATGATTGCAACATTGTCGCACGATCAGTGGTCTGTAACGGATTTGCAGCAACTCGTGGTTGCTAATAAATATACGATTAAATATGTCAAAGTATTCTATTGGAAGTAAAATTGCCCGATGGAATATATGAATTGACATATCATGCCTTAATGATTTTCACGGTTGCATAGCATTACTAATGTTAAATATTATAATTTTATATATCTTGTGATTCAATTTCAATTCAACATTTATTAAAATCATAATTTGAAGCAATTATATTCTTAGATTTTTAAAATACATTTTTATTATTCTTAACTCGTAGGATATACATATGTATAGTTGATTTAGTTTCTTGGTCTCTATTAATATATAAAAGTTTTATCTATTATCAAAATCACAAAGTAAAAATCTTGTGTGAAATCAGATTTTTTTAAATACAGTTCATCGCAAGATACAGTTTATCACATACAGTTTAAAAAGCCAATTCTTAGTTTTTTATTAAAGTCTGTGTGAACGATATAGAGCAAATTAGATAAAATTATTGTAAAACGATAATAACTTTTTGAACTAATAGATATAAATAAAATATACAAATTAATGGAAATTTACAGAAATGTTTGTAGTATAATATTTTTGAAAACATCTATTAAATTTTATGTAATGTATTTTTCTTTTCACTTTTTTCTTTTTTTACATTAAGAAAAAAATAGAATTTGGCGAGATTTCGCACGTGCGTAATGATAAAGTTTCGTGCAAAATTATGCGCCTAATTCTACCTTCAACAATTATGCATTATAGTTTGTAGCACTGGCGGATCCTGGGGGGGGGTGGAGTTAACCCCCCCCCTGCAAATTAAAAGAAACAGTTTTGCTGAATTTGTTTAAAAAGTATAAATAAAGAAAAACAAACATTAAAGAGCTATCGACGTCAGGATCCGCTAGTGTATATATAAGTATAAGATACACTGTAAATTATATTCATTACGCATTCAAGGAGTTAAGCGTAGATTAAGTCAGACATACGACGAAATGATGAGATAATTTCATTGCACAAAAATAATTAGGTGAAATTCTTTATATCTACATAATATCTATATAATATATATTATATTTATATAATATATATTATATTTATATAATATATATTATATAGATATAAAGAATTTCGCGCCTAATTATTTTCGTGCAACGAAATTATCATTACGTCCTATGTCTGACTTAATCTATACTTAACTCCTTGAATGCGTAATGAGTATAATTTACAGTGTATCTTATACATAGATATTGTATATATTATATATATATAAAGAATTTCGCCTAATTATTTTCTATATATATATATAAAAGTATAAGATACACTGTAAATTATACTCATTACGCATTCAAGGAGTTAAGTATAGATTAAGTCAGACATAGGACGAAATGATGAGATAATTTCGTTGCATGAAAATAATTAGGCGATAAATTCTTTATATCTATATAATATATATATATACACTGGCGGATCCTGGGGGGGGGGGGTTAACCCCCTGCAAATTAAAAGAAACAGTGTTGCTGAATTTGTTTAAAAAATATAAATAAAGAAAAACAAACATTAAAGAGCTATCGACGTCGTTGATCCTGGAATAAAAGTTAATCATGAAACCAAAAATATTCAATAAAATAATTTTGCAAAACTCCCCCCATTATCGACGTCAGGATCCGCTAGTGGTTTGTAGTATATTCTACATATATACCGAGCTACAATTGGCGAGCTAAATGTGCTAACGCGATAATTCGATCTATCTCTTCCGTGATGAAATATTGGAAAACGGTAAAATACGTGATCTAGTTTTGAATACGCGGACGAATATGATACTTTGTTATTTTTTATTCTACGATTTTTTATTCAACGATTATCTTCTGTTAGATATCGTACACTGCAATAGCATTGTGTTTGACAAGGAAAGGTAAAGGAGATGAATATATAGGATGGCGCGCAGGACCTGTTTGTGTAATTAGCACGCACGTTACCGGGCGACAAATGAATCAGGCCTAATTGCATGATTCGATTTTCATCCGACATGGCCTGTCCTTCATTTGCGCTCTCTAATAATACACGCGCGCAATGCAATATGCGAGCTACAGTCATCTCTATTAAGCTGATGTTTATGATTCTAGAGATAGCACGTTGGAGCCTCAACTCTAGTGGATATGCGAAACCTAATTTCGCTTATCTAATAAATTCTATTCTCGCGGTAATACATACTACAGTTTGGTGACCTTGCTGTTTTTTTTTGGTATTATATATTAGTAAACATGTTGCGAGAGTACTATGTTAATATTTCAATAATGTAGTAGCAATTATTATCTTGAGAGTTTATTGGCGACTTAATTAATCATTAATTAGGTCAATTGTGTGTCGATGTTTATACATTATATACAAGATTCTCTCTCTATTACATTTTCTCCTACATATTGTCGCTATTTAATTATTCGATATATTAAGGCAAAACTAAATATGGAGGTGCTACACGTGTACATATACATACATATTATATGGAGAATACTATATATCTCGCTAGTAAAGGGCCGTAAAGCGCCTCGTCAAGTATTATCCATCTCGCGTGCCGTCTTAATTTGATGTTACACAGTCACGTGGAACTGCCTGCTCCAATTGAGTATTCTCGTAAGGGAAGCGGGGTCGCCGAAAATGTGGGCTATTCTACCTCTGAAACCATCCCTGGCACGGTCCCTCATTAAAATAGTTAAGCTCTATTAAGAAGCGGCTAGGGCCAGGATGTTCTAAAGTAACACATTCTATTGTACATCAGCCCCGACGCTGGGGACGGTTGATAATAACGACGGATATCACCTGGAAAGTTTAACTACAGCTGCAAGCTATATTACGTCAGCTTTGCTGATGAGTCCTTGTGCCAGATTGCGAAAGATGTTCGTTAAAACCACAAAAGTTTCCAAATATTTAAATATTCGAAAACGTAATGGTGTCTACGGTAAAGTTGTCTTGATGTTTGACAGATATATACGTCAATAATCTTACAGAGAAGCGCGCGCTAGCCATTTTATCTTTCAATTTTCATACAACTCTGCTAAGAGAGAGCATGTCAAAGTTATTCACATAAGATTCCAAGGATATATATATTTTATTGGTAATATTATTATTATACAAATATATTGCAATATTGAGAGACGGATACGAACAGAGTGTTCGTGTTGAAATATAAAATTGCGTCAAAATGAAGTTGCTCGCTCTTTTTGCGGACGGTGTTTGCGATGGCAAGTATCTTTATTCTCGGACACATGCGCGGAGGACCGACAGCACCTGAAGCAGCGTGTTTCAAAAACAATTGCGAAACGTCGCGATAAAACGACGACACAATTCTGTTGATAACACCCCCGCAAACAAACTATACCGGGGAACATCGTGACCATTCGTGCAGCTGTCTCCAGCACTCGAGGGCATTCGAAGGAATGTCACGTGCGCGTCCCTGCTCGTCTTCACCTACAATTTCCGGATACCGTCGCGGTATCAACGAGCGAGATCTGCCGCGTAGCCTCTTCTCTCTTTGTGGCACGAGAGCGCCATGACTTTCGTCGCATTAACTGGTCGACTGTTACGAGCTGACCTGGACCCATTTCCTGACGCGGCGCAGATACGACGTTTTAACAAATCCTCTCTGCATCCTCGGTTGATGCGATAAACCCGATTCCAATTTTGCCCGCATTTGCGCACGATGCGCTATGAATAAAATAACTTGATATGCGACTTGATATGCGGTTTCAAGTTTAAATTACGTTTTATGATTCTGCATCTCAATCCAATTTAGTCTAGAGTTAAAATAGGCTATTATCGCATTACTATATTTTCAATGCAACGTTGTTTGAATATTGTTTCGGATAATAACGAGAATTATATGAAAACTTGCAAATTGTGTAAATCTAAAACAATTTTGCATTAAATTGTTTATATCTGTTTAAATAGAAATATATATGAGACATAAATAATATATTATAAATGATATATCATTAACAACATAATATAATATATAAAATAATATAATAATAATATAATATATTATTAATAATATATTGTGTTTAAAAAATGTAGAAATTGATTTCCAATTATATTTAAAATGATGATTAATTTCATTCCAACGCGTTATAGTTTTTTATTGTATGCGAATATGAACGTATTTCTCTGCAGAATACATTGTTGGACTATGTTTTCTCTCGTGTAGCACATAATGTGTTGATATGCTAAGTGAAACTTTGTATATGGTTTGCAAATCAACGGCATACCATTGTTTGGAGGTTCTTGTTCATTCGAGTTGTTGAGAACTTGGCGATCACGTTCTCGGTGTCGTAAAGAACGTTTTATCTAGAGGGTTAGTTTAACAAATATAAAAACATTGTTAATATCGAAACGTCAGACATGTACGAATATAAGTGTTTATTTCTAATTTTTTTACTTTATATAGAAATTTGATTTTATTTATTTAGAATTAGATTTATATAGACATTAATTTTAATATATATTACTAAATAAATTATTAAAGCGCGGCAAAAAATTAGTCGTAAAGGAGAGGCAATCATATAATTTTACTATATTTTGGACTTAGTAAATGTAAAGTTTTCGGAAATTAACATGACGACGGGTGCTGAATATTTTATAATCCTTCTTGTTATCGGAATATGTTATGATTTTGTGATATGTTGACGGAATATTCGATGTAGTAATTATATACAATGCGCGATTTGACGCAATACGATCACGCTTGTGGTGCGATTAACTGGTTAGCATGAAAATTACACATACATACATATATAATTTATAGTTGAATCAACAGTAGCTATCATGCGATTTATCCATCGACGATATCGTTATACAACCATTCGCACCGCAATATGACTTCGATCGTTGCGAATTAGTCATTGCCTATGAAATATATGCATTGATTATGCTATTAATATTGGGATAATTAATATATAAATTCACAAATACACCGCATATGTGAATTATAGATGTATAAATATATGGAGATTTATGCACCTAAAATCGTTTGCCATTATAGAACTATTTTGTCCTATAATCGAATAACAATTATACAATGACAATAATCTAGAAATTCGTTGATATGAAAAGTTATTTAATTTAATTTAAATGTTTCCATGAAAATTAAATAATATTGTGAAACTGTTGAATTTGCACAATGCGTATCTTTTTAATGATTTATAAACTTTTCTCCGCGAAAGATTTTAAAGTTTCTTCCTTCTCTATACATCGGTCCAGCCCATTATAGCTCTCTTAACAAGCTATTTTTAAAGATTCTGTTGAATATTTAGATCTTTATTCTTTCTCCTTCTCATTCTCTCTCTCTCTTTCTTTCTTGTCTGTGTAGATGTTATTTCACGATTATCAAGCAGCAATCACATAGACATATTATTTCTTTTAAAGATAAAATTTTCAAATCTTTAAAAATATATATTATTCAATATTTTATTCAAAGCAGAAGAAGTGGATATTAAATAAATGATGTGAAGTGTTAAGATCGCGTACAGTGTGTCATAAATCTTAATTAATAGTGGTTACAATTAATAATAGCTGAGAATTCTATATCGCGAGAAAATCACACACAGTACCTACAGCACATATATATTCTATTGTGATACATTCTACATTCGTAAACGAGAACTTAATGGAAGAAATTCAATTTTTTTCACGGTAATTGCCTTCGATTTTTTATCGCGCTCGGTAGACATTTAATTGTCAGAATTTGGTTACTACGTGCGTATTGGACGTACGCGGCTCTTGTCCATTTAATTCCCAGAGCTACGGATTCAGGCGTACAAATTCCATTTTCCGTGTATATGTACAGAAACGTGATTCACATGAACGAACAACTCTCGCATGTGTGCCTGCGTACGTGTGAGAATTTGATCCATCCTTCAAGTTCAGTACGCGGTAGGCGTCAGACCGTGATCCGTTACAAGGGAGATCATCCACACGGTTAGGAAGTTCTAATTACTCAAGGTTACTTCAAATAATTCGCACTGTGGTGCAAAATATCCGTCCGTAACTAAAATTTACATTAAAATTAGTAAGAAAATACGAGACGAGAAATATTGCACATTTTTCTTGCTAAGAGGCTGCAGCATAAGATGAAGTAATGATTATTAAATTATAGGGTCGAAAATAAATTTTATAAATTCATTTAAAGCATACATTTTTTTTCTTTCGTATATAAAAATATTGTTACAGCATTTTATCAATTATGTTTAGACGATTAAAATTATTTTCTTTGTTGCATTCTCATATCGTATATTATTGCCTCACATCAATAACTTTGCATTTCTAAATTTAGAATTATACTTCTAAATTTAGAGTATAATTCTAAATTTAGAGATATTTATTAAGCATTTTTGTTAATAAAAGCAGATCGCTAAAAAAAATTTAAAGCTAAATTACCTTATATACAATAAAGTTTCCAAATTGCTTTCCGAGAAAAAATGTTCTTCAAAAGATTGTATCGAGTGTAATAAAACGTCAAGGTAAGCGATAATTGAAAAGTTTAACAAAAATTTGTTGAGAAACTTTTTATCGAAAAAATTGTGTTTGCGTAAAAAATGTTAATAATGTTTTTCTTTTAATTAAGTCCTTTGAATCTTTTATAGTGCAACTCGATCGACACATTATGAACATCGAAAGACTTTGTAAACATCGATATAATGACATTAATAATGCGAGTAGCCGTATTCGCTCCACACAATGAAAATTAAGGTTTTAAACAAAGAGGTCTTTGTTGCACTTTGCTGCATTATTTCATGGTGCATTGCAACATTACTGAGCATTATTTAGCCATGTAACATTACAAACGTGTCGTGCCGTTGTATATGACGGCGTTAAAGTTAGTAGAGTTAATAATGCGTCGCAACTTTGGTTTAATCCTTGTTCTGTAAAAATATGCAACTTTGTTAACTAAGCAATTAACTTACATCTCGAGTTTTATAATCCTGGGTACATTTCATTGTCACATTAGAACGTGTTTTATCGCACATATAAGCTTTCTGTGCGCGTGTCTACCGTCAATTACGTATACTTGTTACTGTTACGTTTCTCTTACTTAATTTCCCTCGCACTTTGATACGCGGAGACGTAACAAAAAGATAAGTATACAATTTATACAAAGACGTGTGCTGTGAAAATGATAAATTATTGCTTTCTCACGTGTACCGGTCCTATTTCTTTGCGATTTAGCCCAAGCTTGAGGATCGCGCGATATAAAGAATAAATCCTCGTGATAATAAATTAACGCAGATACGCTATTATCGAGGACGTAAAGAAATATCTAAGAACGAGCTTTACGAGCTTTTGTCGCGCCAACTGCCTGGTTTACGCGCGAATTATCGGGCGCTGTATAGAACGCGATCATATTATGCATATTAATTGTAACACGAGGCAATAGAGCGCTGACGAATTCAACGCACATGCAAGCTAATGCGTCGAAACACGGGAATAGGAAACAGGGGGTTGGGAGGAGGGGGTGAGAAACTTGTCACACGCGTGTAAATAAGGCGTAATGTATGGGGCTTAAACTGTGAGGCCGCGGAGCCGGGGATTACCTCCTCTTCCCCGCCAGCCCTTTGCGCAAGCCACGCACGCACCCTTTCCCCCTTCGTAAATGGAATGCAAAGTACATTCGGGCGTAAATCATGCGATAGAAACGGCCCGGTAATCCATTGCCCGCGGCGCCGGCCGGCGTAAATCGAGAAGATTGTGACAATGATTCAACGCAGGTTTATGGCACTCCGTGTAATTAAGTCGTATCCGACTGGTATTACGCATGCAAACGTCGCGTTGAATTCGCGTTCGCGCACCGTCGCCGCTTGCGGATGTAATCGGATTGTCCCGGGAAATTCTATGCCCGTTGTAAGTTTCTTTTCGTATATTTGTCCGCTGAATTATTTTTTGCCCTTCCTCCTCTATTTTTTTCTCCTCCTCTTTTATAACTCGACGTCGCGCGATGGGGGTTAATTTTTCACCACATGCAAGAATTTGTCATGAGCTCGTTATTCGTGACGCAATTACGCACCAATCTACGTTCTGTGAAAGAATATATCTAGACGTCAAAACAATTTTGCGCCGAGCAGATTATTCGCTTTTTTGTTTGAGTTTGCGTATTTATTGCATGTGCATGTGTGTGTGTATAAATTTTATACGAGTTTCTTAAATTTATACGAGTTTCTTTTATTATTTCCTGCTGTTTTCTCACATTTTTCCAAGCTTATATATTAGACTTACTTATTAAACCTTCAAGTTAAATCACAAAAATTTGTATTGTGTTGTATACAATATCATAATAATGAATCTGTCATTTAATGCACAATTAAAATAACGCATATATACATTTATATATCTACTATTATATTGTAATATAGTAATTTTTCTGTAAATATACTTTCGCGTAAAACAATCTAGGAGTGCTCTTTTTTTCTCGAAACTTTCTGAACTCGACTCGCATTTTTCGGTAAATTGCGAGAAAACTTTATGTGAGATGTCGACGATATCGTATCAAACATGAAAGTCTGGCACAACGAACGAAATCGCCGGATAAGCCTGTCTTACGGCTGATCCTTTTTTTATGCTACTTCATTGCCTTTATCACTATCGTTAACTTATGTCCTCTTTCTTTTTTGTAACAGGTGGTGGCGGACAGACTCGTGTGGGAACAGAGTGCGAATCCTCCCTACAAACCTCGTAGAGCGGTAAGTCTACATATAATTTTTAATTTTACGAACGTAACGAATAATTTATAAAGACCTTTCCTCAATCCCGGCTATGCTTTTAACGCGGACATTAAAGTGGTTTCGAGTCATGGCGGATTTAGAATTAATTACGTATATTGGCAAGTTTTTAACCGGACCCACGAGAAGGCATTTCTCGTAAAAACTTTGTTATTAAATCTAGCGCTGTGTTCCGCATAAAATATGAATTTTGCAATAGCAAAAGTGTGGAACAAGCTTCGACTAATTGCTCTGAATGTTACGCGTTAAGAATTTCTTACGATTTTTTACGACGGTTTTCATTATTGACATTATTTTCTACCATGCTTTGAGCAATGAATTTTTCATATATATTAAATTAATATATATCGCACGACGATTGTTCGCCAGCTCCCTTTATTGCAGATTTAAGCACACTTACATACACATTGTTCGAAACTTATTTGAAATTCCAGCGGTATCAACTTCCGCCTGGACTCATACTTTTTAAAGTAGCTTTAAATATGCGTCAGTTACTGTGAAATTTATCTCACTCTCTTTCTGCCGTATCCTCGTAATATATTTTCATGGTACGTTCAAAATTAAAACCTCATTAACGAAGTCAAATTTCAATTTAAAATTTCCTTCAGAATATACTCTTAACGTCATTAAGGAACGAAAATAAGAAGTTTAACAAAGACCTTAATACAGGGGCTGAAGGCAAGAAGTGAACTCGCAGTACGCGAAACTGTCACGGAATTAACCCACTTAAAAGTGCCGACTACCAGATGCAAATTATAATTTTTGCATCTTTAACAAGGCGTCACGGGTTTTCGACGGGGATAATTTTGCAGCAAAGTTTTCGAAAATAAATAAAACCATTTGCGCGTTCTACCGCGAATCGGTAGAGCAGACCATATTCATGTTTTATCCTTAGCCTAGTTTCTAATGGGCATCGTACTTTTAATGGAAATTTTGTGCTTTGCTAACATAAGACTCGTCCAATGTACGCTTACGTATTCATACTATTTTCGCGCGCAAATGAGAGAGAGAAAGAGAGAGAATTTTTCTTCATAAAAATTTATTTATTATATGCACAAAAAGAATTTATTTATACGGAGAAAATGAATTTATTCGGATAATGTAATATTTAATATATTGCGTAATATGCATATTCTCGTTATGTGAAAATGAATTCATCGAGAACCAATATACACATTTTGTAGATTAATATTTTATCGAGCTGTATTTTCTCTCTCTATCTCATTTCATAGAAGAGCGTTGTAATACTCGTAAACTAGCACGTTATCGAATTAATGCGACCTGTATCAACGATGATATGCAAGTTTGCGTAAACATTTTGACACCGCTGAGAGTGCACAATTCCAAATTGTACAGTAACGATAAGGGAAACGCGTCCGTTTCATCGCAAACGAATATATCCGAAATTCGAAGTGGCGGGTTCAACGACACATCTGGATCTTCAACAACTCGTGCTGTTGACACAGTCGTATCTCGCGTCTGCTATTCCCAAATGGTACCAAATAGTCTAAATTATCAATCATTTGCCATTAGCGGCGCAAACTTCTCCCCCGAGACACGAGAGATGTACGTATCTAAACTTTACGTTTCTCGTAAAGTCAACAAATGCTGCAATATCTGTATTTCGACAGAAATGAAGCCAAAATGATCAGATTATTGCATTATGTACTGTATGTGAGTGAGATATATTTTATTGACCGAATAGATGAAATGACGGTCAGTGAAAAGTACTATATTTAAAGTTTTAAAGAATATGTCCGCGTTTAATAAATTCATCAGCTTTCATCGTCTTTTTAAAGACGGCCTAACAGTATTTGACATCAAGTTCCGTTCCTTATTCGCGATCCCCTTTAATTAAGGGTTTACGACGCATTCCCCTTCATTACGCGACGCATCGTGTCGGAACTCCCGACGGGGGAATAGCAGTTCAAATTGCATGCAGTTACGCAATTACAAGGGTTAAGACGTTATCCTTAACGAGAATCCTCAAACTGGTCATTTAGCTCTCGACATAACGTTAAAGGCGATGGGTCGGGCCTTTCAGACCTAAAGGTGTTGACACGACGACTCCTTGTTGTTTCGCAAATCAGGCCGTCTTCCTTCTATTCGCATTACGGCACTTTGCTTTTACAGCTGTTTCTCTCTGTCCGCTCTCTTTCTCTCCCTCTCGTTTCGTACGTCGTTATGTCAGCGTGTCGTCACCGGAAGCAGCATGGGTTGACCCACATGCAACAACAATGCTTGCCGTCGACTGGCTGCAACGACCACATCGATCGTGGCTGGTAGCTAAAGTTGCCTGGTGCAGCTTTGACTTCTCGTTCGCTCTCTGCTTCTCCTCTTTCCCTCACTCTCTTGGTATCTCTTCCTTTCTCGCTTCTCTCTGCTTCTCTGCTGTATTTGTGTTTAGTCGTCCGTGGCTTTTTCTTTCCCGATAATGTTGAGCCTTCCTTGCTTAAGCAGTTTCCGGCATCGTGCGAACGTTTCCGGAGTCGATCGGTCGGAGAGCGATTTCTTAGCGAATCTTTCTCGGATCGATCGCGATATCGTCGCCGGGAGGTGAAATTCTGCTTCGAATTCAATCGACCGTGTCCTAGGGAAGTGCGGACGACGAAGCGATTTGCTTATAGTGCTTGCTCGGAATTAAAATGTGCCCTGTATTCGCGACAAAATGATAATCGCGATGTGACGTGTCCGAATTTGTATTCCGTATCGCGTTAATTAAAAAACTGTGCATTTTTATGCCGAACTGTGAATTTTTGGTTCGATATTAAGCTCGATTCGCGAAGAATTGTGCTTGCTGTTTGCCGCAACTTTATATACATGTCTCAGGAATGGTCCACGAGTTCTTGAAAAGTTTTCTCGAAAGTTTTGGAAAGTTTGGCAGTCTCGATAAGTTATCTAAGTTGCCAATTCACCCTTTATTCGAAGACATGTAAATTTATATTTTATTATAGGAAGATTGATGCACATTTACTTCCGAATATGTTATAGATTGTTCAAATGGTAGAGTCAGATGGAACGGGGGAGGTATGCATAAACTGTATCTATCCGGTCCCGAAATTTCTATCGAAATTTTAAACGCACCTTTGCGGTACATCGGCCGCTCGATAACATCTTGCTTTATATGCAACGCGAGATGCGTTCTGAAATATATACAACCTTATTTTATTGCGGTACGAGGACGGAATATATTGCGATAAATATAGAACGAATCTGAAACTAACGTAATAATATGCGAATTCACGTGCTTCTGAATAACAAATTAGCTACCAATTATTGCTTTATTATAAACTTCGAGTAATTTGCTCGTCTGGCATTTAGAAAATGAGAAACTCTAATTTCGAGTTTAGACGCTTCGTTATTCTGATACGAAAGTTTAATCTGAAAACGCGACAGCATTAATATTCCGTTTTACCAATTTGCATAATCGGAAAATTCATTCCTAATAACTTATAAAACGTCTCTGAAATAGAAACTACATAAATTCTATTGTCTCTAGGACAATGAAGATATATTTTTTTTGTACAATTAATTTGTTTCGCACTATCATACATCATACATTACTATTATTAGTAGCAGAAAATATATAAAATTTTCTATATTTATTATTATATTTGATTATTCAATGGTTCTCTCGTGAATACTCATTGTACATTCACGAATTCAGAGGACACCAAATCCTAAATTACAATATAACAGTCCCGTCTCATTACGATTCAGTACTAAATTTGCTTCCTTGCACCTTTAGCTGTTGAGCATGATCGTGAATAGACATCTCGAGTAACAAAGCTGATTTCGAGAAGGCTTCGTTAGCGTTAGGGATCGGCTTGATTTTCATCGGGTTTCCGATTTTCGCTTCGCCTTTCCACGAAGATGTGTTATGTCGTTCGAAATGTAACGCGATTTTAGCGTACATATTAATAACAATGCGAGAACGAATAGGAGGACTCTAAAATTGAAAATAATCGCAAAATAAATTTCCTTGACGTCAGTTAATTTGTCGTATAAGTAGTACGAGCAGCTTCGGCCGCGCCAGAAATTTAACACTCGTAAAATGGACCAATTTCGTTATCAGGTCGGCGATTCTCTTCCGGGGGAGAGCTAGCTCTTCGTCGAGCTTTCTTCTCTTCCGGGCGTCTTATCGGTCGCGCGTTTACGTGTCGTCGAATTAAATTCCAGATAATGCGCCGTAAATTTGCTGCCGTACGTCGGTGCCGCTCGTCGTTCGCCCCGGCGAATTTATCGTCCGCATTAATTTGACATTTAATTTTCCGCGGCGCGTATTCCTCGACGCCTCTATGCAATCCGCCGTTGATGCGTTCGGGAGTGAAACGTTGCGCCCCGGAATTATTTGTCGCGAGATTTCATCGCCGACAATTTGTTTGCCGTGCAATCGCCGTTCTGTCGCATTACCGGTATAATTGGCCGGAATTGCCGCGGCGCGGTCGCCTGAATCTGTGCAAAAGGGGCTCGATCAACCTGACGCTTTCATTTATCGAGATTCTTTTCCCCGAGCTCTTTTTTAGATATCGATGATTGTGCTGCGTCGATTGTATTCTGGAGTGCAGGAATATTTATGAGGGTCATTTGGTTATCGCCGTGAATATTGAAATTTATTGCGGTAGAGCGACTAGGGTGGACCGAAGATAGTATTTATTGTTCACGTTTTCTAATTTTTTTTTTTTTTTTTTTTTTAGATCTGAGGAAGATATTAAACTACTTCGTACAAAATATCTTAAGAAACATATGTTTGGACGGGCTAAAACAAAAGTTATTTGAAAAATATTTTAAAGAAATTGACAATTATAATAAAATATTAAAAAATTTAATTTTAATTATTAATTTCTTTAAAAAAGTTTCTCAAATAATTTTTAGGTTTAGTCTGTTACATCTTCCCCTAAAAGAGAGTACAGCTTTATCTAAATGAATGTATAAATTAATAGCATTATATAATTTTATATATTATTTTATTACAACAAATTAGTAGCAAAATTTGATCGTGTAATCGTATTAATAGACGCGTATTGCGGAAGAACATTAATTAAACTCTTTTATTCGACACAAAAGCACTCTTCTCTCGAAATCCATGCACGTATGTAGGTATATGCGTATGCGATACACGCGCCTCGGCGCCGTTGATGTTCGTTGGCCAATTGTCATTTTAATTAAGTTTTTAAGCGTAAACGAGCGCCTCTCTGGTTGCGAAATCAAAACTAACCCCGTTGTTGGCCCGATCGCGACGGGTAAAAGCTATCACGAGAGAGGAGACGAGCTCGGGACCCTGTGTAATCGCGGCACTCGCGAGCTCTCTCTCCCCGGGGTGGCCGGATTCACCGATACGGAACTCTGTCCCGACGAAGGCACGTTCCTGTGAAACGATCACCGCGATTCGAAACGTGACTTGGGAGTTGAGGAAGCTGTCGATAGGAGCTACCGCTCGACGTTCTTTAAATTTTCGATACTTTTCGGACGTTGATGCGCTCGCCGCTTAATCTCTCCTGACGTGACGGAACTGATGCGGCTGCTACGTGCACGCAGGAGAATGGCGCGCGATTGATAAAATGCTACGTGTTGCTATACTGAATATAAGCTTCGAGATATGCGGCGGAATACTCGATGTGATTAAATAAACGCAAGATATATTCAAATACCGTTGAAAATATCTTTCCGCTTGATTGCGAATAATTTACTTGCAAACGGTGCAAATGAAACGCAAAGATTGAGTTGGTAAATAAATCGTCGGTTGAAAAATAAGTGGTTATTAATAAGATTCTGAAAGATACCAAAAAAAATGAGAAACGAGCGGAGATTACGCTTGTGTAAGATTATTTAATTCGTTCTTCTCTTATTCGCGAGTGGCCGTTAGATGCGAGATATACACTTTACGTAAGGTAAATTACGCGCAAGACTTGGTGTAATTAAAAATCCGATTGAGACTTATTTAGCAAGAGCGCAACATCTCGCTGCGAATAAATTTCGCACTGTTATTCCGGTTCTTCCGCGACTGGGGAAATTCAGTGTTGCACTATATAAAGCTTTAGTTGAAAGGCACTCCATGGCTCGTAAATAACAGCGTTATAATCCGCGAGAAACAAGAGTGAGAAGTAAAAGCGATGTAGGGGATGGATTTTGTCTGGCATAGCCAAGACTTGCGCATATTATTTACGGCGTCGTGCTACGAGTGCCAGGAGTATTTTTTCTTCCGTTACATGCGCTGGCTCTCGTTGATCTCCCCGCAACCTTTACACTTCTCCAGCCGCCGTTCTTTATCTTTTTAGTCTCACTCTTTCCCATCCGATGTCGGGTCAAATCCTACTTTATCGCATTTTTCAGAATAAACGAGGATGCAACGAAGGCAGAACGCGAAAAACGTTCTCCTAAAATGGGAGAAAAGAAGAAGAACTAATGGCTCTTCTAAGTTGAATTAGTATCGTGTGGATTCTGCTATAGAGGTGACGTTTCATGTAAATAAAACAGCTGGCAAGAGGGAGGAACGATAATAAAAGAAGTTTAAAAATATTCGTAGCAATTGCGAGATAACATGATAACAAGAGATGAACATATTTTCTCGATTAGATATTAAATATAATTGATTGAGATAAGAATAAGAAAATAAGAATCTCAATTGCATTCGGGGATCTTATTTTCGCAATTGGACGTAATCGTTATCCGCGATATCTCTTCAACTTTAGTGAAAATAAAATGAGTTCTTACAATATCCAGTTGGCGTTTTCCGAGTTCGATCATACTTAAATCGAATTGTTGTTGAAGGAATCCGCGAAGAAAGCGCTTCCGCAGAAATACAGTCGATGATGGAATCGCCGGAAAGCGAAGGTAGGAAGGAAATGGCGACATGGCAGCGATATTAAATTACATTGCAGATGGGAACTTCCCTCCGTTGGGATCTAAAAGGCTACCGTTCACCGTATTATATCTCCCACGAAGACGTGATTTTGCGGCGCGAGATTAATATCTCTTTGATTATCGATAAGACCGGTTACAAGACGGCGTAAATTATACGTTGGGTTGGGAAAACTGAAAGAGGATTCATCAACAGTCTGTTCTTCAGTTTATGTCAACGGTATAACTTAATTAATGTATTGATCCTTCTTATCCTTAGAAACCAGATTGATTTGAGTTTGATAATATGTTTACGGTTGAAGATGGTATATTAATTTTTATAATTAAAGACGGTGAAACAATTTTTTTGTGTGACTGTCCTACTAAAAATGATATTTGCACAAATTTCTAATTTCTCTTCAATAACATGGAATAATCATCTAGCAATAGTTTAATTCGAGTTACATCGCGCGTTATCGAAACTCTAAAATATTATCGATCACGGCGTTTTACTGCGAGAGAAGGAAATAAACTTTATAGGAACGATTACGTTCAACCGAATGCAAATAGCGTTCCGAACTAAAAAGTTTTTATCTAGTTAATATCCCTGGAGGGTAGTGTAAGACGTCTGGAAGATTATCCACACCCGAGGACGCAATGAACTCGAAAAGGGTTAAGACCAGTTTCAAAACCATCCGTGAAGTAGGACACGCTCGTTAGGCGTTCGATTGATTTACAGCTCATTCCACGTATTCCGACTCCCGCCTCTTCCTCGTTACTATCTTCCTGTTGTTCTCTTTTTTCCCCCAGGTGGGATAGAATTGGAACTCGAACACACACTTCTGCTGGTAAATACAAAGAAAAAAGTCCCGAAGAACGGTGCTACGTTTTGGCGAACGACACATTCTCACTGTTTTTCTTTGAGCATCTCTCGAATTTTTTGCAACGGTGTGTAATATCTACTATGTATATTTTGCTCCAACTCTGCAAAGAGAACCATTTCAAAAGTTTCAAAAGTTTTCTATACTAGCTTTTAAGCTCGGCGAGAGAAAGAAAGAGAGAGAGTGTGTGCGTGTATGTGTGTCTGGCAACTTTTTCAATTGCATTCTCCCTTTTAAATATCTAGCTATATTATATAGTTTATTTAATCCCCAATCTTATTTTGTGATTTTTTTTCTAATGAGATTCTCTATATCAATTTCATGGAATATATTCCAAAAAGCCATTTTGCATAGGAAAAACCTTTCTCCGTATTTCTACAAACGTCAAAAGATGTCAATTGCTTTCAGCTACGAATATACTAGACGTAACCACTCGGATGATTCGGTTTGCGCAGCCTGTAATTTGTTTTAATGATCTACCGAAGTTTTGAGGAAGGCGGAGTATACGCGTGTGCCCGGAAGTGTACACACGACCGCAAACCGAGTTCCCGTGTAACGAATCCATCGGCATCGACGTTTCGCTTGCGCCACCGCAGATGTTGTGCGCGGCGAACTTTAGTTTCGCGCACGTACATACATATACCGGACGTAACGTTAAAGTAGCCACGATTAATGCGAGGTCCAGTCATTTTTCACATCACTGTCCCGGGCTCGGGTTGCACATTCCGCTAGTTGTAACGTGAACTTTGCAATTTATAATACCGTAAATGACGATAGATGTAGATGAGACGCTATATTTACGTTAGATTTTCCGAAGAATGATCATGATCTGTTGAAACAATGGAGGAATCTTCTTCTCGGAAGATCGATTAATTGAAGAGATAATTAATTGTTTAATAAATATTTAAAAAATTCAGCTAAATAAAATCAAGAATAAAAATCTTTAATAGGATACTTTAATTTATAGTACGACTATTGAGATTTTTGAAAGCATTTTTATCTGTCACAGCAAAATAACCACATTAAACATTAAACTATTCTTGCAATTTACATGCTTTAAAGATCATGATTACGTAAATTCAAGTAACTATACTCTTCGTCGGTCACATTCGAAACTTTATGCGATAAAATAACGGAGTCACCAAAAGTTTGGTGTCGCCGCGAAGCGAAGTTAGCAAATTCACTCCTGGAAACGCGGATAATTTTACTGCGAGGCCCCCGACCGTGGAAATTCAAATTCGGAAGTGTGTTCCTCGAGAAAGATTTATTTGTTGCGGCTTTATTGTATCGCGCGCACAGTAGCTGCTTGGAAATCTTGTCGGGAGATCACACGAGCAAACTCTCCGTCGAAATACGATTCCCTCCATTGGTTACAATCATCTCTTTCTTGAAAACACATTTTTTATTTTTATTCTTAAGCGTAAAATAAAACAAGCATTTGTAAGCTTGATTTTACAATATTGAATTAATTTGCATTAATAAATTAATAAAATTAATAAATGGGTATTTATTTGCACGAAATTTGATTTTTCAGTTTATAAATATCTCACGAATTTGCTGCATTAGTTATATGTTAAAATTACATTTGTTTGCTATAATTTTTTATTATACGATTATATAATACGTTAATTGGAGAAAAAAACACATATTACAAAAATTTTTATAAAATGTTTTTTTTAATTTAAAATAAAATTATGTTTAATGTAGAGTTTAAAATTTAATTGTACAATATGAGGTGAAATTTAAAATTTAGTTAATAAACCGTAAATCGGCTTATCATGCCTCATGCTGTAAAAACTAAATTTGAAAAGCACGCATTATCGAATGATATATTAAATGATTACATGCGAGCCGTGTAGGCAGGGATCAAATATTCACGA
This sequence comes from Prenolepis imparis, assembly GCF_030444845.1. Classification (NCBI taxonomy): domain Eukaryota; kingdom Metazoa; phylum Arthropoda; class Insecta; order Hymenoptera; family Formicidae; genus Prenolepis; species Prenolepis imparis. The sequence goes on along the minus strand of NW_028141168.1, from coordinate 12,191,634 downwards.
TCGGATTAAAAACACGATTTAAAATAAGGTTCCAAAAATGATGTATTTTTGGAACCTTATTTATGTATGTTATATGATTATGCGATAGAATACGCGCATCGTTAGTTTAATAATTAAAATAATCCGATTTAAGGCGAAAATACGAATAATTCTTATGGGATAACGCGCATCGTTTTAACGCCGGTAATTTTTCACGTAATAAATGTGCAAAACACGCGAAACTTAAAAGATTCCGTCTCTTTAAGCCTCTGTATATATTTGACTAACTTGAATTAAACGTGAGTTCAAGCGATATTCGCCGCTCGCAAAACTTGCGTTCCTTCACGTCCACTTGAGACGAAAGTTTTCCAAAGTTTGCCGTTTTAATAATTAAAAAACTTTAAACTTATATATCAGAGCATTATTGAATGATGTGGTATCGGCTTTTCTATTATCTACTTTCTATATTACATTTTTCTCTCTTTCGATATTACATATTATACTTGAATTACATTTTGATACTAATACGTATTACCGGACGATACTTTCTGGAATATAATGTGCCTTTATTGCATATAAAGGCAATGTGCAATTTATTGTATCTATTCTGTGAATTTTATGAACATTTATATATTGTGTAATTGCTACTGTATTTTAATAAAGTAAGTTAGATTATAATATAACCAACGCGCGAAACTTTAATATTCTGGAAGACTTACAATCAATCGAAATTTATTTATTTATTAATTTAAGATTAAATTTACATTTCTTTACAATGAATATTTTTAATGCGATAGTAATCTTTTATTTTTTTTTTTTTTCGTATAACGTAATATTATTTGTGTCATCATTTTATTTGAATGAAAGTAATTTTTACAAGAACCGCTTATGCATAGTCACATGCCGAGGTTTAAAGCTGACATTACGTTATGCGGCTATAAAGCTTCTAGGGCACGTACAAACATGCTCGGGTGCATTCTCCTAAAAAAGCGCCAGCAATGCTATTCACACGTGCTCCTAATAAAGTATTGTACGCGGAGCTTAATGTTTTGCGAGTTTTTTTCGTTTATAAGCGTTATATTAGCATGATAAAGTAGTGCGAGTCAATGACAAAAGCGACGTGTGCGCTTTTACTACTCCAAAAAAAATGACGAACGATATTGATCTACTTTAAAATTCATTATCGGAAATTAACGTGGATCTGTAAATATTGCTCTTCAACGTTGCGATTGCGGTTTATCGAAATTCATCATCAATTACTACCCCAGCGACATTTGTTAATTAACGTGATATTTTGACACGCTATTTTTACTGCATTTTAATGAAATGAATGTATAATAGCTCTTTTTTATTTGAGAACGACACATTCGTGTGAAGAACATTTTTATTTTCTTTATTTTTTTCTGTTTAACGTTTTCACAAAGAGTTTTACCTTTTTCTGCAAAAGTACCGTTTCTTGCTCTTTCAATTGTTTTATTTTGTTCACTTAAAAAAGGAGAGACAGAGAAAAAAGCTTGAAGCTTCTGAGACTAAAGTTTAGAGCTGAATTTATTTTCTATGTATTTGCATTAATTTGTAATGGTTTACAATTTTGACACTTTATGATTTTTCGATGTTTTTCAATTGACTCTGTCTCTTTTTTCTCTCTTCTTCGTCACAAAATAAATTATTGTCTGAATTCCTTTGGTTTTACAATGCACATATATAGCAATAAATTTCATTAATATGGTATGTGTAATTTTACACAACTTCATTTATTACGCGGCGGTGGAATTTAATGAGTCTAACCAATGCAATTAGTTCATCCGTTTGCATCACGTCACAGCGTTTTTTTTTTTTTTTTTTTTTAATAATAATTTATCTCACACCTCTGGTTAATTAACCTACCTAGCGAGTTTCAATATAAAGCATACAAATTTGAGGCCGGCAGGAATTTTGGTGCTAGCTAGACAGAATAATATTATTATTGGCCGCATTTTTTCAGGGATTTTAGTAGATCCGCCAAATTGGCATGATCCAATTAGCAGTGTCGACAGTCAGTTATAAATGAATAGTTACGCTAGAACAAATGATCGTCGAAGTGCCGTTTGAGTCGAAATTAAACTAACACATTTGGCGCTTTGGATCTGTTTGCACGACGTTATCGCGCGAGTTTCCGCACGAATAATGTGATTAATGTTCTACGCACGGTGCGGAAAAAGCAGCACAGCACTCTGCGCGTGATACCCGACAGATTTATTTTATGCATTTTCTACTGCGCGCGTTCGACGTAACGTGCTCGTCCATTCGTGCGAATTCCAAATAAATTTATTTGAAACGTTTTCGATCGACGTATATATATAGAAGAGCATTAAATATCTAAAGTAATTTTTTTTGTACAATTTCACAAGAGAGTTATCTTATTGTAAAAGTTGACATCCTCTGCTGTAATATTTTATCTCATTCTAGAATTACACGTTGAATATTTATTTGAATATTAAAAATTATTTGATTACGTGAATTCTGAGATGCGTATCAGGCTGGGACGTGTATAATGATAAATCAAAGTACGATAATGCAATCTTGTGTAAGAATCTCCGAAAAGTTGCGCGAAACATATGCTCTTGTAAATGTCACCTCGAAACACGCGGGAGCGCGATATCGCACTCCTTTATTCCTCGGGGCAACTTTCCGCGGGATGGAAATAAAAGTCTCATAACGAGCAAAGTTAGACGGTGGGTGCGCGGGGAAATAAGTATTCCCGTCCTCATATGTCACCATAATACGAGCTCCGCATGGAGACATTTGGACAGCTACGTATCCCGCCCGCCTGTGTGCACACGGGGCCACCTGTGTCCCACCTCTGTCGAGTCTAAAGCCGAGTCTCCGGGGTTCCGTTTCTTTTTCCTCTGTACGACGAGTCGCGACGGAAGGTTTGTAAAGTGAAACACCTGCGCGAATAGCACGTACGTGGCCGTATGAGAGTTCATATACATTCGGTAAGGGGTGTGGGATGTCAGGAAGAGACTTGGAGAACACAATGGCCGCTTCTCTCATCCTCGCGCCGAAAACGATCTCGACGTTTACACCAGCATACATTACACCACGATTACGGTGGCAGTTGTTTATTGCTCGTGAAATTTCGTTTTGTTATATATATACGTGTATATGTGCTTGCTGCAACTTGTATCATGGAGTATCTTTGGGACGAGAGATAACGTATACGGTTTATCGGGGTAAAGACACTGTTATCGCACTCGACTGCGATGACGAGCCATCATATTCTCTCGTAGTTACTGCATCAACAACGTTAAGTGTAATCAAGTAGTTTACAAATTATTAATAACTTGGAAGAGGAAACTGATAGGAGATCTCGTTTGCGCAAGACGCTCTTCAATTTCGAATCACACTATCAACCGTTTCGCAATCTGTTACGATCAAAAATTCATTAAAATCGCGCGTTAAGGATTAATTGTGACGTAAATGCTCTCGATAGAAGATTTATTTTCTTTCGCATATATTGAATAGAATAATATTCGCTAACATCATATTTTGCTACGCTCTGGCATGGTTCAATTTCATCGCATCTTGTAATTATTCTGGCCCGAAAGCTTTCGATCCGATCATGCGGTTTAACTATATGAATAATCTCGATGCGTACCCACAGATGCGTCGGAAACTATCTCCATAATTACGTTTCTTGCGAATTATTTCCATTAACCTTTATTGAATGAATTTCGTTAATATATAGGGTCGGCTTATTTAGTTAACAATGTCGGTTAATATATAATATTTATAACAATTCGCGTTACGCCGATTAATTAATTATAACTTTTATATATCTCTTTTTATATATCTCGCGCAACTTAATCGACTATATCATGTTAATGTTTGCAAATGCATTGCAAATAATTGTCAAGGAATCGTAAAGCGGAAGTTTTTTTTATGTGAATGCACGTGCCATGCAATAAAAATAAAAATTAATGTCAGAATACGAAGAGAAATGTGGAAATTAAAACATTTGATCTTGTTAAAACGGGGAATCATGGAGGGAAGTAAGTTCTCGCGCACTTATATAGACGCGTATCTATCTCTCTATAAATTTCTTTTTATTTCGAGAAAAAAGACTCATGTGCAGGACATTACCCAAGTCGGATACACACCATTAAAAGATTTCCCAGCCCCTTTTCATCGCCCACCAGCTGCCGGCTGCTCCTTACGTCGTTAATCTTCCGGGGAGAAACTCTGGGGGATTCATTAACCATGGTCGGCATTCGCCGGGTAGTTCAACAATCTTTCTATATAAGGTGTGACTCCCCCAGTCGCGTATCCTAATACAGTTACCGTGTGATAAACAGGACACGATTCCTGAATAACGTTTCGACTACATTGTGTAATGCTTTGACTGCATATTATCGCAGAGCGCGATTATTATTTCTGAGCTTAATGACGCATCGCGATATCGTTAATTTTATGATCATTAAAAATAATTTCAATATAATTAAATACGTTTTCATATTACAATAACAACGTCATTTAGATTATTCGTGAACAAACATTTTCATTCGCTTGCATATTCAAACGCGCGCGGCGAAAAAATAATTGAAAATTCCACTACACAATTTCCATTTGTATTTTTATACGTAAAGTAGCTTTATTTCCAAATTGCTAGAGAGGACATCGCGCGGAACGTTGTCGGCGCATTGTGTCTTTTGAAACTTTTCTCCGACGTAAGCGGTAGCAGAGATTTAACTACATGAATAGAAGAGAAAAGGAATAAGAGGGGGTGCATTTGGTTACTAGTATACACGCGCGTCTTTTTCGTGTGTCTGTCTGTCGCAACGACCAATGGGACTTTTGGTACAACCAGTGTCTCCTGATGCGCATTGTGAGTCCGGTTCCTTTTGCACCTAAGTTAATGGTCGTGAAAGAAGCGTGAAAATCGCGGAATAATCAAGTTCTGGTTGTCGTGTCGTCGTCGTTGCTGAGCTTCCCACCTCGGTCTTTATCCACTGTACGTGCACACGAGACGTCGCGATCGTTTTCTCGAGAGTTTTACTTATGTTAGCGGCGAGACGCTCCGCGAGAATTGTGTCGTTCTTTTATTTACGAATCTAGTGAAACCATTCTCCTCATTCTAGCTCGGATACTCGTGTTTGTGTAATGCGTTTCTATATCAGGTTACCATTCTCGAGTTGAAAAGATCGTAAGCCATACCGACAGAATGGCATAGTCGAGGGAACGACTCTCGCTACGCGATCCTTTGTGCATTCCGTGGCTTTTAATTTCTTTGTTTTAACAGCAATTTTCTTGTCGATTACATCTATTTTGTAGACTCTTGGCGCTTCTCGTAGAAAACGGTTAATGAAATGTTAGAATCCATTTGCTTGTTTTATTATGTGCGATCTAACTTCTCTTCTCTTCATTCACTCTTATCTTTGTAATAACACGAAATATATAGAACAAAGATTGTTCTTTATCCTGGAATTTTCCTTTAACATATCGAATCGATCATTTATTTAAATAAAACGTGCACACATTCTATATACATATATAAAAATTCTTCTTTCTTTATAGTTTAGTGATGAATTCAACATGATACTATGATAAAATAATATATTATATCTATATATATTTTTTTTCTGTTTGTGTGTGTGTATGTGAAAATATTTTGACAGAATCGATTTTTACCGTACAAAAAGTTTTTTTACGATATTGTATAAACAATTTAAAAAAATTTTTTCAATTATCCCTTAAACGAAAAAAATCTTTCTCGACGTAATAGAGAAGCAACAACGAAATTATCAATAGCCTTGTCAGGTCCGAAAATTCCTTTCGCATCACATTCGTATTCACGATACAGCGTGGCATTTTAAATTCTGTCCAATGCGACCCTCGACGACATTCAATGTTCACGACGATTTTGGGTGGCGATATCGACACAGTGATCCAAGTAACTTGTGCCGTGACACTCGATACCGCAATAGGACGGTGTGTGAACCCGAAGACGGGCGTTTAATCTCATTTCAAGGAGATCGACACGCTGCTGTGAAAACGGACGCCACTCTCTCGCGTTTGGAGGTGCAGCTTTCAATTTATCTCCGTGGCGCGATGATGTCTTTCGTCAGCGGATATTACGAAGGCACCGGCCTCCACTTCGGCAACATCCCCGACGTAGCATCGATGGGGCATTCGAGAAGCTGCATTTTACTAGGCACGGCATTTCACAAATTCACGAGCGTCGAACGTTCACGGTTAACGGCGCGGTCGTAAAATTCCCATGGAATTTCGATAGGAATTACCTCGCCGCGTCCTTATGCGCGTCCGCGCCGTTATTTTTCCCTCCTATATACTTCTTTTTCATTCGTTCCACGTGAATCCATGTGGTTCATCCCGATTAAACTATCGACTCCTTCGCGGGAATATTAGATTTTTGCCTTTGGGGGTTTGCGCATCGGGGGCTGTATATTAAATCCATATTCTATTCGGAAATTTTGCACCCGCGAATGGTCATTTTATTACCGTTATACTTCTTGAGGCGCATTACGTATGGCACTGTATATGGACACTATGTTCCGCGGAGATTGGTGATCGCGATCGACCGCGGGATTATTCCCGCAAGATATGTGAAATATAGGTACATAGGGCAGTTGGGGAAGAGATATGCGCGTATATATCTCACGTGGAAATTTAATTTTCAAACGCGGCTTGCGTTTTACGCGGTTTCGCATATCGGTTGAATATTGGGCGTGCAAATTTACTTGCGCAAATATTATTGTACTTACTGCACGCGCGGCTCGGCGCGAGTGGCGTTTGACACGCAGTGTCGACATCGAATTGGAATATTAAATGAAAATCTATACCGATGATCACTGCATTTGACAGTTAAAATTTGGATTGAATATATGTACGTATATATATAAAATAACGAGGATAATACAAATATTATAATTTATTTACAATACAGATCGCGTAGACGAAACTTTGTCACATTTTCCCCAGAAGCTATTCTCTCGTGAGGGATGACGTTTTATTTCGAATGAAAGATTGCTATTTAGATGGCGAATTTCCTTTTCATAAATCACGCGCAATTCCTTCGTTAGTATAGAACTATATAGCTCAGCGCAACCCCGCTATACCGGCGACGTCGTGTCTGCTACTTTATCCGGTCTTTCTATGGAACTACCTATATTTTGATTCACCAGTAGACTGTCATTTCCATAAACCTTTCATCTCCGCATTTGTCTACGTCTGATAGATTTGCATTCGTACGTGAACATTCGTCTCTGCAAAACAATCTCTGACAGAGTTATTACAGGTATTCGAGCCTCTGGATGTAATAACCGGATAATTTCGTACAACCTTATCACTGTCAGCTGAGGATGCTTTTATGTAACTGCCAAGACAGTCGGGCTGTTTTAACGCGTAAATCTCTATTCTCAGCGAAATGTGACAATGACCAGAAGACCACGAACGTTTACAGAAATTACAACGAGTATTTCAGTATAATGACCATAATATTTCAAAATTTAAACTTTATATTTCAAGCTCCGAACTATATCAACAATTTCTGTTACAATAAAGTTAATGTATCGTATTGTTCTCGGAACAAATGCTTTCTTTTTTAAATGCTATAATTGAAGTTGTGTTCTACATAGTCGTGTGTGGATTTTGCACTAGGAAAAATCACATTTAAAGTACACAAGTGCGATAAAAAAGCACGTATGCAACAAAAGACGCAATGCGTAATCGAGGTAGAAAAAGTTAATGGCTGTTCTGATGGGGAAAAGACCTCTTCCCGCAATATGGCGTAATGAGAGTGCGGATTTTCCGCGAAAGTTGAACGGCAGTTTTGCGGTGCCGCGAGAGATTCTAGATTAATTGTCCCTTTTTAACAGAACATATGTGTGTGTGTGTGTGTGTGTGTGTATGTGTATGTTTGTACACACGTTGCGCTTATAATTAATACCTACGAAAAAAAGTAATTCCGTCGCTCGCTTCGGACGAAACTTGACAAAAAGCTTGTTGCTCATTGTTGGCTCTCACATCGCGCTTATTCTGCATAATGCAATTACGAAATTTGCACCCGCTGTTCTCATTTCATATATAACTTCAACATACGAGATTATATATATAGACATTAGACGAAACATAAAATGCATTATTAACCTTCTGCATATGCACTACGGTCAACACTCTTCAAGTATTCGTAACTCGAGTATTCATCTCACATTATGTGATTATATATTAAATATCCATAACGAGAGAGAGAGAAAGAGAAACAACATACAGAATCTGCAAACAAAATAGCGTTGCTATAACATATAAATGCATGTCAAAGAACTCGCTTACTTTATTTCTGTCCCGCGAATGACATCTAAAATATACAGAGCCCAACTATTATCTATATATCTTTCTTTACATTATTTCTTCTTCATATTCCACTCAATCACTTGTCAAATTTCATTTCTGTTCAAAATATATCGCGATAAGTAAAAGTGAATAAGTAAAGTTACATTTAAAATATCTTACACATATATGTATATATTGACGGAGGAGCGGCTCTTTAGATTTCGGTTCACCTGCGCAGAGTAAATTATCGCGTATTATTGCAGATGAATACGCGGTTGACGAGGCATGTAACCGAGGAGGCTCGTTCTTAATTCCGTCTGCAAAATGGTACTCGCAACTACGGAAAGAAATTTAAAAAAGCGAACGAACGTATGGGTGGTGAGATGAGGAGAGAGAGATGCGCTGTGAAGCGAACGAAGTAGCTCAAACAACGCGATGCTCCCTCTCTTCCTTTTCCCCAATTCCCTCTCGAGTTGGTCGGTCGGTCCGTGAGGCTAATCAGGTCAGGCCGAGATCGCGTTTGCCTCCCCCTCGTTTTTCGCTCGTATAAACGCTTCATCCTGCATTCCGCGCATTAATTACACTCTTACGTTTCCCTTTACCGCTCCGCCGCCGTTGCTCTGACGTAGCCCTTCTCTCGTCTTGATTGGCACGATAAAGTCTACGATACTGCGCGCTGCAGCCTCTCATGAATACATATTTTAAGGAATACGCGTGCATACGTAACGCTAATATTCGCGGGCGTAGAGTTGATTACCCCTTTTAGTGTCTTCGCGTTTTCGCTTCGTTCGAGCGCCAGCATCCAGCATTAGTATATCGGGTTGTTAGGATTTTGTCCATTATTCTTTCTTAGAGCAGAGCATTATGCGCGAGAGCTCTTCTCAGCAAACAACGCGAAAATTGTATGCAACTTTGGCAATTGAAAATTCGATCTCGTCGGGATTTATAATTTCGGGCTAATTAACTAGTCACAGATGATGGACCAAGTGTTTCGTAAATATCTGTATCTATTAATAACGCAAATGTGTGGGAAGAAACGGAGAGGGGGTTGAAAAGACCGCAGCGAATGCATCCGGTAAATTTGTTGATTTATTTGTCAAACTGTATGCTCTCATCACCCCATAGTCAAACGTATAGGTTGTTTCGCTTGTATTCGCGACATTGATAAATAGACGGGCTTTTACGAGCAATAAATAAGCTACTGGACTGACCGCATTAATTCGGATGATGGTAAATGGGATGTTTTTGCGGTAGATATTCGAGTAACATTAACGTATGATGCCGCAGAAATAATGCCTTTTCTTTTATTCATGCACACGCCTCACTATTGACGTTTCGTTATATGCGCGGATAGCGCGTTTATAAAAATTATATATAACTATGTTATTATGTATTATTTTCTTTCTTTCCGACATACTTTTACTTCAACCATTTTCCGTAAATAACTGCAGTCGTCATATTAAATAAATACAAGCGTTTATATACGTCTATGAATTATTTTTCTCGAACACGGTTCGATGTACTCTTCGTAAAACAAGGGCTCGTTAATAAAAAATCTCGTTTCTTGGAAGAAATCCACCTTATCTTATATTCTCCCGGACTATCCGATGAAGACAGACGCGGCTCTTGCGCTGTCAGTCTCCTCCTTCTTCTTCTTCTTCTTCTTCTTCTTGTTCTCTCCACTTTCGTCTTCTTTTACTTCCGTTTACATTTTCATCCCTCCTGCCCTCCTTCTCTCCCTCTTCCGGGTCCGATGCGATCCTGCAGGGGCGTTGCAGCAGAAAGTTTTGCTGGCGCAGCCGGAACGGTTTCTCGGACGTTTATTTTTGGATCCGGCGTCCTTACTCCCTTTTAACCCCCTGTCCCCCCCGTCGTCGTTTGCTAAATCCGTAATAACGATGCGCCCTGTTAGAAGTACTTTTACCCTAATCTATCCCAAACCCGGAGCCCCGGCGTAATCGTGCGCGCGGAAGAGGAAGGGAATATAAGGGGTTTCTTTGCGAACTTTCCAACTAACTTCTCGAAAAACACATTTATACACTCGTGTCGACTTCCCTCGGCCTGGTCACTGTTTTATCGTTTCGCCACTAACGCTTCGGCGCGAACGCACGTGCAAACATTTTCCGCTCGCCTTCTGTTATTCATTTTTATCGAAATTGTTTTCCGCCTTTTTTAAATTTCTTTACCAGTCTAGTTCAACTGCTTAAGTTTCCGACAATTTACTTTTTCATTATGAGCTTCTCAAACATTTTAAATATTCACAGATTTAGATTATTTCGACAAAAATTGACTGTGATATAAAAATGTTAGTTATGAATGAATATATAATAGTGAATTGTTGCTTTTTGAACTTTGAATATAAATTTTTATCACTTTTTTAAGTTTGCTGATTTGTCATTATCGTTTGATGTTTGTATAATAATATAATTTTAGAAATACTTTTTGCTTGCCAAAAATTAAGTAGAAATGTCGATTTAATGTCGGACACGAGTCACTTGATTTCATTTCGTGGCGCGTTCGCAACAGTAAAACAGCGAAAGAATAAAATGCAAATGCGGGGTCGTAGGACAACAAGTGGCACGATCTCGCCCTAGGAAAATACAATGTCGTAGCGCGGGTAACGAGCTGACGCCGTAAGGACGGATGGAGCACAAATTCCGCGGCTGATTAAAGGAATTACACGGTGCCCGCCGTTGGAGTCCGTCCATTTAACCGGGGAGATTCTGCCGCTGTTGCTATTCATCGCGGCAGTGGCCGAGGCTCCCGAGCTATTCCGGAAGCGACAGGTGCCGGTTGTGTGTTGGGTAAGCTTCCCCGATGAACAGACCATAACTCTCGCGGGGAAAATGTTCATCCCCCAGAATCCTCGCGCACTTGCGGGTCCCTCCCTTTCAAGATATTCCCAGGAGTTTATCAGAGGCGACGAGCGTACGATCTGTCAGAACTTTATGACGAGTACGTGTCGATGCTCTAAAACGTCGAACTTGGCACGACAAGGCATCACCTCGGAGCTATTCTCGTCTTCCTCTTTTTCCCTCCCTTCTTCCTCCCTCATCCGTTCTTTCTCTTTGCGAGTCGCGACTCCCCGAGTTGTCTGACGCATTCGAATGTAAAACCAGAGTCACGGTGATGCTGTGAATGTCATCGTCGAGGCGCGCTGAAGCGTTTTAAAGGGGTAACTTTCGACGTGTCAGTCTATTTCACGATAGCCGTTGAATGCGTTATTTGTCGAGCTTGGTTCCTGATACCGTCGCTGGTGTGGCTTGTAACGCGTTGGCTTAGGGTTTCGCTCGGCTGGTTTAACTCGCTTTCGCGGTTCCAATGGTTGCGCGGTATTAAATTATTTTACCCCCACGCGGTATTCTTAACTCATGATAATACCGTAGCTGCACGTGACACGTCATTATAAACTATGAAACAAGAATATTGCTAAGTAAGAAGAATGATAAGTAAATGTGAAAAATGATATTGTTACACGTTGACACACAAGTTTAACTAAGGTTATACATTGATAATTAACATTCTCGTACGTATTTACGTGACTATTTTATATTAAATACCTCGATGAATGCTATTGATTTAAATACAATTTCATAGAGAGCACCGGGCATCGCGTAAGGATCCGAGTGCACATTGTCCATGTTCAAATTATCCCAACATACCGATCCCTTCCAGAGTCCATGAAATAGGAGTAGTAATTGTGCTTATGAGAGAACGAGGCAAACTCTCCAATCAACATTATCAAAGCCTGGGCTTAACGTTGCGCTTGCAACGAGAATGGAACGACGCCGCCGGTCCGACGCGACCACCCCTTCGTCGTGTAACTTTTACCCTCAAGCGCTCACGCCCTATGTACCGTGGATTAAATGCAGATAATGGCATTTCGCGATACCATCGGGATGACGCGGATGCAATTATACAGAAATTCTGTGCGCTTCTCATAAGCACGTAGCATTAGAAAACATAATTTCGTCGTATTAGTCGGCGCAAATTTGCTAAAGCAGAGTAATTTCTATACTTGATACATACTTGATAATTATAGTACATACAATATATATTGTATATGTATCGTTAATCGATAGTTTCTTTGAAAGAAAATAATATTTTATTAATTTTTTAAATTATTTTAATTGTGATTTCTTTATTGCATAGTATGTAGAATTTTGCATCTTGAAATATTTTAGTTTTTTCGAATATATATTGAACAGATTTTTATTAGAATTTTTTTTACGTGTGATTATTTTCATTCCGTAGCATAAAGAGGATTTAATAGTTTCTAAAGGATTCTAATTTCGAAGTTTCGATATTTACAAGAACATGAAATGAGCTAATTAAGCTTCTTTCTTCGGAACATTTTAATTAATTATGTACTGTTTGCTCGTAGCTCGTAATTGCATGTCGGTCGACTTTATTAATATTGCTTCACAAAGGATCTTCGAATTTGAGTGCATCGGACTCTGTCTAAGACTTTCAAGTAAATGATAAGAGGCATTTATGCAAAAGGGGGAATTGAGTCAGTTAACTTTTTCTTTCTTCTTTCCTCGAGTAATGGGAGATCAACACGTTAACCCACGCGTCGAATTACGGGACCGTTCAGCGGAAACACTGTTCCTTTAGCTCTGCTCCACGGCCAATTTCTTGTGTAATCAAACCCCTAGAAAGGACCTGCTATTACTTTGCGCACCCTACTTCGAAATCAACGAAGCTGAAACCGAAAAGTAGGAACAGGCATGTAGCCATAGAGATGTATGTTATGTATACTTGGGGCTGCGACATAGGTCCGAACGAATTGCGCGGTCCAACTGTTCCAACAGTTGTTACACTGTTTCTCCGATGCAATATACAAGATTTCAATTTGAAAAAAAGTTCTCGTTTTGAACGCGCGGCAATTCAATAATCGAGAATTAAATTGCTCTATTCTGCTGAAACAACAGCGCGCGTTATTTCGCACGAGGTGCGGTTATAGTCATAGTAACAAACAAGTTTCATCATTCTTTGAATTTATACTGTCGCGCAGAATTCGCGAGTTGTGTAAACTTCTTTCGGGAAAGCTCCACCGGGAAAGTCTCTCTCTTTCTCTTTTTCTCCGGTGAGAACGATGTAAATAAAAGTGCGGAGATTTTCGATTCGCGGGGACGCAACTGTGCCAATCTTTTCGTGTCAACCCCTATCAAATACTGACAGTGGCTTCTTTTCGTTCGAATGCACAACTCGATAAATCGCAGCGACTTCATTCGCGCGTATATATTTAGATTCTGTAAAGTTCTAAGTTTATAGCGTGATTTACTATAATGGATTTCCGTGAACTTCGAGTTTGTCATTAATTCAGTCGCGTAGATTTATAGCGATTGCGATTTCAAGCGCATTATAAGTTGGTCTTTTTATCGTGATTTAATTAAGTCTTTTTCTCGGATTGTAGGGATTACGTAGAATGAATCGAGAGAATAACTTTACGTGAAATTATGTAGAAATAAATCGAACGTGATTTTACAATAAATTTTTAATCAGCGGAGTAATTGTTTTTGGAGGACTTTTTATAAAGAAATTCTACGTTTATTTTCTTTACACATTATATTCTATACATTATTTAAATAAAACGATAGATAAAATGTATTGACAATATTGTTATTTATAAGGCTGTATTTTGAGAAATATATTCGATAAATTGTATCGCATACATATTGATAAACGTTCACAAATTGACTAAAAGCGGAAGGATGATGTTTCACGAAGGTAAGTTTCCTCCACGACGTGTACAGAGATAGTTTCTGAATATCATCGTAAAGTAAAAGCATGATATTCAAATAAATCTTGTAGAGACGTGTGTCATGGCAACTCTCATATCTTCAGCAAAGTGTCAGACAGTTTTCATTTTTGAAACTCTAAAACTTTCTAACCTCTCTCAATATCCTACGCACCACATATGAGATTGTATATTGTAAAAAGTTACGTCGTAAAGTTAGTCATATTTGGAATAATGGAACGCGCGATGTCACTTCCCCTAACATGATTCATAAAATTGTTTTGGGCTAAACATGTCGTGCGCGTTATATAGATTCATGTTCCTCTGAATTATAAAAATTAATCATAGCAAGACTGTGTGTTTTGTGCGAACTTTTGTCTATATTTCTTTCTTCCTTTTTCGAATTTCAATTATCAAAAGTTTCGCTTACGGGTTCTTCTAGTAATCGAATTTGTTCGTTACAAGAACAAAGTAACGTTCGGGGACGAAGCAGCAGGACGAAGGTGCTATCGAAAGGGAAGATGATGGGATGACAAATTTAGAGAAGTTTTCAAGGTAAAACGTGCGAAGCTGACTCATGCCGTAATTAGCGATCGACGCTCTAGAAAGGAAAAGTAATTACGCTCTGACTGATTCCAACAATGCTGAGATGTCTCGTTGCTCAATTGCGCTACAGTGCTACACAATTGGCGCCATTCGTCCTTTTTCCGCGCCTTCCGAACTTCTGGTCTTCGTCTTTGCAATCTTTCGTCTACTCAGACACCTTCTATTTCTTCTCTCGCTCTATATCGGTGTGAAAAAACGAAGTGAAAATTCAAGATGACACTCGTGGGACCGTTTATTTAGGATTTGATAAAGTAGAGTGGCAGAAAGTTATTTAGATAATTAACTCGTGGCTGCTTTAATGAGACAATTGTCTGCGCCATTTATATATTTTTTTATCCTTCTGAGAAATTGGAAGAAAAGCCAGCAAATCTGTATAGTTTCATAGACCATTGAATAGATATCGAAGACGCGCGTAACGCGAAGGAATGCCTAAGTATAATCTTGCGCAGAAAATTGGAAACCAAATCCGGCATGCTATTTCCGATTCTCTATTAACTGAAACGCGCAAATTGTACTGCACTGTAAATGCGGCTGCACAAATTGAGTATACAGAGAATTATTTTGTGAATTGAAAATAAATTAAAATAAATTACCGTCTTTTAACGAATTATCAATAATCTCATAAATTGAGATTATTACATTATTATTAAAGAGAATGAGATTTGCATTTAATTCATCAAACATAATAATATTAACTTTTAATCGCGTCATTAACTGAATATTTCGTGCGAGAAGATTAATGTAATGAAATTAATATATGAAACAATGATAAAGTTATATAAATTTCTTAAAAATAAAATCATATTTCATCATCGAATATATTGAAATGTGTTGGAAACACGTGAATCGCTATACCGTTACACTGACAATCTTCGTTTTAGTACACGAGATTACATCATGTCACGAGCATGTCTCTGTCGATTGGTCGAAAATTAGTCAGCCGCAGATCATTACAGTCCGTGAATCTACTGTCACAAGTGCCATCATCACTCTTCTCGCACGAAGGATGTGCCTGAAAGGTACATTCGTTGAAATGTACATCGACATACGATCGCGTCAATTTTTGGTCGATGCCTGTACCGGATGTGATGGGCGTCTGCTTCCCGACTGACAAATTTATGATGATTAGTTGATGAATGCGCGACTAATTATTCATACGGCGAATAGTCCGCATTGTAATATTAAATTTGCTTGCACCAACGCTTCGTAAATCAATCTCTTTCCTAATTAACATAATTTACCGACCGATTTTATCCGCGATGATTAATAATTAATTACGTAATTCAATATTCTTTTGAACATGGTGTGTATTTTCTCGCGAGAGTTATCAGCAAGATTAGATTGTCAGACTATATCGGGGTCGCGTAATGAGATTTCCATGGAACGCAAAATTCTATCTCATTATTAATATCGCCAAGAAAGGACTCCATTCGAAGTACTCGCCCAATCATATCTTAAACACAATATATATATATATATATATATATATATATATATATATATACTTCCTCACAAAGAGATATCAGTTTAATTCGTTTAGTCTCGACTAGATTTACAATCACACCGTCGAATATATAGCAGCAGTTTATTGGATTTATGCTATGGGAATATATTTTTGTAAAGATCCTCAATATAAATTTTCTCGTCACCTACGAGAGTATTTCTCCATCATCCTCAACGCAAATACGAAATACTTTTTCACACCTTCTTCTCTGTCCGGATTGTAGATTTAAGATATTAATCGAGCTTTGATTAACTGAGATCTTGCGGTCGGGATAGTTTGAAGTTGCGAAAAGGTAAGTCGTAGTTGAGAGAAAATGATTGCAGACAGATAGACAGACAGGAAGGAATGGATAGGGAGATGAGAAACGAGAAACGAACGAATATTGTGCCGGATCTTATTAGAGAGTCTGCGTAGTGGTTTGCCAAACGAGTTATTTAAGTTGAACGAGAAAGAAGATTCAGAGGAGAAAAGGAAAGAGAGAAAGAGAAAAAGAAAGAATGAAATTTTAGCGAATGAGAATAAAACGAAGAAGCGAAAATAAATAAGGAGAGAAAACCCTGCTCGTAAAAAATTTCGCATCATCATTTTTGCTACTCAATATTGATAACGCTATCAATAACTATAATGAATGCATTTATTAATTTGTATTAATAAGAAATAGAAGAATTGTTAAAGCATTTTCTGATACATTCTATACATTAAAAATTCTATTCTATACACTAAAAATTTGAATAAAATCGGCGTGCATTATAAGAATAAGTCTTTATATACAATATAAAATTATTAATAAAATTATTAGCACGATCTTTATTGTATAAAATTAATAAGTATGAATTTTGAAAATTTTGTTTCTATATTTAAAAAAATTTTTTAATTATCAATTTACACTTGCAATATGTTTAATGCATATGGAAAGAATTCATCAAAAGTTATGTAGCCTTATTTATTCTAGTCCATACATTTTAAAGTATCTATCTACAAGAGTAAGATCTATCTATAATCCACAATCTACGATCTATATCTACAATCTCTACAAATCCGTTACTTCAAAAGAAAAAAATTGTCACTCACGACCACTAGCGGATCCTGACGTCGATAATGGGGGGGGGGGGGGGGGGTTTGCAAAATTATTTTATTTAATATTTTTGGTTTCGTGATTAGCTTTTATTCCAGGATCAACGACGTTGATAGCTCTTTAATGTTTGTTTTTCTTTATTTATATTTTTTAAACAAATTCAGCAAAACTGTTTCTTTTAATTTGCTAGCGGGGGGGGGGTTAACCCCCCCCCCTTAGAATCCGCCAATGTATATATATATATATATATGTTATATAGATATAAAAAATTTCTCGCCTAATTATTTTCATGCAACGAAATTATCTCATCATTTCGTCCTATGTCTGACTTAATCTAAACTTAACTCCTTGAATGCGTAATGAGTATAATTTTCAGTGTATCTTATACATACATATTGTATATATTATATAGATATAAAGAATTTCGCCTAATTATTTTCGTGCAACGAAATTATCTCATCATTTCGTCCTATGTCTGACTTAATCTAAACTTAACTCCTTGAATGCGTAATGAGTATAATTTCCAGTGTATCTTATACTTTTATATATATATATATATATATACGTATATTATATAGATATAAAGAATTTCGCCTAATTATTTTCATGCAACGAAATTATCTCATCATTTCGTCGTATGTCTGACTTAATCTATACTTAATTCCTTGAATGCGTAATGAGTATAATTTACAGTGTATCTTATACTTTTATATATATATATATATATATAATATATATATAATATATACAATATGTATATATAAGATACACTGTAAATTATACTCATTACGCATTTAAGGAGTTAAGTGTAGATTAAGTCAGACATAGGACGAAATGATGATAATTTCGTTGCACGAAAATAATTAGGCGAAATTCTTTATATCTATATAATATATACAATATGTATGTATAAGATACACTGTAAATTATACTCATTACGCGTTCAAGGAATTAAGTATAGATTAAGTCAGACATAGGATAAAATAATGAAATAGTTTCATGCACGAAAATAATTAGGCGAAATTCTTTATATCTATATTACATATATATATATACATATATATATATATATATATATATATATATATATAAGTATAAGATACACTGTAAATTATATTCATTACGCATTTAAGGAGTTAAGTGTAGATTAAGTCAGACATAGGACGAAATAATGAGATAATTTCGTTGCACGAAAATAATTAGGCGAAATTCTTTATATCTGTATAATATATACAATATGTATGTATAAGATACACTGGAAATTATACTCATTACGCATTCAAGGAATTAAGTATAGATTAAGTCAGACATAGAACGAAATGATGAGATAATTTTGTACGAAAATAATTAGGCGAAATTCTTTGTATCTATATAATATATATTATATAGATATAATATATATTATATATATATTATATAGATACAAAGAATTTCACCTAATTATTTTCGTGCAATGAAATTATCTCATCATTTTGTCTTATGTCTGACTTAATCTATACTTAATTCCTTGAATGCGCGTAATGAGTATAATTTACAGTGTATCTTATATATATACACTAGCGGATCCTGACGTCGATAGCTCTTTAATGTTTGTTTTTCTTTATTTATATTTTTTAAACAAATTCAACAAAACTGTTTTTTTTAATTTGCAAGGGGGGTTTAACTCCCCCCCCCCCCAGGATCTATCAGTGCTCACGACTGAAGCGCAACAGTAGAGTTGATGATATTAAAGCTACATTAATCTGTAACATATGAGTAGAAGATTCAAATTGTAGCCGTTCAAAATTATTAATATTAAAAAAAAAATTATTATTGTATGCATTGAATTTTCTATTTAATGTATACAATAATAAGTAAATATATACTGGAATAATTTTGTAAATTTAGAAAATACTTTTTTAAATAGAATCTTTTACAGGATTTATAAAAAAATTATTGATAAAATTATTTCTTTTTAATTTTCTCTTTTGAAATCATTCAAATAAACAAATTGAATCAATGCGCGTATGCAATTTATATAATAACTAATTTACAAAATAATAAATACTCCAAGATTGCTTCAAAAAAGACGAGACAATGGAAAACGCGAGATGGCCATTTCACTTGCCTTTATCCGGCAATCGACTTTTAATCGATTTGGACCGAACTACTTGTTGGAGCAGAGCTTTCATTGAGCATTGTCTTGCAATGTTTAATAAGATTTCTAATTTGACATCGAAAGTACAACTCTCGGTGACAATAAATGCAATATCGCGGAAAGACGTGATGAACAATCCGCAGCACACTGAATACCGACAATTCAATGTGTGTTTTGGGTACTTAGCTTCCCCTTCGAGATAAACCTTCCATATATTGAGTCCTCCCACCAACGTCAAGGTTTATCAGGAAAGTTGTATTATATAATTTTATAATGTAATATTTAATTTTTTTGTAATTTATTTTATAATTGAGAGATTATATCCATATAGCATTTTAACAGAAGTGAATAAATATGCAAATTAAAATTAAAGATATTCGCGGATTTCAACATTTAAGAATATAATTAGATTTGCTAATTGTTTATACGACAGATTTCGATCGAATATATTTCACGATAAACAGTACGTAAACAATTATATACTATAAGAAAATAAGCGTAAAGTAAATTAATTCATTGTTGGTGCGAAATATTATAATGCAATACAGAATAAATTTATGCGGAATACTCTGTTCCTTGAATTTTATATTAATTATTAATTAAATGATTGATATATTACTATTTTTAATGGATTTAATGCATTTAATTTAATTATTTTAATCTTGCAATTTGTGCGTTTTATTGCATGAGCGCGATTTGAATGACAAGTTACATTTAGATTAGTGAAAAATTTAAAGCATCAGACGAAATATATTTGACTTTAAGCATCGTCATCTCATCAAGCATCAAGAATTTAACATTATTAATTACATTTTTAATTTAATCTTATATTTTTACGCCAAATTTCGAGAGGAATAAAATTATGTTTTTTATTATAAAACAAGAATTTCTTTTTATAATATAGTAAAATTCAATTATTGTGAAAAAAGTTTTATCTTATCATTTTTTCTTGTTTCTTAAAATATCATAAATTTCTCTCACACAAAATAAAAATTGTTTCACGTACTTAAACACCGATATTGCACGACAAGAAGCTTATACTTCCTTATAGATCGCTCTCGCTTATCGCAAACATCCAAATCGCAGGATGAAACATGTATCGCCTGTCCTGTCGATTAAACGCTCGCGTTATCATTCGGCCGTAGTAATTAATTGCCCGTGGTAAAGCCTTATAGATCAAAGACGAAACCGCGGCGGATATAATACGTCGAACTCCGATAGTCCATCCTTCACTTGGCGCAAGTACGCCACCCGGAGTATCTTACGGCATTACAGGCCGAAGTGAATCACCCGATCTTAAGCGAATCGTGGTCGAGGAGGTCGTGGATGAGGTTAACCGAGAAAAGACAAACCGTCGGCGTCTCTGGCAGGAGCACTGAGAAATTCACGGCTTACGTCTCGCCTTCCGCCCCACCAGCCAACCCTCTTTCTACACTTGGTTCCTTCGATGCCGCTCGATATCGAGTGTGAGGTCTGCCTTATCCTTCATACTAATATTAGTGCAGCAAACTGACTGCCGCCGCAAAAGGAAATCCTCGCACAGTGGCGTTATACTGCACCGTAACGTCCTTCTCTATCCCCCGCAGGATAGAGAACCCTTCCTCTCTTCGCCTATGTCTGGACGGTTGATCCACGGCAGCCTCAACGTCTCCGTGCACTGTCTCTTGCCGAACTTGGACCAGCTAACTCCGGACCAGACCTCTCTTAAGTTCCCCGCAAAGTGAAATTTATAGCGTGCCCGATGGCTCGCTCCTCGCCGCGAGGTCGCCGTGGGATGTTAGAATCTTGCTTAATATTCCGTGGGCTCCCGAGGGGGCACCTCGATTTCATAGAGGTCGACCGTCGTATAGACGTCGCAACCCTGAAGGTTCTTACAAAAAATCCCTGTCTCACGATCACGGTTGGGCAGAGATTGCAAGGATTTAATTGTTATGCAAAGAGCTATAAGTCGATTCTTCTAGAATCTACATAATTTTTACGAATTTTTATTTTTTTTATTTTATTTATAATCTATTTTTATTACTTAAAGTAAACAAAGAAATGATACATATACAATTAATACGAGACTTACAAATAAAAAATCAAACATGCTTTTGATATATTAGTATAGCAAAGAGTTGACACTTAAAAAAAAATTCTTTTGTACGAATATCATGTTAGCGTTTTAAGTAAAACGAGAAAATAAACGCTAAATATTTGTAATAAGAAAGTGAGAAAAACAGAGAATAAGTTATATTAAGAAAAGTTTTGTACATACATATTTCAAAATATGTGCGTATGTGTGTAAATGCAATCGCTTAAATTATATCTATTTAATTCTATCTCTTATAATTGCCTAAATTCCTATTATAAGAAGAGTTAAAAATGCTTTCCAATTGTCCTACGAGA
Organism: Prenolepis imparis; assembly: GCF_030444845.1. Taxonomy (NCBI): domain Eukaryota; kingdom Metazoa; phylum Arthropoda; class Insecta; order Hymenoptera; family Formicidae; genus Prenolepis; species Prenolepis imparis. The sequence continues at coordinate 12,169,871 of NW_028141168.1, read as the reverse complement.
AATATAAGTTTTAATAGAAATAAACATCAAAATTTTTTAATTAATTTAAATAAATTCTGCAGAACGTAATAAGAGAAGTGACGAGTGAATAAATAAATACTAACTTATAAAATCATTACTTAATTGTTTTACAATCTTGTATTTCATGATTTCAAAAATTTAATACCAATTAAGTTATTTAATATTTATAGTTGATTCGTAATGTTACTACGGGATTTTCAGTTCGAATTATAAACCCCGCGTTATTAATTCCAAGAAACGATCGTAGGAGAGTAATAAATCGATAATTCGTCCCTCTGAGAGGAATGAGACCAGTTTCGTAATATCGGCGATACATGATCCGTAATACGGACGATCCGTTATAATTAATACTGTAGATCCGACGTGTGGATTCCGGCTAAACGAGGTTACATACATGCGGTGTAACACACTGATGAAAAAAAAGAAATGTCCGACGACGGCGTATGAGGGCGAAGGGGAACTTTTCCACGTTCAATCTTCTCGCGTGGAACCCAGCTTTTATAAAGCGTCGAACGTGATACACAATTCTTTCAATTCTTTGGGGAAACGCATCCGTACGATGACAAAGAAAAAGGATTACGCTGAACTGAAAAAAAGAGATAAAACGAGATGGATAACAACAGTAGATGAGGCTATCTTATACGCGAATATGTATACATGAATATGTGTGTGTGTGTGTGTGTTCGCGCATATACAATGCGTGTATCTGTACATACATGCATGGAGGAAACCGAGGTCGAATGGCCGATTCTTTGCAAATTTTCGTGCCGAATAGATGGAAAAGAGAAGCAGGTAGACAAAGAGTCGAAGTGAAATCGGGTAAGAAGGAATGAGAGGGAAAATATCAAGCTCGCGCATCGACAGAGACGGCAGATGGGAATTTTATAACTGCGCCGGACGCAAGTTAATCGCAAAGCTTATAGGGGTGGCTATGCGGGTGATGTGCTTTCAGCGAGTGCGCTGCCTTTTGTGCGCCGTCATATAGGTCGCGCAGTAAGTGCGAAATGGATTTCGAATGTAGCCGCTTCGCCAACACGTTCCGAAACGAGAAAATTTCTATTGGTCACCCGTCGAGTATAACGAACTTGTCTCAACCAAAGCTCGTAATTTTGATGAGTTCCTCAATGTGCAAACGAATGTTCACGTCGTGTCGGATTGTCGAATGAGAGAGAAACGTTTTCGCCCCTCTCGTGTCACATTATAATGTTATATTTTAATTGAAATTTCCTATTAACAAGAAAATTCTCACAGTGGATTTTACGGGTGTTAAAAATATTACGTGTAACATTTAATGAAAAGCAAACGCTTTTTTAAAACATTTTTCGAAAGGTATATTCTTATTTAATTTGGTAACACGATGTACAGTATCTCTAAAATGAAGCAAATCGATTAAAAAAGATAGTTACATGGGTAAAAAAAATGATAAAACATATAAAATCTCTAAATGAAAGTATAGAGAAAATGCGTAAAATTAACTTTTTCATTTTCCAAATTAATTGATCAAAAAAATGTTTTTTTAAGTTACTATTTTCTTCTCTTATATAATACGCGCCGAAATGGTGCGTTTAGACGCGAATAGTTGTACTTAGCTATACCTCGTTGTGTGAAGCAACTTCGCGCATTTCGATCATGCGAGGCATCGTAAATGGACCTTCAGGATACGTTTCCTTCAACGAGCGCGACTGTACATACGCTCACATACACGTATATACGCGAGGGATATATTATACTCAGTATTGAGTAAATACACGGAGTCATGGGGTGCCTTGCTCAATGTACGGCTCGTCGATGCACCGTCGGGAGTTATTATGTAACTCGCGTAAATGCACACTGCTGCATATGAACATGTACTAGAGGAAGGGGGGAAGGAGGAGAAGGAGAGACTATCGTGCATTTGGAATTTTGGAACATCCGCGAATACGCTTCTGCTACATACGTGTGCCGATGCGAATCCGATGCAATCTAGGCTAGAAGGTAGATGGATATATGGAGCGGTGACGAGAGTGGAAGTGAAAAAAGTAGTAGTGTAGCCATTGCATAACACCGACGGTGCCGTAATACGCGCACATGCAATTTCAGTCTCCGCAAATATTCCTTATGTTATATTTTAATATTCGCGTATCGTCACATAATGTGCATGTGTTTTTTTTCTACAAAATTTATATTTGATATGTGAAGAAAAGATAACAACATAATATGTATATTAATAATTCTTCTATTTTTATTCTTGACCATGTCAATAAAGGGATTTTTGTATGTATTTTTATATTATTTTTGTAATAAAATATGTAAATAATTAGCTGTTAATGTGATTAAAAATTTTGCAGCATATTTTTTGACAGCATATTTTAACTTAATAATAATTACAGAGAATAATTTTTACGCATTTTTTTATATCTTTATCTAGAGATCCATTAAAAATTTGAGCTAGCGATATTTTTGTTTAATTTGAAATGAGATACTTTTTTGCACATTTGATAGCTATATTGAAGAGGAATAAACTCTGACTCGAATAAAACATATATACACGTAAAGATGCGATCGATATGATTTGATCGTCAAAGTCAATTTCTAATCAGCTCTCGAATCTTGCCTTCATTCACCTATACAACTGAAAGGAGGAATTTTCGCGCCTTTCAATGTTCTCAAAAGGGTAATCCGAGTCCTTTCACGATCGATACCAATGTCTGATGTAATTACGTGAAGCTCGCAGGACGTGCGATGCTTGTGAACAGAACGTGATTAGTCGTTACGCAATAGTAGATACTTTCCCCCATATTTTAGTTAAGCATTACCTGGACGACCGATGCAAAATCTATACAATAATATATAAAATAATATTGGTTTGATTTAAATTAAAATGCAATATATACTAGAGGTTTTTTAAATAGAAATTAGCATATTTAATATTAATATTTTCTCTGCATGTTGATAGAATCGAAAATTAAAGCAAAGAATTACAAATTGCGCAAGAAGAATTTCCTCAGGATTATTTCAGATTTATAAAAAGGATATTAAAAGTCTACCCGCTTTCGTAACTCTTTCGCTCCGCCAAACTACTTAGCCAGATTTCAAGTAATTGAAGATTTATGTTTTTATCCCAACACGTTCTTCGGCCTAAAAAGCAGATAAAAATCATCGCGACGAACTTCTCGATTTGACGAAACTTTCGTTCAGTTCTCGACGCGCGTCTGTCTCGTTTTCACCCCAAGCTGATATCCGAACGGATAAGAGGAGTAGGAAGAGCGGAAGAGCGTTCCTTTAAACTCGGGACCTCTCTTCGCGAACTCAACGAGGAAGGCGGTCGGGGATAAAAATAAAATCGATATGCCGCATCGTCGACGTGGACCGTCCGTGGACAAGAGACTTCCTTTGCCACACCCTCTGTCTTTCTTTCTTGCAGCGTTGAATCCTCTTCCAGTAGGGATCCATACAGCATCCAATGGGATGTATGGAGATAGCAAGAGAATTACGCGAGGCTTTTATACCTTTCTCTTTCTCTCTCTTTCTCTTTTTTCTTTTTTTTTGTTTGTGTTGCGACGAGGTGAGCCAACGTGACGAGAATGAATGGCGGACATCTCTCGAAGCTATGCACTCACTGCCATCATTCCATTCCATTCTACTGCCATAGTATGTATATTTATATGTAGCATATATAACTGCGCACATAAATACACATATACACATACACATACTGAATAGATTGACATATCGACGTAAATTCATCGTTGCTCGTTTCTTTCGAGAGATTGTACATACATCTTTGCGATTGAAGATCGATGGTTCATCATCAGGCTCAAGATTATTTTTGTTGTTGCAATAATGTTGTCACTGAATGAACGTCGCTAATGTGCAATTCACAAGTGCAATTACTCCTCTAATTTCATAGAAAACAATAAGAATAGGTCTAGTTTATAAATAATAATATATAAAACATATTAAACATATAAAATATTAAACGTAAAGCATATAAAACATGTTTCTTTATTTTGAAAAATATCATATTATGCGATAAGCACTTACTTTATATTAACGCAATTGCTATTCACTTCTAGCCTTCATATTATCGCGAAAATCATTGCGCGAGAGTGTAACAATATACAAAGATAATAGATTTCGTTCACTTCCGCAACGATAATCACGCTTTGCACACATAGTAAATAATTCCACAATGTTGAACGTCTTGATAATTTTATGGCTAAGAAGAAAAGCGGGCAAAGTATTTGGACTGGAATTTATGCGTTTCTTTGTTCCGGGAAGTTTCGTTATTTTCATAGCTGCAACATCAGCCGCAAACGGGCCTTAACAACAGAGGAGAAATTCACTTGTCGAGACTGTCCTCGGGCAAGAAATGAAGTTAATTCGTAAAAGCTCGTAAATATATAGAGCTTGGGTAAATTTACAGTGGTCTCACCGCATATGTTGTGCCGTTTATATCTTTATTAACGCGACCAAAAGAATCGTAAGGATTCTTCACTGATGAAATATATATTCTAATAGAGAAATATATATTATATAAAAATTTAGAAATATATATAATAGAAAATATATTTTTCTATATAAAGACGTAAAATGTATAAAAATTATTAATTGATGATAATTATTGTTTGCATGTTATATATATCAATAAGTAAATATATATAGAGAGCAACGACGAGATCTTTCACAAAGTACATTACCCTAAACCGTTTTCAATAGTAAAAGTCTCGAGAGTTGTATACTCGCTTACGAAGGAACTCAGCCTTTGAGATCTACTCTTCAGCACGTATCCGTCTGAGTAGGTTGACCTAGTGAAAAAATCAAAGTCTCCCCCGTCTGTGCGATTATTCCATCGACTCTCCTTCGCGTTCTTCGACCTCCTCCTCTGTCAGTAGTAGACGATCGCGCCGCCCACGGATTCGTCCTGACCCGTAGCAGGGTTACCGGCTAGGATTCAATCTTCTTTCGAACAACAGGTCGTTAAGAATGGCCTGAATAAAATATGCCCCTCGAGCCCCAAGGCCGACGAACGGAAAAGATGAGGGAGGGATATTCTTGCCGTTAGTATCCGCTTTGGTACTCGAGTCGAGTTGAGCCGTCTCTCGCGAGAAGTCGCGGTGAATTTTAGCGCTTACTCAAGCGTTTTAAGTTCTTGAATAGACAAGCGCACCCATTCGCGCCCTTTTTCCGCCTTTCTTCTCGACTTCGCGCACTCGAGGCTTTCTCGCGAGGCTTCGCGAATCGGCCTTCGGCGGTCCTTGGACGATTAGTATTCCACGAGAGCGCGTCGGTGGACGATCTTTTTGCTAACGCACGGCTGACAGTGGGGGCCGAAATCTGGGCGTCCTTACTAATCGCCGCCACCGAAAGTAGGTAATGGATTCAGGGGTTGCGCCTCCGCGCGACGCCAGTATGAATATTAAATTTGACATTATGAGGGAATTTTCCACTTAAGGTTAAATCGAGGTAAAAGGCCGGAGGGTTAATCTCATATTTTGGCGTGAATCCCTCATGGGATTACTTGGGAAAGCCGAAGGTGGTCGTCAGGCACTTAAAAATTAATACGTATACTGATATTGCGATCTTTGGGATTATAATGGTCCGCGTTCATGTTGTTTCAGACTAGATGTCTATCAGGCTTATTGTTAAATTCAAACTAAGCTTAGATCTAGTTTGTTTTAGATGAGAGAGAACCTCTACAATACGTTATTGTGTGTGTCGTTGTTCTATTGTTGTTTATAATTTGTTGCTAATCGACCCTATATCCATGTCGCTTCGTTATTTCGGAATATTCTATTCATAATCGCGCATGTCATACATATGCATATTGTTACATCGCGTTGGAGAACTTGAGGCTAATCTAGTTAGATATTCCTAAACAATCTGCTTTAATTACTCTATGGAATTATTAATCTGAATTTTGCGAGTAAGCTCTTGACTCTCTCAAAATTCACAAGCACTAAAAGCCTGACCATTAAAGCCGACTTAAGTTCCAGCGCGCAGGAATTTAACTCGAAACAATTTTATCTCCTCCATCCTCGAACGCGCGCGCGACAATGCGTGTCTTTACGGACAGTCAAAGACGACGCGTCGCGCAATAAACGTCGCTGTGAACACACGGTTTAATGCTCGCTTGAGGGAAGAGCGGGCCGCGTGCCAGACAAATTCTCGCAGAGGGTGTATTTGTCGCTTCGATCGTGCACGTAGACTGGAATTATAGCCACGAATTCAGCTGATTGTTCCCGCTTACACACAAGTATTCTTACCGTATCAATAGCGCATCAATAACTCATACATCCAATACCCTTAAGGCTTATTTTCCAAAGCAACCGCTATCGGGGATGAAACGCGATCCAGTCTGCGTACATACGTTCTGCTCGAGGGCGCTTTTATGTTCACGGGTGCGAATACTCACTCACTGTCGAATTGCAAGTGTATCGTTAGCTGGGACCTGTCGCGCAGATTCGATCCTACCATCTGCATCGTGTGACAGTACAAGCCGCTTGTATACAAAACGAAGCGGACGTTTACATAGCGCGTGCATTTTGGCGTAGGCGAATAAAAAAATGTGCAACATTGTGGCGACAGCTGCCTCCGGTCGACTTGAGCTCACAGATTGACATTGACATTTTTTGACGTTACGAGGTATCTTTTTTTTTTTTACTTTGACTTCAACTATGTGATTTATTACATTTTTTGTTCAACAAATATTTGAGAGCAAATTGCAAGGATAAAGATATCTATCCATTAACTAATATAGCCGCGTGATCCCACAATTGTGAATGCATCGTTAGTCTCAATGACTCTTGGAACTTCTGCCGATAGATTCCTCTTATCTCGTTAAATTACACAAGTCTTGTCTACAGGTATCGCATAGTCCAACATATATGCTGAAAGGACGCGATAATTCTGAAACTTGGGTTATTATTTTCTTAGTAAATCAAATTTTGATTTCGCGTTAAAATGTATTAAATTATATTTTATTATTTATACATATAAGATACAAGATATTTGTATCATACATATAAATAATAAAATATAATAAAATATAATTATATAAATATAATATAATAAAATTTAATAAAAAATAATAAAATATATAATTTAATATATATTAAATATATATATATATATAATAATACATTTATATATTAAATATATATATATATATATATATATATATAATACATTTATATATTAAATTATATATATATTAGTGAACTCCTTTTCTCTTGACTAAAATATATATATATTGTTTTCTTAATAAATACACAGTTATTTAATAAGTTATACTCGTTAAAAGAACACTATAATAAGATACACTTTTTTTTCTTCCTCATAAAAAATTTGACATCTCGAAACGAATAAAAGTGGTATCTTTGTTTTCGCTTTGATATGACGGAGGGATTTTAAACATTGGTGTGTTTTGTATCGAACGACACGAAGAACAACGAGGTACATCGATGAACCAGCGTAAGCTAGCATCAGACAAGAAGTGCTCGGCACAAGAAACTTCAACTACTAAGCTTCTTCTCTCAAAGTGCCTTCCTTCGAGCATCGAGATAAGCGCTCTTAGGTATTACGTCCCTGGAGACGCGAAGGTCCAAGTATCTGAGGATATGTCCTCAGTGATAGCGGTCTTCGATTTGTCGAAGGTTGCGATCCCTTTGGGCATATTCGATTTGAATCACTATCCTTATTATTGCGGCCCCCCCCCCCATTATTTATGATCTAGATATGCTGTACCGGGTAAAGGTTATTTCCGCTTCCAGACATTCGCGCCGGAACTGACCGAACTCGGGAATTGCGAGAAAGATCGCTTTTCAAGAAAATGATAGATACAGTTTGATGCATCGCCGAATTAAGAACGGATTCGCTCGGTGGCATTTATTGGTTGATAAGGTGATTGATAACGTTTAAGCTCGCGCGTCATTGGCGTTAAACGTAACGTTGTAAAATTTCTCTGACAAATAAGCTTATCTTATCTCGTCACTTTCATTTCTGTCTCGACACGATTCGCGAAGACACTAAAATGAAACTCCGCGCACAGAGAATTTCGAGGGAAATCGATAAAATTTCCACATGGGTCTCATTGCAAGAAAGTTTATACATTCGTCGAAATGAATCACAGTTGCTGGTGCGGAATCCACAACTTTAAGAAAACGCGTCTTCGAACTCGCAGACACTACTTCGTGAATACGCCACCGCCACTTCCTTTGACATTTCCTCTTACTCCATTGTGCCTTTCAGCTTGTCCCGGTTTGTTTGTCGCTGTCGGACCGGCTTCGTAAACCACGTTGTTCGAATCGCTCGAATTATTCCTTGACGCTGCGGGATAATTAAGGAAGTTTTGCCGAGGACAATCAGTCCTAGTTCCACGAGGACCCACGTCTCCCATCGGGGATGATCCGACTGGACTGTACTGATCCGCACGCCCGGTACCGCGGTAAACCACTATCATTCGATATGTCCTTGCCTCTTCCCAGAAGATATACAGACTCTGTTCTCGGCAACTAACCGGGGGATGTACGGTTTCAATTAATTGCAATTTCATTTGCAGGCGCAAATTCAACGCGGCGTTAACGCAGAGAAAAAGAAAACTTTAAAAGAAAAGTTCGGTTTGAAAAAAAAATACGAGAGAAAGAGAGGAGGAAAGAAATTTGTATCGAATAATTATAACGCGATTAAAATGACATAACTAAAAGATTTATGTGCTCCGAGGATTTAAACTTTATTTGCAACGTTCTCTCGCGCAAGTGCAATGCATCTTGGCGGATTTAGCAGAAAGATGTTGCGGTAATGTTGTGTAATTTATCGCTTAGTATTTTCCCAGGTATTCTCTAAGTGTCCGTATATGGGCACTAGATATATCCAATATGCCGGAACAAATAATTTAGCGATGCGCCGCGGGACTTCTGTCGAAACACTCCTCGCGCGATAATGACGTAATATTTTAGGTAATACATTCCCGTAAGTCGTAACAGCGTAATATTTTTTCTAAGCGTCACGGCATACGTAATATGTGCGCATTGGGAAAAATATTCTCCCATTACTACCAGCTGTATGAGCCCGCAATTTATGATCCAAAGTATCTCCACATAAAGGATGGGCGGCCGTAAATTGTCCCTTATAAATGTATTTCATAGAATTTAAACAAGATCGGGTGACAAATTCTTCTTACAACGCTTTATAGACCCGTCGCAACATTTCACACTCTCCGGCTAATAACGGGCGTCGCTCGCAGCGATATGTTCCACTTAATCTCCGAGGAAATTTAGTCTCGCTACTCATCCGTAAGCAACCGTATTTGGCGCTGTAAAAAATAACCGGTCATTTGTCATCGCTGTTGAATGGCAAACTATAATATGCCCTCTCGGAGAAGTGCACGAAACATTTTTCAAATGAAACCTTTGTGATGTGTGATAAACTTCTGCATATCAAATGTAGCATTTAATTGTGAGTTTAAATTAGATGTGTGTTTGAATTCAACATTTTTAAAAAGTAATCTCTTTGACAATTTTTTTTCGCGAATTTATCTATCGCTAGAAAATGCCATAAAGATTCGAAATACACGCACGGAAGATATTTCCATCAACTGGACGACGTGGATGCAACAAACCACGCTTAATTACCGGGTCCCATAAAAATTTAACTACTCTCGCGTAAAAGCTTCTCACCTCGCGGACCGTAAGAATTAAAAACTCACCGTGCCGCATGTGTTACATTAAACGTCACCACGCCATTAATTTCTCACATAACGACTTTTTCGCTGCCTTGTCCTTCGCAGCTTCGGCATAAGCTGAAAATTGCGGTGCCGTCGCAACTGGGATATAAAAAAGACGTAATGGGGGAATGCTCGTGGTCGTATCAAAGTATGACCGAAGTGGCTTCATCTGTAGTCTCGTTTACGGTGGAGCATCTTGGGACGATGGAGTGTGTCATATAAGCGCCCGACGCGGCGGAAAAGGGAAAATTTCATCTCGTATTCTCTCGCACTTTTTTCCCTCCTTTTGTCGTTCCGACCGTCAAAATTATCTGGGGACACGAGGAGGAAAGAGCTCACTGCTAGTTAAAATTTGTGGCATATCTGGAACATAGTGCTCTGAAACGTAGTACGTGTCGACCCAATCTTAAAATGATATAGTTTACACACTTGACTAGAAATATGGCTGTAGATAAAAAAATTTAATTTATTATCTGTTTATGTGTGAACGTATTTTTTCTTTTCTTTCAACAATATAACAATTTTCGATATTCAATCCGTAATATGTTACGATATATGAAATGGCTATTAATTTTGCTATTAGATAAGATTTATCGAATGATTAATTAATTAAAGTAGATGCTTATATAACAATTAAAAAAGTTTTTCTAATAATTAAATATTTCTTTTTAAAAAAATTTTATTTACTTCAAACAGCTCTCTAGAAAATTAACTAATAAAAATAATTAAAATGGATATAAATTATTTGTATTATTATTATTTTATTTATTATATTATTTAGTGGAAATAATAACAATATGTATGTAACAAATGTATATTATTATATATATTTTGAAATTCTTTCCTTTACTATTTTTGAAGTCATTATGCGAGTGACATTAATAAAGCTCTAGGATTGTTACATATAAACGATATTAAATCGCGGCAAATTATGCGGCACGAATATTAAATTAATGGTGTCTACGCCAGGTTGTACCGTGTTAGCAAAAATTCCAAACTAATGCGTTTATTATGCGTTACTTGGCTGGCAGCATATTACCCGACATACTATCCTCATATATGTAGACCGGCCTTAAGAATATTAATACTTATGGTGGTAAAGCAAAATCTTATTTGCATATTTTATTATAAATGTAGTTAAATGTTACGCAAATAGTATAGTGTAAAAATGTCGAATATATGAATATTCGGATCTTTTCTTGGCTGAATAATTAATCACGAGCTTTTTTCTTTTCGTAAAACATGAATTTAGCTTGATGTTAGCTTAATCTTAATTAAAATTTAGCCTTATCCTAATATTTTTAATGTCTGCGCCATTAACGTTTGAGATGAAATGAGGAAAAAAGATTTTTAAAAAATTGAAAAAATACCGAACATTACCGTTTTCCCCATTTTCTGCGGAACGTTTCTTTTCACGTTCAATCTTTCCACGCAACTCCTTTAATAGAAAACGGATTCAGCGAGGGGTTGCAAGATGGCGAACGAGAGATATATATCTACTCACAATGTTCCGAAATAAAACTCGTTCCCTTATATTCTTTTTTTTTGTACGTTGCCGGAATTCAATATCCAGATTGTCTTTCCTCGGGAAAGAAGACATATGCATGCATTTTGATGTCACTACAGACAAATCGAAACTCGGACAATATTACGCGATATTACGGTCTCTGTATCGGAAAATTTAGGAATCTAAAGAGCCTGTTTGTGGCAATTTTCTTTCTCTCTTTCTCTTTGTACACACACATATATATATATATATATATATATATATATATATATGTTTAATATCTATAAATATAATTTTATATATATAATTATATTTATAGATATTAAACATGATATACAGTCTTGATAGATAAATAATAGAAATCGCGCGTATTAAAGGTTCAGAGTAATGCTGTATTCCGAGGTAATTACGTTATAGATCCTGATAAAGAGGCCGGAGAACACTACGCCCATATTAAATTCTTATCGTTTCAGCCAGCCTTGCGCTGGCAGCTCGAAATCTGCCTCAATGACGGTATGAAAGCTCTTGTCTTGACTTTCGTATCTGCCACCGGCATGCCGACTCCTGCATCTTCCCACTCGCTATTCTTCCACCATTTATCCTTTCTTTCGATTTCCTGTCTCAAATAGCGCGAAACTTCATGCCGTTCTGACTCTCCTCCCCATCGTCGAGTCTGTTTGTTCTCTTTATCTTTCTATCCCTTTTCTGAATTTTTATTCTCCTTCCGTTTTCTGCTTTTCGTTCGTTCCGCGCGTTCCGACAGCATAGCCCTGTTATTGTCTGTGTTTTTATTGCGGGAGTTATTGCGTACATCAGGACCGAGTTGGAAGACAACAAATTTTCCTCCATATTCTACCCGAGGATGAACAAGCAGAGAGGCGAATCTCTTGAAAAATAACTTTGGGCATTGCTGCGTAACGAGAATCGCGTGACTACGATATTGCATTATCTTAAAGAAACCGCTGGTATTTCAGAAAGCTGTTTTTCGAGAAAACAAGCATCAAGAAGCGAATCTGTCAGTTTAAGGTACGGTTCAAATAGACGGAAGAGTATAGATTAATGATCGTGGAACAAACTCAAACAGAAAAGGTAATAAAGAATAAACCGGATAGATTCCTCTTTCGTGTCAAATATTTGTTGTTTTTCGCAAGCAATTAAAATAAAAAATTTCACTCGTGTACAAAAAATTGTAGTCGTAAATTTTACAAGATTAATAGATTTTTATTTAGGTAGATTGATCACAGTGGATCGCTTATTGCTCGTTGAAACAAAGTGATTCAGGTCTGTTCAAAGTGGGTCGAGCTATACACAACACTTTGCTTCGCAGAGTGGAATAAATTCGAGCCTTTTGTTCATTGAAGCCGTTTATTTGGTCATTCAGTCGTTAAAATGATCTTAAAAAGCGTACATTTTGGAATATATCTTAGCTTTGGAACATTAGGCTCTGTATAGAAAATGAGCGTATTACACACAAAACGATCGATAATTCCATTATTTTTTTTGACGAGAAATAGGCGTCATGTAAACAATAAAATTTACTGTTGCGTTAAATTAAAAACACCTAATAAACAATAATAACAAATAATAAATTAAAGAAATTATATATTGCTTACTCTACAACACAGTCTCTCCGCCATCATTTTCTTCGGACCTTTTTCTTCTCTCTTGTTTATCCTTTGCCCCTCCTTTATGGCACTCACACGACACTTACTCGCGAAAACACAGTTAATTACGATCGCACGCGCATTAATCAGCAGGATACGACGACCGCGCAGCACTTTGTACGGCACTCGCGATACACGACGCGAACTTTATTACATTGCGATGGAAGAACAACGCGGAAACTACGATCGCAAAAAGTTACGATCCGTGCAAGAATGTGTATTATATTGCTCTTAAAATTCGAAAATAACTTTATATTATATTTAAATAGGTGAAAAATTTAAAGAGTGAGATACCATTTTTAGAAGTTCCTTTATTTTACTTCTGTAATAAAGAGAAAGAGAATGATATATCAGCATTATAATGTGTATTCACCCGTCAGATATATTAATTTCAAAAATCGATCAATTTATTCGATTAACACTTAATCGATTACATTAACCACGATTTGATAAATCGTGATTATGTACGATTAAATGTTAATCGATTACTTTGCTTCGATTAATTCTACACTGATTAACAATTGATATCATTAATCGATTAAATTAGTCCCGATTACATATGTGATGATTGATTAATTTCGATTATTGATTAATGGATTATTTTAGGCAATTAAAATTTTAATCGAGATTAATGACCGACACTATTTATATTTCGCTAAAAGACAGGGCCAAATTTTTTCTAAAAATCGATTCACAATTATTAAACAATACGATTTCTATTATTTATTAAAATACGCGTTCAAATACAACTCTGTTTATTCGTTAAACACATTGCATTAAATATATGTAATAATGTTTCAACTCTGAATCAATCTGCCACGTTTTATTATAGTAATAGAAAAATTGTAAAATAAAATCGATAATTTTACCTCAACATTCCGAGATACTATATGAGTTAAAGACACATATACTGTTTTAGTACCTGTCACGGTGATATTTCGAAAAATAATTCAAGAAACTACTGTGTGCAACTACATATGTATGTGCGTGAATGGCGTAAAAAAAATCTATATTAAAATGAGTCAAATTCTTTCCGATTTCTTTCGATTCTATAGCAACAGTTACATAAAGCAGTTACATAAACGAAATGAAATGTCGATGAAGAGCATATTCCTTTTATGGATATCGTAAGACCACGCGCATTTCCTTGAATACCGACAAACTGCTTCTAGTTGCAATACGTTCCTCTGTTCACTCCGTTTTCCTCCATACTTCCTGTTCGATATCCTTGAGCGTAGAAAATAGGGGCGTGCGCGAAATTCGACCGACAATTGAGGGTATTGTACGTGAACGAGCGGGGCGCAAACTGAATACCATTCTAATACGTACTCTCGAGATCCTGATACCTACCTACATACATCCTGCAGAAGTGCCGAATCGACTCGATAGATATTCATGGTCCCAGTCGGGGCAACCAAATGCGAGGCTATTCTCTGGAACTGCTACTCTTCTCTCTGCCTCCTCCTCCCCTTCTTCACCGCTTTGACTCTTTACTCCTTCGTCGTGGTATAAGGGGGCTGGTCGGGCAAAGTAGGTAACAACCGGCCTTACACTTTCTTTTTGGCTTGTCCGGGAGATATCTTCGCGCAGTAGCAACTTTCCACGAGTTGCGAATAGTCGGCTATCGACTATCGATGTCTCCTTTTTCTATCCTCAGTACTTCAAGTCCGATCGAGTGGGATGTCGACTGTTGTGTCGTGTATTTTTCCTCTCTATGTATATCTCGTACCTCGTACCTCGTATCTCGTGGAATATCCGTAAGACTGAAAGAGAATATTATATTTTTTCATATTTTTTACATTTATTTTTTCAGCATATTATTAAGCTTTTGCATACATTTTTAAATACTAATAGATAATTGTTACATCTTCATTTTAGCGATGTTCTCTCATATTTTATATATATGTAGAAAAAGAGAGAGAGAGAGAGAGAGAAAAGGTATTTATTATAAAATTTTATTTACAGCAATTACAATAAATGGAAATGTTTGCAAATTGATTTTTGTCATACGTGCTATAAAAAATTCAGTACCAGAGTCATGAATCAATTTTAATCAATTACAATAGTCACCACCAGTCGCGTTTCATCCGAGATACGTAATAATGAATGTTATTTGAACGCGCTTGCTATTAACTTAATTGCGCCATGATTTACATCCCCCATTGTAAATGAATGTTTGTACATTGTAGAGAACGCACACACACATACCACTTGAGGCGATCACGCACTCGACGCGTCGCCAGTTTTCCTCTTCCTCCTTCACCCTCCTCTCTTCTCCGTTCCTCACTTATACGTAGACACGACCGTCCAGCAAAGTTGCTAATTAGTTGCTCATCGTTGTTGCCCGCGAGTGCGACGGTAAACTAGACGCTGTCGTAATTATATGCATGCCGTGCACTGTAAACTGTTTTACTTCGCATGTCGTTAATATTCCAACGGGCGTACCGACACGTTAGCCCGACTAGTAGTAAATTGCCAAATTGCCGGGCTCAGTAGTTCGAAATAAAATACGCCAACTTGTAGGAAACTGTACCGTCTAACATTTAGACCTGTGTGTCTTTCTTCTTGACGCTTCGCTCTCTAAATTCAATCGTCATCGCCGTGTTAATCAACTTTGACTTTAAGAGCATTCATTTTACACACTTTTGCAAACGTATATATTAAGTTTTAGAATTTTATCGCATTACCCGTGCCAAATTAGATTCTCTCTGCAGGACATAACTACTTTACTCTCCTCCGCTCTACTTCTCGCTGATGAGCTATGATTAAAAAGTCTACCTAGCGCCCTGGAGTAACGCTGAGTAACCGTAACGAAATTTTAATACACTACGCACAACTTGTCATTTTTTTTCTCTTTTTGCCACCTCGGCTGCCATCCAGGGAGGTAGAGTATACCGGTCAGAGCGAGAAAAAACTGACACGGCCTAACGAGGCGTGTCATTTTAATCAGCGCACCTAGGAACACGCTGGGAATAGATCCTAGGACGCAAAATGCGCTTTATTCATTTTCGTCATGCTCGGGACGAAGTACCGAAGCAAGAAAGACGAGAGGGAAGGGAGTTTAAGGAAGGAGGATGCAGGTGAAAGGGAAGGGAAAGCAGCAGTTTCCACTAGACACGAAATTTATATATTCACGAGGAATGGTGGCCTCTGCGAGGAGGTACGATCGAGATTGGCATAGCTTCGGGAAGGAATAAAAATTCTTTGCCTTCCGTTTCGCCAGTTTTCCCTCGTACACGTCGTTTCTTTTTTTCTTCCTCCGTTTCGCGGCAGAAGCACAACAGACAAAACTGAGATACCCAGGTGCGGATACGGAAATACACGGGCCGCCGCTGCCGCGCCGTCGCGTTTTCCGTACTGCACGAATAACAATTCGTGCGCTCTCTCGCCGGAAGTGCATCTCGCGGGAAGCGCGCGCCGGGATAACTATGCCGAAAGAGATTCTGTCGGTTGTGTGCAAACTTTTGTGCGTGAAATTTTTGCGCAACGGGATAAACCGCATCGCGCCGGCAAAAGAAATTACGGAATTTCTGAAAATTGAATCCCACGGTATATTATCGGAGCTCGCGCGACTAGAAGTAACGCATCTCTGTAGCAATATATTTTCTAAAAAAGGACGTGGAGGGCATAACGGAGTTATCGATTTGTACCGCTTTGGATGACGGCGGATCGAAAGCCGTGTTTGTACAGAGTATATAAGCGAGCGAGTGGCGAACCACTCGTTTCATGAATCTTTCAGGATTACGCTCAATAAACTTTATCACGGCCGCGGAGAAAATTACGACGGTAATTGTGGCCGACAGCTATTTCGTGACTCATTTTCGACAAATTTCTCTTAACTTGCCGTGATCGCCTCTCCGTCTTCTCCCCGAGTGCCCCTCCCTCGCACGGTATTTGAATAATGCGTGCTGAATTTTCAAGCCTGCCCGGAAAACGCGCAGAGGTATTTTCGGTGAAGCCAGTTATCAACTTCAGTTCGAAAATTAGCGCAAGTGTTTATATGAAATATACAAATTTTGTTCGTTATAAGAGAGCATTGTTTCTTGACAAAATGAGACGGAAATGTCAATTTAAATATCATGATTGTGATTTAATTATAATTACACGCAAAATATATATTTAAAATTATCAAAATAATTTTATTGAATTAAACTTTTTAAAAAAGAATTTAGAATAAATATTTAGCATGGTATTTGCAGTTACGAAGCAGTTTTTAAAACATACGTTTTGTTCGAGATTAAAAAACTCATATGTATACATGGTCGGAGATAAATCGGCCTAGATAAATTAAAGTTGGGTGGTTAGTCAGTGCTGGAGAGTGCTCGAAAGATTATTCCATGACGCTAATGCCAGGATTTTCTGGGGATTTCGTCGGTTCAGGAGTAGAACGTGTGTTAGAACCATAATAAAATTACTAACTAGCGGTCGCCGTGGATTTTCGGTAGGATATGAAACGAAAATAGCTTATCAAGGAAAATGGCAATGCGGTGATTTTAGATAACGGGTCATCATTTACTTATAACTAATGAATTTGATAAATAAATATATTAAACTGGATTTAATGCTTTACGTAAATTTATAGTGCAAGATTTTTTATTTTACTAGACAACACAAGCGCGCGCCATTTCGTTTAAAAATTTTATATAATTTTATTTAATTATGCGGTAATGGAGATGTATATAATATGTTGAAAATATTAAAATAATAATATGTTCTAAATAATATATTATAATATATTTTATCCGCGATTAATATTTTTTGACAAAAATCAGTTTATAATTGTCAAAAATATTAATCGAGTTTAAAGTATAACAACATATTATTTAAAACTAATATTATTATTTTATTTAATTTTATTTTGAACAAACTGTCAAACTGCTAATCCTCGCGATGACAGCCTCTCGATGCTACGAATATAACACACAACGCGAATCTTGACAGCCAATGAGCATCGCGGAAAAGCGACAACAATAAACTTTGATATATGCGAGTATCGATTTTACATATCTTTTTTAGAAAAGGAAAGGATTCAGCCTTTTTGTCGCGCAATTACTCTGCCATGAGCATAAAATAATAAATACGAGTCAAAAATAATAAAAAAATAACACGCACTTTATATATCGTAATTTTATTATGCACAAAGTAAGAATGTAGATAGATACGAGTCAACAATTTCTCACTACGGTTAGCCTTTTCGTCGCGCAATCACTTAATTAATAACATAAAATCATTAATGCCAATCAAAAACAATAAAAAATTATACGCACTTTATATATCGTAAATTTATTATGCGTAAAGTAAGAATTTAGATAGATTAAGTAGTACGAGTCAACAATTTCTCACTACGGTTAGCCTTTTCGTCGCGCAATCACTTAATCATTAACATAAAATCATAAATGCGAGTAAAAAACAATAAAAAATAACACGCACTTTATATATCATAATTTTATTATGCGCAAAGTAAGAATGTAGATAGATTAAGTAGTACGAGTCAACAATTTCTCACTACGGTTAGCCTTTTCGTCGCGCAATCACTTAATCATTAACATAAAATCATAAATGCGAGTCAAAAACAATAAAAAATAACACGCACTTTATATATCACTAGACAACACAAGCGCGCGCTATTTTATTCAAAGATTTTATTTAATTTTATTTAATTTTATTTTAAACAACTGTCAAAACTGTTAACCTTCGCGATGACAGCCGCTCGATTAATATTTTTTCACAGAAATCAGCTGATTAAAGCGTTAATTTGCTAATTAAATTTTAAAATAATAATATGATAAACAATTAAAATAGTTGTATGTTGTAAATAATATGTTATAATACCTTATTCTCAATTAATATTTTTTGACAGAAATCAGCTGATAACTGGCAAAAATATTAATCGTGTTTAAAGTATTATAACATATTATTTAAAACATTATTTTAATTTTTATAACATATTATTTTAAAAATTAATTAGCAAATTAACGCTTTAATCAGCTGATTTTTATCGAAAAATATTAATAAAGCGAAAATTTGCTAATTAAATATTCTAGCTTGTATATTTATATTTATATTGTGTATGTTATAATTTGCTAATTAAATTTTAAAATAATAATATAGTAAAAGTTATAAAATAGTAATATGTTGTAAATAATATGTTATAACACCTTATTCTCGATTAATATTTTTTTTTCTAAAGCTATATCTTTTCGAACGAATCTCCTTCGAGTTTTAATTAATTATTAATATTAAGTCATGTATATAGTATCGCGCGGTCGCGCGCGCGCTATTAGAGTGAAGTTGCCGATGTTTGCAGCCTCGGCCATTACCGAAACGCCGCGAGTATCAGGCAGTTGGAGCTGCGTCCCGTTGTGATTAATTAGTAAGCATAATCGTTAGAAACGATTTCTAACCTTTGTATTGTAATATTTATCAATCGCATATCATAATTTCAACGTTAATATGTAGTCGTAATTGTTCGAAACGCATATTTCGCGAAAAATTCGATGCAAAATCTCTTGCCAATCTAACCCAACTTAATCTGTTTTTGCGCGCGCGAATGTGTTACGATCCATGGATATATCTATCGTTAATTTTAGCTTACATATTTATATTGTGTATGTTGTAATGCGAAATAATAGGATTATTCTAATATATGTATGTATTTTATTTGTTACAGGTAGCATTGCGATACACAGTGCGATTCACGCGTCGTGTCAGGAGTGCCGTGTAAAGTATCGGTGAGTGAGAAATTATTTATTTTATAATATTTCTATAGCGGTAATGGGGGTATACATATATAATATGTTGAAAATATAAAAATAGTAACATATGTTTTAAATAATATGTTATAATATCTTATCCGCGATTAATATTTTTTGACAAAAATCAGCTCTGATAATTGTCAAAAATATTAATCGTAATTAAAATATTATAACATCTCTTTCTAAAAAAAGGGCACGTTAAGTCGATTCTTGCAAGTATTGGTGCATCTTTTCCGATGCTGATTAACTGTTTTAATTCGCATTGTGCGTTATATTCGTAGCATCGAGAGGCTGTCATCGCGAGGGTTAGTAGTTTAACAGTTTGTTCAAAATAAAATTAAATAAAATAATATGTTTTAAATAATATGTTATAGTATACTTTAAATTCGATTAATATTTTTGATAGTTATCAGTTGATTTCTGTCAAAAATATTAATCGAGTTTAAAGTTTTATAAAATATTATTTAAAACATATTATATTATTTTATTTTATTTTATTTTGAACAAACTGTCAAACTGCTTACCCCTCGCGATGACAGCCTCTCGATGCTACGAATATAACGCACAACGCGAATCGAGGCAGTCAATCAGCATCGCGGAGAAGAGGCAACAATACTTGTGAGAATCGACTTAACATGCCTTTTTTAGAAAGGGATTTGGACTTCAGCATAATTCACGTATTTAAAAATATCTCAACTTAATCTTAATTTGCATAATGTCTAATTAATTTAATAAATATTAACAAATATTAATGTACGAATTTAATAATTTTTTTCTTACGGAAAATTTATAATATTTACGATATTATTAATACTGCATTAAGGGCAGATCATGTGTATAACGCTGTGAAAAACATTATAAAAAGTTTTCACATTTTGATATTACAAAAACAAAGAGGCATAAAATTAATTTCAGCAAAAGGTCGAGAGAGGAAGTCTTTCTCTCTTTTCTTCCCCCTTTGCATAAAACATTTATTCTCTGCTACGCCATGCATGCGTCTTAAATGCAGCTAGTAAGTGGGATTATGTTATACTGCATTAACCTCGAAAATTAACACGGTATAATGCAACGTGAAACATTACGCTACGTCGCACCGGGGTGCGTACGCATCGTTTCTTAAACTAAAAACAACGCCGGAATATAATAATCTCTTAGAGTTATATGTACATATATAAGTCGTGTAACGCAAACATAAGGCCTTTCCAAGTTTATGCGGTGATGTTTTTATATACTGTACATATTATGAGAATCTCCTCTCGAAAGTTTACGTACAATATATCGCTTGAAATTTATTCATATTATTAAACAAGCGATTGCTTTATTTACAATCACATATTGCACTACGAGCGCATTCGTTATTAAAGTACTCTTGATTATTTTGTGAGATAGAAATGACAGAATTATAATATAATTTTTTTCATTAGATTAAAACACAGAAAATAAAAACGCACATGTTATAAATTAATATTGTGTTAAGATTTTAAATTACAATTTACAAAGCCTTCATAAATTCTTCCAACGGAAGATCCTCGATTGATTTTTTTAATATCTGTATGTATATATGTATATTTGGATAATACCACTTCACGATATCTCTGTGCTCTTTTAGTGGAGGAAAAGAATTTGATTCCACAGACTTCAATAAATGAATGCGATTTTAATGGCGTACGCCTCTCTCTTTCTTCTGCTCACTTCTTGCATCGCACTTTTGCATCAAAAGCTCTTCTATTCCGTAAAAGTACTACGTACTCGACGCCTATAAAAAAAAATTGAGTTTGGTATCGCCATTCTTTCGTTCCCCTGCGAGCGTCGCTCATTTTGCTGAGAGCAATCTTAATGATGACTGCGATTGAAAGGTAAGTACAATCGCTTAAACATGAAATACCAATTTCTTATCGAGACAAATGCACCTCACTAACTATATTTAATGTTTGCGTACGCGCTCGTTTCTTTATTTTTGTGTGTGTGTCTCTCTCTCTCTCTCTGTACGAATTGAAAAAATATAAATTAAATTTATTATGCGCATCATTTAGAATTTCGATTATTTCGATAAATAAAAAGATATTGATCATCATGTAACCCTCGTAAAGCACCGTATGCCGAAGATAACTATCGTACGATATCACACTATTATACGTCCAATAAAAACTTTTTCGCGAAACCGCTCTCCATTTGCCGTATATAATTCTCGTTTCATTCCGCGTGAAAGGAATCCTCGCCTCTTCTCCGTTCCTTGTTTCGACCTCCGACTTCACCATCATCTGGGAACTTTTTAATTCGTCCTCGTACGAGAAAGTTTTCCGCGCCGCTCCCTCCTTCTCTTCTCGCTTCATGTCGTTTCCGGTTACAAAATATAAGTCGTCGTGCAATTCTGTCAAGAGATTCTCGATTCTACGTTTAATTATTTATAAATTATATATTTCTGCATTTATTCCATTAGAATAAATACGCCAGATTCTAGAGACATCTATAGTGATTCTCATCTTTAGAATAACTCGCAGTCTCTCTTCTTTTTATGAAGAGAAACGTTTGGTCTTTTCAAGAAGCATTTCCCCGCATAACTCTAATGCATGCCGTGTATCTGGCGACTTTTTTATTTCTCGCGAAATGTCGAGCTCTCCGCTTTATCCTTTACGAATGAAGACGACATCGGGTACGTGTCGATTTATCACGAAAAACACTCGGTTGACGTTTAGTCAAGTATAGATGCATTTAACTTATGTCGCGCTGAGATCGACGGAAATGCGTTTGTAAACTATTTACTCTCCGGTAAGAGAATGCCGGCAAGACGGGCGTGTTGCTCTTGAATATGAGACAACCTCAAGCATGCGAAACATGCCGTCCCCGTAAAACTGCGGCGAGTTATTTCACCATTGTACTTGGAAATCGGCACAAAGAAATATGCGCCAAGTCAATGACAGTCTTGACGCGGCTATGAAGCGCCGTTGCAGCATTATGCGAGCGAAATGAAAAACGTGCGCCTTTACATTGCGAGATGACTTTTTTCCTCCGGTGCGTAAAATGAAGATGTTATGGGAATATATTCCCACCGCTTTCTCACGGAGAAAAGTGTGCCCGATAAAGAATATAGAAAAATTTGTATACAGAATACACGACAAGAGAACGTGTGTGTGTATATATATATTTTATTATATATTACTAATGTCAGTTTAGTCGAGGTCGAGACTCTACTTTTATATTTTTTTTCGATTCTGAGCAGAGGGACTTTTTCCATCTTCGTGTCACGCAAAATAATTCCAGTTATTGGTTCATCGAATGTTTCGATATATATCGCGTCCATGCGTGCATACATACGCATGTTTAAAACACGTACATCAATAAACTGGGAACGGAGCGGGGGTGTTAGTGGAAAGTTATAGGATACTACACGTAGGTGCTACATGGTCCATTATGATATCGGCTCTCTCGAGCAACCCTGTGGGTATAGAACAGACTCCATCTGGATTATCTTCGTTGATTTAATTTATTACCGGGATATTGCCGACTGATATGGTCTGCAAGCTGAGTTATCGTTACTTAAGCTCACAAAAGGGCTACGGATGTGAGCGACTTACTGGAAATAGTTGAGATACGATAATCTGATTTAGTCTCTGATCGGATACTCTTATCTTCGGCTTATCACGTGTGCCGAATGTGATTATAACTGGCCATTAATATCACCGGTTTTCTGCTAAATATTCCATCATCATCTTTCAGCGCACTCTTAATATTAATGGAATAGCGTAAAACTATTTTTTTATTATATTATGTAAACGCGATTGAACGGTACAATATAGTTTATTGTAAAAGCGTCCATCGTATTTTTAAAATGTATGTATTTTTATTCGGTTTCTCTACATATATAACTTTCATAATTTTCTCTATATTTGTTTCTCTCAAATACGACTAAAATGTTGAAATTTTACGTTCAGATTTATATGACACATTTTTTTTACACAAATTACGTACATTATATTTTTCATCGTGTGTATATATATATATATTTTTGTATTGCAAGTTACGCGAGAGTAATTTTCTATTCTCATTATACGCCAAGGAATACAAGACACATATACATATTCGGCTACGTACATCTAACATAAATATCAATAGTAATATTCGAGATATATCTGAATTACAAAAGCCCGCGCTCCAATATCGGAGCATTCGAGCGTCGTCGATATAAATCCTGTGGCAGCTTTTGCGTGAATCCGTATTCCCGAGACTTCCGCATAATAATATTCTGCGAGAACATTTAATCCGATGTATACCAACACGCAGGGCGCGCATACTCGATTGAACTTAATTGGACTCGCTTAGTGCCATCTCAACGCGTACTTACGGAATAATAATGAGAGCTTGTCGGTTCAATGCCGGTCGGTCCACAAAAGCTCCCGACCATTGAGATTATTCGAAGCGACGACTGTTAAATTCGTATGAGCCTCGGCGTTCAATTTATTCATGGGTCCAGTTCTCTAATTTGGTTTAAGAAGTAGACGAGGTTTAGCTATGAAATTTGCGGAGTCAATCGGAGCAATTCTGTCTACGATTTAATTTAATCACAAACGCGTTTTTTTTTTTTTTTTTTTAGATTCTGTGGCATTCTAATATTCTTCATTCTTTTTAAAAAACAGAATTTAATTTAAAACTCGAATTTATTTATTTATTTTATTACATATTTATAAAAACATGCCAGATGTGTAATACATGATGTTTCATCAGTAGTATATCAGTAGTATATCAGAGAACAAATTTAATTTTTGTAATTGCATACACGCTGATATAATCCTTCCATTTGTCAACACGAATGTAATTGTTCATTTACTATATCGAACGTGTATTTCGGTTAACTGATGTCCGGAAATGCTCGGCGCGATTTTCGCGCGAATTGCGGCAATTGCGCTCGAGAAAAATGGCGGCGGGATAAAACCCTATGGTAAATGGCTGGCGCACAAAGCGCTGACATCCCGATGTCCACCACGGTCTCCATCGCCAATTTTATTTACCAACGGTTAAACCCGATAGCGGCGAAGGTGGCAGATCGTAATTACGAGCCGCACACGTATCTCGTACATCCCGGTGTAGCACCACAAGCCACCGATGTCTCTCTCTCTCTCTCTATACCTCTCCTCACATCTGCCCCTGTCTCCCTCCCCTTCCCCCCTTGACTTTCATTCCGCGTCCCTTGACTCTCTACCACCTGGCATGATTCACCGGATGGCCGCTTCTCCCCCGTGACCGTCAGAAACTTAATTAACTATTCCGTCCCCATAAGCCCGGGCGTACCTCTCCCGCAACGGAATGGCCAGCCAAGCGTACATTCGTTCGAGATTTGAACAGTCTAGCCGACAGGCACGATGCAAAGTGTAGTTTTACTTGCAAAGAAAAAAAAACCGAGATCTAAGAGCGAAAGGCGAGAGAGGAGTTCAGCGCGAATAGTTCCTTCAGTCGACGGCTAACTCCAGCTAGTGGTAAGGCTAAACGATATAGTCAGTCATGAAGAGAAACTTTGATCTCAATCCGCTTTGGCTTTAATATATCTAAGAATTAATGCAAGTTATTACATGAGACATTTTTATATAAAAATATAATTGCTAAAATCGCTTATTATTATAATTTATTAATAAATATCTAGCTTGATGTAAATGTTTATAAGTATAATATTATTAAAGAATCTAAAAAATCTAGAGTGAGAGCGCTTCTATATATTTCGCATATAATCATTATTAATAATTACGACAACTCAAGCATGTTTAGTTGTCAATAATGCATATAATAATGCTACATTATTTACTTAAATTATATTTAATTAAGGAAAATATTTTTTTTATTTTTGTTATTATTACGCGTTATATTTTCTCTATCGGCTTTTCCTATCGCGATTTCTCGTGTATTCACGGAAACTTAATCTTACTTTGATATAAAATTGGCACGAACGAAGGTGGATGGAGTAAAAGAAAATGAAGCAAAAATGGAAACTTCTACTTAAACTTGTACCGTAGATATTTATAGGGCCCGCGGCTGGAGGTATAACGCAATTTGCTCTTCGGGATCTTTCCAGAAAGTGAGGGAAGTTGTAAAGCGGTGAGAGTGTTGCAAAGCGGTACATCGAGTAAACAAGCATTTTGTGTCCGTCTTGAAAAACGGGAGATGAGTTTCGTCATTGAGTATGAAATTTAATCAAACGAACGTCGTAGCGCGATATAATAACTAAACACATACATACAGTTTGCAAAGCTACGAGCTACGTCAAGATAGTTAAAAAACTTGTTTCGTGGAGTATAGGAAATAAATACATCGTTGATTGCGCTAACTGTCGTAAACAGTAAGAATTTCGAATGTTATGGATTTTCACATAAAGTCGATATCGGACGAACGTTACAATCCATAAACTTAATAGGAAACGTCCGCAATATGATTACAGATCAGGGGAGACGTCGGGAACCAGCAGGAAGTACCTGTCTGCAACGCCAGACACAATTTCCTGGTTAACCTAATCTATGTTTATCCGTATTAGATTACAACGCGTGAAATGCATTAAAGTTTGACGTGAAGATAAGTCATCGAGATGTCGTCAGGAAAATAATTGAGCTCAAAATTTTTCATTATATTCATTAAGTGACGCGTTCAACTAATATTCCTCATATTTGAATTTTTTTTAAATTTATATTTTATAATTTTTATACCAATTTGTCCCGCGCGTTTTCTTACTGTTATCCACATTTAATATTAAACTCTGCATAATCTTTATACAATGTATCAAATTTGCAACTATCGTTGCACAAGATACATGGACTTGTTATAAGCTTGTTAGAGACAATGTCAGTGAAATTCCGTGGAGCTTATTTTCTCATTGTTACTAGCACCTCGCTGAATCTTATAAACTCGTGTAACGTTCTACAATGTCTTCACATAATCTCCCTGCATCCTCATTTCTTGCGTTTCTCTTGGGCTAAAATTTATAGCTACGCGTTCCCGTCGGACGTTCGCGATTGTCGCAGGTTTAAGGCGAGCAGCGAGATGCTCGCGAGAACAAATGCATTCTCGCGTTTGTTTGCTCGTTTACTTCAAAACGCGTCCATTAAGGGCGGGCTGAATAGCTGTGCCAAGAGAGAAGAGAGGAACTTTCTCTCCGGGCAAATCGCTCGTCATAAATTTGTCTGCCGTTGCCTCGGCGCCTTCGCAGCCGATGGCACGCTTCGATGCAGAAAACTTGACGATAAGCTCGGCATATTCGAATATTTTCCCTTAGTTTTGGCGGATCTCGAACCGAAACTAACGAGAATTTTCCTCGTTGAACCCCGGCAACATGTCCCGCACGGTCAACCTATTTTTATTTTAGCTACTCCTAAATCTTGAAGTAGCAATAGGAAGAGGAGTTCTTGTCAAAGACTTCAAAACCGGAAATTTTATTCCAGAGGTTGGAAAAATGCCCGATAATTTGTCGGTGTCACTAAGAAAGAATCGTAATAAAAAGTTTGAAAGATTGTCGGGATTATTTGAAAGACGATGAACGATATTCAAAGAGACAGTTAGAGAAAGAATATGACCGTAGAATTTTCTGAGAATTGTTTGACACTGATCGAATTGTAAAAACCATAAAGATAAGACGGACGAGCTTCGATTATTGTTACTCTGTGTCCTATACTTTGATGATATATTTTTTTTATAATTAAAACATGCTTTTAAGTGCAATTTTGTAATATCGAAAGGATTAAAATATCTCAGCCTTTGATATTTTCTTATATTGCAATTTTTATATACATCTTTCTTTTTCCATATATTTTTATTTTTATTTTTTTTTAAATAGAATTTGTTCCATGTACAATCGTTATATTATCTCTTCATTTTATTTTCGGTGTTTTTTATTTTATCATTATTATTTGAGCATGTTTAGACCATATAGAAATAATTAGAATATCAGGTTTATTGCAATCTGAAGAGGTCACTGTAGCGGTTTCCATTCTCTGATTCTCAGCACGGTTACACAGAATAAAAGGATTAATTCGTAATGTCACGAGCACGTACCACATTCAATTACACAGAGGCAATCCACAAAGGCTCTCAGATATCTCGGGATCTTGAATTTGGAGTTCTCTCGTTAAAATTCTTCGTTATATCGGTTCATCTCCTTTATTTTGATTATGTTCTCTCTGCCATCAACACAGATTATAAATTCATGCGATGTAATTAATATATTCTCTGCGGTTAATTTGAATTAAATAATAAATGTGATATTTCGATGTACATGTTTAAATGTGTCCGAAGCTTTTGTGCGCGTACATGTGTAGTAATAACACAGTTTCGACATTTTATATAAACCATTGCTTTTTTATTTAAAAATTAATCTACTACATTTAATAATCAATTTAAAAGTAAAAGTGCAGGGGAGAGAGATTTATCAAACTAGAATGACTACCAAATTAATTACGATTAATTTGTGATTTTTTTTCTTCTGTGCATATCGTTAATTTTTTTCTCTGAAATTAATTTATACTTTTTTAATTTATTATTTTGTCACATTGAAACAACAGAGGCTATATTTTCTCATGAAAATTATGTAGCTCGATAAAAGAAACGGAAGTGTGAATAATAATTCAAGAGCGAAAATTCAATTATTGAAAATCCTATGAGCCATATCAATAGGTTGAAATCTCTGTTAGTGGTCATCCACGAATGGTGCGCTATACTAGTGTTGGTCGTTTTATAGATGCTCATGCGGAGGATCGATGTGTGTCCCCTAGTGTAGTGAACATGTACGTGTGGACGATTGTATGCGATCGTACGTGCTTGAACCCAGTCACCTCAAGGAAAATTACTTTCAGGAATTTACTAGGATTTCCGTGTACGTTTCATGGCTATATATAGCGTGTCGTAGATCTTCCGAATTTTTTCCAAGCATGATCGAAATGGGATCCTTGGAGTTTCGCCAATCTCACAACAGTATATTGGATTCTTTTGTAAATAAATACGTTTAACATTTCTAATACTTCATTGATAACAATTATGTAAAATGTAATATAATATCTATTTTATTACAAATTATATTCATCTGTAAAACTAGTTATTTTCATATCTCCTTTTTGAGCATTATTACGTACACATATTTAGTTTTATATTCAATTTATTAATAATAATTCTCTTATTATATTATAAATGAAAATTTTATTATTTATTTCATAACAGATATGCAGATATTTGTAAATTATTTTACATATCTTTTACCTATACTATATATGATAAAATATATTTAAAAAATTAAATAAAAAAAATTGATAAACATTTTTCATTAAATTCTTATTAAAAGAGAACATTGTGCTTTTGATATAACTTTTTATATATTGTATTTTTTTAATTATTAAAATTTTAATTTTCGTTATATAATCTCGAAAATTGATTTTATGCACAGCATATTGTTAAATTTAATAACGCAACCCTTTACCATATAACCTTTCATAAACATCGAGTATAGTCATACATGTAGTATAGTTACAAAGCGAAGCGCGTTATAGCGTTTCACGACGTTATTATCGAATATATAGAATTCACACATTATATATAATGGGGATAACGAAGTACAATTGATTTCGAGAAAATGGGAAAATGATTTAATAAATCGTTCATTTTTTTCGATTGTTTTGGTTCGTAACTCAACTCGCAACTGTCTCTTCTCATGTATGCGTGTGTATAGTTCTTCATACGTGCAAACGCTGGATGTTAGAGATAACAAGATCATAAGCCGCAGGCTGTAACAAGCTCCATCGAAGTAACGTCGTATATCAAAAGATTCCCTTCGTTATTCCAACCATGTGGATTTTATTTTCCTAAGTAAGAAAAGGAAGGCTCTCTATCCCAATCTACTTCGTCACATTTAAGACGATGATTTGTTACGTTAGAGTTAGATGAAAATAAATATTTTGTAACATTGTATATATTTTTTTCAGGTCAGCTATTAATATAATTTCTAATTTTCTCTCTCTCTCTTTCTTTCGTCTCGTTTTTACTTCCACGTTATGCTATATAACATATATTTGTGTATAACATTGTTTTGTCATATTTCAAATATAAACTAAATATTAATCACTTCAATTACCTACTAGTAGTATTATGGTAGTAGTACGAAGCATTATGTTCGTAATTTCTCTTGTATTCCGCGGTGCTTTGTTAAAGAAGCCTTATTCACGATCTCGTCTGTAATTGACGGTAGTTCACGGCGAGTTATTAACACTCTCACTGTCCGCTTATGATTGTTCTCTCCAAAAACGCACAACCAGGTCTACGGAAATCGAAATCCCGCTCAAATCCGCGAGACTAACAAGCAACATACGTTGATAATCAAGAACCGGAGTACGTAATCCTCGTGCGATCCGCGTACCAATCCCTTCCCTCCTCCCCTTCATCATCCTCGCGAACAAAGCATAAATCACAATGCGACGAACATTCGTTATACGGCATGTGGACCATGAAATATGCGGACACTGTCTGTCGGCCAACAATATAGATGCGTGATGTGTGTAGGTGCGTGTTTCATGCGTGGCCCCGACGCGCAATCTAGCGCATGGACCGAAGTCTGCTTCGTATCGTGAGGGTAAATTCGTCCGATTGGATTCAGAATTATTCAGGTTCAGAGAGGTGGATGCGTAGTAGATCCCACGAAGATCCGTTATGTGATCGCTACTATCAAGTTTTGGCGATTCGCAAACGTGTGCCTTACCGAGATAACGCCGGGGTGCCCTTTGTAGTGGCCGTTTATCCACCTGTCGACCTGCAGCTCCGTATATCGAATTACCGTTTACCGAAATATCGTAATGCGAGGTATAGTGCTTCTGCCAGAGATGGAAAGGTTAATAGATAGCTGACGTATACTCTGCTTTATAGAATTCAAATATACTTGTTTGATAGTTACTATTTTCCCTCATCGGAGTATCATACAATCTATAATAAGAAGAATTATGATTGATCATTTAGTGATTTAATGAATTGAAAAAAGAAAAAAGACAAGGTGTTATAAATATCAGAAAAAAGAGAACTTTACGATATTAATAAAATATTACTAATTGTGTGTGCACATTTTATTATTGTGTAATTAAACTCATATCATTATATAAAAAAATTCTGTTTTGCACTAAATTAAATAATAATAAATTAATAGCATCGTGATAGGGAACACGGAGCGAGGAATATAGTATTGAAGAGAAAAAATTGACATAAAAATACCAATTTAGCTCGCAGTGTCAAGTCATTCAGTCGCATCGAGCGTAGTCACGCAACTCAAGTGACTGAGCTTATTAATTGTCGGCATGCGACAAAAACAGATTTACAAGATTCGTGATCGCGTGTCTTCTCGTGCGTCTCGTGGATGGGGTTGTCATAACTTCTTGTCTATTTTGTCTATCTTTTTGTTTGTCAAGAAGAAGAGAGGAGGGAAGAAAATGCTCAAATATCATCGTGTAATTAAAATTTCCTTAATTATGGATTATTAATACAGATCTTCGACGGAATTAATGAAGAAAAATTAATTCTTGAGAATAAGCGTTTTTCAATCGAAACATCTAAAGTGTTTTACATAAAATTATAAGAAATAAATTATAATACACGCGCATATATATAAAGTTAAAGTTTATATAAAATTTCGATTCCTCCAGTGAATTAATCGAGTTTTTGCGGCATGCGTTCTGAAAATAGAAATTAGAAAACTCTCTTTACGAGAAACACGAGAAGCACATTAAAAACTTGCGATAAAATCATAAAATATGCAATTCTTTGGAAACCTCGAGATCGTATAATCTCGATTCTTTTTTTCTTTCTTTATCGCCACTTACATGCAACTTACGTTCCTTTCGACGAAAAAGTTTGCGCGTGGAGGTTTTGACGCGCGCTGAGAGTTCAGTCATAATGAGATTTCAGGTGAACAATAGTGTCGTCGCATTTCCCTAATGCAATTCGCCGCTTAAATATTTTAATAAAATTTTCTCTCCTTATTTTCTCTTTTTCTCTTGGCGAGAAATCTTTACTTAACTCATCCATTTCGTGTTCCGATTTCTTCCCCGCTTTTTCGCTCGTTTTTATCAACTGACTTTTTACGCTAGGCTAACTGGCAACAAGTTATCGGATTGGCTACAATTTTCGTCAACGACTGTTGGCTCGTACTCTATCTGTACTCTGTCTGCGACATATTCTACGTCTTAAATCCGAATGTCTATAACTTGAAGATATGGAAAAACTAGGTGACAGCACTAGAAAATTGATTTACTTTTTGTTACTCCGTACAATCGAGACAATATTAAAAAGAAATGCAAGCTGTATGATTTAATAGAGAAGTATACATATGGTATATATAATATAACATCAGCATTGCGCATAATTGATATAGTATTTAATAAATTAACAAATGGATTATAAATCGCAGAACTTATGAACATCTCTAATATTAGTTATCTTAAATTCAAGCACTTGTCTGCATTTTTTAAATTTTTATCTTGTTCCTCTTTTTTTGTACATAAATTTTCCAAACTAATTCATATTTCCAACTCGTCTTTTTCCAAAGAATTTTTCGCAATCCTAGATTTTCTTTCGCTGACTATTCAGGCACGAGCATAAAGTCGGTTACATACGGTACTTCTCCACTTTCATGCTAATTTTCCTGCTTCTATCTGCATTTTCTTCTTTTGGACCGTCTGTACCAACCTCTTTCTCCGCATATTTCGCTCTCCTTTCTATTTTCCCAGCCTTTCATACGCAACCTTTGCAAAGCATCCTCGTGCTTGGATATCCATTCTTATTGACCTGAGACGAAGTTTTCGCGACTTGCTGCGAAGAGAATTGCTTGCTCTACGTATTTCCTGCTTACGTTCGCAACATTCGAGTGATACATACCGTTAAATACACGTTTGAAATAAGTTTCGCTAAGATACACAGATATATGTACTTGTTAAAGGCACGCGGCTTTTGAATACGAAATGTCCAAGAATTTATTTGTGCTATTTTGATTTAACTTCGGGCACATGTTATTACATAAATAATATCTAACGTAAATAGAAAATAATGAGACGTAATACTCACATTGACAATGAAATGTTTACGTATGTTTCAATACAATTGTCACAATGTTAGTATGGACGAAACTTCCTTGCAGTAACTATAAACACGTTTGCAACATTCTGTTCGTACTAGACATATGTCGATAGCGCGCGAGGCGGCCAACATAATGTGTGGATCTCAAAAGGTCACTATATATCAGCGATAGAAGAGGCAGTATGTGTGCGGATCCTGTTTATCTATTTTCACGAAAACTTGCCCGAAAGCAAGAGAATCCGTCCGCAGCAACAGATAAATCAAAACCGGCCGCGAAAGTTTTAAGTGCCCGAAAACTGCGTTCAGGCAAACTTTGTCGTGGCTATAACTCCGCAAACCGAATCATAAAAGTAAATCTGGGATACTTAAAATCGCACACACAACTTAAAAAAATTGTATATTAAAAGATTGCCATTTTGTTATACACAGTCTTGTTTTAATGAGCGCATGTTCTTATTAATTTATAATAAAAATTCATAACGATGTTTTTTAAATTTAATATATAATTATGAGAGATACAATTACATTGCTTAATTAAAATTCGATCGATTTTTTATGTGATAAGGATTATATGATATTTAATATTTTACGAAATTCTGACTCGCTAAGTTTGCTGCTTCATCGATTGCTTCGATAAAATATTGAACTCGAAGGTATTGCTGTATACGCAAGAAAAAGAGAAAATTAAATAGTAAAATTCTACTGACAGACCAGATATGGTTTAATCAGAATTTTAACAAAGCACGTTGAAATGAGAAAATAAAATTTGAAGCAACCCCGATGCCCGCGAGTTACACGGGGAGGAATATGCGCGAGATAGATTAAAGCAGATATTACGTGGATTGATTCGACCAGCGGAAACGTACCGGAGAAACCCGGGGCGAAGGAAATTTAAAATTGAAATCCGGTTAAAATGTCAACGATGCCCGGCTTGTTAT
Organism: Prenolepis imparis; assembly: GCF_030444845.1. NCBI lineage: Eukaryota > Metazoa > Arthropoda > Insecta > Hymenoptera > Formicidae > Prenolepis > Prenolepis imparis. The sequence continues at coordinate 12,136,209 of NW_028141168.1, read as the reverse complement.
CGCTTGAATTTTTCAAAGAGAGGATCGGCTGGTAGCGCAATCTAAATCTTTCTCCTCTCCCTCTATTCTATCTATTGATCTGACACTCTGACTAAACACAATTAAGGATTTAGCATATTAAAGGAGACACGAAATGTCCAAATTGATCGATGAAATCAACGAATTTTGTTGATTCTCCCCATCTCCCCATCTTTTATTTTATTATTGACTTTATAAATCCTTCGTAAATTGATGCTTTTTCTCCTCTTTAAATTCCAAATTGTTTTTGCTCAAATATGATTACTTTTGTCCTCGCATAGAATCCAGGGATTATAAAAGTGAAGAGAAAGATAAAAGAATGAGAGAAAAAAAAAGCACGGTAGGATATATACGATATTAGAAGTGGTGCAGTCATGCCATTCTTATTACGTGCCACATGTATTCTAGCTAACATTATATTATATTCCTTTGTACGCAAGTCAGCCGTGGTTACAATTGTTTGGGCTCTCTTTTCCTGCCATCTCGTTTCTCATCCATCTTTCTCCTCTTTTTTGTTTATGTCTTCTGATCACTCGTACATGCATCATTATTCGCTGAAAGCTCATTAGTGTATTCAGACAATAATGCGACATGTGAAATGATATTTTTTGTTAATATTCAGTTAATAAAAAATTGAAATTTTTAATATAATTAAATAATTGTTTAAAAACATCTTATTAATTTTTATTTCTCGGTAGATTGAAACTTGTGGGAAAAAATATAGATAGTGCTCAGCGCTCATCTCTGTCGAACAAATGACTTTAGGAAGTTATATTTCGTGCATATCCTGGCGTTTGACACATGCCCTTTTTCATTCTCGTCATCTTGCACTTCTATCTTCTTTCGAAATTGCACAGTATCGAGTTCCAGCATGAAAGCAAACGGGTATCTATGCTACGGGTTATAAAAGACAACGATATTTGCGATAGTAGAGTTTGAAATAGATATAAATGATAATATCATACAATATATATAAAGATATTTAACTTACAATTAAACATATTTCTTAAGTTTCATGCAGTTATAGGTATTGTCCCAATCATTCAATCATATGTTAATCTATTGTTAATATATGTAGAACATATTATTAATAATTTTATTTTCTTCTTTTTAACTTTTTTTTACTTTTCTATGGCAATCAATCCGTAAAATTACGCCTTTGTATATGATCTTTGATGTAACTTTTTTATTTCTTTAAATCTGTCGTTCTTCTCTGCCTTTCTTCGCGTTCGTTATCTCGCTGTATTTTTCTCTCTCTCTTTTTCTGCATTGTCTTTCAACTCTTTGCATCATCAAGCTTACAGTCAGGATTAGGGCGCACGAAAGTACAGTCTGGCGTTAAAGGATGGAAACCGTTGATCCTGAGGATCAAGAGGATGTGCCCCCTCCTATTAACTTTTTTCCGAGTGCGAACTCTATTCGCGATATACCTTTTCAAGACTCGCGCGCAATTTCTCATTAGCGTAAATATTGCAGAATTCATTGCGTAATATTACTATTTAAAGAAGATAAATTCCAATAAGATGAAGGGAAAATAATCTCAAGACTAACGTGAGAAATTATAGATATCTAAAGTATTTTGTGGAATATTGCCAAAATTTTGCACAATCTTCTTTCTGTTATAATAAATAATTCTTTATCCAGCAAGATCAAAACTTTTATTTTAATGATCAAAAAATTCCCATTGCATAAAATTCAACTTTTCAGCGATGTTGAAACATTATTCTGCGCGCGCAGTGATAAGAGTAGATTTATGATATAGTAATAATCGTATATAGTTATATGTGTGCTATGTAATGAAAAATGAGAATACACTGCATTATTTTTCTACAGAGCATATATAATTCTAATTTCGTACTTGTTGTATATGTCTTATAAAATATTTTATAAATATTTGTGAAACATATTTATATTTTTTTCGGGATAATATTATATATGTGGAATATGGAGTTGTGGTATAACAAGAAATTCTATTAAAATGTAGCGCAAATTTCATCGCAGCATATACATTCGTCATGGATTCTCCGTACATTCATCTATTGTACGTTATATACGTTTTATACGTTTCGATAAAATTTATATTAGTTGGAACAATGAATATAAATACATTATAGATTTTATCCTGGATTTTTATACAATTGAATTTGTTTGATATTTTTTGTGAATATTATATATGTTATATAAAAATGTAATATTTTTTTCTTTACTTTTTTCTTGATTTTTTTTCTCTACTTTTCTTAACTTTTTAATACAATTTTTTCTTATGTAATAGAGAAGAGGGGCAGCACTATATTCGTTATCCCAGAATATATATATGAAACCTTGGTACGTGAAAGCATAGTGCTATGCGTAAGAGAAGTCACGTACCGGAAATAAAATATAATCTCGGGTAAAGCTACCAAGACGTGCTACTTAAGGGAGGACACAAAGTGTCGCGATTGAAACGGTTTAAGAAGTAATTACAAAGTTAGGAACAAAATTCTCCCAGTTGAATATATTTCATCTGGCTATGAGTTAAAATAGAAATTAATGCGTACATCTAGTAGTTTACATATTTAATCCGAAATATTTAATACATATATTCGTTTCAACACACACGCATTTGTCAATACATTGTAATATAGTGTTTATTTGACTAATTGCTACGATACTAGCATTGATTTATTGTATTAAGTTCGTTTAATCCCGCGTTTTGATATTACGTTCGATATTACGTGAATGTCACATATTAATGCGATATTAATTACGAGTACCCATTTTGTATTGGTAGCAGTTAAATTATTAACATAATCGCATTATAATTTAATAATGTGCGTATAATTGAATTTCTCAATTATTTACATATAAGCATTGCTTTTGCAAATTGATGAGTTATTACATAACTTTAACAAATTTAATTTTTTATATCATTCAAAAACACAGAATTGAATAATAACTCAGTAATTATTAGAGAAATAAAAATCTAATAAACTAACTCGGGCATTTTAAATTAATAATAAAAAATTGCAAGAAATATTGTGAGAGTTTTAATGTTGAATGTTCTTGACGTAAATGCAATTGTATAAAGATCGTATAGCTTTATTTAACGAGTTATAATTACGAATGTTATTCTATAAGAATCCTTCGCCATTTATCAAATTAATCCATCGAGCGTTAGTTGATTTTCTGGGTAATTCTACATTAATGCTCGAGGCTTTCCTTACATAACGTAATTCTTCGCGAGAATTGTTATATTATTAATTAGTTGATGCAATACAGAATGAAATGACAAAACATAGACGAGGACGAGTTATTGATGATCGGAGTTTCTTATCGTGAAAAATTTAAGAGAGACACGGGTAGATCAGTAATTACCTCTACTTTGTAAGAGGATTTCTTTCAATTTTCTTTTTAAATATTCATTCTTCGGTCATATCCCTTTCTTATTTCCAGTCATGAGAATATATATACGTACTCATGAATATGAGAGAAGTTTTTCACTTAAATTACATGAGATAATATTTTTTGTTAAGCTTCTCGACTTATTTTAATTTGCAGATGCGTGAAAAATTCTTACATTTATTTTAAGAATTATACATAAAGATGAAAAATAAGATTACACAGAGAAAAAAAAGAATGGTTACGGAAAATATCATATCGCTCTTTGTTACACACTATTTTTGATTGACGTAAAACATGTAAACTGAACAAATACGGATTTTATGAGCCATGCAGAAATTTAATATTTTTATAATAAACCTTTTTTTTTGATAAATTTTAGACTCTCTCTCTCTCTCTCTCTCGCGCTCTTTCTCTCTTTATAAATTTTTTGTAAATATTTTTTTTAGTATAAATATATATGTTGGAATAAATAGTTCACAAAATTTCATGTTTTATGAGCATACACGATAATATGTGTGTACTCATAAATTTATTTTTAAATAAATTATAAAATTTTAAAGTGTATACTTGTATTGGTGCGTTAGCCGTTATTATCCACGATTATTTTCTATTACCAAGCTTCGTAAATTAATGGCTCTATGGTATTCAAGTTTTATGCTCCAGCAGGAATTTAAAGCGCGCTAAGGGGCCGCCAGAGCTGAACGGCGACTGTCACCGTAGCAATAAATACTTTATCGTGTTACGTTTGAGCGCGGCAGCTGCCAAATCTAGTTACCCTTTCCTGCTTTTTTCGTGCTACACGTTGGTCCTTCCTCATTGTGCAATACGATGCGATCTGTTTGAGAATCCGGCCGTATAAAACATTTTGATACAGTCACTATCGATTTTATCTCAGAATGTAACAGATATTCTACGTAAAAATATTTTGTTTAAAAAAATTAAAAATATTAAAATATTATTTCATTAATTATTAATCAAGGATGTGTAAATTTTGAGAATTCGGGCGAATTACGCCGCGCTCGCGAATTAATTCCTTTGAGTGGAAATTGGTATTCGCCATTACGATTCCTCAGAACGAGTTATGCGTTCCTAGAATCCATAGCATGCACTTGCCTTCTATTATTTGATCCTTTGTGCTAGTAACAGCAGCAACTACCCGCAGTTACCCTATTGTTCGTCGGGTAACCGGATAATCAAATTATCGTGTTATTCACCATTTCTCTGTATGATACCACAAAGCGGAATACGCGGATAACCGTCTTTCCTTAATTAATATCTAATTGGAGATTTTCTTTCAAAGGCGGTTCGAGATTTTTTCGCGGGGATATATATTAGGAAAATGATAATTCCGCGCGCGCGATAATTTTAGTTAATTCTCGCTACTTCACACGAACAAACGTACCAGATATTTGTGCGGATTCTTTGCAGTTCAAACAGATCGGGAATAGTTTTTCTCCATTGATCGCCCCCGCTGCACGCAGGAGGATCGACGACGACGTTCAAATCCCGTTTATTTGATTACCTCTCGTTTAATCGAGGCATTCGGCCCGAGAATGGGATTTCACCGAATCGTCCGTCGTGTTCGAGACCTGAGGAGCGCGTTTATATGCGGGAGCGAGAGATGCGATTAAGCTGAAAAATCGACTCGATTGAAAGCCACGTTTTTCGTTCACGAATAACGTCGACATCATTTTCCCAGCGAGAATAATCGTAACCTATCGCGTTAGAGTTTATTATCGCCCGCACGATATGATGAAAAATTACATCTCATTTTTTTAAATAAATAAAGTAAAAATTTCTCAAAATGTTATGCGCGAAAAACTTGCGTAGATTTATCCTACGAATTCATTAAATGGAGAGACTCTTTATCTCTGTCTATACTGCTGTAATGATAAAAATTTACTAAATACAGCGCATGGATACAAAGGATTGTTTACACGATAATCTCGAGTCTTAGTATCTTTCCCCTTTCGTTCTTTTATTCGACAAAACGAAAGGAATTAACTCCTATTGTCATTTCTCGTTTACTTCCATGAACGAAACGAAACTGCAAATCCAAAGAGATAGAGCAGCGTCTTTTTAATTGGTTCGTAGATGAGATAAGTTATTAAAGCGAGAGAGAGAGAGGGAAAGAAAAATGATGAGAAGAAGAGACCGAAGCAAATTCAGTGGGAAAGTTCATATTAAGAATGCTAATAAGGGGAAAAAGATATCAAAAGAAGAAACGCTATCTTTTATCTTGTATAGAAGTTCGTTATCTTCTTTCGTGTCAAAGTGCAAGAAATTTTTAGAATTTGACGTTGCAATTTTTTTTTTAAAGAAATCAGTGTTACATGATCTTGATAGAGAATACATTTTAGCAACTTGTTCTAATAATTAAATCTTTTATAAAGTGTCATTTGAAAATCATCTATGATGGATATATTATTAAGAATAATCTTCTAATATACATATATCTCCTTTTCACGAAATTATTTTACAAACATAACTCATATATTTTCACGATAAATTTTTTTCCGAATAAGATACTAACACACCCAAAAGAAATAACTAATGCGACAATAACATTCGATAATATATCAGTTACAGGAGCAATTTGTACTGGGAAAAAGTAATCAAACCACGCGCGCTCTCCAAATAAACTTTAATCTGATCGAACCGAGAGTTGCGTCTTTATTCATGTCTCGCGATGCGCAACGCTTTTCACTAGGATACGCTCCGTCCTCTCGCGCGTAGGCGGAACATAACAACGGTCGGACGAGATTAAACCCGGTCTGAAGTCGATCGTTGCAGCGCGGCGAGGCAATAATTTTTAACGGTACCGCGATTTTTGCCGCGAGCTTGCGCGATACTTTATTACCACTTCGACAAACAAGCTCGATCGCCGCTATATAGCTATCGGGGCGTAGTTCTATACATATATATATGAATATACGCGGACCCGGACCCGGTCTTGTCACGGCGAAAGTTTCGCCGGTGTCAAGGAACTTTCATTCAACTTCCGCACGCCCGTTGGATCGTCGAACCATCTAATAGACTTACACTTACACGCGCGCGCGAGCGCGCAAGTATGTAGTTCCGCCCCGGGAACCGGGGGTGAGGTGCGCCCTCGCCTGAGTTGATGCTTAGGTGGTTCCTCTTCGACAAGCGGGGTACTTTCTACTTCGTCATGTCGTAAACGCGATGCCTGTAGATGGCAACGTAAACGCAGAATGGGCTAGAGGGTGGCGAGGTGCGCGACGTCGATAGTGCTTTATTGTGTACTGTATCTAATAAGCGTATGCGGAACTCTCTCTCTCTCTCGAATGTCGATCTTAAGAGCGTCGGTATACACTTGGAATAACAATAGGACGTTTTTCGACAAATTCTCGATACGATCATATTAACGATTCTTCGATTTTTAAAATGGAGATTTAATTGCGATTTTTTAAATAATTTGCTCTTCTTTTCGGACGGAAATACTTTGCCTCGCGTCGCGCTTAGCGAATATATACACGTCATCGGGATATATCTCGGTGAATATAATACAATCGCGATACAATTCGCGACATTATTCACAACGAAAACATAAACGGTAAAGCTCACGAAGCTCACGTAACGTGACACGCGATTGTATTTTGGCATTGAACGTCGCCGAGGGCCGTGAGCTGGCCGCACACGACGTGTAAATGCACGCATACCCTGGAAATTTGCAAGTAAATGGCAATTAATCAGTGTCCGTATGAATGGCCCGTTGCCGTTAATTTGTCATTTCGTGCCGCGACAATTTGCATGCGACTGTCCACCGGTCATCGAATTTGCGCCACGCGTGCAGCAACGCTCAGTTTCTGCTGAGCACCCTTGTATTTACGAAGGACTCTTAATATTTGTCTAACGCGCATAAAGAGGAATTCCGGATACGCCGCACGTAAAAATAGTGCGGTGTGAAAAAGTACGATTTTCTTTGCCCCCATCCCTATAATATTCCTCTCCTTTATGGAAGATATCTTCTTTCCCAGCTTTTCGATAAATTTACGGATATTTGAAGCTTTACATTTTCTTTCATATATATCCTGTCTCTTGGATCCGCACAAATAGGATTTCACGCGATTTATTAAGTTTGCGATATAGCACATACATAGTATATAATTGTTCGTTTATTTCATATAAATTTCTTTCACATACATATATAGGTAACTATATCGCAATGAAAACTTGAATCGCGAGATTAAAAGAGAGGATAGCGAGAAAAATGTGCGATGAAAAGTTCTACTCTTGATGTGTATTGAGTTCCGTCCTCGTCATTCGTCTCTGCAAAAGCTTCGATACTTTTTTAGTTCAAAGGCGACTTCTCCTACCACGTTACCTCGCTGTCACCATTCGTGTCGATGGTGAAGAAAATTTCGGAATACCTCGAAACTTTATCGGTACTCTTTCCGTTAGCTCGAAGCGCGAAAAGCGCTATCCGCGGCACATGAACGGTTTCCCTCGCTCGGAAACTTTTATTTCGCCGTTTCGCCGACATGGACTACAGGAAAATGGAGAAAAAATGTGCGGCGAAGGGAAAAAAAAGTACGTGCGGAGATTCGTCGCTTTCAATGGCTATTATTTCTATACGAAATCACGAAACGGTAAAATATTTTATATTTACGAAAATGCGCTAATTTCAAATGGCATTATAATTTATAGTTTAGCGCTCGATAGAGAGTGAATCTCTATCTCTATATGTCATTTTATTATTTTTTTCTAAAAGAGAGAGAAAAAGAGAGACGACAATTATGTCCAATTTAGTTCTCCGTTTATCTCAAATATTTTCGTAACAAAGTGACTTAGATAGTTGAAGGATTTTTTTCATGAATTTACATGAGGAATTTGCTTTAAGAATTCGGAAGCGAGCGAGTCGAAGAAGAGATATCCTAGCTTTTTAAATACGAGTCCGCATACTCGAACGAAATGCCTTTCTCATTTTTGCACAACATGTTTTCATATTCCGTCTCATCTGAATTTGCTTCATACATTTGCCTTTTCGTCCTTGTTTTGCATTTAAAAGTGAAATAAAATCCACCGGGGATTCCTTAAGTCCGATGATGGAAGGAGGAGGAGGAGACACGAGAGAGAAGACGCGCGGAACTCCCGATGAATCGGCGGGCTCGGTTTAGCGAACTGTGGAAGTGAATTTCTTCTTATTCCGAAGTATTCGACTGTCGTCCCATGGCGTACGCGCAAGATCGATTCCCACCGTTTCTACTGTTGACTGCGAATGCATTCGATGTAAAATGCAGAAAACGATCAGCGCGGTATATCGTAGTACGAATAGCGGAATGTCAGGGGAAAGGAAGAAGGGATAGGGGGATGAGGGCGGGAGAGAAGGGGAGGAAGGAGATTTTAAAGTTTGAGTTCGAGAATTTATGGAAATGTATTTTTCCGCGATGCGAGTGTTGGTTGGCGCGCATTTTTACACCTTTCCTTACAATCACGAATATATTACCGGCTTTCTGTAAAATTGTTCAACTAACGCTCGACTACGCTCGACTAACGACTGATCAAATCTTCTGCTTGTTTTTTTATTACAAATACTTTACAATTTATATTTCTAAATGAATATTATCTTTTTATTGCGTGTATATAATTTGATAAATCTATTTATTGATCTGAAATGCTCGAAAAAGATATAAAGTTGTTTGTAATTTTCTATTATTAGAGTAAATTAGAATATCCAACGTTTCAAGAATTTTTGATGCTACGTATCGCCTAAGAAATTTTTCGTGTAAAGTGGAATGATAAATTATCATGTTAATTTCCATTTTCCCTTAGCGCTATTTATGCAGAAGCATAAACCATTCTTCCTCTGTTATATTTGTTGGAATATTTGCGCATCGTTCTCCCGTACACATTAAACCCATCTAGCTAAATTAATATTTTCTTATAATGCATATTTTTCACGAAAAAGCTTGTTTGTCATAATAATTCTTTTTTTTGTTTCTTTTTTGTTTTAAATATTTTTGAAGCAAAAATATATTGAATAATTTTTTAGTACAATAAAATAAATTTCAATTTTATCAACTGTAATATTATTTCATAGTTTAAATATAGTTCTTTTATAGTTTATCGACACGCATGTGTATTAATTTTTAAAATTAAAAACGCCAATTTATAATGATTCGCATAAATATAATTTGCTTATCAATTACGGCACATATCTTTCATTTCTATACAAATGTTCGAATTTATATTGTATGTTAACCTTTAAGGATAAATGCATGCGATATGACTAATGCAAGTAGCATTAATATCTCCTTTGTCATCGAAATAATTTTGCACATCCATTGAATACAAGTTATGCCATGAAATGTCCGTTGCGCGTAAAGTCCGCGAGACTCGGTACCGTAAATTATGATATAGCGAGACAGAGATTGGGGCGAAATAGCTCGGAGTTGTGTGTAACAGGACGTGCACTTTCTAACTTGATTATTGCTTTCATCGTGATATATATATGTGTGTGTGTGTATGTGTGTGTGTGCGCGCACCATCATTCAGTTTGAACCATCCGTCCTTTCAAGAAAAGTTTTCATAAAAGGAAATCGATTTGATTTTTTCAACGATCATATTTTTTTTCCTTCTACAATTGTTTGAGATATGTTCTGAGTAATTAGCATAATAAATTACTGTACATTTTTCTAGTTTTTGCCGCAATTTAAAGATAACCCGCATTAATTTCACATTTACGCGAATTTTATTATTCATTTTAACGCTGTTAATTCAGCGATTTAATACATCCAGACGAATTAATACAATCAACACCTGCAAGGGTGTTATTCGCGATTATTTATGAATTTATGATATCGTATCAGTCATGCTGTAATCATCCGCGCGGATAATGCGGATAAAATCTACATCGAAATGCTAAAGCACGCAAGCTGCGCGCTCGCTACCATGCAATCTCTCGTTTGCTATCGCTTTAATCGATGTCGCTTAATACGTCCGTTACTTTCGCGTTACACGAAATTAATTCCATTACCGCCGCGATCACACACAGAAATGTCGGGAGAGTGGGAGGGAGGGAGGGAAACGTGGAACGTGGCAATCGTTGCGCTCTATTTGCGTTGGCACGCATAATTTCGGCTTATTTCCGCTAATGAAGGAGCACAAACACACAACACACACACACACACACGCGCGCGTGAAAACCCATACAAGACCCTCCCCGTGCGGTATCCGAAATGTTGGCCCTGAAATAATATCGACAACGTTGCCCTCGGCGGCGCCCTTCGGCGAATTGATCGAATTGCATTGGGGGTGCGCGGCGACGAATTCGTTCAATCAATTCAACGCGGCGTGATTTGGGCACGGTTCGCGCAAACGAGAGCAAATTATTGTCGTATCGACGATAATTGAGCACGGCCGCCTAATAAACCGCCGTTCGGATCGCCGACTTCTCGTGGATGGCTTCGGGTCATGGCAATTACATCGGCGACTGTCGGGGACCAACGCCCTATGTGTATCGCAAAAAGGGTGCATCACCAGCCAGTCTGCAACATATATATAAATATAATCCGGTGTTACGTTTACGCCAGGAATTAATGCCGAACTCGAATGGACTCGTGTGGTCGGGTGTGCGGACAGGAAATAATCGCATCGAGGCCACGGTTAAGCCGAAAAGTTCATTCGATAATAACGCGGGCTTTCGCGACGAACTGTTATTGCTGAAGTTAATTTATGGCTCGGCGAGAGACGCGTTTAAAGCTTTATTGGAAGAACTTCGTTGCTCTTCGACGTTACGTCGCTTACGTCGACAGTATAGTCCGGGAATGAGGATCGAACATCCGCGCTTTCTGAACTTTGCGATAAGTTAATAACGTGGGACGTTGAAGATCGTGTGCTTTATATTAACGCTCCTCTACGTACGTCGGTATTACTCGTTTTAGTACAAGCGAGGCTGTTATTCGTGACATTCGACGAGGCGAATGTCTCGCAACTGATAACTTGATGCTGTGAGTAAAAATTATACGACAAAGTTGCGACTGTAAGTACATTCAACGACTCTTTATTCGTGACTTATCTGTCTCGATAGTTTCAATGAGAAAAATCGTATAAGATCGATAACAGCGTTTGTGCTTTCCTGTCATTTGTTACTATTAGTTGTAAATTAATCATTCAAGTGTTGGGGCAATGTTTTTATAAATTTTATTTTTATATTTAAGTATTACTTAACTTATCATCAAGATTGAAAAACGTTAGTTTGCGAAATTATATGCAACATAAATATTAAATTCAAGATACGCGATTGTTTTTTTTTTCTTTCTTTCTTTTTTCTTGTATATAAAAATAAGATTATAAAAAGTATCAGATATAGTTGCTAAAAACCGACGAAAACTTGTGCAATCTCCCGTTAGTCGGTTGCAAAGATAGAGACGCCTCAAAGAGCTCGCTCATGCGGCGAGATAGGAAACGTTGACGCAACACGACGGCGTGGATGGTTCATGCGGGAGTCAGATCGCAATCGCGAGTGCGTCGAGATTATCGACAAGTTGCTCACTCGTGTCCCAAACTAGACCTGTCTAAACGAGAAACTTTGCTGAAGACGCGGCAACTTTTCGCGACCGAGAGAGCGGGTAGCCGCCCGATACTCGACTATTTCGCTAGACTGTCGCGACGAGTCCCAAACAAGGACTCGTTTCGAGTGAATTCCTCGCGTCGCACATACATGTATATATACGTATATACACTCTACTGTAGAAGAATTTTGTCCTGGTACTCCGAGATGTACCGCGGTTATCTCGTTTCGCGGCGTCAGCAACATCGTGTGACGTTAAATACACCGACAGCGCGTAAGTAGTCGCGGACGTTGGTGTTCAGACACGCGCGGCGACGGTGAAGTTTAGTCCGACCAGCTGTGCGCAAATATATCGTCGTTATTTGTTTCTTAGTAGTTTCTTCCCGCGTTTTCTTGCGGTCGCCTACTACTAGACACGTGCTCAATTTTGCTCGGATAAAACCGCTCCGGCTAACCCGAACGGTTCTAAAGAAAAAGTTGGAAGCGCGTAAGGCTGAAATTCGTAAGATGTAAGATTTCTTATTACGACGCTCTGTTGCTCGTCGATACAAACCAATCTGAATCATCTTAAATGTTTTAGACAAAATGGTTTTATCAATTAAAAAATGTATGGCATCTTCGTTAATCTCACCTTCACCACAAAAAATTAAATTCAGATGTATGGCATAATTTTGGTTCTTTTAATTTTATTAAAACATTTGTTGAATGAATGCTCTGAAGATTATTTTGATTTTAATGTTCGTAAGATAAATTTTTGATAATTTTTTATAAGCAATAAATAAATAAACTCTTTAGAAAATGAAAGAATATATTTAAAAATGTGTAGGAAAATCAAACTCCTGAAGCTGTCCTCCGTTTAACAAATAAAAAAATCTTATAAAATGCACAATTTATATCATTATATATAATCATTATGTATACAAGAGAGCAATTAATTAGCAATAATTTTGGTATATTTGTTTGTGATTTATTATAAGTGGACATGCTAGCGTACAATATAGGTCATTTACATCAATTTCCTATTAAATGTTAGAACCAATAAATTCAGAATTGGAGCAATAAATTGTCGTTTAATTACATCCGAATACTATACATTTGAGTTTGATTTCTCGTAGTTTGAATGCCAGGAAATAAAGTTAACGGAGATAAATACAATAAGCCACAAACTTTCTATGAATGGCCTAAGCGGTCCGTCAAACATTGTGTATCACGATAGTAACTTCCATTTTCGATCGGTTCACCGTCGATTCTCAATATCGCTGTACGGACGGTTTAATGAAATTTTCGAGGGTTTCGATTCTGCCATAAATTTCTATCGCCGACAGCGATTTCGTTTGCTGATACACACAAAACCGGACAAAGTCGACGTGGAGTCGAGAGAGAAAAACAATACTCGTAACTTCATTCTCGACTCATCGTAATTCAGCCCACATGTACGATTCTATTTTCGTCTCGCAATGATTAAGATCGCCGATTTATTTTATAGATTTATATCCGCGCTCTTTTATTAAATGCAGTCGTATGTCGCTCGGGAAGAGCTCTCATATGTTATACACGACTTATTCTGTACAATTCCAGCAATTTGTCTATATATAAATTTTTATCGTGCAATAAACTTTGAACGCGTTATTTTAAATGCATTAAAGCGATGTGGTTAATGTCGCCGACCCGAAAAATATGTAAATTCTTTTCGCGAGCTAAAACGTTTTAATGTCCACATGACGCGGCTTTAATCTAAAACCGTAAAAATGCGGTCCCGTACATATCGTGTGTACTTGCTCACCCAGCTTTTCACAGCTTCCTGCCCTTCGTCGTATCCCCGCGTCATCCAATTCCCATCGTCCGCGGTGGTGCGAGAACTGTTCGAGCAAAAGCGACCGGGTAAATATCTTGCAGTGACGGTAAACGAAATTGAATAAACATTTTTCAGCAAATAGAGCCGACAATGGTACGAATTTAAAAGTCGCTGAGACGAGCACAGGTGGTTCCCCTGTCGCTGGAAAAAGCGTCGAACGGAAAAATTGCATTTCACTTTCCCCTTCATCCCTCCTCCCTTCGCATTTCGTTCATCCCTTGCATACTTTTCGCTCTATCGCGCCCTTCCCCGCTCCCCTCTCTATCTCTTCTGTCCATCCATGCTTTTGCACCGCGAGAGCCGCCCTCATAAAGCCCTTCGTGATCGTCGTCGACGGTGATGTAATCGACTTTTGTACCCGTTATCCCTCGAGTCTCGCTGCGAATTAGTTATAAATAATATATGAGTCGGCTAATATATATATATATATATGCAACACAATCTCTACGCAGTAACGTTTTAACATGAGATGCGCAATTTTAAATTTGATAAAAATTCAGATTTAAAGAAATAATATAGATATATGTTATTTGCATCAAAATCGAAGCGCGGAAAATGCAGTGAATACATTAAATACAGGGAAATGCGTATATATTGAATATATTTTTATTGTATTTAGGTTCTGCTTATTGTATTATTTATCAGATTTATAGATTTTACGATACCAAGGCGCATGCAATTTAAATTGCATATATTTTATTTTACTATACATATTTTATAAGACTATTCTATTTAATTCATTCGATCGCGGTATAGATTTTTACCATATAAAACCATATAAAAAAAATCGAGGTTAATTTTCTCAAGGCATGCCTTTATCATCCTTAGCTCAGAAGTGTTTGTTACACTCTAGCGATCACGCGGTCTAACGGTCTCTCAAACGATCTCTATAAGAGCTTAAAGGGGATGCACGGATTGTTAACAATAAATGGCAAAATGTGTGTAGGCAATATAATGAGCGGAATATTAATTGTTTTGCGAGAATGCTAGCCACGTCAATAACGTAAGTCCGTGAAAGAGTCGTAAGAAAAAGAAAATGCTGCAAATCGAGATGCGAAGAAAGGAGGAGAGATCGAACCGAATTTACGATCAGCTTGGCTTGGCAGTTTGTTTCGCGGTGAGATCGTTCCTTCGCCGAGCAGGAGAGTCGATCGAGCGCGACGATCGATCACATCAAACGATAAATTAGCGTCGAGTTAGTATCCGATGTGCTTACCTCAAGCGTGTTCCCGCGAATGCGATTGTCGGGAAATAGTTTCGCTATGCAAGACCGTGTTCGTTGCGCATATTTAGACGGCTATGAATGTGAATGACCGGTAGAAGGTGAATTCTGAGAGATGTTTCGCTATTATGCAAGCAAGCAACGGATTCAACTTCCTCTCGCTATTACTGAGCCCGCTATGACTATTGACACCATTGTTATAGTTCTTACGCTGAAATTAATTCTAGAATATATAATTGTTCTCTCTGGAGGTTTTGTCTAATTATGGAGAAAGCTTTGTTTGTAGCAACGAAATTGTGGAAACGTACTCATCAAATGCAAGCTTATTTCACGCGTTTTGTAATATTGAAAATATCGCGTCACGTTTTATAGAGGGAAAGAGGGGGGCAGATCATTCATCGATCAGATCGTACATTATGCAAATAATTTTTCATGAAAGTTTCAAATCCGCTCACATCTCCTCCAAGCCCGAGTCTTAAATCACGCCGAAGAATAAAGAAGATAGTGTCGCGGATCGGTTGATCTCGCTATGCATTTATGGATGTCGAACGTACGAAGGAAGCAATATTTTTCACACAAAATCCATCGTCGTTCTCCCGATCCGCAGACCTCTATCTCTCACAGCCGTCTATCGCTCGTCTTGGCTCGCGTCTCTCTCTCTCTATCTTTTTCTGTACTTCCCATAATGGTCGAGTCTACCATGACTGTCGATTATTGTCCCCGATGGAAAGCTTCAGGTGACCGAGTGCAAGTACACAGGAAAACACGTAGCACGGAAGTTTCTTGCGATTTCCCCCAGGGCCCTCAAATAATTCTACGTCGAAAGTCCTTCTGGAATTCAACCGTCTTTCTTAGGACGTCGAAGCAGTCACGGACGAGCAACGGCGATGCCCGGATTCTCACAAATTCCGGGACTGGAAATAAAATTCGTCTGAGTGCATTGAATTCTCCGACAATATCGCGAAGGCATGAGTGTCCTCCGTATCGTGGCGCGCACTCGAATAATTCGTTGAATTGTTTCTGCGACAAGCGATAAATAGTTATCGAGAATCGCTATTGAGAGAAGCGCGGGGTTAATGACCAAGTCTCTCTTAATCTCTTAACGTTGTTTCGAGGAAACTAGTGTAAGTAATCGAATCTCTTTTTCTCCTTTCAGAACCCAGTGAAGCACGACAGTGGCGACGTTCCTGAGCTTCAAGAGAGAGAGACCCGGAAGACAACGCGCGATTTATTTACATGCTGCAAACGCAGACGCTCCACATGCGGAGAGACGCAAGTAAATTATTGGTTCGACTTCGCTCGCGCTAATCGGCTTTCGCAACGTGCGGAAAGTCCGAGTCTTTATAAAGAACCGACCCATCGCGACCGTCCCGATGGTGCATTAAAAAGGACGCAGGAAATTCGTCGAGGACGAGGGGATAGAATAAGGGAAGAGGTAAAACATTCAGCACCACCATCATGGACGTGCATCGAGCTTACTTATTACGGAAATCCAGTTTGTTGGAATGAGGCTTTGAAGTTTCTATCGCTCGTCGTACTCCACCTTCTTCCGCTGCCACTCGTTCTTCTTTTTTTTGCGCCTGGAGCCGAAGAAAAGATGGGAAAGCTGAAAACTGGATGGCTTCGCGTTCAGATGGTAGGGAGAAAGTTTAAATGACTCATGGAGAGACTCTTTCGAAAATTCTCTCCGCGCTGTTCTTTAAGTTTCTGTTTTCTCGATGAGAGTGAGAAATATAGAGGAGAGCGCGGAGAAAACGTAAGAGAGAGAGAAAATTAGTAACCACGGCCTCTCTCGAAAGCGTTATTTTTCATCCGTTTTCTACGCGCACGCAGTAATGCAATATAGTCGCTACACGAAGTAACGCTCGTATCGCGATTCATTTTCGAACTTAAATTAAGTCACATAACTCGAGCTATTAATACTGCGCAAGTTGATGTCGCACACGCGAATGAATGCCATGAACAATGAATCATTATTCTTGTCATGCTTGACAGTGAAAAAGGTTTTTACTTTTTCTATAAAAAAAAAATTTTAAGAAATATCATTCCAAACAAATTTAAGAAAATAAATATTATTACACACAAATTTATGTGTGAATCAGTCTTGAAAAATTTTATTCAATATTAACTTCTTCTCTTTTGCAAGGGAATATATTTTTATAACGTTAGCCATCACTGTCGGCAAGAAAAGAATTTTGAGAGGTAACTAATATCGCAGGACATATTTCGAGCATCGATTTTCTCAATAGAATTTCAATCCACATTCCAGACGGAACGATCGTGCCACGGAAAAATGACGGAAGTACCACGTATGATCGAGCGTCCCTTTGCTGGCAGAGGATCCTTCCAGGATATCATCCAGTCGAGCGATTTCGACCGCGTGTCGTAATAAGGAATCGACAGTGACGAAAATCAAAGTGACATTCGTCGAACGACGCCGACGAATTCGACTGACGAGCGAAGAAATGCGAAATCCGTCCCTCAATAGATTATAGCTGGCGCGAAACTTCAATCATGCATCCATGGCGATTGAGTTTACGGGATTCGAGGACGCGCGTAAGAAAAAAAAAGTCTTCTCACAAACTTTCATTTCTTTTGAGACTCTTGCTCGTCAACAACGATAATCCGAGATATTTCGACGGGTGATCGTGATAAAAACGAGTATAGTGAACGAAAGTTGCGAGTTTCGGGGAAAACATTCAACAATAAAGTGTAAAACGCGAGTGATATGTCACGCGCAGTGTATGCTAAATCGTGGTCGTTAAAAATATTTCTCGTTCTTTAAAAACTATTAACTTACCGCGAAATAAGCGACACGGACGGCAAATGCGTGCATACATCGACGTATCCGGCGACGAAGTTGACGGTGGCAGGTCCCGGTGACTTCGTAGATAGAAAAAGGAGGAGAGGATGGAGAAGGATAGGCATTACCGAGCTTACGAGGGCTTCAAGCCGGCGAACAACGGCAATACCTCGTCTCTGAAGAGATCGACGTCGGAACGCTCCAAGTCGCAACAGTCTCGTCAAGTGAGATGTCTGTGTTTCGGCGGTGTGCCGGACAAAGCCAGCCAGCACTCCTTCTTGAAGGGTTTTATGATAAACCTCGGGATATGCGCCCTTCTGGTGGCCTATACCCTCCTGGGCAGCTTCATCTTCCTGGCTATCGAGGGTGGGGCCGACGTTGGTCTACAACAGAGAACTCTCGCCACGACGATAGCCGGAAATCAGCATACCAGGAGAAACACCAGTGCTTGGCTGAAACAAGTAAGAAAAGAAAATTTCTATAGCTTTGTATATGTTATATTTAAATTCTTTTTACAACATTTATTTATTAATATATATTTTTTCATGATAAATACTGTTACATTTTTAATATAAGCAGGAAAATATTAAAATACATGTATCTTTAAATTTCTCTTTTTATATATGTATATAATTTTTCATTTAATCTAATCGAATATAATTACGCGCGGAAAGCGAAGTTATTTTATTCTTTGATAATAAAATATTAAAAATTACAATGCATGCATAAAAATTATTATTGCAATGCATGCATAAAAATATATTAATTAATTATGCATAAAAATTCAGATCCTTCAAAAATTTAAATCCTTAATAGAAAATGCGAACAAAAAAAAATAGAATTTTCTGCAAAAATCAAAATACCTACACTTTCATTAAAAAGAAATCTCTCTCTCTCTTTCTATCCTTTTCATTAAATGCGCGCATCTCCAAACATCCGCCACGTTACACGGCTCGCGCGAAACTGATCTCGCAATCGCAATATCTCGCACGAGAATCAGTTTCGCGCGAGACGCGCAACGTGGTGGACGTATGGAGATGCGTGCGTCTAATAAAAAGGATAGAAAGAGAGAGATTTTTTTCGTCGAGCCCGTTCACTCTTGGCTGTGAAGTTAGGTTGCGCTGTCAGTTGGCGATACCGCTGCGCAGAGTATTGTGGTCGGTGGTGGGGATCAGTCTCACTCAAAACGTGCAGCGTATTAGACGCATGGGATGCTCGCATCTAATGGAAAGAGTAGAAAGAGAGAGATGCTTCGCCGGGCTCTGTTCACTCTTGGCTGTGAAGTTAGGTCTCGCCGTCAGGTGGCGCCACCTCGCAGTCTTTGCGGTCGGTGGTCAGTGGTAGCGTCAGCGATTGGCAATTAGTCTCGCGCAAGACGCGCAACGTGATAGATGTATGGAGAGAAAATGTGCGAGTCTAATATGGAAGTGCAGGTATTTTGATCGAAAGATTTTTTGTAGAAAATTCTATTGTTATGTTCACATTTTCTATTAAAGATTTAATTATTGAATTTTTATGCATAATTAATTAATATTTTTATGTATTGCAATAATAATTTTTATGCATACATTGCAATTTTATTGTATGTAATGCAATATACGTAATGCATTATATGTCCATATAAGTCCATTTTGCTATCTTCACAATAATTAGGGAGAAATTAATTAGAAAAGATCGACGCGAATATAATTGCGGAACGAGAAGAGACATTCCACGGTTATATAATACGTTTATTATCAGAACAGAAATCAAATTATAGGTTATGAAAACCGCATGGCTATACGAAAAACACATAACTAGACAATTATTCTCGAGGGAATTCTCAAAAAGTTGTAGAAATATTTCTTAATAACGGTATAACGTATAACAAGTGCGATCGGAGTAAGAATAATAGAAAGAGAATAAACAATATTTGTCGATACGCTATTATAAGCGCGTCACAATCGTTGCTGTTATTGAAGGACATAAGCCGCGAACTTGTTCTTGCTTCTCTTTTCCTTGAGGAGCAACAAACAGTCGGGAGGCACCAGCTCTCGATTTATCGTCACGTCTCCGGTTTCATTCCGCTTTTCTACCTGAGGTGACCTCAGTGAACCCGAAGTCAATCGAATTATCGGTGCGTTCTGGCGCGAGCGCTCGTTTCAACGAAGTTTTATCGATCGCACTTCCTTTTCGCTATCCTTACACTTTGAAGGAAAAGCGTAGTCCCCGAAGACATCGGCACAAAGGATGCTGTCTGTTACTTCCGGCCAATAATAGCGAACAACGGATGATTGTCTCGATAGCAATGGGCCATTGACAAATGAATGAATATTCGCGTTCTCTCTGTAAAATAATTCGATCTTAATCATCATGATTTTAATCGTTGTGAAAAGACATTTCTCTATTGTACTTTATTGATTTGCTCTCTCTCTCTCTCTCTCTCTCTCTCTCTCTCTCTCTCTCTCTCTCTCTCTCTCTCTCTCGGACGAAACTCCTAAATTTCTTTACGTTGCGATCCAATGAGATTGCACATAAAATAATAAAAATAATAATCGCAAATTTCAATCATCACACAATATATAAACCGCGAAACATGTGTCGTTGCATTTGTGACCATTTAACATATGTTAATTAACGAGCTCGCACGTGTGACATATGTCAATTGCAATCTTAATACCACAAATTAATTCTCCACAGTGACAGTCTACCTGACAATATTTCCAACGTCGCCTAATTAATAACTCTCCGTGTGTTCCAGCTTAATCACGAGGCCCGAGCGAAGACCGTAGAGAGCATATGGATAATCACGGAGCATTTGAACATTCTCTACCGTGAGAACTGGACGAGGCTGGCTGATCAGGAGATCGCGCGGTTTCAGGAGCAACTGGTGAAAAGGATCACCGAGGACATGATGGCGACCCAGAATGCCGGGACTTATACCGGGAGTTCCGCCAGCGAGACCGTAACGGAACGCCGTGTGCCAGAGTACGAATGGAACTTTGCAAAGGCGTTCCTCTATTCCCTGACAGTGCTCACCACCATCGGTAAGTTTTAGATGCAATTAATTAATTATACGTCGCGCATACATGTATACCCATTTCGTCCGCGCTTTAGCGCGCGCGTCTCCCGCTGCGTTCCCGTAAACGTAATGAGATGTTCTAGCAGATTAGAACCGTAATGAAATAACGATGTTACGTGACTATGCCTCTGATAACAGAAACGCATTACGATTTTCCTTCTTTAACTACGTTAAATTCTCTAATGCGACAGTATACATTTTCTTGATATTTTGTTTATTATCCTAGAAAAAAGTACGATTATAATATTGAATTAAAAATTTACAATATATATATAATAAGAAAATCTCGCTAACAAGATAACGAGAATAGAAATTATATAAATTGCACGTCATATTTTTTTTATGCACAATCGCAGTAATAGCATGATAAACAACGGCATACAATCAGTATCAGCAAGCATTTGCGCCGTAATTACAAAGTGCACAGATGATGTTTGCTTTCCTTGTGCGATTTCCTTTCCGCGGAAGCACTGTACATGTGTACGAATACGGTATAAGCTCATGCGAAAGGAGCGCTGGCGCAGCAGAATATTTGTACGTAATTAGTAAGCTAGGAAGAAAGACAGAGGAAAGACATTGGGGCGTACAGACGAATAATTAGTCGAATCAAATACTGCGTCAATTAACTCGCTGTGCTAGCTAGATGAATAATGCTGGAACGCCGAGTTAATTTAATTCTTAATTAGATTTAAACATTTTTTTAAAATTCCATTTCATTAATTTGCAAATTTTTATACATCTCTCATGCGCATCAATATTCAATACTTTAAGGTAAGTCATTCGCAATTTAATTTCTCATTCCTTTTAATCGCTTTTTCTTTATTATAATAAGGAAAACGCGTCATAGAGTTTCATTGAATTTTGCAACAATCTTTTGCAAAAAAAAAAAAATATAAAAAATTTGATTGCATCGCAAATCGTGAATAAAAGAAATTCTTTATGATTGAATAAACCTTCTCTGCTAAGGTAAAATAATTGATCGAGGCGCGGTTTACAAAAGAGAAATCATCAATACAAATCGAGAGTACAAAAGTGTAAAATAATATGCTATCAGTTTTCGGGACAAAGTCCCCACATTAGCGTATAATGTCCGCCCTAATGTAAATGCGAATCTGTTGGCCACTTAGGAGGCGATGCTTCGCTTCGTTCTATGACGAGACCTCCGACAATTTCATTGCTTCCGACTTAATAGCGCTCGAAGCGAATGACGTCACGTCTGACCGTTTACTCTACTTATTACTGAAACGGATTGAAATTTCATAAGAGTCGTTGGATATTAAAAAAAGAAGGAAATAATGGGCAAGAACATTGAACGGCTTATCGAATTATCGATAGATATGCTTTTTCTTTTTAAATGCTTACTTAACTTCCTCGGCAGATTCGAGATGACCTCGTTCAATACTACTGATATACTACACTATTCGCAATATTCGAGTTAATCTAATCCCGCATAATTTGTTCGTTTTATTTTGCATGATTTATATTATTTTTTCATTAAATGAGAGAATAAATCAATTTAAAATAGATTTAAATTATAATAAATGTTCTTATATTATGTTATAATTTTAAATAATTATTTTGAATATAATTTCAAAGATTTTGAAAATTATCAATGATTATTTTAATGTCGTTTTATAGCAAAAATATTGCACAAGAAATATTTTATACCAATTTGTTGGAAATAATTGTTAAATATAGTTTATATATATATATATATATATATATATATATATAATGTTTTCCTCATCCGCAGAATGCGGAAATGCTGAATCCCCATTTGAAACTCCCTTTAAATTCCACGTTTTATGCATCTACGGAAAACATTGAATGACTAGGAAACTCCGTGCGCGGATACCCTTTTTACCGAGGCGGTTTAAACATATGCTGCGCCGCGGCTAGGTACTCGGGAATTAATATTTCGTAACTCGCGTCGGCTCCTGTGTTTATAGAAACGGGAAATGGAAGGGAGGGAGCTAGGCGATTGATCGTTGGCTACGAAACACGTAAAATCCCGAGGGTCGCGTAGTACAGCATCCGCAATTTTCGCCGGCGATGTAGGATATAGGAACGGGCGTAATATGCGCACCCACGCGGTGGCATAATCGCGAAGGGGAACACACACGCGCGTGTGTCCCATGAATTTTAATATAAATTTTAGCACGCGCGTGTGTGTTTTTCGCGTTTATTGTTTGCGATAGATAGCGTGCCGGCCATTCGAGGACGAAGAGATAACTCGTCGTTAAGAGGGAAAGAGATCAGAGTGATCAGTTATTATCCCATGGGTAATCTGAAGATCACAAATATTGTTTTCGAAATTAGAACTGATTCATATTCGATCTTGCTCAGTATCCAGGTGTTTCCTTTCCCAATTTGTTGCACAACCATGACCCCGTACAACACAATACCAACAGCCTCCTATACGAGAGTTGAGCTGTTGGCCGGCAGCGGGATCAATAACGAAACAGCTTCCGACAGGAAAGCGGCATAGAAAATTAATCCGTTCCGGCCAAGTTTGCTCCCGCATCTCCCTAATGTGACTGTCTCTACCTTCTTCGCACATCGCGTGCATGGTTTTTCTAAATAAAAAAAAAAAACTATTTCGCCTGTTCTCGTCTTTCTCCTTTTTTGCGTACAGGGGCGCGAACGTACGATACAACTATCTGTCGTTAATCGTGGTTTTCTTTTATCTTGTTTTTTTTTCAGCATCGCATAGTAGTTAATTACGAGAAGTATCCCGGTACTTTTTATCGGCTTGTCCGAGCACGAAAATATTGTTCAGCGAGTCAACTACGTACCGCGAGTCGGAAAACTTCGTACCAGCATAATACTAAGCGGATGCTATCATTCGTAACTTTCCGCGAACAAAAAAATAACCGGACATATCAACCGGACAAATGAGAGGAAAACTTTTTCTTCGCGACGTGTACATTTCTACGTATTCAACCACGAGTTGAGCACGTAAAATCAACTCAAATGAAGTTTTAATTAATATATATATATAATCGCTATAAAATGTAGCTATTGGGTGTACGTGTAGCAGATGAATTATTGTTTCTTGTATATTTCATACAAAGCCAATTTAATCGTAATAATGTGATTTATTTATGCTTTAATTACGTTTCACTATTAAAAAATTTAGTTGAGGGAAGAACTTTTAAACGGTGAAAAATCCCAAAGTTTTCTTTAGCTGTATCCATTGACAACACAGGGTTTTGTTTGTGAACGGTAGAATTTTTTGGGAGCACACGATTGTACGTTCTATTGGCAAAACAACGATGTTCTATTGAGAATGCGCAAACACATCATGGGGATGAGTAAACAACTCCAAGCACGTAGACGAAGGCGTCCTTTTTTAGGACAACACTTTTCCCACCCTCTCATCGCGTTTGGATAGTTTATCGTTTAAATTACGGTTAAATCTTGACACGAAAGTTTTGCCAATCTTTGCCGACCCTAAGAAATTAGGCAAGGATTTGAAGACAGAAATAAATAACATCGTTAAAAACACGATGGATATTCTTGAATATAGATTAAAGCGATTTAACAAGAATTAAAATAAAACATAGTTAGGGAACATTTACACATTCACACACACTCACACACACATACACACGCACAAGAAGGCAAAGATGTATAGATTGCTTTGTTGTTTTTTTATGATATTTGTGAAAATAATAAATTGTTATTTTACTCGTTAATAAAAATTATTGTAGCGTGCTAATATTTAAAAGATTACTGTACACAAATTTGCTGCATCGTAATTTAATTAATTTTCTGCTTTAAAATTATATTGCATTTTTAATAGAAATTTGGCACGAAAACGCAAGTGTTCGTTTGGCAAATATGTGAAAATTGTCTTTTCTGAACAAGCTTTTGCCAAGCTATCAGTATAATCAATATTACAAAATACATTTATTTAATGAATTGTATCTCAGTTTTAAAGAATTATTTTATTGAAATATGTTTATGCAAATTATAATTGTTGCTGCTTTATTATAATCACAAAATTCGTTAAACTCGATAAATAATTCTCTGCAAACATATAGAATAATATATTTATATATTACTTAAAATATATAATAATATGAACAATTAAAAGATTTTTTGTCGGTGTCTAATTTTATTATGAAAAATTATAATAATCTTTTTTTTTAAAATTCACACAATAATGCTATTTCTCTTACAGTATGTGTATACATTTACGATATAAGTGTATCATTATGAAAAAAATAACGAAATCTCTCACACACATACATATACAAAGAGCACAAAGAAATTATTTTAAATTCACTTTGAAGCGAGATGTTCTCGAAAAGCATATAACTGTTCTGCGGAGACAACAAACTTGCGCAAACATTCAATCTTTCAAAATCTTAACTCTCTCCTTTTGATTTTCTATTCTTCGAGTCTGCGTTAGACGCGGTCCGTAAGTTTCCTTCTTTTCTACTTTACCCACTACACTTCCCTTGCTAGAATTCTATCCCGGCTCAGTGGCACATAATCCAGTTTACGTATCGCAAGAGACGAATCATCCGTTTGCATTTCACGATATGAGGTCGCATGAATATTTGGCCGCTTGCCGCTCCGCGGATAAGAGTTACGTATTCAGAAAATAGTTCGAGCGCCATCGTAGCTGGACGTGGACCAAGGAAGTAACACGGCACCCCGGGAACTGGACTGTATTCTCTAAAGAGATTCCTCGTTTGATCTACTTACGTATCCTAATCCGCGTTATCCCCTATGCGCACACGTATACGAATTTTCCTATTGCCATCTTCCCAGCGTATAGCGTTATCACCATTCGCAACGATCCCTATCGTTTATGGCAAATCGATTCCTATTGTGAGAGCCGGGATATGAATGAAGCAGGACATAGGTGGATGTGTATATTTTTATCTATACTTCGCGCAATTCTCATCTCCGTGAAATCTTTTCACTGATACAGAATACACAATTTTCAAGGGGATAAAAAATATATACCTTTTGAAAAATGAAATAAATATTTTATCTCTTTTTGCTGATAACACATAGTATGTGCCCATACGTATATTTTTTTTTTCGAGGTTTATACTGCTATGAGACTGAAGCGTTTCTAGGATTCCATTAATCATCTCGAATAATTACTTTCGCAGCACATCCACCGATGTATTTCACGCGCTGCAAAAGTATATATGTGTTCGCGTATCTGTTGTAGTACACGAGGACAGTAAGCTTCATCTCGCAACGATGTGACAGTCGGCTGTTGCCAGTCATATGCCACTGTGTTTTTTTTTTCAAACATCCTCTTTATCTTCCCTTTCGGAGTTGTCGCAACTTTAGGTTGACCGAGAAGAGCAGACGTGATTTTGCGACCGTCTTAATGACGGCGGAATGAAGGAGGTGGTGAATTTTAATCAGAAGATCCCCGTCGCTCTAATGGATTGCTAGGCGCGAAGGGACGCCGACTAATCACAATTTGTCGCCCGTTTCGGTTGCCCACGTTACCCGATTGGCGTAGCTTGCTCTCTGCTCGTAACTCAAGCTTCGGATCAATTTTACATCGGATTGTGTTTCGTGCAAATATATAGAATTGAAATCTAATCAATTTTTACATAAAGTGTGGAAAATATACTATTCCTTCTTATTATAACTTCAATAAGAAATCATAAACATAGTTGATAGATATGCTATCTTTCCTCCGCTCAATTATTAATTAATTACATCTCATCGCATTTTATCAGAATGTAAGGTAAATTTTGACAAACGTCTCTGCTTTGGAAGAACTCTTGACGATTGATACGCGAGAATAAGAGAATGTTTAGAATGGCTCGAACTTTGACCAATAGCAGCACCTCTTTAAACTTGGTACCATTATTACAAGCTCCGAGCGTAGCGTAAGGATTAATCGAACCGGTGATAAGAACAGACGAAGTGGAGAGGCGGAACGTGCGCGTGGAGTTCGAAAAAGCGGTAAGGAAGTCCCGGAGTGGCAAAGGGCGCACCTACCACGTCTTCACGTTGCACGAGATTCGAATCACGCCTGTCTCCTCCCTCGTTTTCCCTCGTATTTTCCTCTCTCCCTCCTTCCTTTTCTTCCTTCTTGGCGCGCAACTCGTTTCTCCCCTTTCGGGCACGTCAGCCTTCTTTCAGACATCCTCCATCGTCTTCTTTACCTCTTCCGCCACTATCGCCGTGAAATTGCTATTTTCATTTTCTATTTTCACCAGCTTTCGCAAACGAACCAATAGATCGTCTACCGTTGATCCTGGTTCTACTGCAAGTCCGACTTTTAGTTTGCACCTTTTCGTCTCGTTCAGCAACCGAGAGTGAATGAGAGTAATACGCAGTAGATAATTAATACAAGATTAAGATTTTATATTTAATATCACGCGTATAACGTACCTACGATTTAACGATATTCCGGCTAATAGCTGAAATGACATTATTTTGAGCGAAAAGAAATGTTTTCAACTTGTCTCTGTCTGTGTTAAGAAATGTGACATCGAATAACACACAAGTCACTGTAAATAAGATGAACAAAGAAGTTTCACGTTGAATGGCATCACAATACTATTACGGTCGCATACGTCCTGACGTTTAGCATATTGTATAAAGAATGAAATTTTCGCTTTAGAAAGAAAATGTTCGCAATCGGCGCCGAAACTACCTTCGATTTTTCGAAACTCAATAGCCGCCGTCATAGTGCAGGCTACGTGACGCTTTTGCAAAGACCCAAGATCTGTTAGACGCACAATCATCAATAGCAAATGGTCATATCAATCGGTATCTCCGTAGTGGATATATCCAGGCTTCGACTTGCTCCGTGCAGTACATACAAATGAAGCGAAATTTGTGTGCTAGGTCGAATCGGCTTTGCAGATTTTACTGACGCTGCATTTTGTCCTATTCTACAGTTTTCGGGCACACACAGTTTGGAATACATTGCCCCCGGAGAAATTTGGGCAACGCTCGGAATACTATATATTTAGCGCGCGTGCGTGATTCCTGAATTAAATTGAATTTCCTCTGACTCACCTCTTTCATTATCAAAATCGTCGCGCATTCCCAGAATAAGAAACGAAACGCAATCAGCTTATCCTTCTAATCGAAGAGGTCCTTATTCAATAATTTCATGGAGTTCCCGGCGAGATATCATAAAGTTAACGAGAGAAACTTTCCTCGCGAAAGACAGAGAGAGAGAGAGAAAGAGGGAAAAGCGCCAGTAGATCGACTCTCGTACAAAACTGCAGCTCATTATCGCGAATCCGATAACCCGTTATTGGTGAAGTGAGAAGAGGAAAATAATGAAAGAGAAAGAGAGGGAGAGGAAGGGAGAGGGAGAGAGAGACAGTCTAGCCGGCGTGCAGGAAATGTTGTCACTTTTATTTCCCATCGCGTTTCTCCCCGAGAGAAATAGCGGCAGTTCTCTTACATAGCAATGGCGACGATAGTGTATATCCCCCCCAGACGTCGACGTCGAATGCCACGGGAAGATGGATATCCTCTTTTTCTCTTCTCTTTCTCTCCCTTCCGCGGAAATGGTAATATATACGAATGATCGATCGTCGCTGGAGTGGAATCGGGCACGTCTTTGGGGTATATTTTTTAATCTCGTTGTACGGCCCGCGTAACGTTTTCCTCGTCTCTCCTCTCCAGAGCTCGTAGATAACATTTCGATTGCATATTTACATATTTTCTCGATAATTCATCGATAAATTAGAGAACTAACGTAAGATTATGGATTATAAATATGGAAGAATTGCAAATGACGGATAATTCCGCGTTGAAATCAAAGCTCGAATCCCGACGATAGTTTTCGATCCACCTAATGATATTCAAAGTGAAAGTTAAATTTCGCGTATATAATCGATTATTTATTTCTTGATATCTTCCTTATTTTTGTATTTGCCTCGTATCATTTATACGATGGTATTAAACGCAGAATTCTAAAGTTGACTGAGTGCTATGTTTCAACCTTTCTTTGCGATGCACCATTTTCTTTCATTCCCGACGTGTTTAACGGAAGATAATTTTATAAATGACTGTTATATACATTATGATGTGATATATCGAGCACAGAGATGCGCGTTTCAATCTACGTACTTTATACCTGTTTAACTTTCATGAAATTATAATGAAGCAGTTTTATGATTGATTCTTGTTCTTTCGTCGATTATGACTTATTTCTCTCTTCGATATAATTTTCTAACAAAATTGAGAGAGACACAATTTTTACTGAATTATCTATTCCGGCTCTAATACGTATACACTATATTCGTATAAAGAAATGCCAAGAAATTCGCAAGAACGATAGAAAGAAAACGGAAAACGAGAAAACTCGCGGCTGATTAATGCGTCACGCCTTTAACGGGAAAACAGAGAACCCATGCAGCTTCCTCTCCAGCGCAGCGAATATCTAATTACACTTGGAAATTATTTTTCCCCTCGAAAAGTAACGACCCAGTTATGCTGTTATTATTAATGTCTGAGTTGCACGGGCGAGAACGACTTTCGAGCTATCGCACGAGCCCCATAAGACGGCGTTTGTCTTCTAGATTATACGCTCGTTTCTCGCGTATGTCTTTTTTCCCTCGTAACGTATCGAATAATGCAGCCGTTTATGAATGAAGAGCCCCTGGGAATATCGTAATTGCAATACATTAACATTTCGCGATGCAATCTTTCTTTTTTTATCTCTCGTAAATTTAGCTGAAGAAAATTAATAATTTGATAAGTAAATTCAATAAGTTCGATTTGAATTTTTAGTTTAACTTTTTCTTAATTACAAAGGGATATAATGGTTTATTTCATATGATAATAGCTCCTTTAACAGCGAAACGTTAATACAGTAACGTATACGCGTTCTTAATATAAAATTGGATGCTCGGGCAAAAAAGCGTATACCTTGCCCGGTAAAAATTGTAATCGCGTTTAAAGCGAGCCTCGCATATGTAGCCGCGAACGTATTGTATATTCTTTTAGCCGCTCCATATTTCGGCATAATCTTCTCAATAAAAACTTCACTGCGTAATCCTTCGTGTATATCGCGCGGGTGTGTGAACGTATCTCGCAGTCTACCGACGGTTCGCGTGTTGATCCTTTTTAAATCCATTTACGACAAGGCGGCCGCATAAATTCATAAGTAATGAGGAAATGCGCCGAGCGAGATAGGAACGCGAGGCGGAACGACAGAAAGCAGAAGCGCGGACCCAGCACGCGCCTGCACACGCTGCTGCTTACAAAGGCAAGGCTAGCTGGCATCTATAAATCTGAAGCCGGTGCTTGAGGGAGATAGCGTACAACGCGGACGAAATTTTCGGACATTAAGCAGCGGGCGGAGAATGGATTTTTCATGTTCCACCTAAAAATTCACGTTTAATGTGAATCAAAATATCAAGAGTCATTTCCTACCTAATGTTTGTTCTCAAATTTTTCTCAAGTCTCTCCTAAAAATTATATACACATAAGAGAATAATAGGCAGTATAAAGAAATATGTATAGTTAGGGATGTAAGTTATTAACTCCATAATTTCTTAGCAATTGTATTTATGCAGATTAAAAATGCATGAAAGTAAAGAATATGTATTTGGCGCGATGGTTGATTAATCTTGTTGTTAGCATAATTATTTTCTCGGATAGCTTCGTCTCTGGCTATTTTGAATTTGCTTTCACGTTGCACAACGATGCAACATGGTAGCCGATAATACATAAACTGGCTTTTCTCGCATGACACACGTTACTACGTTTTGACAACGTTAATTTCGCTGCCTGTCGCCCACAGCTCGCGCGCGCGAGCAATTTTAATTGCGTAATTGTTGCCTTTAACTATCGTGTCAGCAAGTTGCGACCCATCGGATGAGGCTAGATTAATTATCCATCTCTGGTGT
Organism: Prenolepis imparis; assembly: GCF_030444845.1. Lineage (NCBI taxonomy): Eukaryota > Metazoa > Arthropoda > Insecta > Hymenoptera > Formicidae > Prenolepis > Prenolepis imparis. The sequence continues at coordinate 12,105,470 of NW_028141168.1, read as the reverse complement.
GAATAAATACGTCCACTCGGCGTTAGGTTCAATCATTATGATCAATCGAAGATCCTATCAAGGCCGTCGCGATCGCTCGCTCTTCTCGATTGCGCTCGATTTACGTGCAAGGAAACTTCAAGAAAGACACGGTTTCGCCTGCATTTGCTTACTCCCGTACTTCTAGCGTAAAGTGTACGAATGGCGTCCACGTTCGCGCGTGTTAGCTCTTCCAACTACTCGCGAGTATTGCTCCTCGAAACTCTCTCGCTAGCCCGAAGTTGAAACACGAGACAAGCATTCGGCCGTCGTCGTCGTCGTCATCGTCGCCAAGCAGTTGAAAATAGAACGTATACCGAGAGGAGTAATTAAACCCGCTAATGCAAATGGATAGCAGGCGGCGGCGGTGGCGGCGACGAGAGCGGAAAAGGAAGAACGGCGAAGGAAGAGAACCTGGAGAGAGAGTAGAGATTCTAGACAGAGAGCTGTGCGTCCTGAGCAAGGACGATCTCTCTCTGTGAAAGTTGCCTAGCCCCCCCCCCCCCCGCAGACTCTCGCACGGTTACGGCACCGTTGGAAATATAGGCGAAATATGCTAAGAGCTAACCCGGGGGAGCGCTCGCGGTCTTAGCATAACAACGTCCTGACATTCGGCGCAAAACTTCTGAATATGCACGAGAGACGCTCGGAATTAAAACGAGATCCAGCTCGCGTCCTCCGCGCGATCGATTTACGAGACGCGAGCTTCTCCATTTACAGACGATCTCTACCTATCCATCTAAACCTCTACCTATCCATCCAAACCCCTTCCTCCTTCTCTGTCCTTTTCGCGAGAAGAGTATCGACGAATATCGGCGAAGAACATCTTTCGGGGGAGGGTTGTTAGAGCAACTCGCGCTTGTGTGCGTTCAAATCCGATGGACGGAGGACTCGAGGACCGTGAGCAAAGTTGTTAACGATCCGGCATTGCGTGTGAGTTCGAGTTTCCAACGGATTCATTTGTCGCAGGACTTTGGAACGGGGGAGTCAAGCTTTGAATCGCTACGAAAAATGATAGGACGGAGAGAGAGTGTACTGACCGATAATACGTTGTAGAAACGTTGCCATTCGCATCTGTATGTTCTGCCCCTTTTGTTGCTGCAAAGTTGTTATATGTGTGCATCGGATGCATTTGTCGAGCTTGACAAATGTACAGGAAACTCCACGCACATTTCTCGTTACATCATTATTTTCCCGTTATAAGTTCTTTCATCTGCAATATAGGAGGAGAGATTGTATACAAATTTTTATTGAAAGATATAAACTGCATATTGCGATCACGTTTATTTGACATTCGACTTTTTCATCAAATATGCTATATTTTATATCGTTTTATGTCTGCTTATGCCTCTTCAAAAAGTAATTAACTTTTCTCGAATAAATCGAAAATAATCGAAAAAAACCGCGCGTATCTCGTGGATGGATCTAAAAGTGATAGGGATAAGGTGGTGACATTTTATGTCTTAATCTAGCCGCGAAGAAGCCGAAGAGACGGCGGCTGCTAAACATCAGATTTAACATAGAACCATTAACATGGCAATGGCGGTTGTTACGGTGGTCCCGCGTACACGAACGAACTTTGTTTCCAACGACAAGTACAACTATCCACGAGAACGAGAGAAGAAGTTGTATACCCTGGAGAATACATTAAGAGCGCAATCCCCCTCCGTTCCCGGAAACTCACCCCGACTGTAAGAGCGGCACGATTGACATTTCAATTTATAAATGAGACATAAGCGAGCTTTTCTATACGCGTCGCAACGATTACTCTAAGCAACGGCATTGTTACATCAATCTTGGTATAAAATAGCATCGCGCAGTTGAAACAATAATAATGCAAATGACGTTAATTCGCTTTGTGGATAACTTATTAATGAGACAACAAGATGAAGATAATAGAGAGTAATTGCAGCAAAAGAAGAGAAGGGGGGATACGCATAGTATAAACATTAATAACGCTGTGTTTATATAAATTAATTAATTTTATCTTGCCGCGTAGTAGTAAATCTTTGCACAATACGTATGCAAATTTTCTATTTGTTATAAGCTCGGTATAAACTGATAGAGTTGTAGCAATCAACTTGAATAATCACAAAAATTTGGATATATAAGCGCATATAATTTGCCAGTTATTCGATAAAACGGTGGATATGTAAAATACAGTTATTGCTCGGAATAATGTATCGATGTAGCCTAGATAAATATATATTTTAGAGCAGGATAATGAGATCGCGCGCGGAGTTCATTGTTTCATTTCGAACTGAAATTATAATCGATGTCGGGATATGAGGCTACAACGCGCTATCGATTTCATGCGCGTACAACTGATCGATCGAAAACGATAACTTTCCTTCGTACGCGACGTCATTTCGCGTTGCCATAAAAAAAATAAAAAACGTCGAGCCCGGCGCTCTCTCGCCGGGACCCACTCGCATATTTTGCATCAGATCGAGAAATTATTATCGACCATTCAATCTGCAATTTACTGACGGCCCATAAAAACACGCGTCGGAGACGAAGCCGTCGAAAGTTGTGGCGATAAAAATCAAATGACGTTGTTAAAAAAATATATATACCCACCCCCTCTTCCTCTCTCCTCCTCCTGTCAGGTCGCGAGACCTGGCGGAAAAATCAGTCGCGTAAACCGCGTAGTTGTATGCTCCAAATGAGTCAATCTGCCAATGACGCGACGATGTTGATGTAAAAGCAAAAAAATTTAACGATCTCGACACAAAACCGCTTTCGTATCCCTTCCCGCATTTCGTAATCGCGCAATTTCGACGATTAAAAAACCACCCTTTTATCGGCGCCCCCATTCGAGAGTTTATGCTCGTGCTAGAGCGCACCTGACGGGCAGTACATTACCGTCCGCGCTGAGTGTCGGATTCTGAAATAATTTCGCGTTTTCGATAAAAATTTATTTCCCCTGCCGCGCGTCGAATGCACGTATGCGCAATCGAAGCGACGAATAGCATCCGGGGAGGAGGGGAGAGCTCATCGAAATTATTCACGGTCTATTTTTAGTACGAATCCAAGTGTGTCGTCCGAAATTGTTACATATTTCGATCATATGATTCAAGAAAATGTAATATCGTTAATTTAATAACGAAAACTCGATCCTACGCTCCGAAATGCAAATTTAAATTTGACTAGAATTCGTTCAGTTGAATAATTTCTTTGATACTGATGACGCGTGTTGCAACGTGTCATCTGGAGCTGATTAAAGCGAATGCACGCCGGTAAAAAAATTCGCTCGCGAAAGAATTCCTTAAATACGGAGGTGTAGAAAACGACACGCGCACAAGACAACCTTAAACGTTTTCATTGATCCCCCGCGGTCGAGCGGACAGATGTGGTCTGCAGCTTTCGCTGCGTTTACTCCCAATTCATTTCCCGAACCGCAACAATCGACAGAAGTGTCAGGGGCGCGATACCGTCGATGGAGGAAAAATCGAACGCAGCCCCCGGCGGACCTGATATAGTTCCGCGAAACGCTTCTTTAATACGGCGATATAGCGCTTGTTGGAAGTTATCTTGACGTTTGGAAGATTCAGCTCTTTCTTCCACGGCAATGTCTCTTGCTGGATCTCCTCTTTTAACTCTCGCAGCCGTCATTTCCACCCTTCGCGCCATGATCGCGTCATCATCGTTTTTATTCACCGAATGTAATTCTACGGAACGATCTGTTTGTCACACAAATAGAAACGACGACGTGTCGCGTAATCTCGCGGTATCATTATACCGTGAGATGGGGAAAAGATAGAGGGAAAGAGAGAGAAGGGTAGGAGAAAATGTGCGGTTGACGCTGCGAAAGTAACGACGGGATCAAAGTTGATTGGAGAAAATGTCGGCAGGGCAGATATGAATAGACTCCCCGTTGCGCGATAATAATTTGAGGCATGTTCCGCCAATGGTTGGCGCGTGAATAACTCGCAGATCCGGTAATTGCCTATCCGATACAAAATCGATGTCAAAGAAAGACTGGCAGGGGAGGAGAACGTGCGATCGAAAACGCGCGTGTAGGGAAAACACAGGGGGATGTTGGTGCCGCGATTTATTATTCCGACACTCGCGCCCACTCGCTGCTTTTACGATCCACCATATTTCTTGCTGTAAAGATTACCGAAGTGTTGGATCCGAAAGATTGATAGCGCTAAGTGTGTTGTCCAACGAAAACAGAGGAGGCCGAGAGCGTGATGCTCTCGATGTGGCCACGCTACGCCAATAACCATGTGTTTCGTCGGCGGTTAATTACTCGATAAAACTCGCGCAGGTTGCCTCCGAACATTCGTTATTCTGGTCGCGCTGGCTGTAAATACTACAGAGGCGTGTCTTGGCAAATTAATTGGCATTTCATCAGAGAGTAAGACAGTATCTAAAGCGTGAAATTAACGGGAATGCAATGTGCATAATTATAATTAATGGGGATTTGCGAATTGCGCCTTGGGAGTGATTTAACATATAAATACCGTGTAATTAACGCTTGGTAAATCATATAGTATATGTACGACAGATTATATTGTGCAAAAAATTATATATACTGAGTTATTGGATCTTGTTTTTCCATGAATTTATAGAAGCAGCTGAACATAAAATAATAAAATTGAAATTGAAAAACAATATCGTAATGCATCATAACGATTTATCAATAAAATAAACTCAAAATATAAATACAATTAATCGAATAACAATGGGATGTACAATTTCAATGTACATTTCCTGAAGCAATGATCCTGAAAAAAGTACGCGACCGAAGGGAAAACTTTTTCCCAAGTTTTAAAACGAATTTCACAACCAATTTAACCTTCTACTGATAGGGCTCTATATAACATCGAGGGTTGCGCGTGATCAATAATCTCGTCTTTCGAAATCAAAATTATGCGAGACCCCCTGGATAATAACTTGAAAAAAATAATTAATTTTAAAGTAAGGGAGATATGATAGAGAATTAAAGATAAAAGATTGAATAAATTCTTTCATTAAATTGATAAATCAAATTATTACGCATTATACGAAGAAAACTTTTCAATTTTCACGATATTGTTATTTTCTTTGCAAACTTTTAGTTTTCTTCGTTACTTCGTATAAAAGAATAACAATCTCATACAATTGTAACACTATCTAAAATCTTGATATTGAAAACATTGATCTGTTCGCGCGCGATTTCTCACTAAATGTTACTTTTTGCTAGTTTCTTTCTTCTTTTTCTAATTTTTATTTGCAGACCGAAATATATAATATTCAATAGAATGATCAAATATACTATCGTGATAATATAAATCTTGTCTTTTACATTTGTATAGGTATATCCAAATTAGTGAAAATGTTTTATATTGAAAAAATATGGTATATATAAAATTACATTTATATTTAATATATAGTGTTCTTTTATGTATACAGAGCAATAAAATAAATACTCGTACATTATAATACAGAATAATAAAATATATAATAAAAATAAATATATATATAAAGTAAATAAAAAAATTTTTTTTTTTAAATTATATTATTATACTGTATATATATATTGTATATTAATGATTATATAAATTTTGTAATTTTTTATACATCTTATAAACAGATGTGATTAACATTCCGCGTGTATCATTTTATGTAAAAGTTATATTCAATAATGATGAGATAATGATGAAGTTTGACAACCAGAGAGACAACCTGATTATCAGTGAATTGTAATTTACTTTGAGTAATTTTCAGGAAATATTATTGCAATTTACTTTATATTAATGTATATAAATATAGGATTGCACATATGAAACCAAATATCTCGGCAAACGGGAACCGGAGATTTGATTGATATTCGATATTTCATCCTCTATGTGATAATTCTCTGATGAGTTCGTTCGTATGGCCAATTCGTGTGCACATTTATACGCAACTCTATATCATTGATATAATTTTTTTTTGTAATAACATATAGTATTGCTATATGATCAAAAATAACTAGGATTAAAAATACAATAATCTCTTGCTTTTTTCTGATTATATAACTATATATATATTATATAATTTATATAACTATATAACTGTATAATACAATTTATATAACTAAATAATATTATATAAAGAAAATCTCTCGAGGATGTAAAGAAAGAATTGTATCGATATAAATATCCTTCTTGATTGGGGGGGAGGGGGGAATTTCGCGTTGCGCACATTTATATTTCGTTTATACGTCTCGATTTTTTATACATCCCCGATCGAAGTCTGACTCACCCCGATGCCGACCGATCGCGCGTCTTCTCTTCTCGCTCGCGTTTACGCATGTCGCCAGTAGTGTTAGTCCGGACTGGCGCGGCGAGTCTGACTATACGGTCGTCTACTTCCACTGGGTCGCCTTTTCCGATCCCCTCGCCGCACGTGGAAGTAGACTGGCTCAGAAATTGAACCGCCGGCTAGCTTTATATAAATTGCAGTATACAAAAATAATTTATTATATATATATATACATATATAATAAATTATTTTTAAGAATGTAGTTTTGATAATCTTTTAATTCTATAAAGTTTACAAAAAGATCTTATTATTGATTATAACTTGAAAATTATTTATATCTAAAAAAAATCATCTTTCCCGAAATGATCTCAAGAATCTGCCATAAGCGCGGATTTTGAGATCCTGTTTATACAAATTGTATATATGTATATAAGACATTGCATAAGCTACGAAAGATAATTACGACGGTAGTAAGAATCTTCAAGCTTTAATAACGCTTGCAAAGCTTCGTTGCCGTAAAGATTCAGATAGCAGACAGAGTGCCGAAAATCACCGTAGTTGCAGTTGCAATAGCATGTTTGCCGCAGGCAAATATTCTGAAAGTCCTTGGCGTGTCGTTATGTCGAAGGATTCTGTTGGGATATGGCGTAAAAGCGAGGCAAAGCCAAGTAGAGTGCTACCATCTTTATTTCGTGACACTCGAAAAAACCAGCTACGAATATTGTGTCGTACATACAATGTTCAAAAATGCGAAATATTTGTAGAAAATTTTTCCAACAGACACTTCGCTGCGCATGCGAAATTACACGAAATAACCATGAAGTATTCCTCGGAAGCAATTTTAAAAAGAAATATGAAGCAGTGCAAATGTATAGAAAATCAAGATGCCTTGTTGTCCTTTATTCACTTTAATATGTCGAAATGTATCTTATATAAGACAGTCACACATTTTTATATATTTAATAAATTTAATTGAAGGAATAAATAAAAATTAATATTTTATAGGGCTATTTTATCTGCATGACTTAAAAAACGCCTAAGTCTAACGTTAACAAAAATTTCATGAAAACGTATTTCATGTACACGGTTAAAGTACTAAAAGGAAGCTGTATCTTCGTTTCAAGTTACAAGTACGATAAATAGACGACACCTAATTTTCAACAGCGCTACATTTACACCTCTTATCTGGTATGCTTTCGCTCGCAGTAGAATGCGAAACGAGCTGCAACGAGCGAATCACACTTGCATGACAGTCAAGATAGATTCAAAAATTAAAATCACTCGTGTCGGTGCATACGTACAAGGAGGAGGACCGTTAATTATCCTCGGTCCATTATCTCGACGGCAAAGTCGCGAGCGACCCGACCGCTTCCGTTTCCGACTTTTATTTACGAGGCTGCTCACGCGACAGATAGAAAAACGGGCGTTTGCAAAAAAAAGAGCTCTTCATACGCGGGCTAATTCGCGGACCCTTCCTTCGACGCCGCTTCCCGAATTGCCACCTTTATTGCTGTGGCAAACAATGCAGCGGCGATTAAAACGGCGAAGCCCTCGCGCATGTGTGACCGATGTACGTGTGCATATATGCATGTGTATGCGTTATGTGCAATGAGTACAACGCGTATACACGATCGAACGGAGATTAAATGTTCATGACAAAAACCCGACGAGCTTTTTACACGTCTTCGTCGCTATTTCATGATTATTTATGGCGCGAGTATATTGCACGATAAACGACATTGGGCCGAAATTGAAAAACTGACAGGAGTTCTTTGACAGATTACCAGTAAACAGAAAATAACGTGGTGTTCGTTTAAACAAGTTTTCGCTTAAACAAGTTTGGTTAGGATGCTCGTTTAATTGGTTTTGATTACTGATTGCGTTTGTCAATTTATTGCAGTGCGCATTTGAAAATGTGATTGTAACGCTGTTATGCTTGAGTAATATTTTTAAATCGCTTGACGAAAATACCGATTTTACGTAAATTTCGGAACAACTAAAACATTTATAAATACGTGGACATTTTATGTTTTATTATACGTATAATTGACATCCTTGCAGAATAATTTTATATAGAGAAACATGCATTGTGAATATTTATATTGTTTAGAGCAAATGCAAAATTTACAAAACTGTGACATTTATATGTAATATTTTATAATTATAATTTTATATGAAACGCATTTTATATACAGTGTAACTACATTGTATTCTTTCTTCAGGATAGAGAAATGTTCTAATTAAATATGCATTTGTACAGAACAATTTTAGTTTTAAAACCGCGAACGTAGTTCTCGACTACAATTACGCTCCATCGTTATTATATACGTTTATTATTAGGCGTGTAATTCTTCTCATCTGCATATTGGCGGGTATAAGTAATCGATGAGCTCCGCAAATATCTAGCATCCAATGAGCGTTGCAATAAGTCACCCGCATCGTTTAATCCGGACAGGATATGCGGTCATCATGGGAGATTGAAATTTATGTACGTACACAATCGAATCCCGCGCACGCGTACGAGACAAGCCTGTAGAGATGAGCAATAATTAATATATGCTGAATACTATTTGTCGAAGCGACTGAGCAAATAATTACGCTCTTGCTGCGGTATGTCCAGTATCTAAATAGACTAATCTAATCATTTACCTCCGTGCGCGGCACCTCTGTACCATTTCTCAGTAATTGTAATTTTACGATAACAATTAATGTTTCATGTATTGTGGGACACGAGCATAGTAACGGAATCTCATTCTGCGAATCTCTGCTTCGATTAACGGAAATTTAATTCATCATTTTCTAAAATTTTTTCCTTCTGAAAAATATATGTTTTACGGGAAAAGCGTGAAAAATCTTTCTTGCTCAGCGGAATATCTTATATTTACGTTCCGTTCTTTGAATTCGTGAAAAAAACACGCGTATGATAATCGCGTTTATTAACTCTATTTCCAATCTGATTTTCTTGATTCAATCATTCAGCGTAGAATTTATCAAAAAATGATCGACGTCGCTTGCCGATGACGATTCGCTATTTCCACGAAAGAATCAAAGGAACTTCGAGAGTTCCAGGCATCCGATAGAAAATGCGAAAGGCTCAAATGACGTGTGCTCGGAGCGAAAGGATATTTCGAAATGCACGCCCTGAGAATTCTTCTCATAGTTTTCTTTGCCTTCACAAAGAATTGAAAGCCATCCCTAAGAAAGTAATTCTTTACGCGCGCGTTTGAAAGTTGTATGATTTAGGCGTCACGTGACAGAGAATATATTCGTCAAATATATATGGCACTTGTGTCTCTCTCTTTCTCTCTACACGCGGAAAAATGTAAAAAGTTTTAACGTGAATTTATAACACGGGGTAGCGATAAGAGGATAGCCGTGTGTCATACATAGAATCGCGACGACAGTATCGTCAAAATATAAATCGCTCGATTCGAAACAGAGCGCATACGCTTAACACACTATTGTAATGACATAGTGCGTGGCGATTAAAATTTCCATCCGAAAGCGGTAGATCACAAACTGATTTCCATACCATATGATCGCGTCTCTTACAAACGCGTCGAGTGTCGATTGGATCACAAATCATATCGAGTACGTTACACATTAATCATCGATCACGCAAAGTTTGCTTTATTTTGTCTCTCACGCGAATGCGTAATGGACATTTGTTAAATAAATCGTTTGTTCGAAAACTACATTTGCAATATAATTTAATCAAAAAATAATATTGCAGTAATAGAAAAATAGAGAAAATATATCCTTGAATATTCTTGCACACCATAATTATCTTTACTGTGTTATTTACTGTGATATCAGTTTTGCTCTATCTATAAAAAAGATTCTCAAAGCATTATATATATATATATATTTAAATAAATTTATTCAAGTTAATTGCATTATCTGCATAAAACTGTATGCAAATGCATGAAATGAACGGTATCTTTATATTTGACAAAAGATTAATCAGTTAATCTCGTTGATCTCTACATAGTATAGAGTATAGAGAATTGGCGTTTGTTTGTATAATAGCTCGTCGTTTGTCCATAGCATCGCTTTTCAAACATCATCGCGGCGTACGGGATCGCATTGTTAGTGTACTGAAAAAAAAAAGAGAACCAATGACGTCACGGTCTGCCAAAAGATTACAGACTAGTGTGCCAGCAAGCGACAAAAACACCCCAAAGCAGATTACAACCCCCGGTAACGCCGATGGTAGCATATTCCACTTGTGCTTGTGTAAGAAAAGCATATGTGTGCGTTCACGCTTGTGAAACGTATGAGACGGCTATTATTTGCAGGTGGGATTATAATTGTGTGTGCCCGTGTGTCTGTGTGTGTGTGTCCAATATCTGTATACCGAAGTGTCGCACAATGTCATGATCGTTTAGAAACGTGCGTGTGTATATGAATATCGAACGAGCGAGATAGACATTCGTCTGTGAGAGCATATATGTGTGTGTAGATCTCGGATTTCTCTGTATTCGGTCATTGTATGCGCATATGTGGAGGCACGAGAAACGAGTAAAGAGTAAAGTGAACGTGGGATCATAGGCGTACGTGAGTAGAAAATCTGATGGGCCGAAGCGTAAAGGTAATCGTCCTGGAATTAAGCAGCCCGTAAGGGATTAAGGGCCATATATAGTCGAACAGTTTTGTAGAGTGCTCGCGCGCTTCTGGTGCAACGCTTCTCGACCATTGGGATATAATGCTGTACAAGGCTGTATTCGGTGAAATGAAAAGGAAGAGAGGAGAAAATCACTCGATCGTGATTTCGTCGAAATTCTTTCATAGAATTGTTTCATATTTTTGAGACTGACAATTTAAAAAATATCATGTATCATATATATACGCATCATTACGTATATATAAATATTACGGATGAGATGTAACATACAATAGAACGACAGCTTTATTTAGATTTTTTATTTATTGTATTATTAACGAGAATGTATAAATTTTTACAGAAATCATAATAAACGCGTGATGAATGCATGACAATAAGTTATAATAAAAAAATCTATCTAAACGAACAATATATATAAAGGGGAAACAACGGTTCGATGCAAGCAAAAGACAGTCGAAGACAATTTTTCACGTGGATAGTTCGGTGTTTGGAGAGCTTTGTGTCAATCCCTGGAATAAAAGAGTTCGCGGGAATGGACGTAGGATTTTCGAATTGATGGAGCGTAGGTATAGATACAGGGTCATTTACTTCACCTGTAACTGAAGCCACACGGTATATACCAACCGCATGCATCGCTCTTCAATAAAGTGCTCTTTAGTGTGTGCGACTGAAAAGTTGAAAAGTCCAGGTCGCTTTTAAAGCGCGAAAATAATCCGTAAGAAACGTTAGAAAAATTCAATGAAAGTTTCTGTGTATGTGTATAGTGTATGAGTGTGCGAGATACATTAATAGATAAAATAGCGTTGCTCTCTCAGAAATGCATTTAAATACCACTCTCTATATAAATAGCCGCAAATAATCAAGCTCTTATGGAAAAATCAAGTTGAAACGAGATTGTGAATATACGATAATCGGTATATAAATTAATAGAGCCTTTTCATTAAGACGTATAAAAGCGCAAAAAAAGAGAAACGGCCGCGAAAAAGTTTTCTTTATTCCCGGGAACAATAGAAATCTCGTTGTTTCGCGACTGCTTTAGCGAAGGAAAATAATTGAATCCTGTTTTTCTCGTGTTGCGGGGACCGTTTTGTCGTCTTTTATCGCCCATTTTTTATTGTATTGTATCCCCTCTCCTTTATGCGGTAGTACTTAGTCTTATACTTTCGTCGGAGATAACGCCGCGTCGCCGGAAGGTAATTTTCAAGATAAGATTCTCGAACACTGTTTAATGTTTCGCGTACAAACGGCACTTTATCGCAATAGCGGAGAACACTCGAAACGTTGCATTTAATGTTTACTGCCGGAGTAACTGGCATTATGCACTAAGATGATTACAACTTATTTTTCGTCATTTGCTTATGATAGTCTTTTAACGCCTAGCTAAGACGAAAAGTTCTGCAATGAATACAGAAAGAAAGAAAAAGCGATTAAGATATAATGTTTCTTTTATTCGAATGTAGAAATTAGTAGTAACACTACAGGCGTTAGTCAGCCATTACTCTTTATTATCAAGCTGTACGTGTACACTTGATTAAACACGTAGTTACCATGTGAAGGATTATCCTCCGCTGGGAGATTTAAACGAGCGCGTCTTATATTCCCATGTGGCGAGTAACAAGACGGATTGATAACCAGCGATATTGCATCGTAATTCGTCATGGGCATTACAGCATTCAAGTGGAACACTTGCATTTTTCGTAAAGACGAGCCTCGTCGAGTAAAAATGAAGTATTCATAAGAAAGCTGCCTTGATCTCAAGAAATCGCAATTTTTTTTAATAAATTGTTTTTCGTACAATACGTACGATATAAAACGATATAAAATGATATAAAACAAAATAGATATGATAAATAATTATTGATAATTATATTGCAAACATCTCTCTTTCTCTATCTCTTTCTCCATTCTTTTCTTTTGAAAAACTTTTGTGTAATGAATACATTCGTACATTTTGACGAGGAATATTTAATCAACAGTCCATCGATTACGCTTCTGTATTTTTGTCTAACGAAAGTCCACTCTTCAGAGTTTTATTGTGGAAAAAAGATTTGACATGAATGATTTGACATAGACATATCGGCTTTCCCAATCTCTCATAATTGGAAAGAGAGTATCTCAGCGAGAGTATAACCGGGCTTTATCGATTGTCGCAAATCATGCGTGGCGAACTTAGCGACTTCGCACACAGGCATTATTGACTTGGACCAACCCTTCTCTTCCCACGCATATTAACGTGTCACAAGAGCACTTACGCGTAACGCGACGCGACACGCACAAAAGAGACGTCGCATGTCACCGCCGCAAACATTACGCCTTTGAATGGAGATTTCGTTCGGTGTGCGTTCTGATATATTAAAATAAACCGCGTCGAGGAAAAATACCTTGATGTAATAAGCCGCGAGAGAAGAATAATTTGGCGCGATCCGGAGGATGATGGAATTTTTTACATTTTCACCAAGCTTTGGAAAATCCCGGTGTTCTTTGACGTATATGGACGAAATAAGAATTATGATACTCTGGAGCTCGCGGAACTCGTGGTACTCGGAATGGTTTCCCTTTCCAACGCGAAAAGTTCGATCGATAGTCATAACGGCCATTTCGACGAAAAAAAAAAAATTAACGCGCCTGTATATCAAACGCCAAACGTATTCCCAATGAAATATGAATATTGATTTCTCAAGTATCGCGCTCGAATTTTCATATATTTTAGTTATTGCATTTTGCATTTAATATTTGAAACGAATTTCAGATGCTATTTAGTTTTAATAAAAATTAGTGAGATGCGGGGCGGAACATGGCAATGGCATCCTCTATATAAATTGTTCAAAGGAGAATCAACGATTGTACGATCTTATATCGTCGGAAATTAGAGAGAACGCGGCGCTTCGTCGGGGAAGGATCAAAACGAGCTTTGTGAATTAACGTGGAAAATGCACGCTGTGGTACAGCTATAGTCTATAATATCGGAGAAGGTCAATGAGCATCGTTTATACACAATCGGAAGCGCTTACGTCCGTCATAAAAATGCGGCCAACGCGTGCGGCGATCTGAATTTTATATCCAGTTACTTTTGTTCCCGTTCTGTAAGTCGGCCTGCAATTTCCGTCCTGATATTCCCAGCGAATTGGTGTTTGAAGTCGCCGTAAAAAGACGAATACCCAGATTTTACATTCCATTCCTTCCAGTATTTATCGAATCTTGCAATTCAACGTGTTATTTATTTATTCAAAATTACGAGATTATCGCGAATGAGAGAGATCGATACGCCGTCTATCGGTACCCACAATATTATCGATGCAGAGGGATGAAGCTTAGAGGACAACGTCGCGCTAGCCCGACGGAAGGGATATAATTTCCACCTCTAAACCAGGTAAAGCCGTCAGTCCGCGAGGCGTTTCTGGACTCCGGGATATTGGATTGTCCTGTAACATACCGGGGCCTCCCATCCGCCTTTCCTTGAGCTTGACGTCGAGATTCCGAGCTTTACCTACCTACCTACCTACCTACCCACCTTACAACGTGGCCGCGATGAGACTTGACGCAGCGCGACGTGCGCCCCATGTCTCCCGTCGATCGGCGAAACGATAGTCGGCACACTGTCAGATCCGAAATTGCTTTGGGGATCGCGTTCGAGGTGTCGACGTCCATCTCTCGCGCTTTCGTCCTCTCTCTTCCGCGCGATCTTCCCAAATGTTCCGTCTACATGAAAAATTGATTCGCGCGAGAGGAATCTACGTGATATCGCGCGCTCTGTCCTATATTGTAAGATTTTCTCATCGTATGACACATGAGAGAATTCTACGATTAATTAATTGTACTTTAATATGCATTAGCGACTCGCAAATTCTTCGCAAACTCCGAAGGCTTAAAGTGAAGATGTCATCGAGAAGGAAAATTTGTATAAATATGTGTTTTATTTGAAAATGGATGTACGATATATTTTTTATTTCCCGAGTCAAACGAGTTGAAATAGCAACAATAACTTTGAGCAAGAATTAAACGCGAAGCGGAAAAGGGTAGAATCGACGCAAATGAAAATTTTTTTATATCGAACTTGAGGATAAAATAAATACTGATGTTAACAGAAAACAATTAATAGATTTATAACATTGATAATTAATTACATTTACCCTTATAAGATTTATAATTACTAAATAATAATAAACTTTACGGTTGACAGTAATTCTGTTCGCGGGCAAAAAATGCGTCAGTGACTCACTCGATGCAACGAATTAAATGGCAATCCGAGTGTGCCGGTGCAGATTGGAAAATTCGAAACGCTCACCGCACGGTGTGCACATTTTTCAAACAATGTGAAATACCATCAGCATACACGGTGCGCGCACAAGAGAGAGCCGATAAAAAAACACCGGCTAAATCGAATATCCGGTCTACCGAAAATGATTCGCGAGCACAATGTAGCTTTCACGTACAATAACCGTGCATACTTTGGTCGCATACTTCCAGCCAAGCACTTCTTTTTTTTCCCGTAGACATTTTTTATCGCTAATAATAGCATATATAAATAATGTATAAAACTTTTTTACAGCAAGACATCTTACGAAGTGTATATGCGCGATAATAATGCACAAAAAAATTCGCACAAAGTTGTAATGCGCGTATCTTTGTTCGGTTTTGTTAAAAAAAAAATTCGTTCAACCAAAATTCAGTTTCATAATCACCGTTGAAAATTATTGGGTTTTGTCGAATATAAATTGTGCCATAATTACTACAAATAATATCTTTCTCTCAATTATCGGATAATGTGCGAATAATTTGGTTGCAGCATTTACCTGATAATTTGCAGATGAGAGTAATGAGATCGGCACGATCGTTTGTATTTCTCATCAACTGTTTTCCAGCGTGCGGCGAATTCGCACTTGCATATATATATATATATATATATATATATATATATATATATTACATGTATATACATATACATATCTATATATCATTTGCCAATTGCATGGCTTGCATCACAAATTGGATGGCATCCTTAATTAAATTCCGCTCATTTATCGAAGGCGCCGTGCATCATTTTGCATTCGTGTGATGATCTTGCATAATAGTACGAAATGTTCGCATTCAAATTTATAAGAACGAGGAACATTTAAAGGCAGCCAAATATTGAGCGATCCTTACACATTCACGCATGGCTTCTTAAATAAAATTCTATCGCAGTAAATCAGAATACATAACTTGATCTGCGAAAGTCAAGGGAAGAAAGAACTTTAGACGCATTATTCCTTCTGGGTTTTGGCGAGCTTACAAAAAATGAATATACATGAGTACAAAGAGCTCTTTTAATATCTCGCCACAGTAATTTTTTCCACTAAAGAAACTCGTAATGGGTAATATTTTTATAGCAGCGGTTTCATATGGTACAACGTTCCGTATAATTCTCCAGCAAAGAGCCTCTTCCGCAAAAAAAAGCTGCCGCTTGTCTTGCATTTGCGAGCAAAGCATCAAGGTTGGAGACTCGTCTTTGGTACAGAGATGAAATTGGAAAAAATTAGTGGTTTCCGGTCTACATAATTAAATTCTCTATAAATAATAACAAAGGAGTTTTCTTTGAAAATCAGAGAGCTGACCATGAATGCTATTTGACATAGTAATCTAATGAAAAGAGCTTCGCACACACTCATAATCTATAAACTATCTAACATAAACCTTAATTAAAAGGACTAAGGAAAGTACATCATGTAATAGCGAGTAAAAAAGTCACGGCGCGTTTTATAATTATGTATGTTAATTAATTATATCGCGCGAAGTCTTGAAGTATAAAGTCTGCATAGTTTTTGAAAGTCTTATAATTTTTATGAGAAAAATTGCATTTGTTGAGCGAATATGATCAATCATTAAGTTCTAGCTTACAATATGCAGTGCAATAATATTGACAAACTAATCTGCTCCTGGGGAATATACTATATCGTTCTAATAAAGTTGAAATATAATACTCTATCTCTATAACATCTATAATATGTAATAATATACACACAATAATATCATCTAAACTTTATCATCGTATAATTATACACACAATTAATTAAATACGATTTAGATTCAGTCGAATTACGTATCTCGTAAGACTATAAGACTGTAAATTTTATGCTGAGAATCATATATATAGACCTTGATTTGTCGCCAGTGAGAATTTAAATCCCTCAAATCCAAACTTGTTCTACCAGCAGCTCAATACTTTCCTCTTGTTTCGATTTATCCCAGGAGAGTGGAAAGCTAGCAAACTTTGGGAGAAGAAGAAAGGTGGCTGCCGCCACGTGATTCGACAAGGGGTTGAATAAAGGCGAGTTAGTTCCAGGAAAGCCGGAGGAGAATCTATCCATGTATCCGTATTATCCCTTAGCTGCCGACACTTGGACCAACTTTCAAGTATCGATCCCCGCGCCACATAGTTTACCTAGGGAGAGGAGAGGTGTCCGTGTCGCATATCCTCTCTTCCCGCGAACTTTAAGAATCTCTTTCTATCTAACTAATTTAATTTCTACGCTATGCAGGCGCTGTCAACTAGCGCAGGAATTAGGAATTCTTTTTAGAAATATATACTTTTTATACCACACTCTTGACCGAACTATAGAAAGCAAATCTTAATAAACATGCGTTTAAATCGAAAAACGACATTGATCGCGAGATAATTAGACGCCGAACTAAAGGCGATGCGCGTAATTGATAATACTGTTCATCATGCTTCTGTCGCTTAGCCCGCGGCGTTATCATATCCCCGAGAGAATGTCGAGAAATAAAATGCTAGAGGATCATCCTAGCAGGAGCGTCGCGCGTGAGCAGGCAGAGCGGTCGCGCCAGTGTCGGGCTTTCCTGGATTTACGACTGGATATTATGCAGATGGTACATGCATTAAATGCACAGATAGTGCGCAGAATGTGCCACGGACGTAGAAAAAGATGCTGAAAGCGCGCGGAGAGCGAGAACTAATTGGTGGATGGTTCACCATGCGTCGACCGACAGGCAAATTGTTTTCGTGTACCTGGTTCTTTCGCGCGAAATACTCGACGAGAAGGTACATGTCGGGCGTACGATATCGAATGCCTGCAAATCTATGCAAAAGCGACAAAGCATGCAAATTTGTAAATATGGAAATTTCGAAGCGATCCGTGATGCAAATTTCCGGGACGTTGAATTATGCGCGCGTGCAAGAGAGAGAAAGAGAGGACAGGGAGGGAGACGAACGTGCTATTCAAAATTATAAATTGCCCCGATATTCGTATGCACATTTAATTGATTTAAAAATGGATTTCAAACTGCGAATAGTAATAAAAATGAATCGGCACATTAATCACATATGTCCGAATATTAAGAGTATCGCTTATCGGGCTTATCGTGATTAAACTCGATTCGCAGTGAATGAGTGCAAATTTATGGGGTATAAATTCCCTTTCATAATTATCGTTAATTTTTTTATAGAGAGGGGAATATATATGCACCATCGCAATTAGCTGGCCGGGCCGACGCAAAATTCGTCATTATGCCTGTGTTATTAACTCAAACCGTACATGCCATGAATTGAAACGAATACGAGAGTATTGATAATTCGATGAATCGACAAACATATTCTCCACGATCAATGAAAACCCACTGTGCTGTGTGTATGAATTATTTCAATTCGCCATTTATCTCGGTCAGAGAGCAATGCGTTGCAATTTCAAGTTATTTTTATCTTTCCACTATCCATTGCCTTATATTCTTCCATTATTTGCAATGCATTGCATTGCATTGACATGTGTATGTATGTACACATGTGCGCTTGATTACAGATATTTAGTCGCGCAAAATGGACATCGCAACGGTCGAAGGTGAAAAGAAAGAAGGGCGATATTTCAATACGACAATCGATCAAACTCACAGTAAAAAAAGGGGCTTAATTTGCGAGCGCATGTCTGGTGAAACAATCGCGATCGTTTTCGCACGCCGGCTGTAAGTGAAGGGCGCTTTTACGAAGCGCATTTATGGCGGTGCTCGGGCAATCCAACGTGGTATCAAATACACAGCAGCCCACACCGACGCAAGGCGATTTTCGCATTTTCTGCGCGAGCATTTTCTTTCTATCGCCGTGATTTTGCGTTCCGCTGTTTTGTTACGAGGCTTTGTTGTACACATTGTACAATCGTGTACAAAATGGTATACACTTACGCGGAATTTCGTTGTTTCTCGATTTTAGGAATACTTAAATCCGAAATTTTATTCGTTCGAAGGTGGAAAGCGAAATAGATATATTTGTTGTTGAATCTTCAAAAATCTGATTTGAGCTGCAATATTTTTATAATTTAACGATGCAAAATATATTGCGAGATAGATAGAAGAAGCACATTAATTTAACTAATGTCATTATTTTTAAATTATTATTAAAACGTAATGTGTGTTTTATGATAGCAAATTATGTGGATAGAAAATCTTTTATAAAATAGTAAATTACAGGTTACAACCGATACTAGAAAAGAATTAGAGCGAATTGCAGCAACTTTTCATAGGCATTTCGATAAAATATGTATAATCTATGAACGATGTTAAATAACTTCTTTCGATAATTCCCGAATGACGATCGTTAAAGAAGAGAGAACCGGCGGTTAGAATGATTTGGATCGACGATTACCCCTATTGGGATGTTCGAGGAGGATATTTATGGGCTCAGAAATCGCTGTAGGCCGACAAACGATCGTTACTGTCTCTCAAAGTGTATTTACTGCCATCGCGGTGGTGCACCAATTGCTAGCTGATGTAGAATTGCTATTTCAAATAGATAGCGATTTAGTCGAAGCAGACTGCCATTAGTCGATACATGAACTCAAGATTATTTTCAGATATTAATCTTAATATAATTTACATAATTTAATTATTATCGCTTGCTTTAATTATGAAAAACCAATGACCTCTCTTATTAAAGGCACAATTTTTTATCTTGAAAAGCATGGACGTAGTTTGTAGTTTTGACTTTGTAAGAAACGTCAGCGCTGCATTTAAATTCAGAATATTATAATCGTTCAAAAGTCATACGTAATGAGGCTAAAACGAATATTTTCTTAGTCCGTGTTTGCTCATGAAAAATGTTTGTATTCTCCGTACACAAACGGACTGGCGAAAAACGGCGCGGAAAAGATAAGAAGCGCCAACAGTGTTCGATCGTTACTTCTGGAAACATCAGACTCTCGAGTGATCGTTGATCTTTAGATCCGTCGTCGACCGACATCGGCTCTCCCGAAAGATAATCGAACGAGAATGTTACTTTCCTCGTGTGTGCGTACGGTAATGCTATCGACTCCTTCTCACGCCACCATCTCGTCTCCCTCGTTCACCCCTTCTTCGGTCTCGCCAGGCTCTTACTACGTCCGAGGAGTTTCTAACCGATTGTATACACAGTCCCGATAACGAGGAACTCGCGCATATACAGCGCTGAACACAAAGCAAATATTGAGTCTTTATCGATCTGACCTAACGCGATTCGCTGAAGAAAATCGCTATCCAAGATAACGTTGAGAGGGAAAGAGAATGAGAGAGAGATGTACGTAAATTGCAAACTATAAACAATTTTTATCGTATACATTGTTCTATTACTAATATAATAGATACTAGCTTTGTGTATGTATATATATAAATATATACGTATATGTGCATTTGCACGTTTGTATATGTCATTATTAATAAGATGTAATACCACATTTCATACTACATTTCTAACTCGAGTCGAACAAAGTTTTTTCAGATAATATTTTTATTTTGTGGAAACAACATTCTCATCTCATATTTGACATATCAAAAGGTGCAAACAGATATTGATTTTTTCATGTATTTCATCATGCACAGAAGAGAGAACAAAAGTATACTTTATTGTGCCAAAAAATATTTCCAAATATCGCCAATTAGCTGTAATTGCCAATTATACGTTATACAGAATTATGTCATTAAAAAAAATTAATATGCAATGTATATTCATAATTTAATATTTTTTATAATATTAAATATGTATATGTATTATATATATACATATAACAATAAAATTTAATAATACAGTGAGCTTTAAAAATTCAAATTTGTGAAATATTTCTCAAAGAATTTTAAATTTAAAAATTGTTTAATTTTTATGATTTCCTGATATAATTTTTTGAACACTTGTTTTATAAAAAAATTTCATTCTAATAATTTCCGCGTGTAAAGGGATGTAATAATATCGACACCAGGCACAGCTGCGGATAACTCTTGATGAAGACTAATGAATTTCAGGAAGGAAGTGCGGAGCGAAGGGTGTTATTCTGTTCGCATCGAGAAAAGATAAAGAAGAAAAGGGTTGACGTAGGCTTTAGATATCGAAAAGGGATAATGGTGAAGCCGTTAATGGGATTCGATGGGAGGAATATCTTATAATAATTTTAATTGTTATTCATAATGATATTATTAAATTCCTGTCAAGCTCTTGCTTTAATAATAACGATAAAAACATAATTAAGAATACATTACGTCGCATGATAAAGTAAGATTGTACAAGAATCGTATTTATACGCGTGATATAGAAAAATTGCTTCATTCATCTATTATTCACAATTAATCATCAGTACTGTATATTTTTTTCGAATCGATAAATAGATTTCGTGAAACCAATTGCTATTCCGTCATTTATGAAACTACAAAAAATGTTACGCATTGTGACATTAGCAATCCATTGCTCGCATACACCGCAAACATCATAAATTTGACTCACGAGGCCACAAATGAAAATGTAAAACTTTAATAAAACAGACCGCGTTGAATGATCAAATATGTAAATCCTTTATCCATGCCGGTTTTTCAAGATAATAAATAGAACATAGTTGAAACAAAAATTAGAGAACTGCGTATTACTGCTGCTGCAGGGAAATAGCATAGTTACGGCATGAAGCTGAAGTTACGCCTTCGCCCGTGTATTCGATGAGACAAACAAAAAATGCGAAAGAAAAATAAAATCTCGGTAAAAAGAGAGCGTAATTAAAAACTATAGTTCTGCGCGAAAACTCCCATAACATCCAGTTCTCCTGCCGTCCTTTTTAAGCAGTTTTGCGAGTAACATGCGCTCGACGCGCGAGAGTGCAACGTTCTTTACCGGTTATAAACGTTAACGAAGCGCATTGTGCAGCACGTAGGGTGATTTTTCTCCGCAAAACAGTTAACTCTCCTGGTCCTCCTAATGTTCCTCGCGAAAAGCGATTTTTTCCCGTCTTTTATTTTAGTTATTAACTTATAAACATTTGTTTGCGAAATTATATTTATGTATATACTCTCACATCTACGTTTGACAACTTTAATTTGCTTAAAATAAATGTGTATTTTATATTTAGAGATATATATTGCATATATATTTAATGCATAATAAATTTAACAAATTTTTGCATAAGATACATTGCTGCTTTATAACTGACATGAGATGGCATTTCCCTGAATAAAGTTCAAATATTTCACGCTGAAGCTTTCACTAGTTGCTCATTCGCCTGCGTTGCGCTTCTTGAATTAAGGATTCATATTAGAGATTCGCGCAATCTTTCCCCAGGAATTATCTAATAAAATATATAATAAGAAATCTTCACTTTGCTCATTCTTGAAATGAGGATAAGGGAAAGTTCCCGTGAAGATGAAAAGGGATAGTTTACTCTGGAAAAGCGACAAAAGCGGAGAATGCTGCTCATAGGTAGAAAGACGAAAGGCTAGAGGAGAGAAGTATTAGGCAGAGACTTATTGCCCCAGTAATTACTACTAATAGCTACCCCCTGAGTAGCGAGGGCGAGAAGGAGGTGGGGTCTATACTATCTTATACTGTCCGAGGGTTCCTGAGAGAATTCCACGTTGGTAAACATCCGGACCATAAATTTTTCCAGAATTCCGTGGAATTTTCTCTCACTTTACGGGATCCTTGTTGACGTTCCACGTCGCTTCATATTGCGAGGCGTTGAGGATACGGCATTATCGCTAGGGGAATGACGAACTAGCGGGGAAATAAGCTCCTTATGAAGATGGGAGAAAGACAAACTGCATAATGGTTAGGATTTTACTGATACATGTGATTTGTATCGATTTTAGTATTGTGTTCGTCTTCGAACAATATTCTCATTATGCTCGTCACATTCGATCGCAACTTTATTGAGCCATTACATAATATATATTTTTGCGCAGAAAAAAACGAAGGAAAGTGACTGAGAATAAATCAGCGAAATTATACGAGCCGCTAGTTTCTTATGATTCGGCACATATTTTGTAAAAGTCGACAATCTGCATTCACTCGTAAAACACTGCTCTCCATCGCTGTGAGAATCACTACGATAACGATAACTCCCGATAGTGGCATACAATATATAGGCACGTCGTGCCGAATGGTCGGAGCGTGATTTATGGTCTGACTCTATCGTGTCCTTATCCCCTTACTTCGTTGTTCCTGCGCATCCAATCGGCTCGTACCTTTATGATATGAATATAACTTGTTTCTTAAACAGCATGAGCAGTTTTTCGAAACTATGGACGCAATATATGTATTTAGTATTATTATCGTGAAATCTTTCTTTCTGTCTCTCTAAAAAAAAAAAAATAGAATAAAAACTATTTAAAAATATTTTTACTGGTATATTCGTCAATATCTATATATTAACGTTTTTATATATTATAATTAATTTATTTGCCTTATAATGATATAATTCTAGGTTTGCAAAAATACAATAAAACTTCTATATGAACATAATGCACATTTGCTTGTGACATTTTTCTTAAATATTGAATGTTATCTTAAAAAAATATGTAGAAAAAAAATGATAAAGTACATTATATAGTGAACGGTTACTCGTTCTAAATCCTTCATCTGCCCTCAAAATCCGTGCGATAACGTTGAGTAGTGCTAGGCTAGCAAACTCGTTGGACGGAATTGTGGGACGTAGCGAGACATCGAATAGCTCCCATGTGATTTACAGTCTAGTCCTATCAACGCTCCGGCCTTCCGTCACGCTACCCTTTACATGCCCCGCAAAACCGGAAGACGAGCGTTTCTATGAAATAGAAACATCTTGCTGGGTTTCGCGCGGCATAAGCCGACGCTCGAGATATATTTTATGGGGTAACATTTCCCTGACGGTGCTGCCGTGTAGAAACATCCGCGGAGGAGTATCCCATACATCAGGGTTGCACCCTGTCTCTTAGCGCAGGGACTCTCAATGGGAGTAACAGCGTCTTTAAGCAAGAACGAACTATATGTAATCCGTGACGTGTAAGAGATAGCAGGATCCATGAATTAATCACTTCAAGCTATTTAAATATCCCTCGCGCGTCGTGTTTTCTTCTATTAATCAAATAATGCTCGTAATGCTGCCGTAATTTCAATTTAAATATGTATGTCATTGACTATTTAACTCAGCTTTAACATAAAAAGATACATAAACGTTTAACGTTGCGTAAAACTTTGAAGTCTTCCCGTTAGTAGTAAAAAAAAACCCGAAAGAGATAAAACTTGAGAATCGTTATTTCTCTCTCCCTCTCTCATTCTCTTATACTTTTTCCTGTATCATCTCTCAACTCGTTTTTTTTTTGCGCTTCTTGTCTTGTTTCATTCATCTTAAATGTAACGCGAGTATCCTGACCTAGTCTACCAACAGACTTCTCATCAAGTCTATCGTATTTGAGATCACTGTCACGCATGTTCTACGTGCTTGAGAATACTTTTTGCTCGCACTTCTACTTTATGAAGATGATTGCATTTTTTGTCGCCAAGGAAGTTTGACTAAACTTTGTTGATTATGTTGTCTCATTTCTTTTTTAACAAGTTAGATTATTTCGTTAGTATTTCGTAATTATTGTATTATGTAAGTTTATTAGAGCTGCCTTTTTATATATTAATTTTTTTGTCACGATACACGTAAAATTTCGATTGCATATCAATTTATAAAGTAAATTATATTATTTCGACTATATATGAATACCCATTGTGTCCGCAGTCTTGGCATTAATTTAAATATTTTCATGTGCAAGAACGTTCACTGGTTTGTTATCTGTGCTTGTCTCTGTTGTCTTGTACGCGCCGTCTAATCACATCCTTGATGAGCCGTGGGCAAGTTGCGAATTAGAACGTAATACCTGCTTTCAGCACCTAAATTCAGAGAGCGCGACTAAATAACATCTTCGACGTAGGCGACGCCCGGTAGACGATACTGCGGCTGCTCCAGATCGTAATATCGCTTTAATTATGTGCGCCGTATTTGCGCCGGGTCGCGTTATTAATTTCGGGTCCTCACGCCGAGAGACTTACCGTTACGACCTTGGGGGGTTATGTAGAATCCTGCGAACCCTCCGGCAGGAACGACGTCAGGCATGGAGATGTATCGTCGAGAGGGTGGGTAGGTGTATGCAACCCCCTTCTTCCCTCTCCCAGGATACATGTCTGCACGTGCGATGCATCCGCCCAGACCCAACACGCGGCTCATCTTCGAGATGTTATTGCGCGAGCGAGCTTCATCGTCCTGCCGTATATGTAAATTATTTCGGGCGCTAAATTAAACACAGGTGAAATGGTGTTGCGCGATAAGTTACAGGATGCCCCTCGAAATATCCTTGTTTCCAGGATGTTGATGGCGGCTGGAGTGTGGCTGGATTCTCATTTATTACGTCAACTGGTAGAATCGCGAGTCTGGAATTACTATGCTTTTTGCGCAATAAGAATAGTAATATCCGAGAGACCTCGTTTCAAAATTTGATTTATCATCATCCTTCTAAGTTTTGACTAAAGTACCAGATTACAATGACATACATTATTCAAAATATTTGTGTTCTTGTAATGATTTTCGATATGTTAAAAAATGTAAAAAGGAAAAATTAAAAAAGATTTATACAATCGTATAAATAATTCATCGTTCATGAGTCGACGTCATAAATGTGTATGTGTTTGATCCTCCTCTTATCACATCTTTCTTTCTCTCTCTGCGCCAATTTTTATCGTTGCTCTTATCTTGATACAGGTTGATACAGATGCATACAGCCGCTTAGAGCCTTACGACCGAAGCTAAGTCGCGGTCTATTATTTTTCGCCGATGTAATTTTTCCTCGTTTTCCAGACAGTTTGGCCGGGCGTCTCGCGGAAAATATCCCCGCGGATTGCGGTTCCCGTGCAAAATAAATAATCCCTACCGTCACTTCCGTTTCTCGTTTCGTTCCGCTTCGCATGTCACGTGTCTGTTCCATTTTTATTACGGCGAAGCCACCTCGTTACATCGTACGCCTCGTACGTCTATTTATTTTTTTTTTCTTTGCAATTGCTTACGCTTCTATACTCTGTCCATCTTTGATTGAAATGCATAGTGCGGTACGTAGTCATTGGAATACAATAATAATAATGAAATTAGCGAAACTCAAAGACAGTAAGAATGGAAACAAATCAGAGAGATACCTTTTAAACCTGTACCTATAATGTATTCAGTTATATCTGTCAGTTATTATTTTTATAATTACTTATAAACGAAAAAATATGGTATAATTTTTTAAACATACTACCGAAATAAAATGCTTTACATTACGGTAAGGTTTTAAGACAGTAGTTCAAAGTTCTTGAATGGCACAATTAATGAACAAACGCGAATGAACGTGAAATTTCGCTCATCGCTTTCTCTTACGCAATTAATTTTACTTGCCAAATTATTATGGCTAATACTTAGAGTGCATTATGAAGCGTAGCGATGTCGCACACAGTTATAACAAACTTATCGCAAGTATTTGCGACATATTAGGGTTTCTCATGAATAATTCAGAAACTTTCAATTTTGATATAGACGGAATTCTATTAAATATAGTTATCTATTCTTCACCTATATTTCGCAAACAGCGTATAATAAGTTTATAACTTATTATTAGTATCTTTAGAAGTAACAAACAGCCGAATATGTATATTATTATTAAAATTGTAATAGCAAAAATATATATAATTTTAGTCATAATATGAATTGTTGCATTCATAAATTAAAATTCATAAATTAGAAAGCTATTATTGTTAAAAAGTTTTATGAAACTATTTTATTATCATCTGCACTTATATATCTTCAAGGATTGAAAGGGAAGTAGAGGTTCGATTTGGAACACTTTGTGAACGTCTTCCCAAAGTGTATAAACTTTCGAGTGTTCTACTGTGGTTGCCATGTAACAAGAAGTTACGAATAATTGTCACTTACTGGAAAACTATCGGTCTTGAACTTTGCGAAGAACTCCTTGCCGTTTTCGCCAATGAAAGGACTTAACTGAAGGAAACTATTTATTATGAAACTACTATAAGAACTTTTTTAACTTAACGGATAAAGGATATCCCAATGCATTTATCTATTTCTATTTTTCTGTTTGTTTTACAAATTGTGTTAAATAGGCTTATGTGTGTCTCGCAGTCTTAAATTATACAATCGCGTTCTTATATTTGTAATTGTTAAAAATCTCATAAGATAATAGTGATGTAGTAAATTGATTAGCATTACAAATAATGAATATTTTATGCTAATTTTTTATTAAATAATACATTTAAAACTTTGGATGTACTTGAATGAAACTTTTGTTTCCTTCTGAAAGTTAAAATTAAGTTTGCCTAATTAACACTTTAATTTACGATAGTAAAATATATTATTTAATGATGTTTTAAAATTCAGAAAGACTTGGTATTGCGACTGCTCCCGGTCCAGTTAACATCACGCGCGAAATTAACTTCTGAATATTCTTTTTAATCTTATTGTTAATCTGCGGCTTTGTCAGTAAATGTTTGAACAGACCCCTGATAAATTGTCCTTGCGTCTTATACTTCTGGAACTCAAAGTTTTCATTATTCTGGAGGAGATTCGGATTTTGTGCCAGGTACGTAATTAGATCGTTGTACGCTATTTTCTCCTTATGTGTCAATTGATTGAACTCCACTGTCTGCTGAATCATACTGCCTAGATTCACTTCGGCCTTAACTACATACGTTTCGACCCACATCCATATGATGGGCAAGGCACCCATATCAGTAAATTCCACCTTATCTTTGTAATATCTGAATGCTTTCAAGACTTGTTTGTTCAGATGCGTTTTACTGGACAATGCACTCAGAATAATTTTATGCAGAAATTCTCCGCGAGTTATAGTTGATGGCGGTTTAGTTATATGCAATTTTTCCAGGAGGGTTGGATCGGCGAGCAAGTGCTCTATCTGCCGTATCATAGTAGCTTCAGCGCTACTCTTGATCGATGGAAGAGCAACGATTAAACTCGTTAATTCAGGCTGCCACTGACCTGTAGTTTCAGACATCATTTTTACGAAATTGTCTTCCGACACTTGGATATTCAGCGATGGTATTTCGATAGCATAGATATACGCGTCAATTAAGGATTTTAGCTCGGAATCCAATTGAATTGTTTGAGTTTTTCGCAGTTTTTGTAAAAGAGTTATCAAAAGTGCACCTTTATTCGGATACACCAATGGCTGAAAATCCGGTCCAAGTATTTCCACGATCTTTTTAGATGTCAAAATATTTTTGAGAGGCTGTATCAATATTGCGAACTCACTTTCCTTTTCCAAAGTAGGTAGTAGATCGGTGTAAGGATTAGATGGATTTATAGACTGTAACCATATTTTAGGATTGACGAGAGGTATGGTAATAGTATTCGGTGACGCTTCAACGGGCGGAATTTCGCTGAGTCCACTGTAAGTTAATTCGTGTTGATTAAACGTGGAATAAACGACTTCCGATACTAATTTCTTTGCTGAAACTCCGATCGGTAACAGTATTGTTGGACTGACATATTCTATAGTAGTAATAAACTTCTGAATTAAATTCATCAAATTTGTATCTGTTGTTACTTGCTCATAAGTCGTGGCTTTTTTTAGTAATGCTAATAATAATGCAATGTTTGTGGAATAAACATTTATATCCACGTCATGTAAAATCTTCTTAATATAATTTTTGCCAAATATGGCAGACAAGGGTTGTAATATTTGTGTCACTATCGATGTGTTATCTTTTGAAAAGAATTCATTTATGTTCGCGGGTTTCACAAGTTCCGTAATTTGCGGTAAAACAAGTCCAGGTGTTGTTTTGTTACGATCATCGGGCGTTACAATTAGAACGCCACTATTGGATAATTGTACTTTAAGAGGTTCATTAGGTTCTATACTTGGTGGTAATATTATTGTATTTATTTTTTCAGAAGCATTTGTCGTTTTCTGCGCAAAGCTCGTTGTTTCTTTCGTCTTTTTACGTATTGTCTTCACTGATTGCGTAGGCTTTTTCGTCGTAACATCTTTATTCACCTCTTCGAGTGAGTCCGTTTGACTTTCGATCTCTTCGCTTGTATTCGGGTGAGATGAAATTTCTTCCTCTTTTGTATGTGAAGAATCATCTTTAGAGTCTACTTTTTCAGTATCAGTGGGTTCTGTACTTGATGGTAATATCGTAGTAGTAGTAGTTAATTTTTCGGTACTTGTCGTTTTTTGTAGAAGACTCTTTTGTGTAACATTTTTATTTTTCATATTTTTACGTGTTGTCTTCTCTAATTGTACAGATTTCTTCGTTGTGG
The DNA here is from genome assembly GCF_030444845.1 of Prenolepis imparis. Lineage (NCBI taxonomy): Eukaryota > Metazoa > Arthropoda > Insecta > Hymenoptera > Formicidae > Prenolepis > Prenolepis imparis. The sequence continues at coordinate 12,076,037 of NW_028141168.1, read as the reverse complement.
TATCTTTATCTATTTCTTCGAATGAATATGTTTGACTTTCACTCTCCTCGCTTGTATCCGGTTGGAGTGAGTTTTCTTTCTCTTTTGTAGTTAAAGAGCTAACATTAAACTCTTGTTGTTCAATAACAGTCGGTATGCCAAATATCGTTTGGAGAGACTTCTTCTTTTCTGGTTTCTCCGACGGTTTATTAGTAACCTCAGAAGAGCTGTAAGATATCGATGTTGTCTCTAATGAAGAAGTTATAGGATGATCTGGTAAATTTCCTTGAGAAGGTATATTTGATATCACATGTTCGGTGACTTGCGTATTCTGACTTGACACTTCGGTGGCTTGTGCATTCTGACTTGACACTTCGGTGGTTTGCGTATTCTGACTTGACACTTCGGTGACTTGATTAGGCGTAATGGTTGAAGGTTCAACTTTCGTTTTTGTGTTTGCTATATTTATATTACTATTTATATTTATATTACTATTTATATTACTATTTTTATTACTATTTATATTACTTTTCATTTCTTTGGTTGTTGGTTTACTTTTTTCCGTAGTTTGTCTTCTTGTAATTTCTAATTCAACTTGCACAGGTGTCATATTATAATAATTGTTCAAGTTCCATCCATACAAGCTTTCATTTAAATTTGGTACTTTTTGTGTTTGTTCTGTCTGTTTAAGTTCACTCACGTTGAAATAAGCAATATCTGTATCTATGGATGTAATGGAAAATTGCGGTATAAAATAATGTTGTAATTGAGTTAATCTAGTCATCAAAATATATGATATGGTTTGAATATTTGTTATTAGTGTCATAGGCAGATTATTTTGTAATCTTTGTATCTTCTGGAACGTAGACATCAAACATTGTATAGGTATAAGACAGCTGTATTTCTCTGTCGGCAATAAGGTACTCACAAGCACAGATATTTGTGGCTGTGCGATTAATTCAAGCTTTATGGAATCTATTGTCGATTGAAAAACCGGATCTATGTCAGGGATCTTCAGAGATTCTATGAGTATCAGTACATCAATCTCGGGTGATACAAAAGGCGTGAAAGTTCTAGTAGACTTTTTCACGATCAAGGTTGATAGCAGAGCCGTAGCTGATTGTTGTATCGTTTGCAGATTGGTATTTGGAAAGCTCGGGATACGATTCACAAGTCTCGTCAGGAATGCGATGAGAAGATCTAAAGGATCGCGGTAGGCAAATTTGTTGAATCCGTTGAGAATTTTATTCATGTCTTCATTCCTGTAATTATGCATGAAATATGTTACCAGACGGTCTTTCAGGCGAATCGCATCCGGACCGAACTCTTGAGGAACAATGGCTGATAATAGCATTCCGATATCTATATTTTGTTTAAGCAGACGATGCAGATATATCATGTTTGGATTGTCATAGCTCGGAGTCATCACGAGTCTCAAGTGATGATACACGTAAACTGCAGCGTTCTTCACGACCATATCTACGTTCGAGACGAGGATCTTCGATAGGACGGAAAATACAAGTGTATAAGCGTCACTGCTGACGGGATTTTCTCCAATCAAATCCCAGTTTCTATGATCAATGACATTATTTTTGGTTAAGTCGTAAAGATATCTGATGTTTTCTTCTAATACAGGATCGTCGTTAGAATTTGGCAAGTTTACCAATATCAGGCCGAATATTTGTTGCGACAAAGATAACTTGTGCTCGTGTAAATAGTAGAGAAGCTTCACGAACACTGGACCAAGAGCTTTCTGAGTAATATTCGAGTGTTTGTCGTATCCTTTCATTTCTTCGCCGACAATTTTTAGCTTCTTTTTCAAGAGGTCTAAATTGATGTTGGCGAGGTAATTAAACGTTTCAGATGTTGTCTGACTGAGTAATGTATTTAAATCGATTTTCTCTTGTTCTATCTCATTAGCCAAGAATCTAGCTGTGCATTGAAGGTAGGGCGGTAGATTTTTTACCAGCGACAATAGTATTGTACGCGTCTGTTGATTCTTGTCCATAGTATTTAATCTAGACAAAATGGGTAATAAATTGTACATATAAACAGTCTTCTTCTTGAGGAACTCATAAAGAATCTGCAGGGATGTATATTGCTCTTCCGTGAATTTAGTTTCGCGGCCGTGTAATAAGTATGAAAAAATGTACAGTATATTGTCTCGGAATGTCACCGATGCTTTTAATTTTTCTATCACGCTCCTCGATTTATTGTCATGTTTGGAAACGTGTTGTTTGTCTTTCCCGAAATGAATACTGTAACGTTCGATCAGCACTGGACTTAAAGATCTTCGCACAACGCCGAAGTCCGAAAGAGCACCAAGAACTGAAGAATTTTTTTCATGGGTTTTACGCTGAATTACCTTTAATCAAAAATACATTTTATCATCAACTATATATAATGTAATAGAAAAATAAGTAATTATATATATTATAACAAATAATAATATATTATTACTCTACTTTAAGATTATTATATTATTATAGAATAGACTCTCATATAATCTCACTTTCTGTTTTAATTCCGCATGTTGTTTGTCCTGAAAGCAAAAGAAAGATCAAATTATTTTATCCAACAAAATAAACCTGTTGTATGCCATTTTTTTTAATTTGCTCCTAGATATTGAAATTATTCTATTTATATATAAATAATTAATACAATATTATCATTATAATTTTTCCGATTCTATTTTTGTTAATTCATGATGATATAATAAACTTACTTGCCGAGTTGCACTTATCACAAACGTTGTTCCAATTACGACGAGGAAAGTAACGGCTATTATATTGCTCACTATCATTTTGTCGAACGTTATGACCGAATCAGGTCAAATGGAGAGTCCATATAAAAATTTAATAATCGTTTGTACGTATAAAACGTTTCACATTACACAGTATTTCGTAACTTGTAAGATTATTACGTCTCGCAACGCGTCCACAAGAGACTGAGGTAGGTTTTAACGAGGGCGGCATCCTTTATATAAGGAACAACACTCGAATTGCCATAGTTAAAATTATGCTCGTGCGTGTACGCGACCGCCGGTCGAGAATGAGTAACTCGACGCGAGCGCATGTTATTGCTAACTGATAATTAAATTTTACTGTTCCACACGCCGGTATTTCCTCTCCTCTCCTACGTTTCTTTCAACTTGTCGGCTTGAGCTGTTGCATCGAGCGAGATGAGATACGATTCGATCATTTTTATTTTTGTTCATTTTTGCTATCTCTAACTTCTTCTTCTAATCTTTAATTATCTTAAACGATCGCGAATATTATATTATTTTTATCACGCTAATGTTACAGAAATCATATATAATTCTATTACGGGGAATTTTATTCTCAGATTTATTCTCAAAATCATCTCTAATTCTCTTTGTCGATTTCAGTGAGCTTTGAAAGAAATGTGTCTTTTTCCAAGATTGTATTATATATAATATAGGCGGCCTTTAATCATCAGATGACGTAAGATTTAAAAGCCGCACGTTAATAATGAAACACACGTCGTCCTTGATGTTGCGTATATACATACAAAAGTTATACCGTCCAACTCGTTATGGATTAAAAAGAAATCGCGATAGACAGCGCATATTTCACATGCGATAAATTATATATACAATAAATATGAATATTGCAAGGATGCAAGAATGCGCTGAATCAATTTATTTGAACAATTTTCTCATCAAAAAATATCGCGTTGCAATTTTCGTTTCTCCGTTGCCATTTTGCGACAATTGTTTTAAATATCTTTTTGCAGAGCGATACATCTTGCCGTAGTATATGAATTCGCATCGAATATACGATCGTATTAAAATTATCTCATTTAATAAAAATCTCGTGACTAGAAGGAACTATTTCCCGTAAGATATATTCACGCAAATTAATTTATTTCTGGCACGTTAAAAAAAATTTATTATCGTGGTAGCTGATTATTTGGTATATGCAAATTAATAATCGTCATAAGAGAGAGAGAAATGGCTATCATATATCATATAAATCACATAAAACACATGCTTATACATGCAATATTTAAAGAGCTTATAGCTATTTACATTTATACGCTACAAATCATTTTTTCATATGCCTTTTCTATTAATATATACGTAGCTTGAAGCATACACGGTATTTTCAACACACGTAAGCGACAGAGCTGAGCGTCGTTCTCCTCTACCTACGCTGTACGATTGAGCGCAGTATATTTTTTATTCGGTCGGCCAATAAAACCGAAGCTGACAATCCGCTGTAGCTCTCCCTAACAAATGACAACAGATAACGGTGCGACCAAAAGGGTCGCACCGTCGTGAACGATAAGGCGGCAGGACAGTGACGAATAGGCCTTCGCGAAGCTTCCGCGGATACTGCAATTCCATGCAGCCGGCTAAGCCGGCCACTATCATACGCGTACCGGGGGATGGTGGTGCAATTCCGATAGGTGATCCATTATCTTAAACGGCATCGAGCAATCGATTCGCGCCGCTCATCTCCGAGCGCTTTTTCAGGTTCCGGAGAACTTTTCGCAACTCTTTTCCCTCTCTCTTTCTTTCTCTCTCCCTTTTCTCGTTCTTTTTCCATCGGCCGTACTCTTTTATCTCTACGCGCGCGTGAATTTTTGGATCGACTCGTAAAATCCGAGCGTGTGCAACTGCATATTGCGCTCCTGTGTTCACCTCCATCGCTTCGTCCGTAAGGTCGACCTGTCGAGATTGGGATTGAGCGATGCGCGAATATATAGCGGTAGCCCCCGCGCGCACACGAGAGTTAAAAGCACGCGCGTTTTTGGAAAGGTATCGTTTTTCTCGCATTTTTCCATGGAAGAATGAGCTTCTATTTATCCGCGGAAATTGATGACGCTGTGTTTGTCGGCGATAAAATAGCCCCCCGCAATACTTAATGTTGTTATTCTGTTTTGGAAAACAGTGTATATAATCGGGGTTGTATACGTAAAATAACGGAGCTTTAAAGTGCAGCTGCAAGCTGCTGTTGCTGCAGCCGTTGCGCTTTCGCGAAACTTTTGCGATAGTGAAATTAATTGACGTAAGCGACTGAGAACGTTTCATCAAAAATTTTTAGCGAGAACATAATTTTTTTTTATTCCTGTATAAAATAATATATATTTTAGAAAATATACATTATTTGCAAACCCCTTTGAATTTTAACCGATTCGCCTCTTGCAGTATGATGCAATATTACGGAATATGAAAATGGATATTCATTATCGCTTATATTGTATACAGTATATTGAATGCATCAATCCGTGGCATGTACTTTCATAAGCATCAGTATTTTCCGTGACAGAAATTGCATCATCCGTTTTAATAATTCTTTTGTGGGAAACTTTTAATTATCGTGCAGTATCGTAAAATAATTTTATGGCAAATTGAGTTGCTCTCGACGTTAACAATATCAGCATATTTCTTCTCTGACAATATATCTTATAAATATATACAGCTATTTTTATTTTTATTAAATTTGTCGAGATAACAATCAGCCGTCACTGAACAATTCTTCTTTCATAAATCAGAGATATATAGACTATATACAGTCTTTTAATACAATTCGCCTCACTGCATCACAACGGTACGGGTCAAAATTTATTAAATCTTGATTAAACACACACAACGCTTTTGATTGTTTTGCGAAATTGAAGAAAAACTCTAGGCTTTTTTTTGTAGATATTTTTATCCATCCCCGGATAGCAACCCGATTGAATGCCACTGCCGCACTATAAATTTCACCGCTCGATTGCGAGAACCGTTTTTGGAGATTACAATTGATCGACGTTTGCTGAAATCTAAGCTTTTACGATACCGAAAACTCTGCGAATTTTTATGAACGCTTTAGTTCCTAACTTTTCTCACGGTGCGAGTTTCAGTTGACCTAGATATAAATTTTTTGAAGCTTAATCAACTTTACTCTCGCTCTTTTGCGGTTATATGAATCGCAATAAGAAAACCTGAGACGAAATTATCTTGAGCAAAGTCATTGAAACAATTGGTAATAATTCGGATCCTTGATTAAAAATTATCCATCATGTAACAGAAATGATTTTGAATCTAGACACTATCTTCCAAACCGTGCTCTGGACAAACTCATTTTAGATGCTTATTCACACACGCATTGTACATATATTCACACAAATCAATTTACTTGAGCTTGCAAGTCACAAAGTTCTTATTATCGCAGTGATTGATTAGCGTGAATAAACGTACTGCTGTGCATATTAACTTTTAAGTATCCGGAAAGCTAACATTGCGACAAATTAATTACCGCTGCTGTCATTTTTCTTCGCTGTATAATATCGCTATTATATTGTATAACGGAGTGCATCTCTTCGAGAAAAAAAAATTATTAAAGAATATTAAGAGAGCATTATCGCAAATTATATCATTGTATAATTGTGTATAGATTATTTCTTATTTATCTCTGCAATCGTCTTGAATAAAATAAAACTTTTTCTGTGCTCTGTTTATACAGGATGCGGAAGTATCGCGCCCAAGTCCACCTGGGGCAAAGTCGCTACCATGGGCTACGCTAGCCTTGGGATACCTCTGACTTTGGTCTACCTGTCTAGCGCAGGAGGTCTTTTATCGAGATGCGCCAGAGGTGTCTTCACGCGAGCTCTTTGCTGCTGTCTTTGTTCGAATTGCGGCTACTGTTGCTACGACGAAAGGCGGATGCAGGTTAGCGGGCAACGGGACATGCTTCTCGTTATGAATTTTGCGTCGTCACTCGATAAAAAATTTAATCGTAGACTACCGGTCTTTTTCCCGTTGAAAAAAAAACCGGATACGTGATGGGAAACGCATATGTTGCAGCGGGTCGATAGCTTTGCCTATGCATGTCCTGCACAATCGATAAGGATTAATGTGGTTACCGAGATATTGATTGGTTATTGTTAGAGTACTATTCAAATAAAATTGGATCAGCTTCGAAAATCCCCCGACACTCGAGATACAAGAGTGTAAACGATGTCGGAGTTTATTCGAAAGCGTCGCGTTGCAACGAATAAAATTGGCACGCGTATAGAATGTAGATCGCGTCGGAGATGAAAAAAATGAGATATAAAAAAAAAGTAAATAAATTTTTGCATGTTCTCGAACATTTTTTTTTTTTTTTTTACGTACAGGAGAAGGAGCGACGTATGAGAAAAAAGCGGCAGCAGGAGGAGCTGGCGCAGCAACAGCAGCAGCAATTGCAATTGCAGGAGCCCTTTTACGTTCGCGCAAATGCATCGACGTTCACAAGCACCGTGGAAATTAAGGCCAGCCCGAAGGACGAAGTATCCAGCCTCGGTTCAGGCGACAGACCCAATGTCACTATACTCGCGCCAATCAGTATTTGCCTTGGAGCGATGCTATGTTACATCGTTGCCGGAGCATTCACTCTGCACAAATTGGACGGCTGGTCATTTGTAGGTAAGTTTGAAAACAAAAAAACGAATAAAAAAATTTCTCATATCGAAAAAAAATTCATCAAACGTATGCTCCGTGTTGCGTCGGTTCTTTATACATAAAGTAGTTTTCAAATGATAAACATTTTTCTTGAAGTACAGTTTTTCAAAGAAATTAATGCGGTCGTATTTTCTCTGTATTCCTGTTGGCATAAATTCTGCGACATATATACAACGCGATATATAAAATATATACATAAATATATAAATATAAAGTTATACGCAAAGTATGTAGTGTCGTGTCGCGGAAGGGTTAATAGCGCGCTTCTTTCACATCTATAGACGCGAGCTATTTCTGCTTCATGAGCCTGAGCACCATCGGTTTCGGCGACATGGTACCCGGTTCTTATCCTCGTCACACTCTCGCCGACTCGAGAAACGTGACGGTGTGGTTCTGCTCTTGCTACATAATGTCAGGAATGGCACTGACAGCGATGTGCTTCAACATCCTCCACGACGAGATCGTCCATCGGCTGAGTCACCAGTCGGATAAGCCGGAGCCAGTGAAACCAAGCCTATCCGTGGACGAGCTATCGACGGACCCGTTTGCGCTGACCTCGTGACAATTTCCATCGGGCAATCTGTGCCACAGGAACGGCACCGATGAGAACAATATATGTGGCACGGAACCACCCACCAATATATTCGCTCACGAGAATGAGATTAACATCCTAAAGGACACCTTCAATCAAGTGGACGTTACTAGAGACTGCAAGCCGATCCTGAAACTCGAGGATCATGTTCCACCAATTTCTGCCGTTTACATGTTGCCCAAGGTCGATGAGGAGGCCGAGGAAAATACGGAGATGTGAGCACTTTGGCGGATTTCCGGAGATTGACAGTCAAGTCCGACAGTCAAGTTCGATCAACTGGAGATTACTGAAGACGGCGTTTTTGCAGATCGTAAGCAGATGGATAGGTATATGTAACATGTTGTATATGCTAAATCGTATTGTCAGATCGTGACAGTGAAAGGATGTTTTCATTGAATCTATTATTGATGGAATTTATTGTTATGTTCTAATAATGATTTTAATGCAAATATATAAAAGAAAGTAACAATGCTCAAAATTTGTTTCTTTTACGAAAGACAAAAATATAGTCTTATAACTTTCCTCAGCATTTTAAAAATTTTTATTCAGATTATTATTTAACTTTATTGAATTATATGTATCCGTTTTAAAAAAGTTGATTATCTTTTTCATATAATAAAATAATAAATGTGCATATATTATTGCAATATTTTTTCTATTTTTTCTATTTTAATTTATTTTGTTCAATATATCTAAATTCAACGATTGATGATAGAGTCATTGATACTCGTTCATTAATGATGGACATAAATAAACAATATGCTATCTGGGACACACTCGAAAAATTCAAGAATAAGTGCTTGAGCCGTGAACGTAAGTAGGACATCCTCCTTGAAATCGATATAGCAAAAGTCTCATTTTCGCTTGTATAATAAAGATAAACTCAATATTTACATTGCCGGCACAATTACATTTTAATAGAATTTCAATCGTTCAATCCGATTACTGAGAATTAAATAATTATCGATAAAAATATTTGCCGATGATAATATCCGTCTGTGATTCATCTACGCACGTAATATTATATTGTTCTTAATTGGCAAAAATTTACGTAAAAATAAAAGTTATTTAACTTTGTTTCTTTTTTAAATATTATCTCAAAATTATTTCATATCGCAATTATAACTGGAATAAAATTAAAATAGTATATAAGATATAATCGTCGATACTTTTTATTTACACAAGAGTGGCTCTGAGTAAAAAATAACATATTCGTAATTAAGTCATGTTTGATAAATACAGTAATAGCATTTATATAAGTTCTCTCTCTAAGTAAGATGGCACTGAGATAGAGGCAAAGTGTCTCTCAAATGTCGTAGGAATTTCTTGAACTTCCACCAGACGTTGCCAGGTTAATCTGGAAGTGTCCTTAATTAATGTTTGCTAGATATTGCTAGAGAATATGAAGTTACCGTTGTGACAAAAACGAGATTTTGCGTGTCGAAAGGATAAATGCAAATTTATTTGCATTTGCTTAACAAAGTTTCTTTATGCTGATTAATTGCATGAATTATTATTAAAGGTATCTTTTAGAGTACAGACGCGTTATTTAAAAGCTATTCGTAGATGCGTCGTCTTGTATTAGTTTAAAGCAATTTGGATTGATTGAAGAAATCACGAAAGAATAAAATCCCAGAAAGCCATGAGTCATTCGATTAGGTATCCGCATACCGGGTATTGACGACAGGAAATTACGTTTACGTTGCCGATAAAATGAGTAGAGCAAATGACCGGCATAAAATAATTTCCCAGGGGGCAATGGTGCATTTCATTCGCGGCCGGTACGCTGTTCGTGCACGGAAATGTTAAAACTTTTCTTTTATTTTCCTATCTTTCTTATTCGTGTCACGTACGGCTGTTGCTTCCTAAGAAAGCCTTGGGATTGACTGAAAAATTGATATTTTTTTCGATATATAAATAATGCCTTAAAAACATCGTGTCTTGAAGAGTACTTTAAGTCGCAAATACTTAATATTGAAATAAAAAATTCGATATGTGCGCATGAATGCAAAAAAAATCTATATATGCATCGTTGAATATAAATAATAAAGATTTGTCAAATCTCTCGAAAATCAACATAATCATCATGGAGGCACCATCTCCATTTCTTTTCACGATCCACTTTTGCCAAAAAGTCTGATTCGATATCCGGCGGAGATATTCTCTTACGAAGGCGAATTAACATATCTTTGAATAATAATTCTGCAGTAAATCACGCACAAGAAAGAGAGAATTTTTACGGAATCCTCCTTGAAATTAATTTCCGATAATGCCGGATCTGTGCTTGACGTCAATTCCTTGGTAAGCATATTACGAGCGAAATCACTTGGGCGAAATCAATCTAGATATATACCGGTGGACTCGAGTATAGTGGCTCACCCCCCGCTTGATATTCAATGAGATTTCGAGGACGGTCCTGACTTGCGCGGACGGAGATCGACTTAATGTTTCTACACGCCTACTTAGATAGGGACATGTAAGGATTTTTTATATTTCCGTACTTAAGCATTTTCGCGAAGTAAACGTGTTCTTGTCTGTAATATAATTAACATAAGCTATCTCGATCCTTGCGTCTAGCTCGAGGACGGATCGAGGAGATATGCACGTACTCGTGGATGGTACTCGTTTATATCGATCGATCTGTCACTTTTTCCTATGTCTTCGCGATTCTACCGAACTGTAATTTCAATCACACTGCCGTACGTAAAAATCTACTAAAGATAGCAATGTCGTTGAGTAAAGATTATGTTTCCCAAAGGGATGAGCAATATTTAAAGTGAAATGACCACTTAAGGATGCTGACTGTTCGTGTGCACAAAAGAAAGAATCTACAAAATATTTTATTGTAATTTTAATTCAGCAAAATAAGAAGCGACATCGCTTATTATTTAGCGATAATTGTAGCGAATCTTGTAATAATATAATAATAATAATAATAATTAACGACATAAATTGTTTATACTGCCGTCGGCTGGACGCTGGAATCAAATAAATGAAGAAAAAATCAAATTCTATGCTCAAGAACAATAACTAAGGTACTTACGGATAAGCATTAATTCCTAAGGATGTTGCGTTTAAAAAAAAGACACGCGCGCGCGACTTATCCTCGTTCTTTCATAATTGATACTCGAATAATCTACGAGAAAAAAGTGCGTAAACAAAGCATAACTGTGAATTAGTTGTAAATGATTATTTTCGTTGCGTATAAGGCAACCTTTGTGTGTAATGATTGACATTATACACATAAGCATACCACACAGAGAGCCCTATGTTGTTGTATTAAATATTCTTTACATATCTTTTTACTCCGATAAACGATATATAATTTAATCTAAAATTGAAATAAAATTAGAATAAATTATATGCTAAATTCAAGTTGCAGTACTTTTTTATAATATATGCCGGATAAATTTTTTTCTTTGCGAAAATTTGACGCCGAACTGACGTAAAGCCTGCCTTCGCAGAGAGGATATGATCCCGCATAGCGACTTAACGCGTGCCCCTTTCTTCAGTTTTCTCCTAACATATCATATATGGTATAATGGACATCGTCGGGGGGAGACCGTCTCTTCACTCTTCACGAACGTTCATATACGTACATACGTTATCTCGATATTAAAAACTAATCCGAGCGAATCGCCGAGATGACTATCGTGCCCAACCGTGCAACTAACAGGCGAGAGAATCTCGTACAGTGTCTAATGACAATCGATACTGGCTTGAGCAGTTGCTAGAGTTATCGTTATCACTCCGTCGGTGATTCGATGGAGGGTCGTGGCCGGCAGCCAAGACAAACTTTACTTTGGTGCTCGTACCAGGCTATCCAGCCATCGATCCACCCTCTACCATACCCGCCCGTACAAACTTCCTCACACTCGGGGTTCGGAGTCGAGGCGGGCGCTTGCTCCAAGCTGGCGCTATACGGCGATTTGTTGCGAGAATCTATTTACAACTTTCCATATACGTCCCCGTGTACGCGAGGAATCGCGCAATAACCGCCGGCGTGTCACGATTGCAAATACCGAAGAGAGTGCTTGAAAGTTGGCTGTCTGTATTTTTTACTTCGAAGATGGAGTACTTTGGAAAAGAATAATACGAGAAAGAAAGGGGGAAAAGAGAGATCGAATATCATGTGACTGATATTTTGCATAATCTTCTACTTAAACTTTTTATTAATCGATACCCTTGTACTTGAAACCATTTCCTTTTAGTCGTGTTATTTTTCAGATCGTTTTTAATTCTTTCGCAAAGTTTCCTCTCGAGATAATAGACTCATTTACGAGGTGAACTCGCGAAGCGAATTAAAGTTTGATGTAACTTTTCGCTACGGATATTGAATTCGTTTATAATGTAAGTGAATTTGGCTACATCAAGGAAATGTATATATATATCATATCGTATCATCAGTTTGCTGCTGGAAATGAACAGGAAAGTTAATGGAATAAAGAAGGAGTTATATACAATCTCTAGCATCTCTTTAAACTTTAAAACTTTTTAATTGTTATTAGTTGATATATACATGTATCAATATATAGTTTCATAGGTTTTTATGCATCTCTCTTTATATTACACGCATATTACTTTGTAGAGAAGTTTGATTACACACATATCCCATAAAAAGAGAATAAAAGAGAACAAACTCTCTTATACTTTTACATTCATAGATTTTTTTATTCATATTTTATTGTTATATATCATCTTGATATATATATGCGAAATTGACGAGAGACGAAATATCGTCATCTTATCCTAGGGTTAGCGTCATTACTGTTACAGTATAGCGCGGATTGTGGCGAGCGATCTTTTACGTCAATATATAACGCCGTCTATAAGCCCAGGACGAGGTCCCAGCGCGACGAAAGTCCAGGCCGGCTTCTCTCCTTTCACAGGATTTTCTTTCCTACGTAGCTCCTCATCTTTCGCCCTTACGTTCCGGTTTCCTCTGTCGTACTCCAGGGAAATATAACCGAGTTCAAAGCTCTCGACGGTCGACACGAAACTTTAGCGCGACAATTTTGCACAAGAAATATCCAATGAAAGTCAAACGCCACGGGATTCAGCCTCATCGGTGCGTTTCGGTCTTGGTGAAAAAAAGAAAAAAATAAAGAAATAAAGGGAGGAAAGAGTAAAGCCCGCCCGACCTTCCAGCAGCCGACTTAATGGAATTAATGGTTTTCTGCTGTCGCCTTACATATTCATTCCGCGCGCGAATCGCCGAGTTTTCGAAAGCTTCGAGAAAGTCGAAGTCTATGTCTCTTGACACTCAATTGCGCTTCTATCAGGGGCAATTAATGTTTCTGCTACTATTCTGACTGCTATCGTTTTCAAAGAGCTTGAGCGAAGTGCTACCAAATTAAAGCAAACTCACTTTGCGTAAAGTTATTATTATATACTTGACCAATGTGCTTGCTTCTAATTTATTTTTATTTATCTTTATCTCTTCTCGTAGCTCACAAACATCTCTAGTGAAGGATTATTTATACTATGATATTTTTATGGGAATAAAATATTTATTTGCGTATCTCAGTTTAAGACAAATATTATGTAGGTAAATATTTGTTATCAGGATGCGATATCGTTGTCGTTACTAAAGCGAATATTGAAGCGAAATTGTAAGAGAGGAAAGCTCGGAAGAGATATCTCTTATTTATAAATGCTTGAGTTACAACATAGCTTGATGAAAATTTAATTTTCATCATCAAGAAATTAACGAGAGATCTGCTTCTGCCGTCCTTCTATATCGCAAATCTTATACAAAATTGTGCCGTGTATTATTGTCGTAATATATATATTAGCATACAAATTATTATTAAATGCGATTAAACATATGATTGATCCGTATTTATAATATACTTTCATTCCATTTCTCATTGAAATAAATCCATAATTATTTAATAGAATATCGAGATAAAGTAAAATAAAAAAATTAATTTTGTTATATATATCTTTAATTATTTAATGCCATTTTTTGTAAATTACGCGCAAATCAATCGCAGATTTTTATTTATAAAGCGATTATATCGATACATACCAATGACATTAATGAAATTAATGTCATTGTTAATATGAATATTATTTGTACATAGCATTATAACATATAAAATTGTATGATAATATTATATTAGTATTTACTGTTAGAATGTCAAGTCCAATTATAGAGTCGTATTCATTATGGCTCGATCGCTTTCATTGACAATGAAAGGAAACTCACAGTTGTAAATATGATATTGTCTTAGAATATAATAGACATGAATGTGAAAAGTCTTGTTAGATCTTGTTGTTGAACAACAAGAATTATAAGTTGCGCAATTTTTCATTATAATATCGACTGTTCATTTTACTTTCGCCAATGTCGACAAGATTAAATATCGAGAATGTATATGGAGGAGTATTCATGTCGGAGCTGATAAGAATGTTGATTACCGAAACGTGTAACAGAGATGCTATTCTATCGTTAAATAAAGCTTAGGAAGCATTTATTCCTGCTATTAATTTATGTTGAAAATATACGTAATATAAAACTTTGTTTAAGACATATCTTTATTTTCCGAATTGAGCATCTCTCAGGGAGAAAAATGTAATAAAGGTCGTCTACAAACACCGTAATAAATAATTCCTTGTTCGTTTCCTTGGAGAATTAACTTGGAAGTATCTAATTTGTAAGAAACTTTAAGCGAATAAATAATTTCAAAAATTTTTAAATAATTATAGATTCTGGAAAAGAGAGAGGAGCACACTTTTGCCAAGTAACGTACAATGCGGCAGTAATCATTCTCGTGTTCTGCTCATAAATCATCTCGATAATTCTTTGCGAGAGCAGAAAAAATCTTAATAAATGTCTGATTCTCTAAACTTTGCGCGCGTCGTCGATCAAAACAAAGTTTTCTATACGCTTATACAGCGACCCGCTGCGTCCACGAATTAATCATAGTTAAAGTTTTCCAAGGTTCGCGTTCATGGACTCATCTCTTTTTTTTCGGCGATTATGCGTTTCTACAAGATACACAAGCATCCGGAAGTTAAAAATTTTCATCTTGATAAGACCTGATGACGTTAGAAGTAAAAAACGCACAATATTTTTACCGTGTTACACATTTTTTAAAAAAAAGATCGACTTATATCTGAAACGCAGGAAATTAGGAGATATATAGGAGCGCACACACATACATTTTCTCGAGTTTATATTGTATACCAAGAAACTAAAGTCTTATTAATAATGTTCTGTAAATAATGTTGTAAAGGCGAGCACAAGAGGTGTGAAGTGTTGGCCGACGAAATTGTAAAATACGAAGCGAACGATTTGCTGGTATTGTACGTCTGTATAATCATTTGTCAAGCAATGTATCCTACAAATAGGAGATAATAAAAAGGACTTATCACAAAAATCTCAGTGAGTCATTATTGTCTGCGGAAATATTTTAGTTATTTATTATTATGTTCATAATTTTTAGGCAAATTTAACACATGAACAATTTCTTTCGGAATGCTGATTCTCGACAGTCCTCATCGTTCGTCAGCGGTGCATGCTGACCTTGATGAGAATTTATCTGAGTAATTTTTTATGCTATACACACGAGTGAATTAATCATACGTTCAGATCTTTGGCGACATTACGTGTCGGTGTAACGATCTGTGTCTAATTGTTAATCTTTTTATTCGTTCCATTCACTATTATATATGCCTTACTGCCAACGATATTATAATTAACTGTTATTGCAATATATACTATATATATATATATATATATATATATATATATATATGTATATATGTATATATATGCTACAAACTAAAGAATAAAACATTTTTAACCTTCCTTTAATTTAAATAAAAATATCGGATAAAAGTTTGTAAAGTAAAGAACTTGAATAAGAATTTATAAAAGTCGCACATCTCTCTCAATCATTTAAAAATCATGAGTTTTATTATTTGTATTCACATTACGCATCTGTTAAAATATACGAAAAAAAATAATGACAAAAATAATTTCTCATGGCAATACATTCGCGATCACAATTTGCAGTGTGCGGACGATATTAAATTTATGAAGGCAATATAACCGAGACCTATCGACCCAATGACACAACGAGATTGAAATTAATGATTTCTATCTTTTATCGCCGTAATCCTGTATAATTCGGTATAAGACATAATCACGCGATAAATACTAATATCGCTCGAGGCAACTAAGAGGCAACGATAATAGTAATAAAAATGTTCTTGTCGATGAAAAATATACTGTATAACGGTGGCGTATGTATTGCGATTGATTTAAAAGATATATCGACATGGTAAATTAAATTACCATTCAAGATATAAAAAAATTATATTCTGTAATTGTAAGCAAATGTAATGAGAATAAAACGTCGAAGTTAATATGATATAACGCTTCCAAATAAACCAATAAACTATAAAAATATGTCACAATATTATGTATAAGAAGTTTTAGAAATGAAAAATATGCTATATATAAGCATATATGTAAGTCTAAAATTTTTTTAATCAAGTTATAATTTAAAAAAGAAAAAATTTTTCTTAATTTTATTATTGTCTTAAATTTCAACAGTACATAGTTAGCAAATAATTATGGTACCAAGAGCACAAGAGCCTACAAACTTTTTAATATGAAATGCGTAAAATTAATATGCGACGTATGGGGTCCGCGGTGACCAAATTTCGATTTTTAATACGTTTAAAGCGAGCCAAAAATTAACCGTATATATATTTCAAGAGTACATAGTTAGCAGATAATTATGATACCAAGAGCACAAGAGCCTACAAACTTTTTGATATGAAATGCGTAAAATTAATACGCGACGTATGTGGTCCGTGGTGACAAAATTTCGATTTTCAATATATTTAAAGCGCGCCAAAAATTAATCGTATATGCATTTCAAGTGTACATAGTTAGCAGATAATTATGGTACCAAGAGCACAAGAGCCTACAAACTTTTTGATATGAAATGCGTAAAATTAATATGCGACCTATGGGGTCCGCGGTGACAAAATTTCGATTTTCAATATATTTAAAGCGCGCCAAAAATTAATCGTATATGCATTTCAAGAGTACATAGTTAGCAGATAATTATGGTACCAAGAGCACAAGAGCCTACAACCTTTTTGATATGAAATGCGTAAAATTAATATGCGATCTATGGGGTCCGCGATGACAAAATTTCGATTTTCAATATATTTATAGCGCTCCAAAAATTAATCGTATATGCATTTCAAGAGTACATAGTTAGCAGATAATTATGGTACCAAGAGCACAAGAGCCTACAAACTTTTTGATATGAAATGCATAAAATTAATATGCGACCTATGGGGTCCGCGGTGACAAAATTTCGATTTTCAATATATTTAAAGCGCGCCAAAAATTAATCGTATATGCATTTCAAGAGTACATAGTTAGCAGATAATTATGGTACCAAGAGCACAAGAGCCTACAAACTTTTTGATATGAAACCGTAAAATTAATATGCGACGTATGGGGTCCGCGGTGACAAAATTTCGATTTTCAATATATTTAAAGCGCGCCAAAAATTAATCGTATATGCATTTCAAGAGTACATAGTTAGCAGAAAATTATGGTACCAAGAGCACAAGAGCCTACAACCTTTTTGATATGAAATGCGTAAAATTAATATGCGACCTATGGGGTCCGCGATGACAAAATTTCGATTTTCAATATATTTATAGCGCGCCAAAAATTAATCGTATATGCATTTCAAGAGTACATAGTTAGCAGATAATTATGGTACCAAGAGCACAAGAGCCTACAAACTTTTTGATATGAAACCGTAAAATTAATATGCGACGTATGGGGTCCGCGGTGACAAAATTTCGATTTTCAATATATTTAAAGCGCGCCAAAAATTAATCGTATATGCATTTCAAGAGTACATAGTTAGCAGATAATTATGGTACCAAGAGCACAAGAGCCTACAAACTTTTTGATATGAAACCGTAAAATTAATATGCGACGTATGGGGTCCGTGGTGACAAAATTTCGATTTTCAATATATTTAAAGCGCGCCAAAAATTAATCGTATATGCATTTCAAGAGTACATAGTTAGCAGATAATTATGATACCAAGAGCACAAGAGCCTACAAACTTTTTGATATGAAATGCATAAAATTAATAGGCGACCTATGGGATCCGCGGTGACAAAATTTCGATTTTCAATATATTTAAAGCGCGCCAAAAATTAATCGTATATGCATTTCAAGAGTACATAGTTAGCAGATAATTATGGTATCAAGAGCACAAGAGCCTACAAACTTTTTGATATGAAACCGTAAAATTAATATGCGACGTATGGGGTCCGCGGTGACAAAATTTCGATTTTCAATATATTTAAAGCGCGCCAAAAATTAATCGTATATGCATTTCAAGAGTACATAGTTAGCAGAAAATTATGGTACCAAGAGCACAAGAGCCTACAAACTTTTTGATATGAAATGCGTAAAATTAATATGCGACCTATGGGGTCCGCGGTGACAAAATTTCGATTTTCAATATATTTATAGCGCGCCAGAAATTAATCGTATATATATTTCAACCAGGGATCCGGACCGAACCGGAACCAAAACGGATAACCGTTCCATAACCGTTTTATTAATAGAACCGAAACTGTAAACCGTATTGAAATTCTATTAAATTTATAACACCGGAACCATAACCGGACCGTTAAATTATTTTCGGTTTACGGTTCTTTTCGATATTTTTTTCTGTTTTTGCGCAAATGACGGAAATGTCATCTCGAAATGCAATACAATTATAATTATTTTTTTACTGGGATACTAGGAAAATATAATATCCTCACAGCTATCATTATTGCGATAATACATACACGTTTCATAACATTTAATAAATAATTATAATTGTATTGCACTCTATATATATATATATATAAAGTATATATAAATTATATTACTTTAAAAAATTATTATTAATTTTTATGACATATGAAAATATATTTATATATGTATCTATATTATATATACCTATGTCTAAATATATTTTCATGTATAATATGAAATGTTGTTTATTTATGTCATAAAAATTTATAATAATTTTTTAAAGTAATATAATTTAGAAATTAATTTAATTAGAAAAACGAAAAATAAAAATTTATAAAACCGGAACCGAAAAAATCATAATTTAAACGGTTTCGGTTTTTTTATTTATCAAAAAACCGAAACTGGAACCAGAACAGTTATTAAATATTTTATTAAACCATAACCGAAACCGAACCCTAATTTTGTTTCGGTCCGGATTCATGGTCTTAATATGCCGACTGCTTTTCTGAATGTATGACGCTCTATAATGTTCTGCTTATAATGATGGAAATTAATTTGTTATATTATAATTATTAATAATAATTAAATGACGATGCATCGCAAATATCTATCTGTTAATATATAAAATTATTTCTTTATTTTTGAAATAGATTTTTCAAGTTTGCAAAACGAAATATTTCTGCAAAAACACAAGAAATATAAATTAATATCTGTACAAAAATAAAAGAATTATACAAATTACATATATCCTCAAATATTTGTGAGTTTGACGCTAATTTATGGAAAGTCGCCTGAATTTCGCATCGCGTGATCATCTCCATTTCGCCGTCTCGTCTCAATAGCACAATAGATAAATCTGGGTGATAGCATCGGAGCACAAATACAAACCTGGACGTAACATCAGCTCGCGCACATATTCTGGATGCCAATAAGTAAACAAACCGCGGCGCGAAATGGAATCGAAATCGGACCATAAATCTCGAATGTAACCGTGCGAAATTGCCGAGAAGGCAAAGATACATAACCGTCGATCCTTGTTCATTTCTATTCTTTATCTATTTTTTCATAAATCGAGTATGTTTCTCTACTAGATGGAATAAACTTATCTTACGCAAAAAAATTGCTATAAACATCTAAATATCTTCTTCATTCATCATCGTTTCGCAAAATGTCTGTTGTTCGCCGGAAAAGATTTTTTATTTCTATTGTGAAAATGTTTCAAATTTTTACAAATTGTTAAAATTTGCGTTTACTAAAATATCAATATTTTGTGTACGTTTTGTTTTAATTTTAATTATATTAAAAAAATAAAAAATTACAAATTATTATAATTGGTTCTCGTATATATTTTGTATTGTGTGTATTTCTTAAAACAATATTTAATAATTCCCCTTTCTAAAAAAAATGTTATTGACATTGTTGTCGCTTTTCCGCGATGCTGATTGGCTCTCTGTCGATTCGCGTTGTGTGTTATATTCGTAGCATCGAAAGGCTGTCATCATGAGGGTTAGCAGTTAGGAGTTTGACAGTTAGTCCAAAATAAAATAAAATAAAATAATAATGTGTTTTAAATAATATGTTATAATACTTTAAACTTGATTAATATTTTTGACATTCGCCTTATGTGTTATATTTGTAGCATGAAGAGGCTGTCATCGTGAGGGTTAGCAGTTAGCAGTTTGACAGTTAGTCCAAAATAAAATTAAATAAAATAATGACATGTTTTAAATAATATGTTATAATACTTTAAATTTTGATTAATATTTTTGCGGAAAAGAGGCAACAATACTTGCGAGAATCGACTTAATATATCTTTTTTAGAAAAAGACTAGAATAACACAAGCGCGCGTTATGCCATTCCTCGATTTTATTAAAAAAAGTATGATGTATTTATATAAAGTTTGTTTAAAGTTCATTAATATTTTTTTTCAGAAATCAGATGATTAAAGCATTACATTGCCAATTAAATTTTTAAATAAAAATATGTTATAAAAATTAAAATAATATATAATTCCTTAAACTCGATTAATATTTTTTGACAGAAATCATCTGATAGCTGTTATAAATATTAATCGAGTTTAAGGAATTATATATTACATTATTTAAAACATATTATTTTAAATGTTATAACATATTCTTATTTTAAAAATTAATTAGCAAATTAACGTTTTAATCAGCTGATTTCTGTAACAAAAATATTAATCGAGGATAAGATATTACAACATATTATTTACAATATATTGCTATTTTAATTTTTATAACATATTACTATTTTAAAATTTAATTACCTTACTATATTAATATTTTCTAATATATTTATTTAATTAAGAAGTAGTATATTTATTAAGTTAAGAATAGAAATGAGACATGAATACAAATTTACAATTAAGGTTTCGTAGATATAATTTTTAAAACAAAAATTATTTTCTTAATTAGAGTTACAAATATATTTCGTCCGACACTTTTCGATAATCTTGATATAAATCGAATTCCGAATGCGCAGTAGAAATGAGTTTCGACATATATTACCGCGATATATGCATGCAGTCACGCATAATTCGTAATAATGTGCAGATAATGTACTGTTAAAATGTATATAAGATTAATTTTTTGCACATTTTGAAATACCGAAAATTAAAATTTTTAAGCCGCAAATCCCATACGGCGCAGATTTATATAACGTATATTAGACCAAAAAGGTAGTACGCTGATATGCTTATGGTACAAAGATATTCTGCAAACAATACACTATTGAAATATATATACGATGAATTTTTGGCTCGCCTTAAAATATTAGAAATCGATACTTTTTTACAGTTGACCCTATGCGACGCAATCTTATTCTATATATCAAGTTAAAACATTTGTACGCTGGTGTCTGTTTGGTACCAAATGATTCTGTAATCAATGTACTATTAAAATGTATAATCGATGAATTTCTGGCTCGTCTTAAAATATTAGAAATTGATACTTTTTTGCGGCTGACCCTATGCGACGCATACTTATTTTATGTATATCATATTAAAAAATTTGTACGCTGGTGTCTGCATGATACCAAAAGATTCTGTAATCAATGTACTATTAAAATGTATAATCGATGAATTTCTGGCTCGTCTTAAAATATTAGTAATCGATACTTTTTTGACGCGGACCCTGTGCGACGCATCCTTATTTTATGTTTATCGTATTAAAAATTTTGTACGCTGGTGTCTGCATGGTACCAAAAGATTCTGTAATCAATGTACTATTAAAATGTATAATCGATGAATTTTTGGCTCGTCTTAAAATATTAGTAATCGATACTTTTTTGACGCGGACCCTGTGCGACGCATCCTTATTTTATGTTTATCGTATTAAAAAATTTGTACGCTGGTGTCTGCATGGTACCAAAAGATTCTGTAATCAATGTACTATTAAAATGTATAATCGATGAATTTTTGGCTCGTCTTAAAATATTAGAAATCGATACATTTTTACCGCTGACCCCATGCGATGCAACCTTATTTTATGTATATCAAGTTAAAAAATTTGTACGCTGGTGTCTGTTTGGTACCAAATGATTCTGTAATCAATGTACTATTAAAATGTATAATCGATGAATTTTTGGCTCGTCTTAAAATATTAGAAATTGATACTTTTTTGACGCGGACCCTGTGCGACGCAACCTTATTTTATGTTTATCGTATTAAAAAATTTGTACGCTGGTGTCTGCATGGTACCAAAAGATTCTGTAATCAATGTACTATTAAAATGTATAATCGATGAATTTTTGGCTCGTCTTAAAATATTAGAAATCGATACTTTTTTGACGCGGACCCTGTGCGACGCAACCTTATTTTATGTATATCAAGTTAAAAAATTTGTACGCTGGTGTCTGTTTGGTACCAAATGATTCTGTAATCAATGTACTATTAAAATGTATAATCGATGAATTTTTGGCTCGTCTTAAAATATTAGAAATTGATACTTTTTTGACGCGGACCCTGTGCGACTCATCCTTATTTTATGTTTACTAGAACAACACAAGCGCGCGCTACGCGCGCGCCATTCTTCGATTTTATGTTTATTAAAAAATAATATAAAATTTGTTTAAAATCGATTAATATTTTTTCATAGAAATCAACTGATTAAAGCGTTAATTTGATAATTAAATTTTAAAATAATATGTTAAAATATTAAAATAGTAAAATGTTAATATAGTTAATATTAAAATAGTAAAATTATAAATAATATGTTATAATATCTTATACTCGATTAATATTTTTTGATGGAAATCAGCTGATAACTTTTAAATATATTAATCGAGTTTAAAGTATTATAACATATTATTTAAAACTAATATTATTATTTTTTTAAATTTTATTTTGAACAAACTGTCAAACTGCTAATTCTCGCGATAACAGCCTCTCGATGCTACGAATATAACACACAACGTGAATCTTGACAGCCAATAAGCATCGCGGAAAAGCGACAACAATAAACTTTGATATATATGCGAGTATCGATTTTACATATCTTTCTTAGAAAAGAAAAGAATTCAACCTTTTTGTCACGCAATTACTCTGCCATGAGCATAAAATATTAAATTCGAGTCAAAAATAATAAAATAATAACTCGCACTTTATATATCGTAATTTTATTATGCGCAAAGTAAGAATGTAGAGAAATTAAGTAGTACGAGTCAACAATTTCTCAGTACGGTTAGCCTTTTCGTCGCGCAATCATTTAATCATTAACATAAAATTATAAATGCGAGTCAAGAACAATAAAAAATGATATGCACTTTATATATCGTAATTTTATTATGCGCAAGGTAAGAATGTAGAGAAATTAAGTAGTACGAGTCAACAATTTCTCACTACCTTTAGCCTTTTCGTCGCGCAATCATTTCATCATTAACACAAAATCATAAATGCGAGTCAAAAACAATAAAAAATAACACGCACTTTATATATCACTAGAACAACACATAAGATCGCGCAATGCGCGCACTATTCTTCGATTTTATATAAAAAAAATGATATTTTTATATAAAGTTTGTTTCAACATGATTAATATTTTTTGATAGAAATCAGCTAATTAAAGCGTTAATTTGTTAATTAAATTTTAAAATAATAGACGTAATAGAAATTATAAAATAAAGCACTATTGCTAGTTTGGTCGAATACTTTAACATTTATTATAAAATAATATGTTTTAAATAAAATGTTATAGTACATTAAACTCGATTAATATTTTTTGACAGAAATCAGCTGATAATTGTGCGCCGTATGGGGTCCGCGGTTTAAAAACATTAATTTTCAATATTTTAAAGCGAGCCAAAAATTAATCTTTCATATATTTTATCAGTACATTGTCTGCATATTTTGGTATAATATACGTATAACTGTGCGCCGTATGGGATCCGCGGCTTAAAAAATTTAGTTTTCTATATTTTAAAACAAGTCAAAAATTAATCGTATATAAGTTTCAGTAGTGTATTGTTTGCAGATTACTTTGGTACCATAAGCATATCAGCGTACTACCTTTTTGATCTAATAAACGTAAAATTAATCCGCGCCGTATGCGATCCGCGGCTTAAAAATTTCAATTTTCAGTATTTTAAAACGCGCCAAAAATTATTTGATTCCATATTTCAACAGTACATTGCCTGCACATTATGATGGTACCATCACCATACCAGCCTACAAACTTTTTGGTATAATATACGTATAATAATTGTGCGCCGTATGGGATCCGCGGCTTAAAAATTTTAATTTTCTATATTTTAAAACAAGCCAAAAATTAATCATATATAAGTTTCAATAGTGTATTGTTTGCAGATTATTTTGGTACCATAAGCATATCAGCGTACTACCTTTTTGGTCTAATAAACGTAAAATTAATCCGCGCCGTATGCAATCCGCGGCTTAAAAATTTCAATTTTCAGTATTTTAAAACGCGCCAAAAATTATTCGTTTACATATTTCAACAGTACATTGCCTGCACATTATGATGGTACCATCACCATACCAGCCAACAAACTTTTTGGTGTAATATACGTAATATAATTGTGCGCCGTAATGGGATCCGCGGTTTAAAAAATTTAATTTCCAATATCTTAAAACGAGCCAAAAATTATTCTTTTATATATTTTAACAGTACATTATCTGCACAATATGATGGTACCATCAGCATACCAGCGTACAAACATTTTGATCTACTATACGTAAAATAAGTTTGCGGCTTATGGGGTCCGCGGTATAAACAATTTAATTTCCAGTGTTCTAAAACGAGCCAAAAATTAATCTTGTATATATTTCAACAGTACATTATCTGCACATTATGATGGTCCCATCAGCATACCAGCGTACAAACTTTTTGATCTATTATACGTAAAATGAATCCGCGCCGTATGGGGTCCGCGGTTTAAACATTTTAATTTTCAATATTTTAAAGCGAGCCAAAAATTAATCTTTTATATATTTCAACACTACAATATCTGCACATTATGATGGTACCATCAGAATACCAGCCTACAAACTTTTTGATATAATATACGAAATATAATTGTGCGCCGTATGGAAATCGCGGCTTAAAAGTTTCAATTTTCAATATTTTAAAACGCGCCAAAGATTATTCTTTCATTTATTTTAACAATACATTGTCTACACATTCTGATGGTACCATCAGTATACCAGCCTAAAAACATTTTGATAAAATATACGTAATATAATTGTGCGCCGTATGGGAATCGCGGCTTAAAAGTTTTAATTTTCGATATTTTAAGACGCGCCAAAAATTATTCTTTCATATATTTTAACAAGACTACACATTATGATGGTACCATCATAATGTGTAGACAATGTACTGAAATTATTATATAATTAAAGAAGAGTCAAATTCTTGATGAAAATGCATTCAATGTCTTTCAAATAAGTATTTAGAATGATTAATCTTATCACACCTCTAATTTAATTAAATTATATAAATATTTAAATGGGACCAATATCGTAAAAATGAAATTACTACATAATGAAGCACGAGTCAAATGCTTAATGAAAATGCATTCAAAGTCTTTCAAATATGTAATTAAGATGATTGAAATAATCTTAAATCTCAGTAATTTAAATTGTATAAATAAATAAATGGAACCAATATCATAAAAATTCAATTATTACATAATGAAGCAATAGTCTAATTCTTGATGAAAATGCATTTATTGTATTTCAAATAAGTAATTAGAATGATTAAACTTATCACACATCTAATTTAATCAAATTATATAAATATTCAGATGGGACCACTATCGTAAAAATGAAATTATTATATAATAAAGGAAGAGTCAAATTCTTGATGAAAATGCATTCAATGTCTTTCAAATAAGTAATTAGAATGATTAAACTTATCACACATCTAATTTAATTTAATTATATAAATATTTAAATGGGACCAATATCGTAAAAATGAAATTATTACATAATGAAGCACGAGTCAAATTCTTAATGAAAATGCATTCGATGTCTTTCAAATAAGTAATTAAGATGATTGAAATAATCTTAGATCTCAGTTAATTAAATTATATAAATATTCAGATGGGACCAATATCGTAAAAATGAAGTTATTACATAATGAAGCAAGAGTCAAATTCTAAATGAAAATGCATTCAATGTCTTTCAAATAAGTAATTAAAATGATTGAAATAATCTTAAATCTCAGTAATTTAAATTGTATAAATAAATAAATGGAACCAATATCATAAAAATTCAATTATTACATAATGAAGCAATAGTCTAATTCTTGATGAAAATGCATTCAATGTATTTCAAATATATAATTAAAATGATTAAATTTATCAAACATCTAATTTAATTAAATTATATAAATATTCAGATGGGACCAATATCGTAAAAATGAAATTATTACATAATGAAGCAAGAGTCAAATTCTTAATGAAAATGCATTCAAAGTCTTTCAAATAAGTAATTAAGATGATTGAAATAATCTTAGATCTCGGTTATTAAAATTATATAAATATTTAAATAGAACCAATATCGTAAGAATAAATTTATTACATAATAAAGCACGAGTCAAATTCTAAATGAAAATGCATTCAATGTCTTTCAAATATATAATTAAAATGATTAAATTTATCAAACATCTAATTTAATTAAATTATATAAATATTCAGATGGGACCAATATTGTAAAAATGAAATTATTACATAATGAAGCACGAGTCAAATTCTTAATGAAAATGCATTCAATGTCTTTCAAAAAAGTAATTAAGGTGATAGAAATAATCTGAGATCTCAGTTATTTAAATTATATAAATATTCAGATGGGACCAATATCGTAAAAATGAAGTTATTACATAATGAAGCAAGAGTCAAATTCTAAATGAAAATGCATTCAATGTCTTTCAAATAAGTAATTAAAATGATTGAAATAATCTTAAATCTCAGTTATTTAAATTGTATAAATATATAAATACCAATATCATAAAAATTCAATTATTACATAATGAAACAATAGTCTAATTCTTGAAGAAAATGCATTCAATGTATTTCAAATAAGTAATAAGAATGATTAAATTATCACACATCTAATTTAATTAAATTATATAAATATTCAGATGGGACCACTATCGTAAAAATGAAATTATTATATAATAAAGGAAGAGTCAAATTCTTGATGAAAATGCATTAAATGTCTTTCAAATAAGTAATTAGAATGATTAAACTTATCACACATCTAATTTAATTTAATTATATAAATATTTAAATGGGACCACTATCTTAAAAAGGAAATTATTACATAATGAAACAATAGTCTAATTCTTGATGAAAATGCATTCAATGTATTTCAAATAAGTAATTAGAATGATTAAACTTATCACACATCTAATTTAATTTAATTATATAAATATTTAAATGGGACCACTATCTTAAAAAAAAAATTATTACATAATGAAGCACGAGTCAAATTCTTGATGAAAATGCATTCAATGAATTCAAATAAATAATTTAAATAATTGTACTTATCACACATCTAATTTAATTTAATTATATAAATATTTAAATGGGACCAATATCGTAAAAATGAAATTATTACATAATGAAGCACGAGTCAAATTCTTAATGAAAATGCATTCGATGTCTTTCAAATAAGTAATTAGAATGATTAAACTTATCACTCAACCAATTTAATTTAATTATATAAATATTTAAAATGGACCAATATCGTAAAAATGCAATTATTACATAATGAAGCAATAGTCTAATTCTTAATGAAAATGCATTCAATGTATTTCAAATAAGTAATTAGAATGATTAAACTTATCACACATCTAATTTAATTAAATTATATAAATATTTAAATGGGACCACTATCGTAAAAATGAAATTATTATATAATAAAAGAAGAGTCAAATTCTTGATGAAAATGCATTCAATATCTTTCAAATAAGTAATTAAAATGATTGAAATAAACTTAGCTCTCAGTTATTTAAATTGTATAAATATATAAATGAAACCAATATCGTAAAGTGAATTTATTTCATAATAAAGCAATAGTCAAATTCTTAATAAAAATGCATTCAATGTCTTTCAAATAAGTAATTAAGATGATTGAAATAATCTTAGATCTCAGTTATTTAAATTATATAAATATTTAAATAGGACCAATATCGTAAGAATAAATGTATTACATAATAAAGCAAGAGTCAAATTCTTAATGAAAATGCATTCAATGTCTTTCAAATATATAATTAAAATGATTAAATTTATCAAACATCTAATTTAATTAAATTATATAAATATTTGAATGGGACCAATATCGTAAAAATGAAATTATTACATAATAAAGGAAAAGTCAAATTCTTAATGAAAATGCATTCAATGTCTTTCAAATAAGTTACTAAAATAATTGAAATGATCTTATATCTCAGTTATTTAAATTGTATAATTATATAAATGGAACCAATATCGTAAAAATAAATTTATTACATAATGAAGCACGAGTCAAATTCAAAATGAAAATGCATTCAATGTTTTTCAAATATGTAATTAAAATAATCTGAACATCTGCTCTTAAAAATGCGATTACATATATATTTGAATAATTTTAATTCATAATTTTTCGTTTTATATATAGTTATACAAATATAATATAATAATTATATATATTGTTATCATTAAGTATACATTAATCTATTTTACTTTGTGTTACATCGAAAAAAAATTTATTATAATTTCTTTGAATATTATTGTTGAATTTAATGTGAAAAAATTATCGTTATAAAAAAAAATGTACAAAATTTTTTTTTAAATATTTATATCAGATAAAATTATTTTCATAATAATATGATAATATGATGTAAATAATATGTTATAATATTTTAAACTCGAATATTTTATGACAGATATCAGCTGATAACTGTCAAAAAGAATTATGACATTATTTAAAACATTTATTATTATTTTAATTTTTATAACATATTATTAGTTTAAAATTTAAATAAATCGTTGATTTGCTAATTAAAATTTAAAATAATAATAGGTTATAAAAATTAAAATAATAATATATGTTGTAAATAATATGTTATAATGCCTTAGCTGCGATTAATATTTTTTGACAGAAATCAGCTGATAGTTTTCAAAAATAACAATCGAATTTTAAGTATTATATTATATTATTTAATACATATTATTATTTTAATTTTTATAACATATTATTATTTTAAAATTTAATTAACAAATTTTCGCTTAATTAATATTTTTTGACAGAAATCAGTTGATTAAAGTGTTAATTTGCTTATTAATTTTTTAAATAATTTGTTTAAAATAATATGTTATAATATTTTTGACAGTTATCAGCTGATTTCTATCAAAAAATATTAATCAAGAAGAAGGTATTATAACATATTATTTACAACATAATACTATTTTAATTATATTACTATTAAATATATTACTATTTTTACCATATTATTATTTTAAAATTTAATTATCAAATTAATGCTTTAATCAGCTGATTTCTGTGAAAAAATATTAATCAAGTTTATACAAACTTTATTTTATTTTTTTTTAAATATTCTTTTTAACAAAAAATCGAAGAATGGCGTGCGCGTAGCGTGCGATTGTGTTGTTCTAGTAACTAGTATATAAAATCGAAGAATGCGCGTAGCGCGCACTTGTTTTTTTCCGGTGTTTAAAAAAAGACATGTCATAACTTGAAGTTATAATAATTAAATCGCGACATTAAACAATCAAAAAAATTAATCATTGCACCTAATAATTAAAACTTGTTAAAAAAGATGAAGAAAGAAAGAGCGCATTTAAATATATGAGAAAACATGAATAAAATAATTCTCACTTCGATAATAGAAAATATTTAAAAAAGACTATATAAATTATCTTTTTTTTTTTTAAATTGAAATATTCATCCTAATTAATTGTGTGTTTATTCATTTTGAGGTAACGGATAGTAACTATCTACAATCTACAGTCTACAATCTACATTCTAAATCTACATCTCTACAATCAAATATTTATGAAACCGTTACCTCGTAATAAAATAATAGTTTATCACTTACCAATCGATGTTCAACAGCAGAGGAGATAACTGCATCGAAGCTACGTTGATCTGTAACATACAAATAGAATATAAATTATAACAGTGTTTTAAATAATTATTATCTAATTAGTATTTTAATATCTAATTAGTATTTTACACATTAAATTTTATATTCGACGCGTACAATAATCAGTCTCTCAACAGTAATTGACAGAATGTCATAATGACATGTATTGTACTCGTTCTCTTGATTTTTATTCGATTTATATTAACAACACATGAAAAGGACTAAAATTTATAGTCGAAACGTAGTGTTTTAATTTAATTAATAAAGATACTGATGCCAGTTTTTGGTCGAAATAATTGTCTACCTGTTATTTTCTTAAATTCTCACTGGCGAATAACAATTACTTAGAATTTATTATAATATTTATACATATAGAGTTATTTCTCTCTAATTTTCCTTTATTTAAATTATTCAATATATAAATAGAATTATATAATATCTATGCGTAAAAAAATACGTGATTTATAACAAGTCAAATATTATACATATACATCATATTATATAAATATTATATAAATAATAAACACTCACCACAAAGTTGCTCCGCCGGTGCCTGATGCCTCCTAGTCCTGCTCCTCCTCTCAGGTCAGATTGATCAGGATTGTCCAATAATTCAAGTCAAAGTCTACTGATTGATGATAACGCGCGATACTTTGAACGACACTCCCGCACTTAAACGCGCGATACTTTGAACGACACTCCCGCACTTGAACGCGCGACACTACCGTCCGATTGTGTCTTATTGTTAGACCGTCGTGTTGCCGATCATATCGCTCAATTTTATGGCGATGTCAAGCACACCATATGTGCTTCACTAGTAATAACTGTCATTTCTTAATAATTACTATTCTATAATATCGATAACACCCCCCTTTAATGAAAATTATAATAAATTAATATTATATATAAAAGGAATTTTGTACGTTCTTTGTTATGAATCCGCGAAAATTCGATAATCAATTTTAATATATTCGCGGTTTGCAGTTTATTTCCGAATTACACGATAGCGCAATCGATGAATCACAAAAGTAAAAAAAAATAAAATAAAATAACATAATTCGTACTAAAAATTTTAAGATATTATCATGAATTTTTCTGCAAATTTTATATCACTATTACTTTTTCTTTTAGTGCAAAATTATTATATATTCTCAAAATATCCGCAAAATATCTGATATGTTATATATTTTAAAATATAACTTTATTTTAACTAATGTAAACTCAAATGATCAATCAACATAAATGAATGGATTACAAAATATATAATATAAAATCTGTACATTATAATAATAAGTAATTAAAATTATTTAATCATTTAAAATTTATAATCACACATACAATTAATATAATTGTTAGTATGTTCTTTTAAAATAAATTAGATTAAATATATTATGTATTACTATATAAAATGTTTCTTTTCCTTTTCTTAAACTGTAATTCTTAAACTGTATTCATAATCTTTATTATACTTTTAATCTTTAATAACCCATTCATTTTAAGGTAACGGAACTATCTACAAAATCTACAGTCTATACACAAGCTACAATCTAGATCTACACATTTCCACACAATCTAATCTCTACAAAACCGTTACCTTTTGTAATAAAATAATTTTTCACTCACCGGTCGATGCACAATAGCGGAGTTAACTGCATTGAAGCTACGTTGATCTGTAACATATAAATAAAATTCAAATTATAGAACTGCTCAAAATAATTAATACTTAAAAAAATTATTATTTTGTATGCATTAAATTTTATATTCGATGCATACAAATAATAAACAGCAATATAATTAAAAAATTTTATAAATTTTTATTTAATAATAATTGAATTAATAATAAATACTTACACAATAGTTGCTCCGCTGGTGCCCGACGTCTCTTCCAGACCTCCTCCTCCTCTCAGATTGTCAAGATCATCAGTCGTCAGTTACGTTGATCTGTAACATACAATTAAAATTCAAATTGTAGTAGCGCCAAAAATAATTAATATTTTAGAAAATTATTATTGTACGCATTGGATTTTATTTTCCATGCCTACAATAGAGAGCAAGTAGAAATATAGTTGAATAATTTTATAAATTTTTATTTAATTTATAATTTTTATTTAATTTACAATTATTAAATTTTTATTTAATTTATAATTATTTTTTATTTGATTTATAATAATTTTATTATTTTATTTTATTTTATTTTATAAATTTTTATTTAGTAATTGAACTAAATAAAGTCAATAAATACTCACTCCATGATTGTTCGACTGGTGCCCAATGTCTCCCAGACCTCCTCCTCTCAGATTATCAAGACAGTCAGTTATGTTGATCTGTAACATATAAATAAAATTCAAATTATAGCAGCACACAAAATATATAAATATTCAGATGGGACCAATATCGTAAATATGATTTTATTACATAATGAAGCAAGAGTCAAATTCTGAATGAAAATGCATTCAATGTTATTCAAATAAGTAATTAAAATGATTAACCTTATCACACATCTAATTTAATTAAATTATATAAATATTCAGATGGGACCAATATCGTAAAAATGAAATTATTACATAACGAAGCAAGAGTCAAATTCTTAATGAAAATGCATTCAATGTCTTTCAAATAAGTAATTAAGATGATTGAAATAATCTTAGATCACAGTTATTTAAATTATATAAATATTTAAAAAGAACCAATATCGTAAAAATAAATTTATTACATAATAAAGCACGAGTCAAATTCCAAATGAAAATGCATTCAATGTCTTTCAAATAAGTAATTAAGATGATTGAAATAATCTTAAATCTCAGTTATTTAAATTGTATAAATATATAAATGGAACCAATATCGTAAAAATGCAATTATTACATAATGAAGCACTAGTCTAATTCTTAATGAAAATGCATTCAATGACTTTCAAATAAATAATTTAAATGATTATACTTTTCACACATCTAATTTAATTAAATTATATAAATATTTAAATGGGACCAATATCGTAAAAATAAAATTATTACATAATGAAGCACGAGTCAAATTCTTAATGAAAATGCATTCAATGTCTTTCAAATAAGTAATTAAGATGATTGAAATAATCTTAGATCTCAGTTAATTAAATTATATAAATATTCAGATGGGACTAATATCGTAAAAATGAAATTATTACATAATGAAGCAAAAGTCAAATTCTTAATGAAAATGCATTCAATGTCTTTCCAGTAAGTAATTAAGATGATTGAAATAATCTTAGATCACAGTTATTTAAATTATATAAATATTTAAAAAGAACCAATATCGTAAAAATAAATTTATTACATAATAAAGCACGAGTCAAATTCCAAATGAAAATGCATTCAATGTCTTTCAAATAAGTAATTAAGATGATTGAAATAATCTTAGATCTCGGTTATTTAAATTATATAAATATTTAAATAGAACCAATATCGTAAAAATAAATTTATTACATAATGAAGCAAGAGTCAAATTCTTAATGAAAATGCATTCAATGTCTTTCAAATATATTATTAAAATGATTAAATTTATCAAACATCTAATTTAATTAAATTATATAAATATTCAGATGGGACTAATATCGTCAAAATGAAATTATTACATAATGAAGCAAGAGTCAAATTCTTAATGAAAATGCATTCAATGTCTTTCAAATAAGTAATTAAGATGATTGAAATAATCTTAGATCACAGTTATTTAAATTATATAAATATGTAAATAGAACCAATATCGTAAAAATAAATTTATTACATAATAAAGCACGAGTCAAATTCCAAATGAAAATGCATTCAATGTCTTTCAAATAAGTAATTAAGATGATTGAAATAATCTTAGATCTCGGTTATTTAAATTATATAATTATTTAAATAGAACCAATATCGTAAAAATAAATTTATTACATAATGAAGCAGGAGTCAAATTCTTAATGAAAATGCATTCAATGTCTTTCAAATATATAATTAAAATGATTAAATTTATCAAACATCTAATTTAATTAAATTATATAAATATTCAGATGGGACCAATATCGTAAAAATGAAATTATTACATAATGAAGCAAGAGTCAAATTCTTAATGAAAATGCATTCAATGTCATTCAAATATATAATTAAAATGATTAAATTTATCAAACATCTAATTTAATTAAATTATATAAATATTCAGATGGGACCAATATCGTAAAAATGAAATTATTACATAATGAAGCAACAGTCAAATTCTTAATGAAAATGCATTCAATGTCTTTCAAATAAGTAATTAAGATGATTGAAATAATCTTAGATCACAGTTATTTAAATTATATAAATATTTAAATAGAACCAATATCGTAAAAATAAATTTATTACATAATAAAGCACGAGTCAAATTCCAAATGAAAATGCATTCAATGTCTTTCAAATAAGTAATTAAGATGATTGAAATAATCTTAGATCTCGGTTATTTAAATTATATAAATATTTAAATAGAACCAATATCGTAAAAATAAATTTATTACATAATGAAGCAAGAGTCAAATTCTTAATGAAAATGCATTCAATGTCTTTCAAATATATTATTAAAATGATTAAATTTATCAAACATCTAATTTAATTAAATTATATAAATATTCAGATGGGACTAATATCGTCAAAATGAAATTATTACATAATGAAGCAAGAGTCAAATTCTTAATGAAAATGCATTCAATGTCTTTCAAATAAGTAATTAAGACTATTGAAATAATCTTAGATCACAGTTATTTAAATTATATAAATATGTAAATAGAACCAATATCGTAAAAATAAATTTATTACATAATGAAGCAAGAGTCAAATTCTTAATGAAAATGCATTCAATGTCTTTCAAATAAGTAATTAAGATGATTGAAATAATCTTAGATCTCGGTTATTTAAATTATATAAATAAATAAATGGAACCAATATCATAAATATGAAATTATTACATAATGAAGCAAGAGTCAAATTCTTAATGAAAATGCATTCAATGTCTTTCAATAAGTAATTAGAATGATTAAACTTATCACTCATCTAATTTAATTTAATTATATAAATATTTAAAAGGTATCAATATCGTAAAAATGAAATTATTACATAAGGAAGCAATAGTTTTATTCCTAATGAAAATGCATTCAATGTCTTTCAAATAAGTAATTAGAATAATTAAATTTATCACTCATTTAATTTAATTATATAAATATTTAAATGGGACCACTATCGTAAAAAGGAAATTATTACATAATGAAGCACGAGTCAAATTCTTGATGAAAATGCATTTAATGACTTTCAAATAAATAATTTAAATGATTATACTTATCACACATATAATTTAATTAAATTATATAAATATTCAGATGGAACCAATATAGTAAATATGAAATTATTACATAATAAAGCAAGAGTCAAATTCTTAATGAAAATGTCTTTCATATAAGTAATTAAAATGATTAAACTTTTCACACATCTCATTTAATTAAATTCCATAGAATCGTTTTCATTAGAAACTTTTTAGAAGTAATTAAAATATTCATGAGATTGTTAATACGAATGCTTATTGAAAATATATATAATGTATAATTTAAATTTCTTTCTGAGCTAATTTAAAAAATAGATTTTTTTAACCAATGTTATATTATTGCGTTTTTTGAAAAAAAAAAAAAAAAAAAAGCATAACTTTAAGATATTTATGAAATTTTTAATGCGAGTGCTTATCGAAAATATTATAAATTTAAATATATGTATATATGTATAATGTAAATTTATTTCTGAGCTAATCTCAAAAATCAATTTATATCCTAAACAATATTATGTTATTATTATATAGCGGTTTTTATGTGCTGGCTAATATATATTTCAAATAAATGGCGATGATATGAATTTGATGATAGGTATAATTAGTTAAATAAAATCAATTTACTCACCGGTCGTTGAAACGCGGTTATATTTTCGTTGATTGTTGCGTCGCTTCGGGAAGTCGTTCCTATAAATAATATTATATTATTATTATATGAGCGATTTTCATATACTAGCTATATATTTCAGGTAAATGACAATGATATAATCAGGTAAATAAAGTCAATTTGCTCACCAGTCGTTGAAACGCTGCCATATTCTCGTTGATTGTTGCGTCGTTTCGGAAATCGTTCGCCGAGATGCATTTCCATCGACCAGGCATTACAGATTTCGATTTCCCGCATTAAATAATACGATAGAACGATCACCCGTTACTTTGTACGGCATTCTCGACACCGGTTGCACGCACTACGCACCGGATTGCATAAATAACAACGGATAAATAACGACGATATATAACCATCCGTCACTTTCGATATTCGCGATATGTAGTGAAGTAGTACGCTGTGACGTGGTACATCGTGACGTAATGCAACACTTTATGCGGCGCGAACTTCGCGCGGTTCGCGCGCGACATAATCATCTCTCTCTCTCTCTCTCTCTCTCTCTCTCTCTCTCTCTCTCTCTCTCTCTCTCTCTCTGAAAACGATAAATTATGTATTAATTAAATATCTCACATCCAAAATATAGTTTTCCCAAAGCACAAAAGCTTGAACGCGATGCGATTCGTACAAATAAATGACGCCAAATGATACATACCTCTTAA
Source organism: Prenolepis imparis (assembly GCF_030444845.1). Taxonomy (NCBI): domain Eukaryota; kingdom Metazoa; phylum Arthropoda; class Insecta; order Hymenoptera; family Formicidae; genus Prenolepis; species Prenolepis imparis. The sequence goes on along the minus strand of NW_028141168.1, from coordinate 12,038,969 downwards.
TAAATAGAATGTTCAATGAGATCGATCGATTTGGAGAAAAAGCGGGTAAGCGGCGTAGCCCGGCGGATGCAGACTGTTGTAGGTTGATTAACCGTGATCGCACGAGTTAATTAATACTTCCTGCTAATTGCCCGTGGCACGATTCAATACTCCCAACATTCGTTTGTATGCGGAATTCATTCTTAACGGGAAAAACGCGTGAAAAATGCGGAGCCGATTGAGCGCGATACCGTGACTAGCGCGAGGACGCGAGGGACGAAGGACGTGACGTAGTAACTACGTAAGTCGACACTCAGCGCGCCACGCGCCAAATTCAAAAAAACCATTATAGGCTGTAACTTTTGTACTTGAACCATCGTCTAAATTATTACTCTGTATTCAAATTTATATTATATACGAATCAATATTTCGATTTGGTTATCACTGTGATTGTAATTTCAAGTGTGTCATTTATACGTGTGTGTACGGAACCTGACATATATACATATGAATTTCAAATTTCGAAGACTGATTAAAGATTAAACGCGATTGCATGTATTAAGTAATATTTCGATGATCGTCCATCAATATTTCTTGCAAATATGAATATCGCTTATTCAAGTTTAACATCGCGTAATAAAATAACATAATGTGTTATGCTCGTTAGCAATTAACCAGATTGTACTTATACTTAATATCTAATTTGTAGGCTGGTATTCTGATGGTACCAACATAATGTGTAGACAATGTACTGTTAAAATATACGAAAGAATAATTCTTGGCGCGTTTTAAAATATTCAAAATTATAATTTTTAAATTGCGAACCCCATACGGCGCGGATTCATTTTACGTATATTAGATCAAAAAGTTTGTAGGCTGGTATGCTGATGGTACCACCATAATGTGCAATCAATACACTGTTGAAATATATACACGATTAATTTTTGGCTCGTTTTAAAATATTAAATATCGATACATTTTTGACGCGGACCCTGTGCGACGCATCCTTAATTTATGTATAGCAAATGAAAAAGTTTGTACGCTATTGTCTGCTTGGTACCAAAAGATTCTGTAATCAATGTACTATTAAAATGTATAATCGATGAATTTTTGGCTAATCTTAAAATATTAGAAATTGATACTTTTTTGCGGCTGACCCTATGCGACGCATACTTATTTTATGTATATCATATTAAAAAATTTGTACGCTGGTGTCTGCAAGGTACCAAAAGATTCTGCAATCAATGTACTATTAAAATGTATAATCGATGAATTTTTGGCTCGTCTTTAAATATTAGAAATCGATACATTTATGCCGCTGACCCTATGCGACGCATCGTTAATTTATGTAAAGCAAATGAAAATGTTTGTACGCTGTTGTCTGCATGGTACCAAATGATTCTGTAATCAATGTACTATTAAAATGTATAATCGATGAATTTTTGGCTCGTCTTAAAATATTGGAAATCGATACTTTTTACCGCTGACCCTGTGCGACGCACCCTTATTTTATGTATATCAAGTTAATAAATTTGTACGCTGGTGTCTGTTTGGTACCAAAAGATTCTGTAATCAATGTACTTTTAAAATGTATAATCGATGAATTTTTGGCTCGTCTTAAAATATTAGAAATCGATACTTTTTTACCGCTGACCCTCTACGACGCATCCTTAATTTATGTATAGCTATTGAAAAAGTTTGTACGCTGTTGTCTGCTTGGTACGAAAAGATTCTGTAATCAATGTACTATTAAAATGTATAATCGATGAATTTTTGGCTCGTCTTAAAATATTAGAAATCTATACTTTTTTACTGCTGACCCTATGCGACGCATCCTTAATTTATTTATAGCAATTGAAAAAGTTTGTACGCTGTTGTCTGCTTGGTACCAAAAGATTCTGTAATCAATGTACTTTTAAAATGTATAATCGATGAATTTTTGGCTCGTCTTAAAATATTAGAAATCGATACTTATTTACCGCTGACCCTATGCGACGCATCCTTAATTTATGTATAGCAAATGAAAAAATTTGTACGCTGTTGTCTGCATGGTACGAAAAGATTCTGTAATCAATGTACTATTAAAATGTATAATCGATGAATTTTTGGCTCGTCTTAAAATATTGGAAATCGATACTTTTTACCGCTGACCCTGTGCGACGCACCCTTATTTTATGTATATCAAGTTAATAAATTTGTACGCTGGTGTCTGTTTGGTACCAAAGGATTCTGTAATCAATGTACTTTTAAAATGTATAATCGATGAATTTTTGGCTCGTCTTAAAATATTAGAAATCGATACTTTTTTACCGCTGACCCTCTACGACGCATCCTTAATTTATGTATAGCAAATGAAAAAGTTTGTACGCTGTTGTCTGCTTGGTACGAAAAGATTCTGTAATCAATGTACTTTTAAAATGTATAATCGATGAATTTTTGGCTCGTCTTAAAATATTAGAAATCGATACTTTTTTACCGCTGACCCTATGCGACGCATCTTTAATTTATGTATAACAAATGAAAGAATTTGTACGCTGTTGTCTGCATGGTACCAAAAGATTCTGTAATCAATGTACTATTAAAATGTATAATCGATGAATTTTTGGCTCGTGTTAAAATATTGGAAATCGATACTTTTTACCGCTGACCCTGTGCGACGCAACCTTATTTTATGTATAGCAAATGAAAAAGTTTGTACGCTGGTGTCTGTTTGGTACCAAATGATTCTGTAATCAATGTACAATTAAAATGAATAATCGATGAATTTTTGGCTCGTCTTGAAATATTAGAAATTGATACATTTATGCCGCTGACCCTATGCGACGCATCCTTAATTTATGTATAGCAAATGAAAAAGCTTGTACGCTATTGTCTGCTTGGTACCAAAAGTTTCTGTAATCTATGTACTATTAAAATGTATAATCGATGAATTTTTGGCTCGTCTTAAAATATTAGAAATCGATACTTTTTTACCGCTGACCCTATGCGACGCATCCTTAATTTATGTATAGCAAATGAAAAAGTTTGTACGCTGTTGTCTGCTTGGTACCAAAAGATTCTGTAATCAATGTACTATTAAAATGTATAATCGATGAATTTTTGGCTCGTCTTAAAATATTAGAAATCGGTACTTTTTTACTGCTGACCCTATGCGACGCATCCTTAATTTATGTATAGCAATTGAAAAAGTTTGTACGCTGTTGTCTGCTTGGTACCAAAAGATTCTGTAATCAATGTACTTTTAAAATGTATAATCGATGAATTTTTGGCTCGTCTTAAAATATTAGAAATCGTTACTTTTTTACCGCTGACCCTATGCGACGCATCCTTAATTTATGTATAGCAAATGAAAAAATTTGTACGCTGTTGTCTGCATGGTACGAAAAGATTCTGTAATCAATGTACTATTAAAATGTATAATCGATGAAATTTTGGCTCGTCTTAAAATATTGGAAATCGATACTTTTTACCGCTGACCCTGTGCGACGCACCCTTATTTTATGTATATCAAGTTAATAAATTTGTACGCTGGTGTCTGTTTGGTACCAAAAGATTCTGTAATCAATGTACTTTTAAAATGTATAATCGATGAATTTTTGGCTCGTCTTAAAATATTAGAAATCGATACTTTTTTACCGCTGACCCTCTACGACGCATCCTTAATTTATGTATAGCAAATGAAAAAGTTTGTACGCTGTTGTCTGCTTGGTACGAAAAGATTCTGTAATCAATGTACTTTTAAAATGTATAATCGATGAATTTTTGGCTCGTCTTAAAATATTAGAAATCGATACTTTTTTACCGCTGACCCTCTACGACGCATCCTTAATTTATGTATAGCAATTGAAAAAGTTTGTACGCTGTTGTCTGCTTGGTACGAAAAGATTCTGTAATCAATGTACTTTTAAAATGTATAATCGATGAATTTTTGGCTCGTCTTAAAATATTAGAAATCGATACTTTTTTACCACTGACCCTGTGCGACGCAACCTTATTTTATGTATAGCAAATGAAAAAGTTTGTACGCTGGTGTCTGTTTGGTACCAAATGATTCTGTAATCAATGTACAATTAAAATGTATAATCGATGAATTTTTGGCTCGTCTTGAAATATTAGAAATTGATACATTTATGCCGCTGACCCTATGCGACGCCACCTTATTTTATGTATAGCAAATGAAAAAGTTTGTACGCTGGTGTCTGTTTGGTACCAAATGATTCTGTAATCAATGTACTATTAAAATGTATAATCGATGAATTTTTGGCTCGTGTTAAAATATTGGAAATCGATACTTTTTACCGCTGACCCTGTGCGACGCAACCTTATTTTATGTATAGCAAATGAAAAAGTTTGTACGCTGGTGTCTGTTTGGTACCAAATGATTCTGTAATCAATGTACAATTAAAATGTATAATCGATGAATTTTTGGCTCGTCTCAAAATATTAGAAATCGATACTTTTTTACCACTGACCCTATGCGACGCATCCTTAATTTATGTATAGCAAATGAAAAAGTTTGTACGCTGATGTCTGCTTGGTACCAAAAGATTCTGTAATCAATGTACTAATAAAATGTATAATCGATGAATTTTTGGCTCGTCTTAAAATATTGGAAATCGATACTTTTTACCGCTGATCCTGTGCGACGCAACCTTATTTTATGTATATCAAGTTAAAAAATTTGTACGCTGGTGTCTGTTTGGTACCAAAAGATTCTGTAATCAATATACTATTAAAATGTATAATCGATGAATTTTTGCCTCGTCTTAAAATATTAGAAATCCATACTTTTTTACCGCTGACCCTATGCGACGCATCCTTAATTTATGTATAGCAAATGAAAGAGTTTGTACGCTGTTGTCTGCTTGGTACCAAAAGATTCTGTAATCAATGTTCTTTTAAAATGTATAATCGATGAATTTTTGGCTCGTCTTAAAATATTAGAAATCCATACTTTTTTACCGCTGACCCTATGCGACGCATCCTTAATTTATGTATAGCAAATGAAAAAGTTTGTACGCTGTTGTCTGCTTGGTACGAAAAGATTCTGTAATCAATGTACTTTTAAAATGTATAATCGATGAATTTTTGGCTCGTCTTAAAATATTAGAAATCGATACTTTTTTACCGCTGACCCTATGCGACGCATCCTTAATTTATGTATAGCAAATGAAAAAATTTGTACGCTGTTGTCTGCAAGGTACGAAAAGATTCTGTAATCAATGTACTATTAAAATGTATAATCGATGAATTTTTGGCTCGTCTTAAAATATTGGAAATCGATACTTTTTACCGCTGACCCTGTGCGACGCAACCTTATTTTATGTACATCAAGTTAAAAAATTTGTACGCTGGTGTCTGTTTGGTACCAAAAGATTCTGTAATCATTATACTATTAAAATGTATAATCGATGAATTTTTGGCTCGTCTTAAAATATTAGAAATCGATACTTTTTTACCGCTGACCCTATGCGACGCATCCTTAATTTATGTATAGCAAATGAAAAAGTTTGTACGCTGTTGTCTGCTTGGTACCAAAAGATTCTGTAATCAATGTACTATTAAAATGTATAATCGATGAATTTTTGGCTCGTCTTAAAATATTGGAAATCGATACTTTTTACCGCTGACCCTGTGCGACGCAACCTTATTTTATGTATAGCAAATGAAAAAGTTTGTACGCTGGTGTCTGTTTGGTACCAAATGATTCTGTAATCAATGTACAATTAAAATGAATAATCGATGAATTTTTGGCTCGTCTTGAAATATTAGAAATTGATACATTTATGCCGCTGACCCTATGCGACGCATCCCTAATTTAAGTATAGCAAATGAAAAAGCTTGTACGCTATTGTCTGCTTGGTACCAAAAGTTTCTGTAATCTATGTACTATTAAAATGTATAATCGATGAATTTTTGGCTCGTCTTAAAATATTAGAAATCGATACTTTCTTACCGCTGACCCTATGCGACGCATCCTTAATTTATGTATAGCAAATGAAAAAGTTTGTACGCTGTTGTCTGCTTGGTACCAAAAGATTCTGTAATCAATGTACTATTAAAATGTATAATCGATGAATTTTTGGCTCGTCTTAAAATATTGGAAATCGATACTTTTTACCGCTGATCCTGTGCGACTCAACCTTATTTTATGTATATCAAGTTAAAAAATTTGTACGCTGGTGTCTGTTTGGTACCAAAAGATTCTGTAATCAATATACTAATAAAATGTATAATCGATGAATTTTTGGCTCGTCTTAAAATGTTAGAAATCCATACTTTTTTACCGCTGACCCTATGCGACGCATCCTTAATTTATGTATAGCAAATGAAAGAGTTTGTACGCTGTTGTCTGCTTGGTACCAAAAGATTCTGTAATCAATGTTCTTTTAAAATGTATAATCGATGAATTTTTGGCTCGTCTTAAAATATTAGAAATCCATACTTTTTTACCACTGACCCTATGCGACGCATCCTTAATTTATGTATAGCAAATGAAAAAGTTTGTACGCTGATGTCTGCTTGGTACCGAAAGATTCTGTAATCAATGTACTAATAAAATGTATAATCGATGAATTTTTGGCTCGTCTTAAAATATTGGAAATCGATACTTTTTACCGCTGATCCTGTGCGACGCAACCTTATTTTATGTATATCATTTAAAAAATTTGTACGCTGGTGTCTGTTTGGTACCAAAAGATTCTGTAATCAATATACTATTAAAATGTATAATCGATGAATTTTTGGCTCGTCTTAAAATATTAGAAATCCATACTTTTTTACCGCTGACCCTATGCGACGCATCCTTAATTTATGTATAGCAAATGAAAGAGTTTGTACGCTGTTGTCTGCTTGGTACCAAAAGATTCTGTAATCAATGTTCTTTTAAAATGTATAATCGATGAATTTTTGGCTCGTCTTAAAATATTAGAAATCCATACTTTTTTACCGCTGACCCTATGCGACGCATCCTTAATTTATGTATAGCAAATGAAAAAGTTTGTACGCTGTTGTCTGCTTGGTACCAAAAGATTCTGTAATTAATGTACTTTTAAAATGTATAATCGATGAATTTTTGGCTCGTCTTAAAATATTAGAAATCGATACTTTTTTACCGCTGACCCTGTGCGACGCACCCTTATTTTATGTATATCAAGTTAATAAATTTGTACGCTGGTGTCTGTTTGGTACCAAAAGATTCTGTAATCAATGTACTTTTAAAATGTATAATCGATGAATTTTTGGCTCGTCTTAAAATATTAGAAATCGATACTTTTTTACCGCTGACCCTCTACGACGCATCCTTAATTTATGTATAGCAAATGAAAAAGTTTGTACGCTGTTGTCTGCTTGGTACGAAAAGATTCTGTAATCAATGTACTTTTAAAATGTATAATCGATGAATTTTTGGCTCGTCTTAAAATATTAGAAATCGATACTTTTTTACCGCTGACCCTATGCGACGCATCTTTAATTTATGTATAACAAATGAAAGAATTTGTACGCTGTTGTCTGCATGGTACCAAAAGATTCTGTAATCAATGTACTATTAAAATGTATAATCGATGAATTTTTGGCTCGTGTTAAAATATTGGAAATCGATACTTTTTACCGCTGACCCTGTGCGACGCAACCTTATTTTATGTATAGCAAATGAAAAAGTTTGTACGCTGGTGTCTGTTTGGTACCAAATGATTCTGTAATCAATGTACAATTAAAATGAATAATCGATGAATTTTTGGCTCGTCTTGAAATATTAGAAATTGATACATTTATGCCGCTGACCCTATGCGACGCATCCTTAATTTATGTATAGCAAATGAAAAAGCTTGTACGCTATTGTCTGCTTGGTACCAAAAGTTTCTGTAATCTATGTACTATTAAAATGTATAATCGATGAATTTTTGGCTCGTCTTAAAATATTAGAAATCGATACTTTTTTACCGCTGACCCTATGCGACGCATCCTTAATTTATGTATAGCAAATGAAAAAGTTTGTACGCTGTTGTCTGCTTGGTACCAAAAGATTCTGTAATCAATGTACTATTAAAATGTATAATCGATGAATTTTTGGCTCGTCTTAAAATATTAGAAATCGGTACTTTTTTACTGCTGACCCTATGCGACGCATCCTTAATTTATGTATAGCAATTGAAAAAGTTTGTACGCTGTTGTCTGCTTGGTACCAAAAGATTCTGTAATCAATGTACTTTTAAAATGTATAATCGATGAATTTTTGGCTCGTCTTAAAATATTAGAAATCGTTACTTTTTTACCGCTGACCCTATGCGACGCATCCTTAATTTATGTATAGCAAATGAAAAAATTTGTACGCTGTTGTCTGCATGGTACGAAAAGATTCTGTAATCAATGTACTATTAAAATGTATAATCGATGAAATTTTGGCTCGTCTTAAAATATTGGAAATCGATACTTTTTACCGCTGACCCTGTGCGACGCACCCTTATTTTATGTATATCAAGTTAATAAATTTGTACGCTGGTGTCTGTTTGGTACCAAAAGATTCTGTAATCAATGTACTTTTAAAATGTATAATCGATGAATTTTTGGCTCGTCTTAAAATATTAGAAATCGATACTTTTTTACCGCTGACCCTCTACGACGCATCCTTAATTTATGTATAGCAAATGAAAAAGTTTGTACGCTGTTGTCTGCTTGGTACGAAAAGATTCTGTAATCAATGTACTTTTAAAATGTATAATCGATGAATTTTTGGCTCGTCTTAAAATATTAGAAATCGATACTTTTTTACCGCTGACCCTCTACGACGCATCCTTAATTTATGTATAGCAATTGAAAAAGTTTGTACGCTGTTGTCTGCTTGGTACGAAAAGATTCTGTAATCAATGTACTTTTAAAATGTATAATCGATGAATTTTTGGCTCGTCTTAAAATATTAGAAATCGATACTTTTTTACCACTGACCCTGTGCGACGCAACCTTATTTTATGTATAGCAAATGAAAAAGTTTGTACGCTGGTGTCTGTTTGGTACCAAATGATTCTGTAATCAATGTACAATTAAAATGTATAATCGATGAATTTTTGGCTCGTCTTGAAATATTAGAAATTGATACATTTATGCCGCTGACCCTATGCGACGCCACCTTATTTTATGTATAGCAAATGAAAAAGTTTGTACGCTGGTGTCTGTTTGGTACCAAATGATTCTGTAATCAATGTACTATTAAAATGTATAATCGATGAATTTTTGGCTCGTGTTAAAATATTGGAAATCGATACTTTTTACCGCTGACCCTGTGCGACGCAACCTTATTTTATGTATAGCAAATGAAAAAGTTTGTACGCTGGTGTCTGTTTGGTACCAAATGATTCTGTAATCAATGTACAATTAAAATGTATAATCGATGAATTTTTGGCTCGTCTCAAAATATTAGAAATCGATACTTTTTTACCACTGACCCTATGCGACGCATCCTTAATTTATGTATAGCAAATGAAAAAGTTTGTACGCTGATGTCTGCTTGGTACCAAAAGATTCTGTAATCAATGTACTAATAAAATGTATAATCGATGAATTTTTGGCTCGTCTTAAAATATTGGAAATCGATACTTTTTACCGCTGATCCTGTGCGACGCAACCTTATTTTATGTATATCAAGTTAAAAAATTTGTACGCTGGTGTCTGTTTGGTACCAAAAGATTCTGTAATCAATATACTATTAAAATGTATAATCGATGAATTTTTGCCTCGTCTTAAAATATTAGAAATCCATACTTTTTTACCGCTGACCCTATGCGACGCATCCTTAATTTATGTATAGCAAATGAAAGAGTTTGTACGCTGTTGTCTGCTTGGTACCAAAAGATTCTGTAATCAATGTTCTTTTAAAATGTATAATCGATGAATTTTTGGCTCGTCTTAAAATATTAGAAATCCATACTTTTTTACCGCTGACCCTATGCGACGCATCCTTAATTTATGTATAGCAAATGAAAAAGTTTGTACGCTGTTGTCTGCTTGGTACGAAAAGATTCTGTAATCAATGTACTTTTAAAATGTATAATCGATGAATTTTTGGCTCGTCTTAAAATATTAGAAATCGATACTTTTTTACCGCTGACCCTATGCGACGCATCCTTAATTTATGTATAGCAAATGAAAAAATTTGTACGCTGTTGTCTGCAAGGTACGAAAAGATTCTGTAATCAATGTACTATTAAAATGTATAATCGATGAATTTTTGGCTCGTCTTAAAATATTGGAAATCGATACTTTTTACCGCTGACCCTGTGCGACGCAACCTTATTTTATGTACATCAAGTTAAAAAATTTGTACGCTGGTGTCTGTTTGGTACCAAAAGATTCTGTAATCATTATACTATTAAAATGTATAATCGATGAATTTTTGGCTCGTCTTAAAATATTAGAAATCGATACTTTTTTACCGCTGACCCTATGCGACGCATCCTTAATTTATGTATAGCAAATGAAAAAGTTTGTACGCTGTTGTCTGCTTGGTACCAAAAGATTCTGTAATCAATGTACTATTAAAATGTATAATCGATGAATTTTTGGCTCGTCTTAAAATATTGGAAATCGATACTTTTTACCGCTGACCCTGTGCGACGCAACCTTATTTTATGTATAGCAAATGAAAAAGTTTGTACGCTGGTGTCTGTTTGGTACCAAATGATTCTGTAATCAATGTACAATTAAAATGAATAATCGATGAATTTTTGGCTCGTCTTGAAATATTAGAAATTGATACATTTATGCCGCTGACCCTATGCGACGCATCCCTAATTTAAGTATAGCAAATGAAAAAGCTTGTACGCTATTGTCTGCTTGGTACCAAAAGTTTCTGTAATCTATGTACTATTAAAATGTATAATCGATGAATTTTTGGCTCGTCTTAAAATATTAGAAATCGATACTTTCTTACCGCTGACCCTATGCGACGCATCCTTAATTTATGTATAGCAAATGAAAAAGTTTGTACGCTGTTGTCTGCTTGGTACCAAAAGATTCTGTAATCAATGTACTATTAAAATGTATAATCGATGAATTTTTGGCTCGTCTTAAAATATTGGAAATCGATACTTTTTACCGCTGATCCTGTGCGACTCAACCTTATTTTATGTATATCAAGTTAAAAAATTTGTACGCTGGTGTCTGTTTGGTACCAAAAGATTCTGTAATCAATATACTAATAAAATGTATAATCGATGAATTTTTGGCTCGTCTTAAAATGTTAGAAATCCATACTTTTTTACCGCTGACCCTATGCGACGCATCCTTAATTTATGTATAGCAAATGAAAGAGTTTGTACGCTGTTGTCTGCTTGGTACCAAAAGATTCTGTAATCAATGTTCTTTTAAAATGTATAATCGATGAATTTTTGGCTCGTCTTAAAATATTAGAAATCCATACTTTTTTACCACTGACCCTATGCGACGCATCCTTAATTTATGTATAGCAAATGAAAAAGTTTGTACGCTGATGTCTGCTTGGTACCGAAAGATTCTGTAATCAATGTACTAATAAAATGTATAATCGATGAATTTTTGGCTCGTCTTAAAATATTGGAAATCGATACTTTTTACCGCTGATCCTGTGCGACGCAACCTTATTTTATGTATATCATTTAAAAAATTTGTACGCTGGTGTCTGTTTGGTACCAAAAGATTCTGTAATCAATATACTATTAAAATGTATAATCGATGAATTTTTGGCTCGTCTTAAAATATTAGAAATCCATACTTTTTTACCGCTGACCCTATGCGACGCATCCTTAATTTATGTATAGCAAATGAAAGAGTTTGTACGCTGTTGTCTGCTTGGTACCAAAAGATTCTGTAATCAATGTTCTTTTAAAATGTATAATCGATGAATTTTTGGCTCGTCTTAAAATATTAGAAATCCATACTTTTTTACCGCTGACCCTATGCGACGCATCCTTAATTTATGTATAGCAAATGAAAAAGTTTGTACGCTGTTGTCTGCTTGGTACCAAAAGATTCTGTAATTAATGTACTTTTAAAATGTATAATCGATGAATTTTTGGCTCGTCTTAAAATATTAGAAATCGATACTTTTTTACCGCTGACCCTGTGCGACGCACCCTTATTTTATGTATATCAAGTTAATAAATTTGTACGCTGGTGTCTGTTTGGTACCAAAAGATTCTGTAATCAATGTACTTTTAAAATGTATAATCGATGAATTTTTGGCTCGTCTTAAAATATTAGAAATCGATACTTTTTTACCGCTGACCCTCTACGACGCATCCTTAATTTATGTATAGCAAATGAAAAAGTTTGTACGCTGTTGTCTGCTTGGTACGAAAAGATTCTGTAATCAATGTACTTTTAAAATGTATAATCGATGAATTTTTGGCTCGTCTTAAAATATTAGAAATCGATACTTTTTTACCGCTGACCCTATGCGACGCATCTTTAATTTATGTATAACAAATGAAAGAATTTGTACGCTGTTGTCTGCATGGTACCAAAAGATTCTGTAATCAATGTACTATTAAAATGTATAATCGATGAATTTTTGGCTCGTGTTAAAATATTGGAAATCGATACTTTTTACCGCTGACCCTGTGCGACGCAACCTTATTTTATGTATAGCAAATGAAAAAGTTTGTACGCTGGTGTCTGTTTGGTACCAAATGATTCTGTAATCAATGTACAATTAAAATGAATAATCGATGAATTTTTGGCTCGTCTTGAAATATTAGAAATTGATACATTTATGCCGCTGACCCTATGCGACGCATCCTTAATTTATGTATAGCAAATGAAAAAGCTTGTACGCTATTGTCTGCTTGGTACCAAAAGTTTCTGTAATCTATGTACTATTAAAATGTATAATCGATGAATTTTTGGCTCGTCTTAAAATATTAGAAATCGATACTTTTTTACCGCTGACCCTATGCGACGCATCCTTAATTTATGTATAGCAAATGAAAAAGTTTGTACGCTGTTGTCTGCTTGGTACCAAAAGATTCTGTAATCAATGTACTATTAAAATGTATAATCGATGAATTTTTGGCTCGTCTTAAAATATTAGAAATCGGTACTTTTTTACTGCTGACCCTATGCGACGCATCCTTAATTTATGTATAGCAATTGAAAAAGTTTGTACGCTGTTGTCTGCTTGGTACCAAAAGATTCTGTAATCAATGTACTTTTAAAATGTATAATCGATGAATTTTTGGCTCGTCTTAAAATATTAGAAATCGTTACTTTTTTACCGCTGACCCTATGCGACGCATCCTTAATTTATGTATAGCAAATGAAAAAATTTGTACGCTGTTGTCTGCATGGTACGAAAAGATTCTGTAATCAATGTACTATTAAAATGTATAATCGATGAAATTTTGGCTCGTCTTAAAATATTGGAAATCGATACTTTTTACCGCTGACCCTGTGCGACGCACCCTTATTTTATGTATATCAAGTTAATAAATTTGTACGCTGGTGTCTGTTTGGTACCAAAAGATTCTGTAATCAATGTACTTTTAAAATGTATAATCGATGAATTTTTGGCTCGTCTTAAAATATTAGAAATCGATACTTTTTTACCGCTGACCCTCTACGACGCATCCTTAATTTATGTATAGCAAATGAAAAAGTTTGTACGCTGTTGTCTGCTTGGTACGAAAAGATTCTGTAATCAATGTACTTTTAAAATGTATAATCGATGAATTTTTGGCTCGTCTTAAAATATTAGAAATCGATACTTTTTTACCGCTGACCCTCTACGACGCATCCTTAATTTATGTATAGCAATTGAAAAAGTTTGTACGCTGTTGTCTGCTTGGTACGAAAAGATTCTGTAATCAATGTACTTTTAAAATGTATAATCGATGAATTTTTGGCTCGTCTTAAAATATTAGAAATCGATACTTTTTTACCACTGACCCTGTGCGACGCAACCTTATTTTATGTATAGCAAATGAAAAAGTTTGTACGCTGGTGTCTGTTTGGTACCAAATGATTCTGTAATCAATGTACAATTAAAATGTATAATCGATGAATTTTTGGCTCGTCTTGAAATATTAGAAATTGATACATTTATGCCGCTGACCCTATGCGACGCCACCTTATTTTATGTATAGCAAATGAAAAAGTTTGTACGCTGGTGTCTGTTTGGTACCAAATGATTCTGTAATCAATGTACTATTAAAATGTATAATCGATGAATTTTTGGCTCGTGTTAAAATATTGGAAATCGATACTTTTTACCGCTGACCCTGTGCGACGCAACCTTATTTTATGTATAGCAAATGAAAAAGTTTGTACGCTGGTGTCTGTTTGGTACCAAATGATTCTGTAATCAATGTACAATTAAAATGTATAATCGATGAATTTTTGGCTCGTCTCAAAATATTAGAAATCGATACTTTTTTACCACTGACCCTATGCGACGCATCCTTAATTTATGTATAGCAAATGAAAAAGTTTGTACGCTGATGTCTGCTTGGTACCAAAAGATTCTGTAATCAATGTACTAATAAAATGTATAATCGATGAATTTTTGGCTCGTCTTAAAATATTGGAAATCGATACTTTTTACCGCTGATCCTGTGCGACGCAACCTTATTTTATGTATATCAAGTTAAAAAATTTGTACGCTGGTGTCTGTTTGGTACCAAAAGATTCTGTAATCAATATACTATTAAAATGTATAATCGATGAATTTTTGCCTCGTCTTAAAATATTAGAAATCCATACTTTTTTACCGCTGACCCTATGCGACGCATCCTTAATTTATGTATAGCAAATGAAAGAGTTTGTACGCTGTTGTCTGCTTGGTACCAAAAGATTCTGTAATCAATGTTCTTTTAAAATGTATAATCGATGAATTTTTGGCTCGTCTTAAAATATTAGAAATCCATACTTTTTTACCGCTGACCCTATGCGACGCATCCTTAATTTATGTATAGCAAATGAAAAAGTTTGTACGCTGTTGTCTGCTTGGTACGAAAAGATTCTGTAATCAATGTACTTTTAAAATGTATAATCGATGAATTTTTGGCTCGTCTTAAAATATTAGAAATCGATACTTTTTTACCGCTGACCCTATGCGACGCATCCTTAATTTATGTATAGCAAATGAAAAAATTTGTACGCTGTTGTCTGCAAGGTACGAAAAGATTCTGTAATCAATGTACTATTAAAATGTATAATCGATGAATTTTTGGCTCGTCTTAAAATATTGGAAATCGATACTTTTTACCGCTGACCCTGTGCGACGCAACCTTATTTTATGTACATCAAGTTAAAAAATTTGTACGCTGGTGTCTGTTTGGTACCAAAAGATTCTGTAATCATTATACTATTAAAATGTATAATCGATGAATTTTTGGCTCGTCTTAAAATATTAGAAATCGATACTTTTTTACCGCTGACCCTATGCGACGCATCCTTAATTTATGTATAGCAAATGAAAAAGTTTGTACGCTGTTGTCTGCTTGGTACCAAAAGATTCTGTAATCAATGTACTATTAAAATGTATAATCGATGAATTTTTGGCTCGTCTTAAAATATTGGAAATCGATACTTTTTACCGCTGACCCTGTGCGACGCAACCTTATTTTATGTATAGCAAATGAAAAAGTTTGTACGCTGGTGTCTGTTTGGTACCAAATGATTCTGTAATCAATGTACAATTAAAATGAATAATCGATGAATTTTTGGCTCGTCTTGAAATATTAGAAATTGATACATTTATGCCGCTGACCCTATGCGACGCATCCCTAATTTAAGTATAGCAAATGAAAAAGCTTGTACGCTATTGTCTGCTTGGTACCAAAAGTTTCTGTAATCTATGTACTATTAAAATGTATAATCGATGAATTTTTGGCTCGTCTTAAAATATTAGAAATCGATACTTTCTTACCGCTGACCCTATGCGACGCATCCTTAATTTATGTATAGCAAATGAAAAAGTTTGTACGCTGTTGTCTGCTTGGTACCAAAAGATTCTGTAATCAATGTACTATTAAAATGTATAATCGATGAATTTTTGGCTCGTCTTAAAATATTGGAAATCGATACTTTTTACCGCTGATCCTGTGCGACTCAACCTTATTTTATGTATATCAAGTTAAAAAATTTGTACGCTGGTGTCTGTTTGGTACCAAAAGATTCTGTAATCAATATACTAATAAAATGTATAATCGATGAATTTTTGGCTCGTCTTAAAATGTTAGAAATCCATACTTTTTTACCGCTGACCCTATGCGACGCATCCTTAATTTATGTATAGCAAATGAAAGAGTTTGTACGCTGTTGTCTGCTTGGTACCAAAAGATTCTGTAATCAATGTTCTTTTAAAATGTATAATCGATGAATTTTTGGCTCGTCTTAAAATATTAGAAATCCATACTTTTTTACCACTGACCCTATGCGACGCATCCTTAATTTATGTATAGCAAATGAAAAAGTTTGTACGCTGATGTCTGCTTGGTACCGAAAGATTCTGTAATCAATGTACTAATAAAATGTATAATCGATGAATTTTTGGCTCGTCTTAAAATATTGGAAATCGATACTTTTTACCGCTGATCCTGTGCGACGCAACCTTATTTTATGTATATCATTTAAAAAATTTGTACGCTGGTGTCTGTTTGGTACCAATAGATTCTGTAATCAATATACTATTAAAATGTATAATCGATGAATTTTTGGCTCGTCTTAAAATATTAGAAATCCATACTTTTTTACCGCTGACCCTATGCGACGCATCCTTAATTTATGTATAGCAAATGAAAGAGTTTGTACGCTGTTGTCTGCTTGGTACCAAAAGATTCTGTAATCAATGTTCTTTTAAAATGTATAATCGATGAATTTTTGGCTCGTCTTAAAATATTAGAAATCCATACTTTTTTACCGCTGACCCTATGCGACGCATCCTTAATTTATGTATAGCAAATGAAAAAGTTTGTACGCTGTTGTCTGCTTGGTACCAAAAGATTCTGTAATTAATGTACTTTTAAAATGTATAATCGATGAATTTTTGGCTCGTCTTAAAATATTAGAAATCGATACTTTTTTACCGCTGACCCTGTGCGACGCACCCTTATTTTATGTATATCAAGTTAATAAATTTGTACGCTGGTGTCTGTTTGGTACCAAAAGATTCTGTAATCAATGTACTTTTAAAATGTATAATCGATGAATTTTTGGCTCGTCTTAAAATATTAGAAATCGATACTTTTTTACCGCTGACCCTCTACGACGCATCCTTAATTTATGTATAGCAAATGAAAAAGTTTGTACGCTGTTGTCTGCTTGGTACGAAAAGATTCTGTAATCAATGTACTTTTAAAATGTATAATCGATGAATTTTTGGCTCGTCTTAAAATATTAGAAATCGATACTTTTTTACCGCTGACCCTATGCGACGCATCTTTAATTTATGTATAACAAATGAAAGAATTTGTACGCTGTTGTCTGCATGGTACCAAAAGATTCTGTAATCAATGTACTATTAAAATGTATAATCGATGAATTTTTGGCTCGTGTTAAAATATTGGAAATCGATACTTTTTACCGCTGACCCTGTGCGACGCAACCTTATTTTATGTATAGCAAATGAAAAAGTTTGTACGCTGGTGTCTGTTTGGTACCAAATGATTCTGTAATCAATGTACAATTAAAATGAATAATCGATGAATTTTTGGCTCGTCTTGAAATATTAGAAATTGATACATTTATGCCGCTGACCCTATGCGACGCATCCCTAATTTATGTATAGCAAATGAAAAAGCTTGTACGCTATTGTCTGCTTGGTACCAAAAGTTTCTGTAATCTATGTACTATTAAAATGTATAATCGATGAATTTTTGGCTCGTCTTAAAATATTAGAAATCGATACTTTCTTACCGCTGACCCTATGCGACGCATCCTTAATTTATGTATAGCAAATGAAAAAGTTTGTACGCTGTTGTCTGCTTGGTACAAAAAGATTCTGTAATCAATGTACTATTAAAATGTATAATCGATGAATTTTTGGCTCGTCTTAAAATATTGGAAATCGATACTTTTTACCGCTGATCCTGTGCGACTCAACCTTATTTTATGTATATCAAGTTAAAAAATTTGTACGCTGGTGTCTGTTTGGTACCAAAAGATTCTGTAATCAATATACTAATAAAATGTATAATCGATGAATTTTTGGCTCGTCTTAAAATGTTAGAAATCCATACTTTTTTACCGCTGACCCTATGCGACGCATCCTTAATTTATGTATAGCAAATGAAAGAGTTTGTACGCTGTTGTCTGCTTGGTACCAAAAGATTCTGTAATCAATGTTCTTTTAAAATGTATAATCGATGAATTTTTGGCTCGTCTTAAAATATTAGAAATCCATACTTTTTTACCACTGACCCTATGCGACGCATCCTTAATTTATGTATAGCAAATGAAAAAGTTTGTACGCTGATGTCTGCTTGGTACCAAAAGATTCTGTAATCAATGTACTAATAAAATGTATAATCGATGAATTTTTGGCTCGTCTTAAAATATTGGAAATCGATACTTTTTACCGCTGATCCTGTGCGACGCAACCTTATTTTATGTATATCATTTAAAAAATTTGTACGCTGGTGTCTGTTTGGTACCAAAAGATTCTGTAATCAATATACTATTAAAATGTATAATCGATGAATTTTTGGCTCGTCTTAAAATATTAGAAATCCATACTTTTTTACCGCTGACCCTATGCGACGCATCCTTAATTTATGTATAGCAAATGAAAGAGTTTGTACGCTGTTGTCTGCTTGGTACCAAAAGATTCTGTAATCAATGTTCTTTTAAAATGTATAATCGATGAATTTTTGGCTCGTCTTAAAATATTAGAAATCCATACTTTTTTACCGCTGACCCTATGCGACGCATCCTTAATTTATGTATAGCAAATGAAAGAGTTTGTACGCTGTTGTCTGCTTGGTACCAAAAGATTCTGTAATCAATGTTCTTTTAAAATGTATAATCGATGAATTTTTGGCTCGTCTTAAAATATTAGAAATCCATACTTTTTTACCGCTGACCCTATGCGACGCATCCTTAATTTATGTATAGCAAATGAAAAAGTTTGTAAGCTGATGTCTGCTTGGTACCAAAAGATTCTGTAATCAATGTACTATTAAAATGTATAATCGATGAATTTTTGGCTCGTCTTAAAATATTGGAAATCGATACTTTTTACCGCTGATCCTGTGCGACTCAACCTTATTTTATGTATATAAAGTTAAAAAATTTGTACGCTGGTGTCTGCTTGGTACCAAAAGATTCTGTAATCAATATACTAATAAAATATATAATCGATGAATTTTTGGCTCGTCTTAAAATGTTAGAAATCGATACTTTTTTACCGCTGACCCTATGCGACGCATCCTTAATTTATGTATAGCAAATGAAAGAGTTTGTACGCTGTTGTCTGCTTGGTACCAAAAGATTCTGTAATCAATGTTCTTTTAAAATGTATAATCGATGAATTTTTGGCTCGTCTTAAAATATTAGAAATCCATACTTTTTTACCGCTGACCCTATGCGACGCATCCTTAATTTATGTATAGCAAATGAAAAAGTTTGTACGCTGTTGTCTGCTTGGTACCAAAAGATTCTGTAATTAATGTACTTTTAAAATGTATAATCGATGAATTTTTGGCTCGTCTTAAAATATTAGAAATCGATACTTTTTTACCGCTGACCCTATGCGACGCATCCTTAATTTATGTATATCAAATGAAAAAATTTGTACGCTGTTGTCTGCAAGGTACGAAAAGATTCTGTAATCAATGTACTATTAAAATGTATAATCGATGAATTTTTGGCTCGTCTTAAAATATTGGAAATCGATACTTTTTACCGCTGACCCTGTGCGACGCACCCTTATTTTATGTATATCAAGTTAATAATTTTGTACGCTGGTGTCTGTTTGGTACCAAAAGATTCTGTAATCAATGTACTTTTAAAATGTATAATCGATGAATTTTTGGCTCGTCTTAAAATATTAGAAATCGATACTTTTTTACCGCTGACCCTCTACGACGCATCCTTAATTTATGTATAGCAATTGAAAAAGTTTGTACGCTGTTGTCTGCTTGGTACGAAAAGATTCTGTAATCAATGTACTTTTAAAATGTATAATCGATGAATTTTTGGCTCGTCTTAAAATATTAGAAATCGATTCTTTTTTACCGCTGACCCTGTGCGACGCAACCTTATTTTATGTATAGCAACTGAAAAAGTTTGTACGCTGGTGTCTGTTTGGTACCAAATGATTCTGTAATCAATGTACAATTAAAATGTATAATCGATGAATTTTTGGCTCGTCTTGAAATATTAGAAATTGATACATTTATGCCGCTGACCCTATGCGACGCCACCTTATTTTATGTATAGCAAATGAAAAAGTTTGTACGCTGGTGTCTGTTTGGTACCAAATGATTCTGTAATCAATGTACTATTAAAATGTATAATCGATGAATTTTTGGCTCGTGTTAAAATATTGGAAACCGATACTTTTTACCGCTGACCCTGTGCGACGCAACCTTATTTTATGTATAGCAAATGAAAAAGTTTGTACGCTGGTGTCTGTTTGGTACCAAATGATTCTGTAATCAATGTACAATTAAAATGTATAATCGATGAATTTTTGGCTCGTCTTAAAATATTAGAAATCCATACTTTTTTACCACTGACCCTATGCGACGCATCCTTAATTTATGTATAGCAAATGAAAAAGTTTGTACGCTGATGTCTGCTTGGTACCAAAAGATTCTGTAATCAATGTACTAATAAAATGTATAATCGATGAATTTTTGGCTCGTCTTAAAATATTGGAAATCGATACTTTTTACCGCTGATCCTGTGCGACGCAACCTTATTTTATGTATATCAAGTTAAAAAATTTGTACGCTGATGTCTGTTTGGTACCAAAAGATTCTGTAATCAATGTTCTTTTAAAATGTATAATCGATGAATTTTTGGCTCGTCTTAAAATATTAGAAATCCATACTTTTTTACCGCTGACCCTATGCGACGCATCCTTAATTTATGTATAGCAAATGAAAGAGTTTGTACGCTGTTGTCTGCTTGGTACCAAAAGATTCTGTAATCAATATTCTTTTAAAATGTATAATCGATGAATTTTTGGCTCGTCTTAAAATATTAGAAATCCATACTTTTTTACCGCTGACCCTATGCGACGCATCCTTAATTTATGTATAGCAAATGAAAAAGTTTGTACGCTGTTGTCTGCTTGGTACCAAAAGATTCTGTAATTAATGTACTTTTAAAATGTATAATCGATGAATTTTTGGCTCGTCTTAAAATATTAGAAATCGATACTTTTTTACCGCTGACCCTGTGCGACGCACCCTTATTTTATGTATATCAAGTTAATAAATTTGTACGCTGGTGTCTGTTTGGTACCAAAAGATTCTGTAATCAATGTACTTTTAAAATGTATAATCGATGAATTTTTGGCTCGTCTTAAAATATTAGAAATCGATACTTTTTTACCGCTGACCCTCTACGACGCATCCTTAATTTATGTATAGCAAATGAAAAAGTTTGTACGCTGTTGTCTGCTTGGTACGAAAAGATTCTGTAATCAATGTACTTTTAAAATGTATAATCGATGAATTTTTGGCTCGTCTTAAAATATTAGAAATCGATACTTTTTTACCGCTGACCCTATGCGACGCATCTTTAATTTATGTATAACAAATGAAAGAATTTGTACGCTGTTGTCTGCATGGTACCAAAAGATTCTGTAATCAATGTACTATTAAAATGTATAATCGATGAATTTTTGGCTCGTGTTAAAATATTGGAAATCGATACTTTTTACCGCTGACCCTGTGCGACGCAACCTTATTTTATGTATAGCAAATGAAAAAGTTTGTACGCTGGTGTCTGTTTGGTACCAAATGATTCTGTAATCAATGTACAATTAAAATGAATAATCGATGAATTTTTGGCTCGTCTTGAAATATTAGAAATTGATACATTTATGCCGCTGACCCTATGCGACGCATCCCTAATTTATGTATAGCAAATGAAAAAGCTTGTACGCTATTGTCTGCTTGGTACCAAAAGTTTCTGTAATCTATGTACTATTAAAATGTATAATCGATGAATTTTTGGCTCGTCTTAAAATATTAGAAATCGATACTTTCTTACCGCTGACCCTATGCGACGCATCCTTAATTTATGTATAGCAAATGAAAAAGTTTGTACGCTGTTGTCTGCTTGGTACCAAAAGATTCTGTAATCAATGTACTATTAAAATGTATAATCGATGAATTTTTGGCTCGTCTTAAAATATTGGAAATCGATACTTTTTACCGCTGATCCTGTGCGACTCAACCTTATTTTATGTATATCAAGTTAAAAAATTTGTACGCTGGTGTCTGTTTGGTACCAAAAGATTCTGTAATCAATATACTAATAAAATGTATAATCGATGAATTTTTGGCTCGTCTTAAAATGTTAGAAATCCATACTTTTTTACCGCTGACCCTATGCGACGCATCCTTAATTTATGTATAGCAAATGAAAGAGTTTGTACGCTGTTGTCTGCTTGGTACCAAAAGATTCTGTAATCAATGTTCTTTTAAAATGTATAATCGATGAATTTTTGGCTCGTCTTAAAATATTAGAAATCCATACTTTTTTACCACTGACCCTATGCGACGCATCCTTAATTTATGTATAGCAAATGAAAAAGTTTGTACGCTGATGTCTGCTTGGTACCAAAAGATTCTGTAATCAATGTACTAATAAAATGTATAATCGATGAATTTTTGGCTCGTCTTAAAATATTGGAAATCGATACTTTTTACCGCTGATCCTGTGCGACGCAACCTTATTTTATGTATATCATTTAAAAAATTTGTACGCTGGTGTCTGTTTGGTACCAAAAGATTCTGTAATCAATATACTATTAAAATGTATAATCGATGAATTTTTGGCTCGTCTTAAAATATTAGAAATCCATACTTTTTTACCGCTGACCCTATGCGACGCATCCTTAATTTATGTATAGCAAATGAAAGAGTTTGTACGCTGTTGTCTGCTTGGTACCAAAAGATTCTGTAATCAATGTTCTTTTAAAATGTATAATCGATGAATTTTTGGCTCGTCTTAAAATATTAGAAATCCATACTTTTTTACCGCTGACCCTATGCGACGCATCCTTAATTTATGTATAGCAAATGAAAGAGTTTGTACGCTGTTGTCTGCTTGGTACCAAAAGATTCTGTAATCAATGTTCTTTTAAAATGTATAATCGATGAATTTTTGGCTCGTCTTAAAATATTAGAAATCCATACTTTTTTACCGCTGACCCTATGCGACGCATCCTTAATTTATGTATAGCAAATGAAAAAGTTTGTAAGCTGATGTCTGCTTGGTACCAAAAGATTCTGTAATCAATGTACTATTAAAATGTATAATCGATGAATTTTTGGCTCGTCTTAAAATATTGGAAATCGATACTTTTTACCGCTGATCCTGTGCGACTCAACCTTATTTTATGTATATAAAGTTAAAAAATTTGTACGCTGGTGTCTGCTTGGTACCAAAAGATTCTGTAATCAATATACTAATAAAATATATAATCGATGAATTTTTGGCTCGTCTTAAAATGTTAGAAATCGATACTTTTTTACCGCTGACCCTATGCGACGCATCCTTAATTTATGTATAGCAAATGAAAGAGTTTGTACGCTGTTGTCTGCTTGGTACCAAAAGATTCTGTAATCAATGTTCTTTTAAAATGTATAATCGATGAATTTTTGGCTCGTCTTAAAATATTAGAAATCCATACTTTTTTACCGCTGACCCTATGTGACGCATCCTTAATTTATGTATAGCAAATGAAAAAGTTTGTACGCTGTTGTCTGCTTGGTACCAAAAGATTCTGTAATTAATGTACTTTTAAAATGTATAATCGATGAATTTTTGGCTCGTCTTAAAATATTAGAAATCGATACTTTTTTACCGCTGACCCTATGCGACGCATCCTTAATTTATGTATATCAAATGAAAAAATTTGTACGCTGTTGTCTGCAAGGTACGAAAAGATTCTGTAATCAATGTACTATTAAAATGTATAATCGATGAATTTTTGGCTCGTCTTAAAATATTGGAAATCGATACTTTTTACCGCTGACCCTGTGCGACGCACCCTTATTTTATGTATATCAAGTTAATAATTTTGTACGCTGGTGTCTGTTTGGTACCAAAAGATTCTGTAATCAATGTACTTTTAAAATGTATAATCGATGAATTTTTGGCTCGTCTTAAAATATTAGAAATCGATACTTTTTTACCGCTGACCCTCTACGACGCATCCTTAATTTATGTATAGCAATTGAAAAAGTTTGTACGCTGTTGTCTGCTTGGTACGAAAAGATTCTGTAATCAATGTACTTTTAAAATGTATAATCGATGAATTTTTGGCTCGTCTTAAAATATTAGAAATCGATTCTTTTTTACCGCTGACCCTGTGCGACGCAACCTTATTATATGTATAGCAAATGAAAAAGTTTGTACGCTGGTGTCTGTTTGGTACCAAATGATTCTGTAATCAATGTACAATTAAAATGTATAATCGATGAATTTTTGGCTCGTCTTGAAATATTAGAAATTGATACATTTATGCCGCTGACCCTATGCGACGCAACCTTATTTTATGTATAGCAAATGAAAAAGTTTGTACGCTGGTGTCTGTTTGGTACCAAATGATTCTGTAATCAATGTACTATTAAAATGTATAATCTATGAATTTTTGGCTCGTGTTAAAATATTGGAAATCGATACTTTTTACCGCTGACCCTGTGCGACGCAACCTTATTTTATGTATAGCAAATGAAAAAGTTTGTACGCTGGTGTCTGTTTGGTACCAAATGATTCTGTAATCAATGTACAATTAAAATGTATAATCGATGAATTTTTGGCTCGTCTTGAAATATTAGAAATTGATACATTTATGCCGCTGACCCTATGCGACGCATCCTTAATTTATGTATAGCAAATGAAAAAGCTTGTACGCTATTGTCTGCTTGGTACCAAAAGATTCTGTAATCAATGTACTATTAAAATGTATAATCGATGAATTTTTGGCTCGTCTTAAAATATTAGAAATCGATACTTTTTTACCGCTGACCCTATGCGACGCATCCTTAATTTATGTATAGCAAATGAAAAAATTTGTACGCTGTTGTCTGCAAGGTACGAAAAGATTCTGTAATCAATGTACTATTAAAATATATAATCGATGAATTTTTGGCTCGTCTTAAAATATTGGAAATCGATACTTTTTACCGCTGACCCTGTGCGACGCAACCTTATTTTATGTACATCAAGTTAAAAAATTTGTACGCTGGTGTCTGTTTGGTACCAAAAGATTCTGTAATCATTATACTATTAAAATGTATAATCGATGAATTTTTGGCTCGTCTTAAAATATTAGAAATCGATACTTTTTTACCGCTGACCCTATGCGACGCATCCTTAATTTATGTATAGCAAATGAAAAAGTTTGTACGCTGTTGTCTGCTTGGTACCAAAAGATTCTGTAATCAATGTACTATTAAAATGTATAATCGATGAATTTTTGGCTCGTCTTAAAATATTAGAAATCGATACTTTTATACTGCTGACCCTATGCGACGCATCCTTAATTTATGTATAGCAATTGAAAAAGTTTGTACGCTGTTGTCTGCTTGGTACCAAAAGATTCTGTAATCAATGTACTTTTAAAATGTATAATCGATGAATTTTTGGCTCGTCTTAAAATATTAGAAATCGATACTTATTTACCGCTGACCCTATGCGACGCATCCTTAATTTATGTATAGCAAATGAAAAAATTTGTACGCTGTTGTCTGCATGGTACGTAAAGATTCTGTAATCAATGTACTATTAAAATGTATAATCGATGAATTTTTGGCTCGTCTTAAAATATTGGAAATCGATACTTTTTACCGCTGACCCTGTGCGACGCACCCTTATTTTATGTATATCAAGTTAATAAATTTGTACGCTGGTGTCTGTTTGGTACCAAAGGATTCTGTAATCAATGTACTTTTAAAATGTATAATCGATGAATTTTTGGCTCGTCTTAAAATATTAGAAATCGATACTTTTTTACCGCTGACCCTCTACGACGCATCCTTAATTTATGTATAGCAAATGAAAAAGTTTGTACGCTGTTGTCTGCTTGGTACGAAAAGATTCTGTAATCAATGTACTTTTAAAATGTATAATCGATGAATTTTTGGCTCGTCTTAAAATATTAGAAATCGATACTTTTTTACCGCTGACCCTATGCGACGCATCTTTAATTTATGTATAACAAATGAAAGAATTTGTACGCTGTTGTCTGCATGGTACCAAAAGATTCTGTAATCAATGTACTATTAAAATGTATAATCGATGAATTTTTGGCTCGTGTTAAAATATTGGAAATCGATACTTTTTACCGCTGACCCTGTGCGACGCAACCTTATTTTATGTATAGCAAATGAAAAAGTTTGTACGCTGGTGTCTGTTTGGTACCAAATGATTCTGTAATCAATGTACAATTAAAATGAATAATCGATGAATTTTTGGCTCGTCTTGAAATATTAGAAATTGATACATTTATGCCGCTGACCCTATGCGACGCATCCTTAATTTATGTATAGCAAATGAAAAAGCTTGTACGCTATTGTCTGCTTGGTACCAAAAGTTTCTGTAATCTATGTACTATTAAAATGTATAATCGATGAATTTTTGGCTCGTCTTAAAATATTAGAAATCGATACTTTTTTACCGCTGACCCTATGCGACGCATCCTTAATTTATGTATAGCAAATGAAAAAGTTTGTACGCTGTTGTCTGCTTGGTACCAAAAGATTCTGTAATCAATGTACTATTAAAATGTATAATCGATGAATTTTTGGCTCGTCTTAAAATATTAGAAATCGGTACTTTTTTACTGCTGACCCTATGCGACGCATCCTTAATTTATGTATAGCAATTGAAAAAGTTTGTACGCTGTTGTCTGCTTGGTACCAAAAGATTCTGTAATCAATGTACTTTTAAAATGTATAATCGATGAATTTTTGGCTCGTCTTAAAATATTAGAAATCGTTACTTTTTTACCGCTGACCCTATGCGACGCATCCTTAATTTATGTATAGCAAATGAAAAAATTTGTACGCTGTTGTCTGCATGGTACGAAAAGATTCTGTAATCAATGTACTATTAAAATGTATAATCGATGAATTTTTGGCTCGTCTTAAAATATTGGAAATCGATACTTTTTACCGCTGACCCTGTGCGACGCACCCTTATTTTATGTATATCAAGTTAATAAATTTGTACGCTGGTGTCTGTTTGGTACCAAAAGATTCTGTAATCAATGTACTTTTAAAATGTATAATCGATGAATTTTTGGCTCGTCTTAAAATATTAGAAATCGATACTTTTTTACCGCTGACCCTCTACGACGCATCCTTAATTTATGTATAGCAAATGAAAAAGTTTGTACGCTGTTGTCTGCTTGGTACGAAAAGATTCTGTAATCAATGTACTTTTAAAATGTATAATCGATGAATTTTTGGCTCGTTTTAAAATATTAGAAATCGATACTTTTTTACCGCTGACCCTATGCGACGCATTTTTAATTTATGTATAACAAATAAAAGAATTTGTACGCTGTTGTCTGCATGGTACCAAAAGATTCTGTAATCAATGTACTATTAAAATGTATAATCGATGAATTTTTGGCTCGTGTTAAAATATTGGAAATCGATACTTTTTACCGCTGACCCTGTGCGACGCAACCTTATTTTATGTATAGCAAATGAAAAAGTTTGTACGCTGGTGTCTGTTTGGTACCAAATGATTCTGTAATCAATGTACAATTAAAATGAATAATCGATGAATTTTTGGCTCGTCTTGAAATATTAGAAATTGATACATTTATGCCGCTGACCCTATGCGACGCATCCTTAATTTATGTATAGCAAATGAAAAAGCTTGTACGCTATTGTCTGCTTGGTACCAAAAGTTTCTGTAATCTATGTACTATTAAAATGTATAATCGATGAATTTTTGGCTCGTCTTAAAATATTAGAAATCGATACTTTCTTACCGCTGACCCTATGCGACGCATCCTTAATTTATGTATAGCAAATGAAAAAGTTTGTACGCTGTTGTCTGCTTGGTACCAAAAGATTCTGTAATCAATGTACTATTAAAATGTATAATCGATAAATTTTTGGCTCGTCTTAAAATATTGGAAATCGATACTTTTTACCGCTGACCCTGTGCGACGCAACTTTATTTTATGTATATCATGTTAAAAAATTTGTACGCTGGTGTCTGTTTGGTACCAAATGATTCTGTAATCAATGTACTATTAAAATGTATAATCGATGAATTTTTGGCTCGTCTTAAAATATTAGAAATCGATACTTTTTTACCGCTGACCCTCTACGACGCATCCTTAATTTATGTATAGCAATTGAAAAAGTTTGTACGCTGTTGTCTGCTTGGTACGAAAAGATTCTGTAATCAATGTACTTTTAAAATGTATAATCGATGAATTTTTGGCTCGTCTTAAAATATTAGAAATCGATACTTTTTTACCGCTGACCCTGTGCGACGCAACCTTATTTTATGTATAGCAAATGAAAAAGTTTGTACGCTGGTGTCTGTTTGGTACCAAATGATTCTGTAATCAATGTACAATTAAAATGTATAATCGATGAATTTTTGGCTCGTCTTGAAATATTAGAAATTGATACATTTATGCCGCTGACCCTATGCGACGCCACCTTATTTTATGTATAGCAAATGAAAAAGTTTGTACGCTGGTGTCTGTTTGGTACCAAATGATTCTGTAATCAATGTACAATTAAAATGTATAATCGATGAATTTTTGGCTCGTCTCAAAATATTAGAAATCGATACTTTTTTACCACTGACCCTATGCGACGCATCCTTAATTTATGTATAGCAAATGAAAAAGTTTGTACGCTGATGTCTGCTTGGTACCAAAAGATTCTGTAATCAATGTACTAATAAAATGTATAATCGATGAATTTTTGGCTCGTCTTAAAATATTGGAAATCGATACTTTTTACCGCTGATCCTGTGCGACGCAACCTTATTTTATGTATATCAAGTTAAAAAATTTGTACGCTGGTGTCTGTTTGGTACCAAAAGATTCTGTAATCAATATACTATTAAAATGTATAATCGATGAATTTTTGCCTCGTCTTAAAATATTAGAAATCCATACTTTTTTACCGCTGACCCTATGCGACGCATCCTTAATTTATGTATAGCAAATGAAAGAGTTTGTACGCTGTTGTCTGCTTGGTACCAAAAGATTCTGTAATCAATGTTCTTTTAAAATGTATAATCGATGAATTTTTGGCTCGTCTTAAAATATTAGAAATCCATACTTTTTTACCGCTGACCCTATGCGACGCATCCTTAATTTATGTATAGCAAATGAAAAAGTTTGTACGCTGTTGTCTGCTTGGTACGAAAAGATTCTGTAATCAATGTACTTTTAAAATGTATAATCGATGAATTTTTGGCTCGTCTTAAAATATTAGAAATCGATACTTTTTTACCGCTGACCCTATGCGACGCATCCTTAATTTATGTATAGCAAATGAAAAAATTTGTACGCTGTTGTCTGCAAGGTACGAAAAGATTCTGTAATCAATGTACTATTAAAATGTATAATCGATGAATTTTTGGCTCGTCTTAAAATATTGGAAATCGATACTTTTTACCGCTGACCCTGTGCGACGCAACCTTATTTTATGTACATCAAGTTAAAAAATTTGTACGCTGGTGTCTGTTTGGTACCAAAAGATTCTGTAATCATTATACTATTAAAATGTATAATCGATGAATTTTTGGCTCGTCTTAAAATATTAGAAATCGATACTTTTTTACCGCTGACCCTATGCGACGCATCCTTAATTTATGTATAGCAAATGAAAAAGTTTGTACGCTGTTGTCTGCTTGGTACCAAAAGATTCTGTAATCAATGTACTATTAAAATGTATAATCGATGAATTTTTGGCTCGTCTTAAAATATTGGAAATCGATACTTTTTACCGCTGACCCTGTGCGACGCAACCTTATTTTATGTATAGCAAATGAAAAAGTTTGTACGCTGGTGTCTGTTTGGTACCAAATGATTCTGTAATCAATGTACAATTAAAATGAATAATCGATGAATTTTTGGCTCGTCTTGAAATATTAGAAATTGATACATTTATGCCGCTGACCCTATGCGACGCATCCCTAATTTATGTATAGCAAATGAAAAAATTTGTACGCTGGTGTCTGTTTGGTACCAAAAGATTCTGTAATCAATATACTAATAAAATGTATAATCGATGAATTTTTGGCTCGTCTTAAAATGTTAGAAATCCATACTTTTTTACCGCTGACCCTATGCGACGCATCCTTAATTTATGTATAGCAAATGAAAGAGTTTGTACGCTGTTGTCTGCTTGGTACCAAAAGATTCTGTAATCAATGTTCTTTTAAAATGTATAATCGATGAATTTTTGGCTCGTCTTAAAATATTAGAAATCCATACTTTTTTACCACTGACCCTATGCGACGCATCCTTAATTTATGTATAGCAAATGAAAAAGTTTGTACGCTGGTGTCTGTTTGGTACCAAATGATTCTGTAATCAATGTACAATTAAAATGTATAATCGATGAATTTTTGGCTCGTCTCAAAATATTAGAAATCGATACTTTTTTACCACTGACCCTATGCGACGCATCCTTAATTTATGTATAGCAAATGAAAAAGTTTGTACGCTGATGTCTGCTTGGTACCAAAAGATTCTGTAATCAATGTACTAATAAAATGTATAATCGATGAATTTTTGGCTCGTCTTAAAATATTGGAAATCGATACTTTTTACCGCTGATCCTGTGCGACGCAACCTTATTTTATGTATATCAAGTTAAAAAATTTGTACGCTGGTGTCTGTTTGGTACCAAAAGATTCTGTAATCAATATACTATTAAAATGTATAATCGATGAATTTTTGCCTCGTCTTAAAATATTAGAAATCCATACTTTTTTACCGCTGACCCTATGCGACGCATCCTTAATTTATGTATAGCAAATGAAAGAGTTTGTACGCTGTTGTCTGCTTGGTACCAAAAGATTCTGTAATCAATGTTCTTTTAAAATGTATAATCGATGAATTTTTGGCTCGTCTTAAAATATTAGAAATCCATACTTTTTTACCGCTGACCCTATGCGACGCATCCTTAATTTATGTATAGCAAATGAAAAAGTTTGTACGCTGTTGTCTGCTTGGTACGAAAAGATTCTGTAATCAATGTACTTTTAAAATGTATAATCGATGAATTTTTGGCTCGTCTTAAAATATTAGAAATCGATACTTTTTTACCGCTGACCCTATGCGACGCATCCTTAATTTATGTATAGCAAATGAAAAAATTTGTACGCTGTTGTCTGCAAGGTACGAAAAGATTCTGTAATCAATGTACTATTAAAATGTATAATCGATGAATTTTTGGCTCGTCTTAAAATATTGGAAATCGATACTTTTTACCGCTGACCCTGTGCGACGCAACCTTATTTTATGTACATCAAGTTAAAAAATTTGTACGCTGGTGTCTGTTTGGTACCAAAAGATTCTGTAATCATTATACTATTAAAATGTATAATCGATGAATTTTTGGCTCGTCTTAAAATATTAGAAATCGATACTTTTTTACCGCTGACCCTATGCGACGCATCCTTAATTTATGTATAGCAAATGAAAAAGTTTGTACGCTGTTGTCTGCTTGGTACCAAAAGATTCTGTAATCAATGTACTATTAAAATGTATAATCGATGAATTTTTGGCTCGTCTTAAAATATTGGAAATCGATACTTTTTACCGCTGACCCTGTGCGACGCAACCTTATTTTATGTATAGCAAATGAAAAAGTTTGTACGCTGGTGTCTGTTTGGTACCAAATGATTCTGTAATCAATGTACAATTAAAATGAATAATCGATGAATTTTTGGCTCGTCTTGAAATATTAGAAATTGATACATTTATGCCGCTGACCCTATGCGACGCATCCCTAATTTATGTATAGCAAATGAAAAAATTTGTACGCTGGTGTCTGTTTGGTACCAAAAGATTCTGTAATCAATATACTAATAAAATGTATAATCGATGAATTTTTGGCTCGTCTTAAAATGTTAGAAATCCATACTTTTTTACCGCTGACCCTATGCGACGCATCCTTAATTTATGTATAGCAAATGAAAGAGTTTGTACGCTGTTGTCTGCTTGGTACCAAAAGATTCTGTAATCAATGTTCTTTTAAAATGTATAATCGATGAATTTTTGGCTCGTCTTAAAATATTAGAAATCCATACTTTTTTACCACTGACCCTATGCGACGCATCCTTAATTTATGTATAGCAAATGAAAAAGTTTGTACGCTGATGTCTGCTTGGTACCGAAAGATTCTGTAATCAATGTACTAATAAAATGTATAATCGATGAATTTTTGGCTCGTCTTAAAATATTGGAAATCGATACTTTTTACCGCTGATCCTGTGCGACGCAACCTTATTTTATGTATATCATTTAAAAAATTTGTACGCTGGTGTCTGTTTGTTACCAAAAGATTCTGTAATCAATATACTATTAAAATGTATAATCGATGAATTTTTGGCTCGTCTTAAAATATTAGAAATCCATACTTTTTTACCGCTGACCCTATGCGACGCATCCTTAATTTATGTATAGCAAATGAAAAAGTTTGTACGCTGTTGTCTGCTTGGTACCAAAAGATTCTGTAATTAATGTACTTTTAAAATGTATAATCGATGAATTTTTGGCTCGTCTTAAAATATTAGAAATCGATACTTTTTTACCGCTGACCCTATGCGACGCATCCTTAATTTATGTATATCAAATGAAAAAATTTGTACGCTGTTGTCTGCAAGGTACGAAAAGATTCTGTAATCAATGTACTATTAAAATGTATAATCGATGAATTTTTGGCTCGTCTTAAAATATTGGAAATCGATACTTTTTACCGCTGACCCTGTGCGACGCACCCTTATTTTATGTATATCAAGTTAATAATTTTGTACGCTGGTGTCTGTTTGGTACCAAAAGATTCTGTAATCAATGTACTTTTAAAATGTATAATCGATGAATTTTTGGCTCGTCTTAAAATATTAGAAATCGATACTTTTTTACCGCTGACCCTCTACGACGCATCCTTAATTTATGTATAGCAATTGAAAAAGTTTGTACGCTGTTGTCTGCTTGGTACGAAAAGATTCTGTAATCAATGTACTTTTAAAATGTATAATCGATGAATTTTTGGCTCGTCTTAAAATATTAGAAATCGATTCTTTTTTACCGCTGACCCTGTGCGACGCAACCTTATTTTATGTATAGCAAATGAAAAAGTTTGTACGCTGGTGTCTGTTTGGTACCAAATGATTCTGTAATCAATGTACAATTAAAATGTATAATCGATGAATTTTTGGCTCGTCTTGAAATATTAGAAATTGATACATTTATGCCGCTGACCCTATGCGACGCCACCTTATTTTATGTATAGCAAATGAAAAAGTTTGTACGCTGGTGTCTGTTTGGTACCAAATGATTCTGTAATCAATGTACTATTAAAATGTATAATCGATGAATTTTTGGCTCGTGTTAAAATATTGGAAACCGATACTTTTTACCGCTGACCCTGTGCGACGCAACCTTATTTTATGTATAGCAAATGAAAAAGTTTGTACGCTGGTGTCTGTTTGGTAATAAATGATTCTGTAATCAATGTACAATTAAAATGTATAATCGATGAATTTTTGGCTCGTCTTAAAATATTAGAAATCCATACTTTTTTACCACTGACCCTATGCGACGCATCCTTAATTTATGTATAGCAAATGAAAAAGTTTGTACGCTGATGTCTGCTTGGTACCAAAAGATTCTGTAATCAATGTACTAATAAAATGTATAATCGATGAATTTTTGGCTCGTCTTAAAATATTGGAAATCGATACTTTTTACCGCTGATCCTGTGCGACGCAACCTTATTTTATGTATATCAAGTTAAAAAATTTGTACGCTGATGTCTGTTTGGTACCAAAAGATTCTGTAATCAATGTTCTTTTAAAATGTATAATCGATGAATTTTTGGCTCGTCTTAAAATATTAGAAATCCATACTTTTTTACCGCTGACCCTATGCGACGCATCCTTAATTTATGTATAGCAAATGAAAGAGTTTGTACGCTGTTGTCTGCTTGGTACCAAAAGATTCTGTAATCAATATTCTTTTAAAATGTATAATCGATGAATTTTTGGCTCGTCTTAAAATATTAGAAATCCATACTTTTTTACCGCTGACCCTATGCGACGCATCCTTAATTTATGTATAGCAAATGAAAAAGTTTGTACGCTGTTGTCTGCTTGGTACCAAAAGATTCTGTAATTAATGTACTTTTAAAATGTATAATCGATGAATTTTTGGCTCGTCTTAAAATATTAGAAATCGATACTTTTTTACCGCTGACCCTGTGCGACGCACCCTTATTTTATGTATATCAAGTTAATAAATTTGTACGCTGGTGTCTGTTTGGTACCAAAAGATTCTGTAATCAATGTACTTTTAAAATGTATAATCGATGAATTTTTGGCTCGTCTTAAAATATTAGAAATCGATACTTTTTTACCGCTGACCCTCTACGACGCATCCTTAATTTATGTATAGCAAATGAAAAAGTTTGTACGCTGTTGTCTGCTTGGTACGAAAAGATTCTGTAATCAATGTACTTTTAAAATGTATAATCGATGAATTTTTGGCTCGTCTTAAAATATTAGAAATCGATACTTTTTTACCGCTGACCCTATGCGACGCATCTTTAATTTATGTATAACAAATGAAAGAATTTGTACGCTGTTGTCTGCATGGTACCAAAAGATTCTGTAATCAATGTACTATTAAAATGTATAATCGATGAATTTTTGGCTCGTGTTAAAATATTGGAAATCGATACTTTTTACCGCTGACCCTGTGCGACGCAACCTTATTTTATGTATAGCAAATGAAAAAGTTTGTACGCTGGTGTCTGTTTGGTACCAAATGATTCTGTAATCAATGTACAATTAAAATGAATAATCGATGAATTTTTGGCTCGTCTTGAAATATTAGAAATTGATACATTTATGCCGCTGACCCTATGCGACGCATCCCTAATTTATGTATAGCAAATGAAAAAGCTTGTACGCTATTGTCTGCTTGGTACCAAAAGTTTCTGTAATCTATGTACTATTAAAATGTATAATCGATGAATTTTTGGCTCGTCTTAAAATATTAGAAATCGATACTTTCTTACCGCTGACCCTATGCGACGCATCCTTAATTTATGTATAGCAAATGAAAAAGTTTGTACGCTGTTGTCTGCTTGGTACCAAAAGATTCTGTAATCAATGTACTATTAAAATGTATAATCGATGAATTTTTGGCTCGTCTTAAAATATTGGAAATCGATACTTTTTACCGCTGATCCTGTGCGACTCAACCTTATTTTATGTATATCAAGTTAAAAAATTTGTACGCTGGTGTCTGTTTGGTACCAAAAGATTCTGTAATCAATATACTAATAAAATGTATAATCGATGAATTTTTGGCTCGTCTTAAAATGTTAGAAATCCATACTTTTTTACCGCTGACCCTATGCGACGCATCCTTAATTTATGTATAGCAAATGAAAGAGTTTGTACGCTGTTGTCTGCTTGGTACCAAAAGATTCTGTAATCAATGTTCTTTTAAAATGTATAATCGATGAATTTTTGGCTCGTCTTAAAATATTAGAAATCCATACTTTTTTACCACTGACCCTATGCGACGCATCCTTAATTTATGTATAGCAAATGAAAAAGTTTGTACGCTGATGTCTGCTTGGTACCAAAAGATTCTGTAATCAATGTACTAATAAAATGTATAATCGATGAATTTTTGGCTCGTCTTAAAATATTGGAAATCGATACTTTTTACCGCTGATCCTGTGCGACGCAACCTTATTTTATGTATATCATTTAAAAAATTTGTACGCTGGTGTCTGTTTGGTACCAAAAGATTCTGTAATCAATATACTATTAAAATGTATAATCGATGAATTTTTGGCTCGTCTTAAAATATTAGAAATCCATACTTTTTTACCGCTGACCCTATGCGACGCATCCTTAATTTATGTATAGCAAATGAAAGAGTTTGTACGCTGTTGTCTGCTTGGTACCAAAAGATTCTGTAATCAATGTTCTTTTAAAATGTATAATCGATGAATTTTTGGCTCGTCTTAAAATATTAGAAATCCATACTTTTTTACCGCTGACCCTATGCGACGCATCCTTAATTTATGTATAGCAAATGAAAGAGTTTGTACGCTGTTGTCTGCTTGGTACCAAAAGATTCTGTAATCAATGTTCTTTTAAAATGTATAATCGATGAATTTTTGGCTCGTCTTAAAATATTAGAAATCCATACTTTTTTACCGCTGACCCTATGCGACGCATCCTTAATTTATGTATAGCAAATGAAAAAGTTTGTAAGCTGATGTCTGCTTGGTACCAAAAGATTCTGTAATCAATGTACTATTAAAATGTATAATCGATGAATTTTTGGCTCGTCTTAAAATATTGGAAATCGATACTTTTTACCGCTGATCCTGTGCGACTCAACCTTATTTTATGTATATAAAGTTAAAAAATTTGTACGCTGGTGTCTGCTTGGTACCAAAAGATTCTGTAATCAATATACTAATAAAATATATAATCGATGAATTTTTGGCTCGTCTTAAAATGTTAGAAATCGATACTTTTTTACCGCTGACCCTATGCGACGCATCCTTAATTTATGTATAGCAAATGAAAGAGTTTGTACGCTGTTGTCTGCTTGGTACCAAAAGATTCTGTAATCAATGTTCTTTTAAAATGTATAATCGATGAATTTTTGGCTCGTCTTAAAATATTAGAAATCCATACTTTTTTACCGCTGACCCTATGCGACGCATCCTTAATTTATGTATAGCAAATGAAAAAGTTTGTACGCTGTTGTCTGCTTGGTACCAAAAGATTCTGTAATTAATGTACTTTTAAAATGTATAATCGATGAATTTTTGGCTCGTCTTAAAATATTAGAAATCGATACTTTTTTACCGCTGACCCTATGCGACGCATCCTTAATTTATGTATATCAAATGAAAAAATTTGTACGCTGTTGTCTGCAAGGTACGAAAAGATTCTGTAATCAATGTACTATTAAAATGTATAATCGATGAATTTTTGGCTCGTCTTAAAATATTGGAAATCGATACTTTTTACCGCTGACCCTGTGCGACGCACCCTTATTTTATGTATATCAAGTTAATAATTTTGTACGCTGGTGTCTGTTTGGTACCAAAAGATTCTGTAATCAATGTACTTTTAAAATGTATAATCGATGAATTTTTGGCTCGTCTTAAAATATTAGAAATCGATACTTTTTTACCGCTGACCCTCTACGACGCATCCTTAATTTATGTATAGCAATTGAAAAAGTTTGTACGCTGTTGTCTGCTTGGTACGAAAAGATTCTGTAATCAATGTACTTTTAAAATGTATAATCGATGAATTTTTGGCTCGTCTTAAAATATTAGAAATCGATTCTTTTTTACCGCTGACCCTGTGCGACGCAACCTTATTTTATGTATAGCAAATGAAAAAGTTTGTACGCTGGTGTCTGTTTGGTACCAAATGATTCTGTAATCAATGTACAATTAAAATGTATAATCGATGAATTTTTGGCTCGTCTTGAAATATTAGAAATTGATACATTTATGCCGCTGACCCTATGCGACGCAACCTTATTTTATGTATAGCAAATGAAAAAGTTTGTACGCTGGTGTCTGTTTGGTACCAAATGATTCTGTAATCAATGTACTATTAAAATGTATAATCTATGAATTTTTGGCTCGTGTTAAAATATTGGAAATCGATACTTTTTACCGCTGACCCTGTGCGACGCAACCTTATTTTATGTATAGCAAATGAAAAAGTTTGTACGCTGGTGTCTGTTTGGTACCAAATGATTCTGTAATCAATGTACAATTAAAATGTATAATCGATGAATTTTTGGCTCGTCTTGAAATATTAGAAATTGATACATTTATGCCGCTGACCCTATGCGACGCATCCTTAATTTATGTATAGCAAATGAAAAAGCTTGTACGCTATTGTCTGCTTGGTACCAAAAGATTCTGTAATCAATGTACTATTAAAATGTATAATCGATGAATTTTTGGCTCGTCTTAAAATATTAGAAATCGATACTTTTTTACCGCTGACCCTATGCGACGCATCCTTAATTTATGTATAGCAAATGAAAAAATTTGTACGCTGTTGTCTGCAAGGTACGAAAAGATTCTGTAATCAATGTACTATTAAAATATATAATCGATGAATTTTTGGCTCGTCTTAAAATATTGGAAATCGATACTTTTTACCGCTGACCCTGTGCGACGCAACCTTATTTTATGTACATCAAGTTAAAAAATTTGTACGCTGGTGTCTGTTTGGTACCAAAAGATTCTGTAATCATTATACTATTAAAATGTATAATCGATGAATTTTTGGCTCGTCTTAAAATATTAGAAATCGATACTTTTTTACCGCTGACCCTATGCGACGCATCCTTAATTTATGTATAGCAAATGAAAAAGTTTGTACGCTGTTGTCTGCTTGGTACCAAAAGATTCTGTAATCAATGTACTATTAAAATGTATAATCGATGAATTTTTGGCTCGTCTTAAAATATTAGAAATCGATACTTTTTTACTGCTGACCCTATGCGACGCATCCTTAATTTATGTATAGCAATTGAAAAAGTTTGTACGCTGTTGTCTGCTTGGTACCAAAAGATTCTGTAATCAATGTACTTTTAAAATGTATAATCGATGAATTTTTGGCTCGTCTTAAAATATTAGAAATCGATACTTATTTACCGCTGACCCTATGCGACGCATCCTTAATTTATGTATAGCAAATGAAAAAATTTGTACGCTGTTGTCTGCATGGTACGAAAAGATTCTGTAATCAATGTACTATTAAAATGTATAATCGATGAATTTTTGGCTCGTCTTAAAATATTGGAAATCGATACTTTTTACCGCTGACCCTGTGCGACGCACCCTTATTTTATGTATATCAAGTTAATAAATTTGTACGCTGGTGTCTGTTTGGTACCAAAGGATTCTGTAATCAATGTATTTTTAAAATGTATAATCGATGAATTTTTGGCTCGTCTTAAAATATTAGAAATCGATACTTTTTTACCGCTGACCCTCTACGACGCATCCTTAATTTATGTATAGCAAATGAAAAAGTTTGTACGCTGTTGTCTGCTTGGTACGAAAAGATTCTGTAATCAATGTACTTTTAAAATGTATAATCGATGAATTTTTGGCTCGTCTTAAAATATTAGAAATCGATACTTTTTTACCGCTGACCCTATGCGACGCATCTTTAATTTATGTATAACAAATGAAAGAATTTGTACGCTGTTGTCTGCATGGTACCAAAAGATTCTGTAATCAATGTACTATTAAAATGTATAATCGATGAATTTTTGGCTCGTGTTAAAATATTGGAAATCGATACTTTTTACCGCTGACCCTGTGCGACGCAACCTTATTTTATGTATAGCAAATGAAAAAGTTTGTACGCTGGTGTCTGTTTGGTACCAAATGATTCTGTAATCAATGTACAATTAAAATGAATAATCGATGAATTTTTGGCTCGTCTTGAAATATTAGAAATTGATACATTTATGCCGCTGACCCTATGCGACGCATCCTTAATTTATGTATAGCAAATGAAAAAGCTTGTACGCTATTGTCTGCTTGGTACCAAAAGTTTCTGTAATTTATGTACTATTAAAATGTATAATCGATGAATTTTTGGCTCGTCTTAAAATATTAGAAATCGATACTTTTTTACCGCTGACCCTATGCGACGCATCCTTAATTTATGTATAGCAAATGAAAAAGTTTGTACGCTGTTGTCTGCTTGGTACCAAAAGATTCTGTAATCAATGTACTATTAAAATGTATAATCGATGAATTTTTGGCTCGTCTTAAAATATTAGAAATCGGTACTTTTTTACTGCTGACCCTATGCGACGCATCCTTAATTTATGTATAGCAATTGAAAAAGTTTGTACGCTGTTGTCTGCTTGGTACCAAAAGATTCTGTAATCAATGTACTTTTAAAATGTATAATCGATGAATTTTTGGCTCGTCTTAAAATATTAGAAATCGTTACTTTTTTACCGCTGACCCTATGCGACGCATCCTTAATTTATGTATAGCAAATGAAAAAATTTGTACGCTGTTGTCTGCATGGTACGAAAAGATTCTGTAATCAATGTACTATTAAAATGTATAATCGATGAATTTTTGGCTCGTCTTAAAATATTGGAAATCGATACTTTTTACCGCTGACCCTGTGCGACGCACCCTTATTTTATGTATATCAAGTTAATAAATTTGTACGCTGGTGTCTGTTTGGTACCAAAAGATTCTGTAATCAATGTACTTTTAAAATGTATAATCGATGAATTTTTGGCTCGTCTTAAAATATTAGAAATCGATACTTTTTTACCGCTGACCCTCTACGACGCATCCTTAATTTATGTATAGCAAATGAAAAAGTTTGTACGCTGTTGTCTGCTTGGTACGAAAAGATTCTGTAATCAATGTACTTTTAAAATGTATAATCGATGAATTTTTGGCTCGTTTTAAAATATTAGAAATCGATACTTTTTTACCGCTGACCCTATGCGACGCATTTTTAATTTATGTATAACAAATAAAAGAATTTGTACGCTGTTGTCTGCATGGTACCAAAAGATTCTGTAATCAATGTACTATTAAAATGTATAATCGATGAATTTTTGGCTCGTGTTAAAATATTGGAAATCGATACTTTTTACCGCTGACCCTGTGCGACGCAACCTTATTTTATGTATAGCAAATGAAAAAGTTTGTACGCTGGTGTCTGTTTGGTACCAAATGATTCTGTAATCAATGTACAATTAAAATGAATAATCGATGAATTTTTGGCTCGTCTTGAAATATTAGAAATTGATACATTTATGCCGCTGACCCTATGCGACGCATCCTTAATTTATGTATAGCAAATGAAAAAGCTTGTACGCTATTGTCTGCTTGGTACCAAAAGTTTCTGTAATCTATGTACTATTAAAATGTATAATCGATGAATTTTTGGCTCGTCTTAAAATATTAGAAATCGATACTTTCTTACCGCTGACCCTATGCGACGCATCCTTAATTTATGTATAGCAAATGAAAAAGTTTGTACGCTGTTGTCTGCTTGGTACCAAAAGATTCTGTAATCAATGTACTATTAAAATGTATAATCGAT
This sequence comes from Prenolepis imparis, assembly GCF_030444845.1. Lineage (NCBI taxonomy): Eukaryota > Metazoa > Arthropoda > Insecta > Hymenoptera > Formicidae > Prenolepis > Prenolepis imparis. The sequence goes on along the minus strand of NW_028141168.1, from coordinate 11,997,455 downwards.
AAATTTTTGGCTCGTCTTAAAATATTGGAAATCGATACTTTTTACCGCTGACCCTGTGCGACGCAACTTTATTTTATGTATATCATGTTAAAAAATTTGTACGCTGGTGTCTGTTTGGTACCAAATGATTCTGTAATCAATGTACTATTAAAATGTATAATCGATGAATTTTTGGCTCGTCTTAAAATATTAGAAATCGATACTTTTTTACCGCTGACCCTCTACGACGCATCCTTAATTTATGTATAGCAATTGAAAAAGTTTGTACGCTGTTGTCTGCTTGGTACGAAAAGATTCTGTAATCAATGTACTTTTAAAATGTATAATCGATGAATTTTTGGCTCGTCTTAAAATATTAGAAATCGATACTTTTTTACCGCTGACCCTGTGCGACGCAACCTTATTTTATGTATAGCAAATGAAAAAGTTTGTACGCTGGTGTCTGTTTGGTACCAAATGATTCTGTAATCAATGTACAATTAAAATGTATAATCGATGAATTTTTGGCTCGTCTTGAAATATTAGAAATTGATACATTTATGCCGCTGACCCTATGCGACGCCACCTTATTTTATGTATAGCAAATGAAAAAGTTTGTACGCTGGTGTCTGTTTGGTACCAAATGATTCTGTAATCAATGTACTATTAAAATGTATAATCGATGAATTTTTGGCTCGTGTTAAAATATTGGAAATCGATACTTTTTACCGCTGACCCTGTGCGACGCAACCTTATTTTATGTATAGCAAATGAAAAAGTTTGTACGCTGGTGTCTGTTTGGTACCAAATGATTCTGTAATCAATGTACAATTAAAATGTATAATCGATGAATTTTTGGCTCGTCTCAAAATATTAGAAATCGATACTTTTTTACCACTGACCCTATGCGACGCATCCTTAATTTATGTATAGCAAATGAAAAAGTTTGTACGCTGATGTCTGCTTGGTACCAAAAGATTCTGTAATCAATGTACTAATAAAATGTATAATCGATGAATTTTTGGCTCGTCTTAAAATATTGGAAATCGATACTTTTTACCGCTGATCCTGTGCGACGCAACCTTATTTTATGTATATCAAGTTAAAAAATTTGTACGCTGGTGTCTGTTTGGTACCAAAAGATTCTGTAATCAATATACTATTAAAATGTATAATCGATGAATTTTTGCCTCGTCTTAAAATATTAGAAATCCATACTTTTTTACCGCTGACCCTATGCGACGCATCCTTAATTTATGTATAGCAAATGAAAGAGTTTGTACGCTGTTGTCTGCTTGGTACCAAAAGATTCTGTAATCAATGTTCTTTTAAAATGTATAATCGATGAATTTTTGGCTCGTCTTAAAATATTAGAAATCCATACTTTTTTACCGCTGACCCTATGCGACGCATCCTTAATTTATGTATAGCAAATGAAAAAGTTTGTACGCTGTTGTCTGCTTGGTACGAAAAGATTCTGTAATCAATGTACTTTTAAAATGTATAATCGATGAATTTTTGGCTCGTCTTAAAATATTAGAAATCGATACTTTTTTACCGCTGACCCTATGCGACGCATCCTTAATTTATGTATAGCAAATGAAAAAATTTGTACGCTGTTGTCTGCAAGGTACGAAAAGATTCTGTAATCAATGTACTATTAAAATGTATAATCGATGAATTTTTGGCTCGTCTTAAAATATTGGAAATCGATACTTTTTACCGCTGACCCTGTGCGACGCAACCTTATTTTATGTACATCAAGTTAAAAAATTTGTACGCTGGTGTCTGTTTGGTACCAAAAGATTCTGTAATCATTATACTATTAAAATGTATAATCGATGAATTTTTGGCTCGTCTTAAAATATTAGAAATCGATACTTTTTTACCGCTGACCCTATGCGACGCATCCTTAATTTATGTATAGCAAATGAAAAAGTTTGTACGCTGTTGTCTGCTTGGTACCAAAAGATTCTGTAATCAATGTACTATTAAAATGTATAATCGATGAATTTTTGGCTCGTCTTAAAATATTGGAAATCGATACTTTTTACCGCTGACCCTGTGCGACGCACCCTTATTTTATGTATATCAAGTTAATAAATTTGTACGCTGGTGTCTGTTTGGTACCAAAAGATTCTGTAATCAATGTACTTTTAAAATGTATAATCGATGAATTTTTGGCTCGTCTTAAAATATTAGAAATCGATACTTTTTTACCGCTGACCCTCTACGACGCATCCTTAATTTATGTATAGCAAATGAAAAAGTTTGTACGCTGTTGTCTGCTTGGTACGAAAAGATTCTGTAATCAATGTACTTTTAAAATGTATAATCGATGAATTTTTGGCTCGTCTTAAAATATTAGAAATCGATACTTTTTTACCGCTGACCCTATGCGACGCAACCTTATTTTATGTTTATCAAGTTAAAAAAATCTTAGCTTATATAATCGCAGTAACTTCATAATCATTTTTGCGTTCTTTAATAAGTACTAAGCGTAACTAAATGTGTCATTTAAGAATCGTTTAAAATAATTAAATATAATTATTAAAAATTACAGCTTGTATTAAATTAGCTTGTAGTTAAATATAAATACGTATTTTTTTGAATTTTTATTTTAAACTTTTTTCATTTCTTGATTTGCGTATTATATTATTTACCTACTCTGAAAATCAATATCTTCGTTCGCTTTATTCCAAAAATCGAAACTTATAGCGTAATCTCGAACTACTGTGCATGAATTAACCGGATTTCGCGTTTTTAAGAAAGATTGCACACACCTAAAGCGCACATAAGCAGCTCGTTCTTCAATGATACTTAATGAGCTTGAATGCCTTATAGCAAGAGATCGATTCATCTTACGCTGTTTTGGCAGACGCCGAGAAGAAACGTATAATTCGCATATAATTCATCAAGAGACACTATAGTGTTTCACGTTAAATCACGCGTAACAGTGATGAAACATTCTGCGCTTATCTATTGTGTACATTTTGTTTATTGAGATGTAGTGTGCAATATTATAAATACATAATTTAACTTCTAATTAATGCAATATAAAATTATAATGTACAATTTAATCAATAGAATATAGAATATATAATTACATGTTTTAATAAATCGTGTTTTGCGTCAAAATTATACACTGTATGAATATCGTAAAATTATATATTTAATTTATAACGCAAAAATAACATCGCATTATCATCTGAAATATACATTATTTTCTTTTTCATTTTTATGTTCCACTGTTATCAACATCCAAATCGAATTTTGTTTTAATTTTTCGGAGGAAATGGGCCTTCTCCGATTGGCCTATTATCATTCCAAATTTTACCGGGGACACATTTAGCTAAATATGTCATGCATATTAAGTCACGACAGCATTGTTCGGTAAGTTGACACTATAATCATAACAATTTATTATATAGTAAAATTTTGTACAAAAATTGAGTTGTATAGAAATGCACATTGAGTATAATATTATAATTATCAATAGATGAAAAAGTTTTAAGAATGTGTGTATGTGTATGTTTAATGTAACACAATTTTTATATAGAAAAAACTAAGCGCTAGTATTCTAAAAAAGTATAACTGTAAGTAACGTTCACATCGAATAGTCTTATTTAATAAACGAATAATCTTATTTATATAAAATAATATATTCCATATATTCCATATCTGATTAAAATAGACAAATATAAAAATACACATCTAATTTTATATTTTCCTTTCAAGACCTGCAAAACGCGCCCAAAGAGAATATTCTACGACTTACACAGGCCTTAATTTTCGCAAAAAACGTTTAAACTTTGAATTCAAAAATTAAGGCCTGTGGAGGTCGTAGGACATTCATTCAGAGCTCATTTTGTAGGTCTTGAAGAGACCTTTAAAACGCGCCCAAAGAGAATATCCTACGACTTTCACAGGCCTTAATTTTTGCCTTCTAAATTTAAATGTTTTTCTCTTCAAAGCCTATCAACATGTTCTGTCATCATATGAGTCATTATTTTAATCAATATAATACATTAAATTTATATTTATACACACACGTCTCTGAATCTAAATGTAATTTATTTTTGTAAATACTTATTATCAAATGTGGAATATTTGTGACGTAATAATTATATAATTTTATCATTTATTTTGACGCAACACATCTTTGTATTCGTTATCCACCGCTGATACATCAGCGACTTCTTTTATTTTCTCACGCAAATTCCTCGTCTCTCGTCGTAAGCTTCGTCGAATCGCCGTAGAGTGCATCGTTGCCAGCGCGGTGCTATCAGACCGGCGCAGAGCCCAAGACGGAAGAACATATGTTTAGCCAAGCGGCGCATGCGCAGTCACCGCTTCCGCGACGTACCTAGCCATCTTTCCAGTCAAGCAAAAGTGATTGTTTTCAGTCTCTTATTTAACTGAACTTTTATTAATGTCAGAGCCACAGTCCGCGCTGCTGTTACGAAAACAATTAGCAGGTACATTGTGAGCGTGGTTAGAGTGTTGAGTGCGTTCAACCGGGCGCGAAATCGCGGCCGAAGCACCGAGGGAATCCCGTAGTCGTGTGACTCGCGCTCTCGAAGGACTCGTCGCCGTCGTGCCTGGGTCGAGGCTCGTCCTCGGCCCCGACGAGCCCGTCTCCTCGTCCTGCTCGGGAATCCTCGACCCCGTGGTGACCCTCGTCGCGTCGTACCTCGCCTCCTCGCCGGCTCGCCGCAGCCGTGCGCACAAATACGGGGCGTGAAAATCAATACGGCTCTTTCGCGGAGAGCCTGTGTGTGCTGCGCCCGTGAATAACGTTAACCTAAGCGGCGGCGTAACGTCGCTCTCGCTCTCTCTTTCTCTCCTTCTCGTCGACGTCCTCGTCGTCGTCTACTTCGAGGTTCGACCTGCCTTCTTTTCCCCGTATTCGCGGTCGCCGACCGCGAGCCGGCGACGGCGACGACGTCGACGTCGAGGACGAGAAGGCCGCCTCGTGCCCGAAAATAATTGCAGGCCTTGTTATTTATAGCGTATACGCGCGTCACCGCTACGTCGCGCGACGTTTATTCTCGGGGCAAAAAGAAATATATCGAGCGAGGGAGCGAAAAGGAGAGAAAAAACGGGAGATACAGTGTATACACACATATATAGACGTACACACATACACATCCATTGTACCATATACAGGGACGAGACGCGAGAGCGAGTGAGAGTTGGAGAGAGAGGGAGAGAGAAGGAGAGAGCAAAAGCGCACCGTGCAACGACCATCGAAGGTCAGCCGCCTTCGGGCCATGCTCCCCTGTTCCAGTCGAGATCGACGCTACGAAAAATGCTTCGCCGGAGATCGCCTCTCTTTGTGCGACAGAGTCGCGCCGCGTGCGAAAGAGAGAGAGAGAATGTGGTCGCGTCAGTAACCTCGTGCCTCGTCTCCTTCGCGCTGACTCACCGCACGGCTCTTATGCGGCTGCGGCGGCTATTTTTCGTACAGGGCGAACCCTAACCTGTACGCCGCGCGTCTCGGGGATGAGAGTATGCGCCGCTTGCCGATCGACGTGTCGTAGGCGGCACAAGCGCACACATGTGTGCGACATGCGTACGTACGTTCGTCGCGGTCCTTGCGATGCATAATCTCGAATGATGCTGCTTTTTTAGGTGCATCAGTAGGAGACATAACCTCGACATTCTGACACTTTCCCTCGGGCTATAATCATAATTGGACTAAATTGGTTGAAGGCAGAAAAAAACACTTTCCCTCGGCGTGCTCGCTGTCATGATTGTCAAGAAATTTTACAACGATCTTGATTACTTATATCTTCGATCGAAACTTAAAAGGGGCTGTTATTTTGTCGCGCGCATTCTCTCGCTCTTTAAACGTATCTTCTTGAGATTAAAATGTAGGGAGCATGTTTTGGAGCTTAATTTAATTTTTGTAATAATGTTGTGTTTATTCTGTTATCGTATTTTTACTATAATGATATATACATATATAATTTTTGAGCTTTTTATTACAGTTTGAACGTTTTAACTATTATATAAGTTAAAGTCAATTTCTTGCTTCTCTTTACTATTATTTCAAAGCATTAGAATATAATTTACAATTTATATTTGTTAATATTACTTTATATATGAAACAATAATATTTTCTGTATCTATTGTCATACAGCTATATATATGTATATACATATTTTTTTAAACGTATTCTCCCTTTATTAAATGCTCCAGACAAATTAGCATGTTTAATATCACAGAATTGTAATATAATCATATTAATATGTGTCTGTTTCTATTTTGTAGAATTAAATAAAAATCCAGTAGAAGGGTTTTCTGCAGGCCTCATAGACGACAATGACATATATCGGTGGGAAGTACTCATTATTGGACCTCCGGATACATTATACGAAGGTGGTTTCTTCAAGGCACATTTACAGTTTCCAAAAGAATATCCACTTAGGCCACCACGAATGAAATTTATAACCGAAATATGGCATCCAAATATTGACAAAAATGGAGATGTGTGTATATCGATACTGCATGAACCTGGTGATGACAAATGGGGATACGAGAAAGCATCCGAGCGGTGGTTACCGGTTCACACAGTCGAAACTATTCTGATAAGTGTTATTAGCATGCTCGCAGATCCTAACGATGAAAGCCCTGCTAATGTGGATGCCGCCGTAAGTTATATATATGTTTATACATTTACAAATGTACATTTACAATAAAACATTATATCGCATCTATTTGTTCTTCCCTTCCTTTATACTGATGATTTATCTCTTATTGCAGAAAGAGTGGAGGGAAAGTTATACGGAATTTAAAAGAAAGGTGGCGAGGTGCGTGAGAAAAAGCCAAGAAGAGTGTTTGTAGGGGATGAACAAATATACAAATGGAAAGACTTATTTAATTCTGGTAAGTTATAGGTATATGAAAACAATCATTAATATCGCTATTATATTATTTATGATTGTTAATAATATTAGCAATATTGTTTCGATTACTTTATATGTATAATTACTTAATATTAATATAGGGAAGCCGTAAGCACTGTAAGAAAGAAACCGATGCTCAGCATAAAGCTAACGGACAACAGTGCCACTAAAAGCGGAATAAGCCTGACCTATCCTTATGCAGAGAGAAGAAGACAGAGTGTGTGTGAACGCGAAAGAAGACCTCACGCTGCTCTTCATGTTTATTAAACCACCGCCACCAACATATGATCCAGATCCATCGAAATGGAGAACATAAAAGAAATACACACGCAATTCACCTTTTACATAATAAACAGCTAAAGAAAATTAATTTACACATATACATAAAGCAAAAAATCATCTCTGTATAATTACTACCTTAATATTAATAGTTCTTATAAACTCTTAACTCTCCCCGCCCCTCCTATGCTCAAGAACTACCCCGAGCCCCTTTGGACCGAACCTTGTAATTTAAATAATATGTTTACGTTTATCTCAATAATAATTCCTTAGTGTCGTTTCGTATTTTCTTACTTTCGTAAATATATACATGTATAAATAAATTTTTATAAAATCAAGGAAAAAGACGGGACATACAATCGTGTAATATGTCAGCCATTGCCAAGAATGGACTGCGTACGAATTAATTGATACACTGCGGTGAGAATAATGCCGTACTTACGCGCGGCAATGTAAAAATATATGTTAAATTTTAATCGAACCGTAAGTTGCCAAAATAATGAATTTTAATTCAAGTGATAATAATGATAATATTATTATTAATGTATTAATAATTACAGCTAGTTCGCATAACGTAACACGTTATAAGATATTCTTTCTTCAACTATCATTCATGGAGTAACAGCGCTTTCTTTGCAAAGTAAACTTGCGGTTCTTTTTTTTTTAATCAATTATAATTATGTGACTATTATTTAAATAGTTATTTAAATTTAAATCATTCTTTTCTCTTAGCAAATTCGTTCACAATTTAAAAATTAAAATTTAAGTTAAAATTCATCTGGTTATATTATTTCATATTGTCAATTAAATCTTAAGACATTGAAACAGCGTCTATATTACATTACACCTACTCTTTTTCTCATCTATTTCATTGTATTATTTATCACATTTTCTCCTACCGAAATAATAACAAGCAGATACGTTTCTACAGAACATCATATTTTATTTTTATCATTCTCGTACATTTATTTCAAAATTTATACAATTAAATGTATAGGAATTTTGTGTGTGAAATAATGAAAAAGAATTTTCGCAGTTTTTGGACAGCAATCAGTAAGTGTATGTTTTCGTAATAATACAAGTGATAATAATAGTATCTTATCGTTTGTAATAATTTGTACATGTACTTAATTTTTATATCTGTGTCTTTCTTTTTTTGTGTTTATATTTTTATATTTAATGTTTTATAAAAATTAATAACACATTGTGTGCAAGAAAACGTTTATGCACATTATGTTAGAGAAAATATCTCGAAAAAATATAATAGATGTAGTAAAAAACTCCATTTATTATAATGATAGACTTATCAATTACTTTTCGAACTGCCAATTATAAAGTACCTTGCAAATTATAAATAATACTCGCATATGCGGTTAATAGTAATGCCAATAATTAAAAAACCTAGTAAAATACATACTAATAAGTACATTACCAGTAAATACAATTCTTATTTAAATACTAAAAGAAAAAATATATAATAGAATATTTATATATCAATTCATATTAAACAGGAATATGAAAAAATACTTTTAACAAATATGCATAAAATTTATGTTATATAAATTTGCAATTGAAGGCAACAAGTTGCAAATTATAAAAATCCTCGTTGTTTTATTTCTCTCCAATGTGCCGCTCCAGTGAATATATGATAAAAATTAAAATATTCTTTTCTTAATAATTTAATACGCTTCAAGATTTATTTTTGCTTCTTTCTAGATAATAATGTTATGTTTAATTATTTTTGTGTTTGCACGATAATATAAATGTTAAAGAATTTAAAGATATATATACAATCTAATATATATATAATTAATTTCTTCTTTTTTTAATATTAATATCTACAAGAACGAAAAGAAAAAAATATTTGTTTGAATTAATCAAATAGTTTAGTTATTTTAGCAAAATACTTATAATTGTGATAAAGTTTGCCACTTATAAGCTACATAAAAAAAAGATCAAAACGGAAAAGAGGGAAAAGATGGGTTATTATAATAATTAGCAGTATAATATATATATTTTTTAAATACAGGCTTTTTAATTTAGAAATTCTTGAAAGGAGACATTGATATGAATAATATAATTATATGTATATACAATGAAGATAATCTTCCATTTTATCTCGTGGTTGAATTATATTATTGCATGTTTTACAACTAATACGAATTTTAAATCGATAAGAATGCAAGATTTATTTACTAAATCAGAATAACAAGTAACATGCAGAATAATCAGCATAACTATACTTAAGAATGTTCGAGACATCGAGTGCTCTTTGCATTATTATGTATATTTTTACAAGTTTCTTTAATTTATTGCATAGCTTTACTATTAAATTATAGAAATATATAAATTTGAAAGAAAAGAAATATGTTACTTTGCTCCTTAATAAATCGTATCATTTCATATGTTGCATATAAAGACTAAGATATTGTGAAACATTTTCTATCTTCATGAAAATGAACGATTCCTGTACCCATTTGCCAATCATAAAATATGGTAATTGTTATATAAACATGTACATATAAAAAATTAATCAAAAAGATAATAGCTAAAGTTATTCGAAATACGACGAGAGAATAAATGTTTTGAAGTTGAAAAATAAAAAGAGAAAGAAAAAATATATAAAGCACGTGCTCTCAATGTCTCCGAGGCGGTATTATCGATATTTTTTTGTAATAAATCGTTCTAATTTTAAAATTTCTCATGGAAGATATGGATGTATAGTATAATTTACTTGTGTAGAACGCGCGCGCAGTGTGTGCGTAAAGGAGTTATTAAAGACCCTTAAGTTAAGATCGTCAATAAATCTCTCATATATCTTCAATACTTTGTATACCTTATTTATTTCTTTTTTATCTTCGTATAATAATCATAAACGTACAATTTAAAACAATAGTGCTCGTGTGTTTATGCAATGTACAGGATACTCTTTAAGCTATAATACAGTTCGAAATAAAATACAAATCAATAGACTATTACTTTAGGTAAACCTTCTTGTTTTTTTTTCTGTTTAATACATTATTTTCACTACTGGATGACAGTGTCCTTCGTTTATGTGTGATTCGTTTATTCTTCCCTTTTTGATCATCGCATGCCCGCGCGTTTCTGCATTTCGAGTTGCATACGCGCGCGTTTCACCTTGATGCGTCTCCTGGGGGGGCCTCAACAGCTTTTGAATGTGTCTATCTACAATTACCTTTTGTTGTAAAATATTCATTATTAGGTTTACGATATGATTTCCCTCCTTCCCGCCGTTGTCGATAACGCTAATAACGCATTCGCACGCAGTTACGCACTTGTGTATATTATTCGTTACGTTATAATACATGTTCCGTCATACGCACACCATCCTAGACGGTCTCGTCGATCTTTGTCCTCGACATAAAAGTTGTACCGCGTTTTAAATAATTAAAGCTATCGGCTATCTATCGGCTATCCTGTATCTACAAAAAATCTATATGCGTTACGCTTGTTTCGCCGCGAAAATGAAGAAAAGGGAAATAATCATAATCGTGTATACATATAATAAATCGTAAGATCGTCGATCCGCCGAATGATCAAACGCTTTAGCCGCTATTATCGGTTAAATTGCCGATCATCTCGCCAATACGAGTTTGTATTAATGTCGCATCTATAATAGATCCCGAAGAACGAAAGGCTCGATGATTGGACTTCTGTCATCGGTGAGGATCGACGATTGTCTACGAATTATTTCGCGATTGCCGCGCGTCGTTAACCCAAGTTAATTAAATCGAAAGGATGAATGTTGGATTAATGCTCGATCGTGAAATAATAATGGTGAAATAATTTAGTTTGGTATAGTTCGAAGATTTGAGATCGCACGCGTTTGTTCTCCGTCTTTTGTTTTCTCCCTTGCTTTATCCACTAATCTAATTCACATCCGGAGCTTTCTCTATCGCAGCCGCATCGATATATGTATCATTCGACGATTATACGAACGATCGACGAAATTCTCGTCTAACATATGATCGTTTATATCCTCGTCGATCGCCAGGCTACGTTATTTCTCGTGAGACTCGGATCACTCGTCGACAGGCGGAATTCATCAGCGTCAATTAAATTACGAGACGTAATCGCACGAGTATAGCAATATATGTATATGTACACATTCGATATTCCGGTCCGATCGACTTTCGTCGTGACGATTCATGAAAAATTTAAGAAAGAATCGAGGGTTCGGGGAGAGTCGGGGTGGAGGATAAGGGGGAAAGAATCAATCGATCACTGATCTCTCTCTCGTTTAGCAATGCCCTTCTACAGCGATCGTCTCGCACGAACTCTTTGATGCGCCTCTGCCCGTACAATATCTCATTTCGCGTTTGTTCATTCATTTTTTTTTTATTTTTATAACTGCGGACTAGAATTTTTGTTTAATTGAAGATTAAAATTTATTCTGATAAATATACTAGAGTTTGATTCGTAATAATTCGAGGACTTGTTTCTCTTTCTCTCTTTCTTTCTCTCTCTCTCTTTCTCACACATACACACGAAATTCATCATGCACGCACGCGTTTATCCATTCGCTCTTAACACTGAATCGTTTCGAAATGTCTCCTGCGCATTTTTTTCTCTCCCTTCTTTTTCTAGGCATCGATAATTTACGGCAAATTCTCGTAATTATGTGTTCTTCCTTTTGCGCCGCTCGTAATAACCCGAACGCTGCATTTTCACGAATCGCAACGAACAGTTAATGAAATACGCGGCTTAATTATCTGCTCACTCCTCATCGTTTGGTAGCTGATTACGCGAGTTCCTCCTTAAAATGTGCGATACTGACTGCGACAGGTGAAAATTCAGCGTGCAGTATTCGCTGTTAGTCTGCGTGGATATATTCGTTACGCTATTAGATAATTAAGTGTGATAAGTAAATATACAAGATCGTGTGTGTATACGTGTGTATGCATGTATGTATATGTAGTTTTGTGTTTTCTCATAATATTTCGCCAAGTTTTCTTTCCTTCCTTCCATTTGTACAGATATTTACATACGCCAGAAATCGCAGAATTATAAACTCGCGCAATCTCTCGCCTCGTTCGATGAAGTCGACGTGCCTGTTCGTCCTTTCGTTTACACGTCCTCTTTCTCTCTACATCGCAATATAAGCTCTATCACATTGGCTTTATAAGCCACATTGTTGTTGCGATAATGATTCTCTAATAAAATAATAGTGACAATATTGATATAATAATGACAATAATAATAATGATAATAAGCAATGTGACAACATAAGCGCCTAATAATATAATATTTAATAATAATAATAATATATTCAGAATATTAAATAAAAATTATTAAAGATATTCATATAACCAATTGTTCTAGCGCAGCTAATAGAAATTCCAACAAATAGAAAAAGGAAGTTTAAATAATCATATCGTGAAACGAATAAATTTACTTCTTTTTGGTATTTTATACATTCTGCATGCCGTTCAACATATTAACGTAAAAATAATAATCGATGACAGATTTTTTTGACAACTGAAAATATTTCATAATGATAATTATATAATAATAATAATATAATATTATATATAATAATATTAATAAATCGTAATCATAATAGCAGTGATAATAATAACATTGGTAACGGTCTTAAGTGATCATTCTCCTCGCAATTTTATAAATAGGCAGATAAGAGCAAAAAGTAGGATAAAAAGAGGAGAAAAGGGAAATGTAAAATTTTTTAAACCAAAAGTGGTAAAAAGTATATAACTGGAGAGAGAGAGAGAGAGAGAGAGAGAGAGAGAGAGAGAGAGAGAGAGAGAGAGAGAAGGGAAGAGAGGAATATATAACATTAACAGCTTAACCATTATAGGGGGATAGGGAGGCGAGTATAAACAATAACATGAATCACAATTATGCAATAATTATTAATCGGCCGTTTTCCGTCGCGCGCAATTTTTCGTTAAAAATTAATAATAATTCGATCTAACAATTAGTTACTGGGAGATTGCACTGTGTGGCGAACCCGGACCACCTTCGTTTTCCATGCATCATCTAGTCCATTCGTCTCCCCACTTCCGGAATGGTACGCTACCGTATCATTCGTCTTTGAGGGGAGGTGTTACATCCGAAAGCGAAAGCGGCCCGGGTTCTCTCAAATTTCGAGCGAATTGCAACGAGAGCCCGTTGTCATCCCACAGCCGACTCCGTTGTATTTCACAGTCTTCGTTTAAACGATACGATTTCGCACCGACGCGTACCGACACCGATCTCGTACCACTTGCCGCGTAGAAAACGTCACAATATGAGGTCCTTTTGATTGAGCTCCGTTCAGTTTTGATCCTTTCGTTCTCTTGGCGCCTCGTCCAAGCCGACCAAGATGTCCCCTAGTTTCTGTGTTTGGTGACACCCTCCAAGAATGTCCCAGACTTTCGCGGTTCGCCTTCCTATGATAATGCCCTCGTGGTAGGCAGGACTCGCAACACGACCGAGTCCTATAACTGGTTTCCTCGTTTAAAACTTAACTAGACCGATGGATATCGTGAACTCGCGGAACGTCTTTTCTTATAAAGCGTCGTTTTGGCGTATCTCAATAATATCATCCTGAAGACACATCGGAAACCTCGTTCGATCTCCATTCTTCGAGAAGAAAACACCGAGTTCGCGGGTAATCCCATAAAATTTTACGTTTTAAACTGTTCTAGTAATCCCACGTTTCCTCGGGTTCGTGCTTTACCACGTCCTTTGGACTCTCCTCCGTGGACTGTTGCGTCTGTTGCACCGACGGCGGTCTGAGTGACGTCGTTGGACTATTCTGACCGGATTTTGGACTGGGCAGTGGGCTATCCCGATCGGCCCCATTGTTACCGGATACGGAAGAGACGTCACTCTGGACATCTTCCTCGTATCGGTCTTGCACCGGGGTTGGCTCGACTCTTATGGTCTCCTCGGTCTCCCTCTTCACACCGTAGTCATCCGTTTGCATCACGCAAACGCCGTTGATGATGACTTCGTCACCTGCTCTCGTCGGTTCTTGCCACTCCGGATTAACCCATTGCGGTGCCGCGGGTTTCCTTCTATTGGACCTGACCGTCGTAGGTGCCGTCGGCGTTTCTGTGGGTTCTCTTTTTATACTGCCGGCCGAACCCTCCGAGTCCTCGCTACCGAGATTACTCATCGCGTCCTCGACATCCTCATCTTCAAATTCTTGATTCGGTTCCCTCTTCAGGGCGTTCATCGAGAGATCGAGGCCGGAACATTGTTCTTTCAGCGCGTTACCCACCAGAGCCGCCAAGTTGGGATTGAAGTACGGAGAGTATGGTAAGGGTACATTTCCTAGACCCAGTCTCTCTTTCTGAATTTCCAGCAGTCTTTGGTTCAATAGCAATCTGAATTGAACGGGGTCAAACGGTTGGCCAGGTTCTCGCGGCGATTGCGGCTCTGGTTGACCATGCGGCGTCTGTTGCTTGAGTCTCATTCGATGATTGTGGAACCAGTTCGTTATCGTCCTTGAAGACAGGGCAAGTTCACTGGCAAGAAATTCGATGGTGGCCACGTTGGGATACGGATCCAGGGCGAATGCGAGTCTGAGAGCTTCCTTCTGTTCCTCCGAGAAGAGAACGCGCTGCTTCTTGCCGGTAGTAGGTCCCGGGCCAGGTGATGCCGCATGGTAAAACTCGGCAGTGTCGTTGCTCGAAGTATCAGAACTATTGTCGTGACCTGGACCGCTGCTGCGTCGCCTTTTATTTGCCTCCCGTCGTTCATTCTTCAACGCCTGGAGTCGATCAATATTGTGCGCGTCTGACAGCCAAAGTTGCATTCTGATAAAAGGCTCCCGGCCTTTTATGCTAAGCATATGCCACGGTTTCGGTTTACTCAGCAGCTCACTGACGGAACCCTGCGATAGACCAAGGACTGCTTCGCCGAAGATCTTCTGGCCGATGTTATTCGCCAGTAACGCTTCCTTGATTTTCGTGGTAATGGTCTGTGTGTCGAGATCCTGCGTAAGAGCGGCCATCTCATATACGCTTGGTGAAATGTGTGGATGAAGACTGCGAAGAGGCGACGGTGCCATCTGATGATGCGGCGAGTGCAGCGACATTTGCTGCTGCTGCTGATGTTGTTGCTTCTTTTGTAATTCTTGCATGCTGAGCTGAGTGTGCGGATGATGGGGTCCGGGCGGCGTCAACATCATCGGGGGCGGAGGCTGCGGATGTTGCGGATGTTGCGGATGTTGCGGATGCTGAGGACTCTGCTGAGGTGGGCCGAGCTGCATCTGATTCTCCTGCTGATGCTGCGCCGCCGCTGCTTGCGCAGCTGCTTGAGCGGCGGCCTGCGCCTTCGCTGCGTTTTGCAGTTGTTCTTGCACGAGTTTCGTCGGCGGCATAGGTTTCATGGGTGTTCCACACGCTGTAACAATGAAAAATTCGATCAAGAAAATTCTACAGATATAACTAAAATTTCATAGTCCGAAAGCTCATCTTCTACGGACGTCAGAATGCAATTTCTTTTTTATTCATGTCTTTTGAAGAGCATACAACGCTTACGTAATTCTACGATAAAATAAAGAAGTTGCATCTATATGTTGTAAAAATGTCATGCTTGTTTAGGGCCATTCTTCATCGTAACTAAGTATACACATCATCGTGACGTTGTGCTTGACTGACATACAACAGAGCTCCCAAACTATGTTGATAATAAAGTAACAAAACATCTATATTGACCTGAGTTAAACTTACGAGGCAGGCCGCCGTAGCCGCCGGTCCTCATCAGCTTCTCTGGAGCGATCTTGTACTGGCTTGCGACCAGCTTGTGTACTGCGTTGTCGTCCTCAAGAAACATCTTCATTCGAATGAAGGGCTCGCGACCTTTTTGAGTCAGCATGTGCCATGGTTTAGGACGTGCGAGGAGATCCGACACTGATCCTTGAGACAGGCCCAACACCGACTCGCCGAATAGCCGCTGCGAAATCGAATATTGCGACAGCTGTTCTTTCACCTGTACAATACAAGTAGTAGATATTTAAAATGAAACGCAATGAAAAAAGCAAATAATAAATTGTACGAGGGTAAGTCAAAAAGTAAAGGGACAAATAAAGAAAAACACATTTATTTTAACCTATGTGGAAAATTTACATATCATTTTTCGACATAATCCTCACCAACATCGATACATTTGATCCACTACTTAATAAGCTTCTGTATTTCATCCTGAAAGAAAGATTTGGGTTGGATGCGTAGCCAGTTATGCACCACTGCAATGACCTTCTCATCCGAAGAAAAATTTTTTCCTCGTAGTGCTTCTTTTAATAAACCGAAAAGATGAAAAAAAAAAATACTACGAGAAAAAAAATTTTCTTTGGATGAGAAGGTCATTGCAGTGGTCCATAACTGGCTACGCATCCAACCCAAATCTTTCTTCCAGGATGAAATACAGAAGCTTATTAAGTAGTGGATCAAATGTATCGATGTTGGTGGGGATTATGTCGAAAAATGATATGTAAATTTTCCACATACGTTAAAATAAATGTATTTTTCTTTATTTGTCACTTTACTTTTTTATTTACCCTCGTATAAACAAAACTCGATAATGATAAGGTCGATAACGAGAAAGATATATTCCATGAAGAAGATATGAAAAAACTTACCCTTTTCACGATATCTTCGGTGTTAAGATTATTGTACATGTCGAACTGCTGCTGCGTAATCGGAGGAAGCACAGCTTTCAAAGGCCTTTGATTGGCCGAGTGATGAGTTGGTGTGGACGGTTGACTTATCAGACTATTTGTGATGGAGGCCATCCTCTGCAAGGGGCTGGCAGCCGCCGCACTGGCGAACTCTTCGTTGGGTGTCATCGCGGGAGGAAGTATGGAATTGCCCAGGGGAGAACTCGCGCTAGAACCGCCGGGTGTTGATTGAGGACCCGTCGATTCTTGTTTCGGCCTCACCAAGGAAAAAGCGCTACCGGCATGTCTCATCGCCTCCTCCATCTTTTCTTTCTCTTCCTCCGATATGCCGTTTATCATTTTATTGCGCGGATCCACTTTGCCTAAACTCAAATCTTGAACAGCGGCACTGCCGCCATTCGCGGCTAAGTGATGTTGCTGAAGAGCTTGCTGCTGGAGCGCCAGCAAGCCCGGAAGTCCAGGTAATCCTGGCAATCCGGTCATCGAAGGATTTTGACCTGATGCAGCGTTCAATTTTTGAAGTTCACGATGATAAGCATCCAATGCCAATCGAATATCTTCCGACGTGCGCTCGATACCTTGAAGACCGCCTTGAGTGCCACTGAAAAAATGTGGAAAGATCGCACTACGGTCAATCGAGGTCATGTGCTGTCCTCAATAATAATCAATCGCGTTAACGCAGTCATACGTAAATATTATACAGATATCATTACGGCATTAAATTATACGTTTCAAATTAAAAGATCTTAAATTATAATCGAGATATAAATCTACGTCATGTTCGAGCTCATCGATTATTTTTAGATAAAATGCACTACTCGAAAAAAGTTACCTCACGAAACGATCGTTTGCTCTTGACATTTCAACTTGCTATAATGTATTCGAGGAAATATATTAATGCTTTAATTGAATCGTCATCGATAGAGATGTGTCATCATTGTTCAATTTTCATCGGTAGAGATCATGCGTTGCTCGTATATATAAGCTGCGACATTTCGAACTTCGATAAGCAGATCCACGTCATAATCTTACCTAGAAAACTCTCGCGGACGAAGATCCTCTACTCTCCTGCCCATCAGTTTAGCCAGCTCCTCCTGGTAAATTCTCACCACCTTCTCCTGGGGAATGTCATCGTTCTCGTACTTCTTCAGTCTCCTGTTTTGGCTGTCCAGTCTGTCCAGTCTGTCCTTGTTAAACGGACTCGGACAACCGATCCTATTCGGACTCTTGCTATCAGCGTCGTTCGATATCTCATGCTCGCCTCTCATTTGCATATGGCTCGGTTCCGAAAGAATATGCGCCAATCTTTCGTCACTCATTTCCGGCGGACCACCATCCTGTGGTCCACGTGCGAATGCTGGCATTCCCTGCTCCTTGCCTGAAACATACTCTACGGGTGAGGCACAACTTGTGGTGTATTCTTACTCAGTTTGTGTGGTCTTAAAAATATACACATATACATATATATAAATAAAAATATATAATATATAAAAATAAGTTTATAAATGAAGAATGCACAAATAATTCTCGACGTGATTACCGTTCGCAATAGAGTAGTTGCTATTTTTTACGCATTTTTTTTTAATTATTATTATTTCAACATATTTTTATAACATGTTGTTATTTATCTAGCATCGTATAATACGATTTGTAGGATTCATTACGCGTATATGAATTTAATCTGACATGTATTGTTGCAAAGTCATAAATTGATCTTGTAAACCATATTCATTTTCTCGCGAGGGATGTTTATTCGGAGATAAACTAGCCTACACACGGTAGCGAGTCATATTTGGAGGATGATTTGATGTTCGTGAGCAATTAATAACGCGCGCAATCGATAACAGCGTGCTGAACCCGAAGGCAAAGTATACTCAACGACGATAATTAAAATATCCTCTTCTGGACCCTCTCCCTTGCGGTCTTCCCCCTGCACATCGGCAGGAGTGTAGTCCTCCTACGTGTTTCCCGTCTAATTGACCAATCAGCTGTGAGATTCAGACGAACGAACCATCGATCATGTCTTTGATTGCTCTCCCGAGCATTGCACACGAGAGAAAGCGATTTGCGGCGAAGAATCGGGCGCACACATATCGCATTTCACACAAGAAATAATCTCGGGGCGTTTCAAGATCTGATGTGTGTCTCTCTGATTTGTAAGCGGAATTTCTGCTCGATGCAGTTTTCCACGATTGTAAAATGACTCTTGCCAGGCACATGATTCGTTGATTTCAAGCTAATGTGTAGCTGCGTTTTTATCATCATTTTACTTCGTTGTGTAGATATGATTACTGTTAATACCGTAAGCAATCGCAGCATCTGCGCATTTACGCGACACGTTTCTCGTATATTAAACAAAAGAATAATCTAATATCTACTTTTCATTCTGTATTAATGCCGTTACATTCTCTGAAAAGGTCTTAACTCGCTTGGTGACCCAAGTAAGTCATTCCGTTTTATTATCTTAGATTTTATTTAATTTTAACGCTGATATAAATAATTATGGCAGGCAATATATACGTCGAGAAAAAATTGACAGATCGAGATAACAAATCCGCGATATTGACGATAGAGTGGGTGGATCTGAAGCAGTCGAGTGAAATCGGGGATCTAGAAGAAAGAACGCGATGACGTGTATGCGCAATCGCGCATTGTGTGTCGCAATGTTTGAGTCTCTGCCAGCAAACTCGAGCGATTATGCTTTTCTGTTCTGTCTTCGTCTATAGATATATAGAGGTAACAAAGTTCTTTCGTAGAATTATACGGATTCTGAATCTGTTCACAATCAACACAGTACTATTAATGATATATTCATAAAGTGAGAAGCTCTGGATATTATCACGATTGCACTCCGATATGAAATAATCTTTCTACTTGGCAAACATCTTACTTGGTAATTGAAAATTTGTCAAGAGGACTGCTACGTGAATAAAAAGAAAAAATGTGTTGTAAATCTCCTTATCACATCTCATATATATAAAAATATCCAATAGTCTTATAATAATTATACCGTCAATTTTTTATCGCTCGAATTCGGAGAAGCACACACGTAACGATTACATTACGTGGAATGGTATTTGCGGGGTATACCGAGATAAAAGAAATGAGGTCACCATTACGTCTTTTCTGCGGATGGACCATTTGCGGTCCGATTAACGAAATTGGCGCTTTATCGCTATCGAACGGGATGTATCCCTTTGAATTCCGGTTGAACAACGGCGATATTTTAAGGGAGGAATCGCGAACTTGATTAAATCTCAAAGGTATTAAAAACAAACGAATTTTTTCTTTTTTCGATTACGATTCACTCGGATTCTCGCGGGGTCTAATTTTTGTTAATCGTCGCTTATTACCGATGACAACGTTAATTTTACGCGATACGTATAGCGCTTTATGATTTTCTCCAGTACCGTTATCGCGCAAATCAAACGACAGCGTAATATAATTTTCTGCTGGAAATTGACGGTGGGAGATGAGTCACTTGCGTCACTATAATAACATCTTCTTTTCCGCGGATATTTTGCGCGGCATTTCACGTGGGAAACCTCATGCGCGTCATATATATATACAATATATAGAATCGCGCGTTGGTTGATTATATACGTTCTCCGACATCCTCTCGCAACGACTTCTCATAGGAAAACTAGAATAAGAGTCTAGTCGTGTACAACAAATATTATCGGACAAATACGATCGCGAGCGATACCTTATGGCGCGTGCAACATATATGTATACGACGATACGAGCGCGCAATTATTTGCTTGTCATATATAATATCTGCAGACAACGCAACTCTTTCTCATCAACTCAACAATGAACGGTATCGTTGCGAATTCGCAATGTTTCTCTCAATTAAAAGAAACATTTTTCTATAGGTTTGCCCAATCTGGTGTGTACCATTTTTCAGTCGCGAATGTGTATTGCACGGTAATGTTGGCAGATTTAACGGCGAAATTAGATTTAGGAGCATTTCAACAAGCTCGAAAGGATGTTACGTTACAGGAAAGACGCAAAAAATCGCGTTATATTCTGAAAGAAAAAAAAAGAGAAAGCACACGATTATACATTGTATATTCACGATACCGAGGTGATAAGATAGATTTTCATCTCATCGCTATTTCGATCGCTCACACGTCAATCTCCCACGGTCTGAAAAGTCTCGACGCGGCCGGGATAAGTCGCTTGGAAAATGGCCCGGCCGTTTTACGCAACGTGTCGTCGCGGCACGTCGCGCATTGTGTGTCGCTTGAGCTTTGCGCGCTAAATCCATACTTTTCTCAGCGGATTGCGCCGACCGTCTCACCACCACCTCCGTGGAGACGATGGCGAAACGTCACGGTCGACGTGCGGTCCCGATCGCGGCATCAAAGACCGACCGGTTACGGGGAATCGACGACGAAAGGCGAGAACAATCGCGGTAACACAATGGACGACGACGACGACGACGACGACGACGACGACGACGACGACGAGAGAAGGAAACCTATTTCGCGATACACTCGTGCGTGTTTCGCCGGAAAGGAAACCATACCCTACCCCCTCGCACCCCATCCCCAGGGTATACACAGGCGGCAATTATATTCGCGCCGTAAAATTGTCTCGGCGCATGCACGTGCACGCGACGCGATCCGCGCGCACACGCGGATATACATAAGGGAGAGAGAGAGAGAAAACGCCGACAATGGTTCTGCCTGATGATTGCAAAATCTGGAACGATTTCGTGGGAGACCGGTGACTTAAGAAATTCACCCGATTGTGCGTTCGCGGGAGCGAGCAAGAGTTACGCGTCGCGACTCGCGATCGCACGCGGTTTGTGGAAAGTTTGCCTATGTAGGTTCACGTATGGATGGAAATCGATGCATTTTTTTTTTTTAGTAAAATTGGCACATAAACTCGAGGAAAGTTGAGAGAGTTGCGAATATTTCGTTGCGTCATACTTGAGTAGCTTCATCGAAATAAATTATAAAATTACATCTTAAGCAATGCTGATTTAAAAAAAAGAATTGATATTTCCAGTGCGTGCGAATGTCGTCCTCGAACGCGTTCATGATGATGATATTGTTTCAAAGATAAGCGCGAGATAAGTACATACATATTTGTTCGCATTTTCCTGTAGGCATTCAAATTATCTCGCGTGTTGTCTATTGTAAATGTACTGTTAGATGTCTGATAATACGTTGATCAAACAACTATTGAGTAATCGAAGTGGAAGCCCAAGAAAACTCGTGAAATCTAAAATATGCGAAGATACTTTTTCCTTCGATTTGAAATATCTATTTCGAGGAGAATCTGAATGTGTTGGATCTCGGATGCTGGAGCGCGATTGTATCAACTAATCTCCGATTCTCGTCACTAGGAATAAGGATGCGTTTGCATCCGAAAATTCTGGACAGCTCGCTAGCGAGGTGTGTCGGAAAATCTGATAAAATCGACGCACAAGCGCTAATGAACGAAACTCGTTCGCGCGGAATACAGACACTCTCTTTCTCTAGGTACACAGACACCTGTGTACAAAGAGCATTTTCCTTGCCTTCCTTTGCGGGTGCAGCCTGTTTAATTGACGATGAGATAGTCATGCGATGTTCATAACACAGCAAGGCATCGTCGCCAGTTTCATCATCGGGGTAATTAAAAAAGAATCGTTCGCGACTCGGAGGAACCGTTCTCTCACGTGTGTCGAAATTGAACCAGATTCCTTGGTCGGAAACTGCCGAATGTAATTCAAAAGCGAGAGATTTTCAATCGAACACAATGCATTTAAAATATCTGTAACGAGAGAATTTTACGACACGATATGTGAAACATATAGTAATATAGAAACATTCAACACACCTAGCAATATTCTCACAGTTTTTTTTTTAAGTACGAATAAAAGTTTAAATTGGGATTATATGATTAAAAGCCGCTTGAAAAAGTTTTATCTATAACTTTGCAGACGATCGATAAATATAACGTTCGTAAAGTGTCGTAGAGTGTAAAGATTTGTGTGTAAAGATCTGAATACAAGATTCTCATACAAAACCGACAATCGGCTGGTTTCTTTCAATGACCTCTGTAAATTTCATCAGTCGCATAAATTTCTGTTTAATGATCCGCGTATTATACATATACGAATATCTATATAGCTGCCACGTGCGAAGACTGTCATAAGTTTTGAAATCGCCGTTGCGCTTCGATAGCGTTATCTCTCTTTCGGATCGGGTCAATGTACGCAAATGAGATACTTTTATAGCCGCGGTCGTTAAGCAAATCGCTCCTCGCGATATTCGGTAATGCTTTCTACGTATACTTGGCTAATTATTAGTCCTTCTTTTTTAAATTAGTATCTAATCATAGGCGGAAATGACGAAAAATCTGCCCATCATAATCGCGCGCTCCACCATAAAATGCGATAATTATATCAGTTATAAAGACATACATATATATAAACGTCCCGTCGCCTCGCACGGAAATTGCAGTTATATGGCTGCAAGTACGGCTCGTAACGTTTCACGCTGCGGTTGCAAATCATCGCGACCATGATTTTCGTCCATCGTGATGGTCGGTCGCGTCGCGAAAAGTCCCCGACAAGGATCGCACTCCCTCCTCCCCCTTGCAGGAAACAAGATTCAGCAATAAACTGACTTGGAGCTGGACCAACTATGTTTATTACGGTAATCTCGCTCGCTGTGCGTTGCTCTTGCGTGCGCTTTCTTAGATCAATTGTGTGTGTATGTTGCAGAGCGCTCCACGAGCAATAATAAACCCGCGCCCGGACGTTATACCGCGCTGAATAGTGGGCCAAGATCCAGATATGTTTGTGTCGCGAGGAGATTAGTAGTTTCCACGAATGCGCGCGATTTTTTCGCCCTCCCTCTGAGCGACACCCGACTGAAAGATATCTGCGTAATTTATATAACTCGCCCGTTGATTTAGGCCACCGGGAAACTCTCTCTGGCGATGTTAACTGCATCCAAATCATCTCTCACCCTGAACTACGTGCGAACAAATTCATTGTCAGTCGTATACGCGCGTAAATTTCCGCGAAAAATATTGCGCTCGTAAATAAGTACAAATAAGAGCGATAAGAAAAATTAAGAAATATGTATTGATAATAATTATATCGAAAAGATTCTTCCTTCTTCCATCATTCCGACGAAATAATTAAAATGAAATCATCGTGGAGGCGGAGATTAATAGTCCATTATAATGGTAACAGTGTTTAGCGGTACGAATGAGATAAATATAAGACGACCGTAAAGTCGATTTACAGATCACAATGAAGCTTTCAGTAACAGGTTGGTATTGCCTGCGCCTGTCTATATAGCGCGATGAGTCGTTAGATCAGGTATTTAGCCCGACGCGCGCAAACTTATCTCAACCGACCCCTCCACCTCCGAAGCTAGGCGGCGCCTTTCAGGCTTTATAAAGCCACCGATTTTTGCCCATAAATCACGCCTGATTATAGAAGTTTCGGACATTACTCCAAGTATATTTATGCTATTGAACCGCGGCGGACTCTCGTTACGATCACAAAGAACCCAACGGCCATGACTCATACGAACAAACGGCCGCGGTGATTAATCCGACGACTAAAGAGAACCCTCCGTATTGATGATGCTGCTATATTTTTTAATACAGATAATAAATATCCAACCGATCGTAACTGTTTTCGAATCTGAAAGAGCTTGATTCATATCGCTAGCGCAACCGTTGAATTATTTTATGCAATGGAGCATGATATGTTTCACAGTTGCCTCTAATAAACGGGTGTACATACTGTACACAAATGCGCTCTTCAGCCTTAATTTAGAAGTAAAATAAAATTACGAAGTAGAGTCTATGTAGCGCGAAAGAAGAGAGGAGGAGAGGACTGCATTTAAAACGAATAAAAGAAAAACCGACCGATATTTTTCTCGTTACGATCTCTTCCCTCTCGCGGATCGTTTACCTGACCAATATTTCTCTGTACATTAGCATTTCTGCAATTCTGATTTACTGTCGCGATCACGCCACGCGGGATGATACACGCGTCCCTGTAATTTTACGGCTGACGCATCGTCGAGAAATGTTACGATCCCCAAAGTTTTTGTCACCGTGTCCTTCTCGCCATCCCACGGCACGGGGGCAGCCCCTAACCCTTCGTTCTTGTTGCCGTTCAGAGAGAATTCCCTCCCTCTCTCGCGTGCACTCTCCGTCCTATCCGCTGTAATGCCCCCGTGATTGTTGTTACCAGAGAGATCCAACGGAAACCGACAATCCATTGATGCGAGACGCGTGTCGTGCTCCGGCACGAATTTTATATACATGTTTTATTTCGTCACCGGACGTGAAGGGAAAATGATGGCATTGAGTCAACACATCCTGCGCGATTGATATTAATATTTACAAAAAAGCGGAAGGGACCGCAGTCGCGTATCGCGAGTATTTGTAATTTACGTCGTGTAAAATCACGTAGTGAATGAAATGTGCCAAGAAGAATTTTTATCGCGATATTATACATATATTGCGTTTTCATAATTTTTATTATTACGGAAGATAATAGAGCGTTAGAATATTTTTCTAATCGCCATGAGCGTCACAAGAACGCCCTGCAATTGATGGTTGGGATAAAACGCTGTTCGCTCAGTATAATTCAGCAAACCTGTGGTAATCAGAAAAGTGTAAATTGCCTTTTGCGATAAGTATAGACCGACGCGTTTAGGATTTCTACGTTCTCCGTGGAATCTTATCTTCCTTTCTTCTGTCCTTTCCTTTCCTCTCTATACACCATGGAGCCCTTTATACATTTCACCCCTACTCAGTACTCATCCAGGGCTTCCTATTCCCAGAAGCTATTAGTCTAAACAATATGGCTGCCAAACGCAGCATACAATCGATAGTGGGCAAGGTATGCCAACGAGCTGCGTAATTTAATTAAGACTATAGCTGTTCAAGTCTAGATACAACGCGTATGCGTTTTTACATCAGATATTGAATGTAATACGGATGTTTGGTAACAGCGCGCATGATATAACGAGATGTAATGAGACATATTTTAACTCACAATTATATATATAAATAAATCTATTAAATATATTGTAAATAAATCCTATTTGTAAATAATTAAATTTTAATTTGTTTCGCTGCAATTGACTTTTATCGATGATTTATCGGTCCGATTTTTTTTCTTTTTTAATTTGATTTAGCTCACGATGTCACCAACGCATAATTAGCTCCCTAATCACACTTAGCGTGTGCGGTGCAGAGGGATGCGATTCACTTGAGCGATTCCTTTCCTGCGGTGCAGTTAGAGGGAACGGAAGTACCATCGGGCCCCGCGTTAGGCAGTCGAGAAATTAGCTGACAGCTCGTGGTTAGTGATTCGGCGAGATGGATTATTGGCAGTGCGAGGCGGAAGATTTTCGAGAGTCAGATCAATCGATAGGTCGTCGACGGCGAAGGCAGGAATTATCAAAGCGTTCTCGTGACGGACGATTCGTTGTGGGAATCGTTGCCTGCTGTACGTATCTCGAAAATCGAACACGAAGAGCGATCCAACGTAATTACACACTTAAGATAGCAAACATTCGATCGCGCATCCTTGAACCATTGAACTTTACCGTAAACGCACGGTTTATTACGTTTTATGGAGGCGTAGAAGGAAGCGAAATTAATCACGATTGCCACAGCTATCCCATCACATTGTGTGTAATTACGATGTCTCGTCCGTCTTCATGGACACTGAGATGTCAGGCGAGCCAGCCTTCGTCGTGTCGGACGTTACGCAGAGGCGCGTCGAGAAATTGTACGAAACGATTGAGATAAAAAAAAATAATAATAAATTAGTGAGAGAAACTGAGAGCGAGAGAAAGAGAGAGCTGGAACATTGATGATCGGTACTTACCCTTCTTTGGGATCAAGGACTTGAGCAGCAGTACGGCGTTCTCGTCGCAAGCCCAGCCATGCATCTTCCGATAGCTGTCGCGGCCCTTCTCGGTCAGCTTGTCCCAGGGCTTGGGCTTGCTTAGTAACTCGCTGACCGTGCCTTGGCTTAGTCCGAGAACATACTTGGCGAACAGCCTCTGACCGATATTATGTATCGACAGCAGCTCGCGCACCCGCCTCGCTATGTGAAGAGTATCGAGATTTTGCGAGGCGTACTTGTCCATATTGTGGCGCAACATCTCCTGGAGCCTCGCCTCCATAGGATCGCCCTTTGGAATGAGGGATTCGCCCAGCCGACCGGCCATACCGGCGGCGCCAAACTCGTCGCCGAATCGGAACGGATATGTTCGATCGTCGAAGCGAAACGGACTCTTGAGCGTGTCGAGAACGCTCAAGCCGCCGATGTTATTGTTCGCCAGATGATGGCTGTTGTTGTTATTATTGTGACATGATTCTTGATCGGCCGGGCTCTTCGGGGGCGGTGCGCTCGGCACGCCGGGGGTGAGGCCGCCGCCGTTGATAGATGCCGAAGGGGTGCTGGTCTCCACCAGCGACGTCGGTGGCTGGAAGCTCGGCGGTGATGTTAAGGCGGTTGTGGAGGATGGCGTCGGTGGTGCCGGCGTCTCGTGTCCCGATACCGGCGTTGGCGCTTTTTCGGTGATGATATCTAAATTGCCCAGGGACACCGTACCGATCGGCGTATTCGACTTTGCCGGGGTATTCGAGGTGGACGACGGATCCGCGCTCGGTGATGGAAGATGATTTAAACTACTTGGCGTTGTTGGCGGATGCAAACCCATGTGTGGCTGAGCTTGTTGCAACTGCTGTTGCTGTTGAGCTAACTGACTTAATTGAGATGGCTGTGATTGCTGTTGTTGCTGCTGCTGCTGCTGTTGTTGCTGCTGCTGCTGCTGTTGTTGTTGCTGCTGCTGCTGCTGTTGCTGCTGCTGCTGCTGCTGACTCATGATAGATCTTTCCAACGTCCGCCTCCAATTGGCAACGATTTCTTCACCGAGGAACGAGCCGAAGGTTTCGACGTTCTGGAGGGGTGGCGGGAAAAGGAGGCTCGAAGTCGTCGAAGTGGCCGAAGAGGGCGTCGGGGTGGAACGTGGAGGGAGAGAGACTGCTGTCGGAGGTGGTGGCGGTGGTTGTTGGGAGGATACATGGGACGTAGGTGGTACACCTCCGACCCCGTGGGGCGAGGCGGTCGAGGCGCGCTGCAGGGGTGACGATAATCCACCTGCAACCACCAAAAACACAAGGGAGCCCGTCAGCACGATCTCACGCGTAAATGACACTCAACCTAATTTCGAGTCGCGATGGGGATTGTCGTTTCCGTTCTGATCGCCAGTCCGTTCGCGCTGTCTCTTTCCAAAGTGCGAAATCGAGCGGTGACTTCAACTCTCTTCATCATCTTCCAGGACGACGTACGGATGACCGAGACTCTCTTTTTCGACGCTTCATCGAATCATAATCCACGTTTGAATGTGCAAACGAGGAACGACGTGGACGCCAACGAGAGGAGGACTGTGGAGACGTTGTCAATTGTCCAAAAAGAAATCGCGAATGTAAGCATACTTTCGTCTCGCGTTAAATAAAAAAGTTGATCGCGATGACACGTGCGGATTCGAGAAATCGCGCTACTGTCGCGTCGAATAAAGTATCTGTCGTTCTGCAACGCAATTGTCAGAAATACGGAATATCGCAAGATTTAGAAGAAAATATAGTCTTTATATGTAATTTCATGGAAGATATGTCGTCTTTTAAAATTATGCCGAAATCTCGAGAAAATTTTGCTGTGTTATGTAATCGCGATATAAGGGATGTTTAACGTGGAATGTCCGCGTAGAAACCATACTTACTCTATTATATATTTTACTCGGTTGAAGGAAGTAGCAAAGGGATCGGAAAGATAGGACCGCGAGCGACGACAACGTAGAAGGGTGGCTCGGTCGGTTTGATTCAGAAAGGGTGACACGTTGCAGTATCTCTCTGGCTCTCTGCGTGTATGGAGTGTCTCTTTCTCATTCTCTCTCATCGCGCGCTCTCTCTGTCAGCTTGGATCGATTCATAATAAACTCTGTCCCAGAAACAATGGCTCGGCCCGGGCAAATATTGCGAATATCGTCCACAAATTTGCGTGCACGAAGTTTGCGTTTCGCAGTGTATGGAGGAACGGTGGTACGGAGGAAGGGATGGTTTAGAGGACTCTTTGCGCGGGCAGGAGAAATGGATGTTTGGAACATTCGGTAAGAGATAGAATGGGCCTACGGGGGTAGCGAGATGGAGGGCTAACGTGTGTGTTCGGTTGCGTTAGTACCTTCTACGAATGTACGTTAATATACGTATTAGCGAGAGAGTGGCTCGAAAAAGTGCAGCCTAAGCAGCCAAGATTCGGAGAGATGAAGTATGTATATGAGAGTAGATACACAGAGAGACAGAGAGACAGAAAGAGATAGGAATGATAGAGATAAACGGAAAGAAGAATCGAGAGAGAGAAAGAGAGAAATAAAAGAGAAGGCATAGAAAGAGAAAGAGAAAGAGAAAGAAAGAGAGAGAGAGAGAGAGAGAGAGAGAGAGAGAGAGAGAGAGAGAGAGAGAGAGAGAGAGAGAGAGAGAGAGAGAGAGAGAGAGAGAGAGAGAGAGACAGGAGAGAAAGAAAGAGAGAGAGAGAGAGCGATATAGAAAGAGAGAGTCAGAGAAAAGTGCGAACACAATGGCAAGCAGGGTTATTTTTGTTGTTTTCTCTTTCGATAAGCTCCTTCAGTCATCCCTCGTTTATTCTATAGAAGCGTTCTTGCGTCCGCGTTGCGTGACTCGTGTCCTTTTCATTGTTACTCGATGATAAAGCTCGTCGACGGAGCCTCGAAGAGAGAGTCGGGGACCGAAGATCAGAGCGGTAGCGCAAGAATCAGAAACGAGATCGCCGAGGTGTGACCGGCCTACCAGCACCCCGTTATTTTCCTTTTTTTCTTTCTTCATCAAACTTATATTTTTTTCAATTCGAAACAACCCTAGCACGAAGATACGTTCTTCCCGCGTAAATATTACTACGAATTTTTTCATTTATTTATTGTATGTATTTTTAATTAATTATAATCTATTTGAAGATATTTTTGAATATTCATTGTTTTCAAAATGTAATTATATTTACTATTTATATTATTATATTTTTGTAATTATATTATTATACTTGAGAATCAACCAATTAAGTTTTGTAAAACTTCGCACTTTACGCATTTCTTTGAATTCTCTCAGTTTTCAAATTCTCTCGTAAAATCAAATGCCTCGCGTATTTTCAATATGTAATGATCCTGATTGAAATATATCGTTGGTCCACTTACCGAGTGCGTCGGGTGTGTTGGAGGGCTTCAGGTTCTCGGCTTGCTGAAGCGCCTTGAAGCGCTCCATAAGAAGATGCTCCAAACTCTTTCCAGGTTCGCCGGTTGGTATTTGCGAGAGGTCGACTGACCTCAGCACACTTATTTCGCGCTTCAGGTCATCATAATCCCTCTGCCGTTCCAATTTGCTCTCCAGTCTGCTGATGTGCTGCCTACGCACTTCGAGTTCCTCTTCGAGCCGCGCCGTTGCTTGCGCACTTGTCTCCTGAAGGCGTTGCAGACTCTGCTGTAGCCTGGACACCTCCTCAACCAACTGGTTAATCTGGAAAAAGCAACATCATCTTCGTAAAGAGTCTCATAAAATCGAGCAAATTGCGAATCAATAAAGCACGTACAAGTCGGCTATGAAATCTTAATATTCCTTAACGCGACGTCTCGCGCCAGTTTTGTTTATTGAACGATATCGGCGATAAAATTTCCCGCATTAAGGAAGACATCGCGCGATATAAATCACGGGGAATTGCTACTTCCTGAAATATTCGCCGAGTACTTTCGCATCGTTCATCAGGAAATCGACTCGAAGCGATTAAATGGAGATGGAACGTAACTACATTATCATCGACGCAAATATAGAATCACATTTACGAGTTTCTCCCTCCTTCGCGATTCACTTCGAGCATCGTTTATCTGAAACCGAACCTAGTAAGGAGCTTACCAGAAGCTCTTTATTAATTTTATCGGGAATATATACGCGGAAATCAATAGCGAGCGCTTAAGAGAGGATAACTTTAAATCTTGGCGAGTCTCTGAATGTAATTACCGTGGATTAAATTACGTATAAAGTTTCAATCCGATCGATCGAATCGTTGAATTGTCATCCAATTATAGGTAATAATTTATGACATGTGTCATCGACCATCTCATCGTTTCGACACTTGATTCTCGAAGTTTAATGTAGATAATGAATATGAATATGATTGCGCGGCTGTCTTGTTCTTAATAGAATATATATAAAATTTTGCGAAAAAATTGCTTCAGAAAGATCCGAAGATTATTTTACGATTAAAATTATCCAGTAGTGGCTTCGTGGAAGATAATAATTCGGAGATCAATTTATAAGATAATTTCTAGCGCTGTAAGAATTAAAAATACCACAAAAACGTCAATTATACTAGGTGGAAAAAAAAATTTAAGTATAATTCATGGGATAAAAAATTGATGACATTTATACTCGCGGTATCGCTCGCAGCGACGAGTACGCGAAGTACATTTGTCCCTCATTAATGCATCATCGATCCGCGCGTAATAATTACAGTGCGCGACCGCGATGTCTTGTTTTTCCATCTCTATAACGAGGACGAATCTGGGATGTGTTGAAAGAATCGAGAGTAGCGGAACCGGTGGCAAAAAAAAAAAAATTATCGCGGCGAATAGAGCGGTACGGCAATCGTGTCGCATTGCCACTGTGCCGCAATCAATTGCAATGAATCGTGGGCACTCGAAACCTATCCACGTGTTCCGCGAGGGTTCACGTGGATGCGTGCGCGCGGGAATATACGGTGTATGGTGGGAAGGGTAGACGGTAGAGAGGAAGAGAGAGAAGGCCGATCAAAGGAGAGGTTGAGGGACGGGACGATTTTAAAACCGAATGCATTCGCACCGTGGCAGCGCGTGCAACGAG
The DNA here is from genome assembly GCF_030444845.1 of Prenolepis imparis. NCBI lineage: Eukaryota > Metazoa > Arthropoda > Insecta > Hymenoptera > Formicidae > Prenolepis > Prenolepis imparis. The sequence goes on along the minus strand of NW_028141168.1, from coordinate 11,965,709 downwards.
CTACGTGATACGAGATCGTATCAATTGTTTTTTCTCGCCGAGGCGCATCGCTTCGTCTCTCTTCCCGTGCTCCGGGAGTTAATCGAGAAGCAACGACTTCAATTTTGCAAAATTCGCACCTTCGACAACATCGCATACACACACATACACGTTGATACGCATCTTGTGATTTTCTTCTGGATCAATTTAATTTTGCGAAGAAAAATTATTATTTTTTTTTTCGATATTATTGTTCGGTCGTCTGTATTCAACGACAATGCCGGATATAACTGTACGTATCGATTGAGTCTTTACAATTTAATGAAATTAACTACATTCTTCTGGCGCCTTGTAACCCCATGACTCATCGTGGTAGTGTAAAATCGAAGAGCCTTGAAAACTTACACGTTTTTACTCGTTAGTTTATTTATCAGGGGCGGCTACCTGTCGATTGTCCTCCGTTTCACCCATAATCGATACGCGCTTACATCCAGAAGCTTCATTTCCACTTGTATAGGTATGAGCATGTGTATAGCGAACGAACATGAGTGCGTATTGCGACGATGTGACATATACAGGAGTACACAGGTAAGAATCGACTCGGGTGTAGATAAGTACGCATTGACGTTCGATATACTGTCAGGTGGAGAAGGGGTGGTTGCTGCCGGCGAGGGTGGCTTATGTAGGGATAAGTTTCCGAAGTTGCCGCGATCGCTCGCAATAATGTCCGCCATTAGCGGCGATGGGGTAGGTTATCGCCACGAGGGAAACCTGAAACGAAGGACAGGTGGAATTAACACCACGTCGATCGACGAACTTACGATAAATACGGCGGCGACCTGACGTTGTTTTTTTTGTTTTTTTTTTTGTACACGTAACGGACACTCACCCCTCGATGGCATTCGGTGTTGTGGGAGGGCGTTTTATCGACTCCTCTTTTTTTTGTTTCTTTCGTGACTATTGTTTAACGACGCGAATAAAACGGTGAATCAATGTTCGCGGTGCAAAATGTGACTGTATGTTTCTTCAATTAGTGATTGACGTTTTAAAGAGTACGGGATCTACTTTAAACTTTCTTCTGACTGTTTCGTATGTGAAGGAAACGCTTGTGTGACATAATGCATCAAACATATATATGCACAACGCAAATATGTATAGTTAGTTAATCACATACGACATCAATGTATTTTACGTATACTGTAATTATATATAAATTCGCAATATTTTAACAACGTTTGTAATAGATTTTTATGTACATCAAATAATTATATAAATCATATTCTTGTTCCAGTTTATATAAATTTAAAAATAAAGTGATCACTCAACAAATCTCTTAATTTGCCGGATAAATATATAAATGATCTTATAATAATTTTAATGCATCTCGCAAGTAATTTTGTTCCTACCAGAAACAGAGAGAAAAAGAATGATTTCGCATGCGATTAAGTTTTACGACTTCACATTAACTTTTCTTTAAAATGACAATTAAAAATCAATCATTTAATTAATTATAAAAATAATAAACAATAATATTTTAATATAATATAATTTTTATGCTGCATATAAAATTAAAAATATATAATTTATATATTCATATCAATACAGATTCAGTTAATAAAAATATGAATAAAAATGTAAAAAAAAAGAAACAATTTAACAGTATTAAATTATTCTTTTTATTTCCGCGGTATATCGCGAGAAAATCGAAGGAAATAAAGATCACGATAAAAGGACAAAAACGAAGGATTATTGCCAGGGACGACGGCAGGATATTGTACGTGAATGTTGGTAGATTTTCTACTTTGGAACAAAATGTCATTGGATAGAAGGAGAACCGCTCGTTAGTGAGATTCTCGGCTGCTGAGGGGCCACACAAAGTCGGTGTGCGCGCATAGGAGATGTACGTGTGGGGTAGTGACCAACGAGCAATCCTCAGCATGAAGGCGTCCAATCCGGGAGGCGAGGTGGGGGGTGGGTTAGAGGGTGAGTTAAAGCAAAAACAATCGGGGCTTGATCGATGGTCGCGAGGTACGACGACGAGGATGTGAAGGCGAGTCGGAAGACATGATCGGTCGTATGCAAATTAAAGCGGAGGACGGTGAGCTCCGAGGGCTGGACTCGGTGGGAAGAAACGTAGGGTGCGAAGTCGAAGGGTACGGAGGGTGCGCGCAAGGGTTGCCTGCGCGCGGTGGTGTCAAGCAAACTTGAAGTAGCCGCACGCGCGTCCGCATTGTTTCTTGACCGTCGCCATCACCCTCCGCTGCTTCCTCCTGCCACCCCCTTTCCACGATCCCGCGCTTCTCTTCCCTTCGCAACCCCCTTAATCCTCCGCGATTTTTGCTATTTGCATTATATAGGCGTCGGCAGGCCTTTGTTTGTTGAGCTATTGATCACATTTTCTCCCGCGGTATAATCAATCTTCACGCACACACGTCTCCCGCCGGCCTTTCGCATCCTTAGCCGTGTATACGCACGCGTGTGCGCGTGCGAATGTATGCACGAACCCGGTGACTCGAGTAACGCGCGGCTCTCCGATATCCATACACCGTGGCACATTAGAACCCCTTTTCGTTATACGTACGTAAATTCGGTACAGGGACAAGATGGCCGTTTGCTTCGTATTAATTTCGTAGCCTGTCCACCAATGATGCGTCGGTACGAGATCGTCATGGCCGTCGAAACTCACGTTCTCGCTTTTCGTGGTTTCACGGCTCTCCCTTTCTCAACCCTTTCCTCCCCCCCCCCCCCCGTCGTATTATCGTTTCCACGTGGACGACGAGAACGCAAATATAAATTGTCGTTTACGTTTTGGAATACTCTGAATATCCCTTTGATCTATATCCATTACCTTGATGTATCATTGACGGGGACAAACTTTCGAAATTAGATTTTAACGATTCATTTATTTATTCTCGGTACTAAATTAGGATGGATTTGTCGGTGATCATTTTAAATATTGAACAAGGTAGTACTTTGATTTAAAAATAGTCTGGAGTAAACAGAAAAAAATGATCATTTTCAACTTAAAATTAATAGTTGAAATTCTAACATGTACGAATCTTTATTGTTATTATGCTTAATTTAACTCTTGATTTGTCTATTATAAATTTCTTTCATAATATAAAAAAAAAAGTAATTATTATAATAAAGTTTTATATAGTGCAGTAGCAAATAAATATTTAAGTTTAGAAATATTTACAAAAGAGTTTTGTTGCATCTTACTAAGGACTAACAACCTTTAAATACGATAAAATTTAATGAATCTTTTATAAAAGCTTTGTTATACTATTCGATCTATCGCATCGCGAGATCACGCCGAATTTTTGAGAACAAGATCTCATCGTGAGAGCCGAGGCCGATATCGCGATAGAAAGATTCCATTTTTACATCTCGGGAGGAAAGATCGCCGATATCAACCCCTTTAGAGGCAAAGCACCCCTTTGGGCCGTAGAGGAGCTCTCTCCCATGGAGGTTCGCTCCTCTTCTCGCCACAGGAGAATGCCAATTAAAAGCCGAGGTCGGAAAGAAAGCCCAATCGATAGGAGGCGGCTTGCCTTCTTCTTTCTCGCTCTATTCCGCCGATTTTCATTCTCCTGCTCATTCTCCTTCCCTTTCACTCTGCCGACGCGGGTAGCTGAAGCAACCGAAGCGAAGGGTTGCCCAAACTGGGAAGTGGGAATTATGGGCAGGATTAATATGCAAGGACTGGATACGTGCGGTGGCAGGAGGTGGAGGAGACGGAGGAGTAGGAAAAGGATGGGTTAGGGGCTGCAGAAGGGTGGCGAAGCAACAAAAGGGGTCGAAGGGGAAGTATGGATGGAGAGAAAGGGGCTTTCCGTTTTCTGTCTCCGTTAGCCCGACGTCGAGATAGCTTGCTCGGTCATTCGTCCTCTCTTCGTCTTCGCCCGCGTTTCTCTCGTTCTATCAGCTCGCATCTCATCCCCACCACACTCTCCTTACAGGATACACGGCTAACGGACACCCCTATCGATTTTACAACTCGATATATGTGAATACCCACTTGTCTAATGACTGATCGGGCTTCGAGCTCAACCCTTTCCCTCCCTCGAGCGTCCTCCCTCGAACCCCTTCGCGTTTCTGGCCGAGCTTCTCCGCCAGCCATCCTCCGTTGGTACGATACCACCCCACGGGAGATGGAGAATGAGAAAGGGGAAGAAGAGAGAGAGAGAGAGAGAAAGAGAAAGGCAGAAACGGTAGAAGGAAGAGGACGCGGGAGAGAGTTGAGGCCGAATGTATCTCGCCTCATTACACCGACTACGTGCCTTTGGCCAACATCTCGCATTGCATCGACGCGCATACCCTCGCAAAAATCCGACAGAAAGAGCGCTTACCTACCCCATGCCTATCGCGACGTGATATCTGACTTTTTTACCGTAGATGGAAAAAAATAACGGAATATGGTCAACGGCGATCTTCTCGGGGGATTCATTATAGTTTGCACGAAGACATCTTAATAGAAATGCGAACGTGCGAAATATCAAATAGGAGAGAAATGCAAAAATGTCCAATTATATTTATGCTTTATCTTAGATTACATAAAAGAATATAGCAATTAATCAACTGATTAAAATAATATTCAAAGTTTTTAGAGTCTCATAGCTATAGCTTACGTTAAACATTTTTCATCAAGTTTTCTGAGAGCGCAATTACTCTTCATTGCGTCAACAATGACATTTGAAATCGCGCGCAAGAATGGCATGAATGAAGAATTTCTCGAAGGAGTTCGCCCGAATAGAAAGCGACCGAAGGCGAATGTTTACAAAAGCTACGCGCACGACGGCGTTGGATGAGGGGGATGAGAAAGCGGCTGCTGGAGTAAGCGAAGGGAGGCGGATAAGAGGGGTGTCGCCAGTCGTAACGTACCACAGTTCGTACGAAGGGTAGAAGGCAAAATGTATGATATTTTATTTTAGCGTTCTTCTGGGCGCCGCTAGATAAGCCTCCGAGGATTTATGCTTATTACAAGCAAGCACCGGCGAGGGCACTCTTTGCCGAAACCGGTCCTATACATACGGTGGTGCGCGATCCTCCGGTTACCATCCCCGTCGTTGTTCCCACACCTCTCACCCTCGCATCTCCGATACACGCGGTTATGCGTAATATACATCAGATTATGAAAGTTAGTAATACCAGGTAGACTCGACCATGCGATATTGCCTTTATAATTGAACGACATCTCCTCATGCTCGGTTTAGTCACTCTGAACTATAGTATTGTTTTAAAAAACTTGTATTATTAGAAATGTATGTAAACAATCCCGCGCAACTGCATAAAGTTTTCTTCTTTTTTTCTCTCTTTTTTTTTCTTTAAACAAACAATAATGTATAAAATCCGTTTATATTTCTTCACAATAGTTGAAAGGATATTGAAAATTATTACCGTCCATTAATTACTTATAAAGCTTCACTAATCGTATATAAATGTTCGTTGAAACGAGTAAAAATTAATAAAATAAATCGTGTCATTATTACAGAAGAGGTATCGATATCCATTAATGCGCCGTGATGTGTGCCAATGTATAGTATAAAAGGCTAATGAGAATTAAATATATAGATCTAACACGCTCGCATGGATCTCTCAGCCGCATGGAGGGAACGATTAAATCGTTACGGGCATAAATTATTTCCACAGCTGACCTAATAATTCCTCGATGTTTACAAAGGATTTAGCCATCTTCGGCACCTGCGCTACTACGATCCGCAATCGACCGGACGGCGGCCACGAAGAATTAATATTAACCGCGTTCGTCATTTCTCTCTGCCTCTTTCCTCCTCATCTCTTCTTCGCCCTGTTCCTCTTCCTCTTCTCCCTCCCACCCCGACTCTTTCTCTGATTTGCATTACGAGGACTACGCGTTTATGAATACGTTCGCCCACCCACACTCGACTCGCGATGGCTCGGCAGAAGCCATATATTAGTCGGGGCATTCGCCGGAGAGAAATATTGAAACGAGCATGGACTGCCGAGCTAGAGATGGCAAGAAAAGGGACACTCTGGAGAGAAAGACGTCCGAGTCTGTAACGTCCAGCAAAATTTACAATAATCGCACTCTCTTTTTTTTTACCCGTTTGCTCGCCGAAAGAAACGATTATAAAATATATCATTTGTGTAGATCTCATTTTCTTAAAACGTCTCTTCTCGCATAATCTTGTAAGAAACTTATTCCAAATAATGTCTTATATAATAAAAGGTCAATTTAGATATTTTTAGATGTTAATTTCTTTCTCATATATATAATAAAGAGAAGACTTAAATTATTATTATACCGATATTACGTGTAAAGTTAAACGAAAACTTTGGTATGGCTGACATATTCCGTCTGAAATCACTGCGCTCCATCGACGGGTATCGAAAGTGTCAACGTCGCCGGCTTACTCACCGTCTGGGCGCGAACGGAGGAAACTCGCCAGAGGGGTCGCATATACAATCCACCACCTCCCTTTCGCTCAGGAGAGACAGAGAGATAGATCATAAACGCGCGCGCGGCGAGTGTTGCGAGGGTCGCGAATCGGACATTTATTTCATAATCAGCAGCTTTCGAATCGCCGTCATTGTACGCGGCAGCGCTTATTGACAGAAATGCTCGATAGGAAATGCTCAGCCGCTGGTCCCTGACATTTATGCGGTGGCTCTTCCTCTTCGGTGGGTGAGGGGTGAGTGGGTGATCTCGCTCGCGTGTGTATGTGTATCTGCGAAGGTGCGAGCGCTTAACACCACACGATAGGTCGAATCGCGGAGGGTGAGCAACGATGAACAACCGCCGATCGGGCTGAAGCACACATTATTATCCATCCGGCAGTGACATATATCGTTCGAACGCAACTGTGTATGGGAGTATGCGGATACACGCACACACGCACGTGTCTCTATCCCTGGCATTGTCGCGCTGGCTAATGAGAAAGTTGCGAGTTTCGCCATTCCGGGACGAGGCAGAACACGCTGTCGGGAAATACCGAAACCCCGATCGAAGGAGCGACTCGAGTGGTTTCGCGAAAAGATAGGATCAGGGTGATTATCCGTTCGACGATTTTGCGGAACTACTCGATGAGAGTGTTTGTGGAATGTTTCATATACGGATTATAATTCACGTGTTGCGGTTCTAGATTGAAATGAAAATTTTACCACGTCGTTTATCGGTTTCGAATTCGCGATATTAATTATGAAAAAAGCAATGCGATTAGTAGACTGGAAAATGGATTTTGCACGTGTGACACTAACGAGAGACCGCGATTGGAAATAATGACTTATTCGGTCGTGTCAGAACTTGACACGAAGGTGTTCAATCAGCACGGATAGAGAGAAAGAGAAAGAGAGAGAGAGAGAGACGACAGAAGAACGCTCCTTCGCGCGGTCTAATTGGTGGAAGTGAAGGGAGAAACTTGAATGTAAAAACACCACGCGATATCGAACGTACGTGTCCGCCGGTGTATGGTTCCACGTATGATACGTGTCGTTACTCAACCCTTTCGGTCTTCTCCAACAGAAACCCCCTTTTCCTCCCGATATATTGCGGGAGTCATCCCAGCTCTCTCCCCCGGTTTACCCCATCGCCGGGCCTGGCAATGCAAATCTCTTTTTCTCCGCGCGCCTCGGTTTTATATGGTACCGTCTCTCCTCTCTCGCTCTGAACTTTTCCTCCCTTACGCGGTCGACCACTCTTTCCGCCTATCGTTTCTTCTCCTCCCTTCTCCCCCGCACCCCTGTCGTTCCTTCGCCACTGCCATCCTTTCGTACATGGTCGGTCTCTCCTTCTCATCCTCTCTCTTTCTCCGTTACCTTTTCTCCCTCATGCTCGCCCACCCTCTTCGTCTTCCTCATTTCCACCGCGCACCACCCTCCGATTCACCCCTTTCCACTCGGCAATACTGCCGACACCGCCACCGTCGCGGCCAATACAATCGCCGCCACGTTACCCTTCCTTCACGGCGTCGGTCGCCGCGTACCGGCTCTCTTTTTGTCATTGTGGCTTATTCGATATATTGTCTACGGCGGTTCGCGCGGAGGCGCGGCTGTCCCGGGGGTGCCGGCAGATATTAGAGACAAATGACGGCGGAAGAAAAAAATCGCATACGTGGGAACCGATCCTTGCGCTACGCGCCGGCATCTAGGTGTTTTTAACGTTTCGTTACCGGGGGTGGACATTTAAATTCTGGATAACACGCGACGTATGATTACGACCAGATTCGGATAATATAAGATACTTGCTGTACCGTGAAATATGTAGAAACGCGATATTAATCATTTATTGCATAATAATATTAATGATCGTCTGAGAGTGCTTTTTTTTCTTTTCCAGAGCAAGTTTTAGAGATCGTTCGAGATTTTCCGAAACTCTTCGAAGGTAGACAATATTAAATCAGCAGCGCGCATTTATTGCGGTCAATATTATCGCCTCTTGCTTATTATAAGCATTCGCGAAAATAGGAATCGTTCAGAATTCATTGTATAATTGACATATTTGTATTTCGCGACGGTCCATGATTCAATATGCAAATCGGCAAGTTATAAGAACTTTAACCAATACATTTTTATTATGTATTAATGGAATATCTTTGTCTCGCTACGAGAATTTCTTTTTATGGATTCGTCGCGAGAACCTATCAATCTTTTTCTATTATAAACCATTTTTCCACTTCTCATGCCTCTAACTAAGGTCCAACCGCACCGGAGGGATCGATCTGGTCATTAAATAAGCCGTTTCGTAAGATAGCCGCGTATGTCGCGGATATCGACAAAACTTTAGACCGGCCGTATCAATCATCGTGACAATATTATTGCCGCCGGCGTCACCCTTCCTTCGCGACACCGCGCACTGACTCTTTTTATTATTGTGGCTTATTCCATGCATTGTCCGTGGCGGTTCGTACGAAGGCGCGGCTGTCCCAGGGGCGCCGAGAGATATTGGAGACAAATGACACTGCAACAAATGCGTGGGCGAGAGACGACCCTACCGACACGAAACTCTCCCCGGTATGGAGTTATGGCCTTTGACTAATGTATCTGTTTTAAGAAATCGGACGCGCCTAATTGTATACGTTGTTCAAGCCACATGCAGCATGGTTGGCATGCAGCATTAATGGGTATGTCATATTACTTACATTGACCTTGTTTAGATAAAAAAACGTTTGTATATTTATAGAAAATTCCTTTAAATTTATAAATATTGTTTTTCAAATAAAACAAAATCTCTAATATATTTATCTATTTAATTAATTATATACATATATAAAATATTATATTTGAATAAAAAGAATATGAAATAAAATAAAAATTAAATATTTTAAATATAAAAATCGCCATTTTCAATGTTTCAATATAACGTTATTGTATCCCTGCGAGGGTCGCCTAATGCAATCGCGTTGACAATTAGACGCTTCCGTACACTAATCCAACCCGAACAGAAAGAGCGTGAAACGGCGGTGGAGATGATGGGAAAGGCAAAGAGCGAGAGAGGTTCTGCGCTGAGGGTAGCGATGGGTGCTAAGAGGCGCCTCGCACGCCAAATGTTGAATTTTATCACTGATGCGCGATCTCCCCCAAGACTCCGTGGCGGCCGGCTCCGAAGAAGAGACGCGAAGGGGTGTTGTTGCGGATAGGTTCGCTTCGACCGAGTCCGGAGATGGAGGCCGTTCTCGAGTCGCGAGGAAAGGGGGCGCAACGCGAGCGGCACAGGCTAATGAACTTCTCATTGATTGGTTAAAATTTCGTTAATACTCTGACGTGTGCTTCCATGCCTCGCGCCGGTTCCTCCGCACCAACACAGACACCCGGCCGCGCAGACCGACCGCCCCGACATAGCCTGGCAGCAGTTCTCTGTAACCCATTCCTCCTCCTGGTGGAAATTCACCTCTTCCTACCGGCACTTCCACCCGCGCCTCCGCGGCTCCAACCGACCACCCTCGTCTCACTCTCAGAAGGGTGAATTTCGAAGGGTAGCTCCACGTTAGTTAGGCCTCTCCGCGGCGGTATAGCAGCAGGAATACAGCGCCCACCACTACCACCATCACCATCATCTTTTATGACTGGTGGAAACTAACGAAATTTCCCTATCGGCGATCAATCCTCCTCCCGCTCGTGCGAGAACCCTTTTCATTGATCTGCCGGTCGCCTCCGCTGAGGTAGCGCAACCCCTTATCGTAACACCCTTCTGACCGAGCAACAGAGTCCCCTCTGAGCTCACTACCGCCAAAACTTCTCTCCGTCACTCCCGGTCTCGTGTTGTCGGCTCTTTTTCTGTTTCATCGTGTGTCCCACCCCTCGCTCTTGCACCCGTATATCCATCTCCGTATTCACTCGAAATATTATAGTCCGAATGTGTCCCCCCTACGCTCGATGAAGGATGGAGGAAGACGCAGAGAGGAAAGGGATGACAGCGAAAGAGAGATAGAGAGAGAGAGAGAGAGAGAGAGAGAGAGAGAGAGAGAGAGAGAGAGAGAGAGAGGAGAAAAAGAGCCGGCTTCGACGGCAATGACGAATCTCTAATTTTAATATCGCTCCAGTTTGCTTTGAAGTGCCCTCGTTAAGCTGGACACACACAAGGAGGATCGACCGTACTGTCGGCCGCCCACGCGCGCGGATTTTTTATCCCGGCGGGACGTCAAACCCGGTTCGGTCGCACGTGTTGCGGACGCGGCTTAACCTCGAGAATCACATGTCAGGGAAGGTCCGCTTATAGCCATTACAGTCTAGCTCGCGTAGAATTTCCCCTGATCAAATAGCAAAGTTTCAACTGTGTGTTTATTTAACCGTAAATAGAGTAATAAATTTTTAACCAATTAAAATCGACTAATTAATTATGTTAAACTAATACATATCTTAATCACTGTTATTATTATTATAATTATTATGAAAGATAAAAGTATATTAATTGTTCAAGATATCTAAAATTTTACACACGATTAACGTCTGCGATACAATTCATAAATAAATGTCAGACCGATATTAAATCGCTTGTTATTATAAAATCGGTTCTTATATCTATATTAAAAAAAGAACATAGAAACTAATCAGATAAATCAATTATAATCATAATATAGAAATTAATACTTTATAATTAACAATATGTATAATTTTTCTTTGTCTTGTTACCTTTCCCCAATAAATCCGTCTACTGCTTCAACGCGATATCCTCTTTATCCATATCGCGGGAGTTTGCAGCTTTAAAACGGAAAGTTCTTTCAGGCCGATGTTACTATTCGCGGTTCGGAGAGTGCCGATAATCGCTAAATTAACTTTGAATACCTGACGCCGCGTAACCTTTCATCCGCTTGCGTAGACACGTTTTAACAACAAACTGATACCGCGAGGAGCGATATTCAATGCTCTTTCAGTAACGAGGATCATGTATCAGCAAATCGCCGCTTCGAGTCTTTTCCCTCAGTTTCCCATAATTGCATATCGTACATTTCGAAATGTAGACAGGTGCGCGACTACCACTTTGTATGTAAGTGGATTTTCCATGCTATCGTTCATTTTGCCTGTGTTGATTCTACCATATAAATTAGCATTTGAATGATCGGCGATGGCTAATGTTATCATTATCATTTTATGTTAGATTTTGTTTCTTTACAAAAAGTATATGTATATAGTATGCAAATATATCATTGATATAAATTGACTTTGAAAATATTTTATAAGTGACGACTAAATTTATACATTGAATAGCGTATTTTCCACGTCCTATTTCCGGAGCTCGTTTTAGGTCAAGGTTAACGCTGAGAATTTCACAGTCTTAAAACTCATTAAGTTCTTAAAACCTCGGAAGAATCTACAGTGGGCCGTGGCGTTCTCTCTGATAAGCGTGCAGCCGAGTTCCGAGGGAAACCGTGATACTGCAGTGTAAGAGGGGAACGAAGAATAACAAGGAGAGAAGAAGGTGAAAGGTGTAGAGACGCGCGTAATCCCTAACCACGGACAACGCTGAGAGCTGCAGAGAAACCGAAGGAAAGAGACGGAGAGAGAGAGAGAGAGAGTGCTTTTGGAGGGAGGAAAAGGAATGAAAGATGAAGAGAGAACGTGGAACGATAGGATGAGACTGCAGCGTGAGAAGGAAGGCGGCGAAGGGTCGAAAGAAGTTTCTGACCTGCTTACAGTATATATACGAGAGTCCGGGAGTTCCCGCTACTTCACAAGAGTTTCCGAAGTGGCAAAGCAGACACCACCTACCCTTTCTCTCTCACCCAGTCCTCCCCATTTTGCCCCCCTTGTTTAACCTCCCTTCAAGCGCCGTTGCATCTCTACGCTCTATACATTCACACTGCTTCTATTACAGCTACTGCTGTGTTGGGGTGTTGCACGTTGTTTACCCCTTTGCGCGAGGCTTTACTTTCGTTTGACGATGAAAGTGAACGGAGCCACGTCTCGTGGAGACTGCCGCGGCGTTTAACTGGGACGCCGAACCGCAACTTCAATGCGTATGCGTGCATATATATGTGTACGCGAGTTTATATCTTTGAAGACGGCGAATGTCGAAATCCGTGACGTATATCATTACGTTTTGCAAATATTGAGATATTTTTGAAGAAAACAGCAAGACGATAAGAGGCATTAAAAAATCTAAAGCATTATGAAAACGCAGATATTACATCCGCGATTAAATCACGCTCGCTTGAAAGAACTTTGAATCGTTTATATCCTACCAGGATGCACCAGGCTTTATATCTCCATTATTGTATATCAACCTAATCTTTAGACTCGTAACGCCTCGAAATAGATTACGCTGTATTATGTCTATAGCCTTACCCTCGCTTTGTGTATTCATTGTCTATAAACGCCGTATCGATTTGTTGGTGTCTTAAAACTCTGCCGCTCTTCGAACAAAGGAAAAAAAAATTTAAAGCCGTTTGACAACACAAAAGACTCGCGGACAAGGTGTATTCGCGCGTGCGCCCGGCATCGTCGATCACTGCCTCGATCTCAGATTATTATCGCAATTAATTTCTACCAGGCTCGCGCATCGAGGAAGGTAATGCGCGACTCGAACTGGAGCGTATTGGCCATGTTGAGCGATGATTAATTAGAGGCGGCAGACGCGGGACATGCGACTTTTAGCCGGTTTTGCATCGATCAACCGACCAGCTTCTATCGATGAGTTATCGTCTTCGCCTTCCCCCGTTTCTTACTTAATACCTTCACGATTTTCCATTATGTACTCAAGACTCCCGTTTTCGTTAACGTTTAGTTTACGTACGCTTTTGCGTGAAATGAAATGACATTACGTGTGCGTTCTAAAGTTTCAGAAATAAAATTTTAAAATTATATATTTTTTTTCACTCAAATGCATCATTGTAAGTTTCCTCTACATAAATATATCTATTGCAATACGAGATATGAGAATGTTATTATTACAAGGATATTATGTAGGCAGATGAAGGTATTCTGTTCTCGTCACAATCGAGGCTACCTCCGATCCAAAGACCTAAGAAGCCAATCGAGGGCGATTAAATCGGCCGTAGCGCGAAAGCCCTCCACCATCGGAACCGATCGCGGTGGCGACGTTCCTGATCACTCAGTGAATGAGAGCCAAGCAAGTCAGAAGCCCGCATCGGAGCTTTCGTCTGTACCTAGGCTACACGCGGCGCGGCGGGAGGAGGAGGAGAAGAAGAGGGTGGATGAGGATGAGGATGTGGGTGGCAGAGAGGCAGAAATGGTGGTGGTGGTCGCGCTATGGTGGTGGTAAAAGGAAGAAGGTGGGGTGGGTGAGAGAATGAGAATGAGATGAGGCGAGAGACAAGACCGAGTGCGAGAGAAAGGAAACGCGAGAGAGGATGCGAGAGGTATAGAAGGTACTAGGCGCCTGTAGTCTCATCTCGCTCGGTATCTTACGCCGATACCGAGCTCTCGCTCCGTTCTAACCCTTTGCCGGGCGATTCATCCATCCCCTTCTCTCTTTATTTGAGTATAATTATTGATTATTGGACGACGGAAGGCCGGCTACTCTAGGACGTAGAGGAGGTAGGGTTGGTGTAGGTACCAACGTTCGAGAGGGTTGGCTGGAGGTTGAAGAACGGTAGGAGGGTGATTAAGCTATATGCCTGGCATATCCCACCCCTTGGTATCACCCTTTTCTCCACCCCCTCCCCCCGCGTATCCCTCGCGCGCGTCCTCCTGCTACGTTCGCCTTTCACTCACCCCTTCTTGCCCGCCATCCGTTCTTCCGATACCACGGGGCCGCTGTCTCTCTCGGTCTTTCTGTACTGACAATTAGACTGATAGGTATATCTTAGTCTGCTATCGATTTGATTCCACCCTATCGTGTAGGGTGCACCCGCACACCCGGGCAAAATTTACATCGTGTATGCTACAACGACGTCGATCGCGATGCCGTCCTACAGCAGCCGCCCTCACCCGCTCTCTTCTCAACCCGCCTGCCACCCTCGTCCCACCCACCTCCCGCCAACCTTCTCTCGCACTCGTCCGTGTCCACCCCTCCGCCTTTGAATCCCCCTTCGAAGCAGCCTTCGATTATAACCAAAGCCCCCGCGCGCTACATCCGTATAGCGCCAATACATCCGCCTTCCAAGGGGTTGATTAGTGCATTACCACTCGAACTCGTTTTATTGCCCCCCCCCTTGCGGAAGCGCCGTCCCGACTGACAAGAGAATCCTGCATTTCGATGAGACCGATACCAATTCGCATGAAATTCGCGAATTCTTCGTTCTTTTTTTCGATCACCCTTCGTCTTCGGGCCTCGAAATATTCATCAAACGAAATTTCCGCAAGCCCGGCATGATAATCGATAATAGTAGGATTAATTATGAAGCTTGTATACTTGCTCAGAATATTCTGCAAACCTGCGATTAATTTCTAATTGCGCGCACAGTCCATCCGCCAAATCTTCGAACTCGCTAATCGACACTCGCATTGGACTTACCTGTAACAGAAAATGAGATACACATGTTAGTCTTTATTAGAGAACCTGCGTTATTATTATATTAAATGAGTCAATTAATACAAACGTAAAACTAGAGGTACGCCCGATTGTAATTTTAAATTGGCAATTATAGGTTGTTCAGTACGATATTGTAATATATTTAATTTGATAATCATATGTTATGGAAATGGTTTTATTGCCAATAAATACATAATTATATTCTTTTCAAATATAGACATATATACACAAATGCATTCACAAAGTGATTTGAAATTTAATAGTCTTCAACATTACAAATACGCGTGTAAATGTTTTATTATTTTCTTATATGAAACTCTTCTATCTCATCAATCTTATCTGTTAATTAATTAAAGTTAACTAAAGTTTAAGGTGTAGAAAATAGTAAATGTTACTTGTATTTTTCATTAGAATTATTTCTAGTCAGAAAATAACGTAGTTCTATATCGTAATAGTAAAAGTTGAAGCAAGAGAGATAAGCGATCATATATTCATATCATTATATATTCGACCGCTGTTGATTATTAAAATTCGAATCTCGAAAACTGGTATTGACGCTTGCCCGCTCGTAGGCATTCTATTAATTGTCAAATAATTAACGAAGTTAATCGACAGTTCGATGAGTGTCGACGAGTTTCAGCCTACAAAATCACCCTACGTCCCTGCACTGCTCCCTCTCTCTTTCTCTCTCTCCGTCATGGAGACATCACCTTCATATCATTATATGACGCCTCCCCTATCATGCGGACATCACCTTTATATCATTATATGATGCCACTAATGAAATTTTCATAGGGTCGAAATATCGATGCGTCGACCTGGATGAGTTGTATCGGTCTATCAATCACTCATTCGTATGCATCAGATACGGTACAGGTTGTATCAGAAGTCGCACAAGTCCTCTTATTTAAAAATATCCCCATTCAAAAATATCATATTTTTCAAAAAAGGAAGAAAAATAGGGAAAAAGAAAGAAGTTATTATCTGCTTGTGTAATTCGTGAATTTTCAACATTAAATATCTTCGTGCAAAATTAAAATTTAATATAAATATATCTATCTGTAATATTAAAAAAACCCACTTAAAATTAATTAGAAGAGAAGACATTTTGTTTATATATTTTGCTAAACTTCAATTTGCTGAAATTATATATTTTGCTTTTAATTTATAATATATCAGCATCATTTTGCCTCCAATTATAATTTCGTTAAAAAGTTGTTTCCTATATTTGTAAAAAAAAAAATCTGTTATTTTACCGTTCTTGCGGTAAAAACTGAACACCCTATATAATATATATGTATCGCTCGTCACCCCCTGCGACTCTCTGCAGCCAATCCGATCGTGCACGCACTATAGAATATAATTGACATCCGTCCGCCCTATAAACGAGTGTGTCCAGTTGCTGTCAGACGAAGTCGATGCTGTTGATTTTTCGGGGCCGTCGAACTGTACGTCGCCCGCCTGTTTGCCTCGCAAAAATAAAAGAAGCAAGGAAAAGATAGATGCCTGATGAGTTGTAGAGGCTTGCGCCGTTCGAACGAATCGGAGAACGACCGAAGATTGCGCGATAACGAAAACGCGAGCACGTAAATGTTGGCGATGCGAGTTTCGCACGAGACTCTATGAATAATTTGAAAAATGTTTGCAGTATTACACATATATAGAACTGTCGATACATATTGATTCACGGTTTTATTCACGCGAGTGTATTATTTCGTATAAAAAAAGAACTTCAATACGAAATGAGACAGAATTCCGTAGCAGTTTTGAAAGCTATGATTTAAAAAATCACACGTCTGGATTCTGAAATATATAACTCGAAACAATACAATACAAATAAACGATCGATTATTTATACACAGAGAGATAGAAGCGGAGCGTATATCCTTCACGTATAATCTCGCGATCTGCAGAGACGTTAATCTCGCCAACGGGAGGATTTTATCGCCTGCAACCCCCAAGTGACACGCGGTTCGTCGTAAAAATCTCAGATGCCCCCTGGGCAGGTGAACGCGCCAGGGCGAAGCAGTAAACGTTACCGGTTAATTCTGTGTGTAACGCGACTACGTATACACCCACGTATATGTATATGCGTGTACATAAGCACGTAACCACGCACGCGCGCGCACACGCGTGCTCGGTTATTACTCCGTGAATGATAGTCGCCTGGCGAACGACGGTAGGGGAATGTACCTTAGGCGGGTATCGGTTAATGGGCTTCGGCTCGTGTTAGTGAGCCTCCTGTTACACCAACACGTCGTTGACGGGCTTGTAAACCCATAAAGAAATTTGATAATAAATAGAGTATCTCGCTCGCGCGCGCGGGCGTGTTTTTATCAGCCTGCTACGCGCGAAGCGGAGAAAATTACGCTCGCGCACGGCCACGTGTATACGTGCGTGTAAATGCATGTGTTGCTTGAATTTATAATGCTCGAAGCTATAAAAAAAAGGAAGAAAGAAACGGCGCCTGGTTGGCTTTCCGTCGCGTGTACACACATGAGCACGTCCATACGTATGTATGAAGCGGAAAGCACTAACAATAAGAGAAGAGAGGAAATAGAGAGAAATAGGAAGGAGAAAAAGAAAGAAAGCTATACGACATCGTGCCACGTAGGTGGCATATATGACGGAAAACTAAACAAAATCACATCCACGTGGCGAGGTTTTATGATCGCAGGCCACGATCTCGCAGGAGGACGAAACGCGCGTGCTCTCTTCTCACGCGTATGGCAAAAGTAAATAAATAGCTCGTTAAATTGCGCTGTATGTGTATGTACGCGCGATTGAATAAATATCACGGCATTTCGTAACAAAGCTCTTCGTCTCATGTCTATGTTTTGCCGGAAGGAACAAGTGCCGATCGCAATTGCATAATACTGATCGCGCTAGATAAAATACCGGAGAACGGACAATCTCGGTAGAGCTTGTCAAATACATCGCGAAGCGAGTAAGAGCTTTCCCGAGCAAGTAGCCCCTCGGGGAAGCAAGCAGCCGAATGAGATTTCCGATATCGACATTAGCGGATTCTGGAAGTATCTTGGAAGGATTAAAGCCGGTCGAACCGCCGTTAATCGATAACGGCAAAATCTATCGCGACGTTTCCCCCGGTGATAAACCCTTCGAGCGGCCAGGCGAAGCGTTTAAATTACATTTACGACGATATAATACGGAAATCGTAGAATTTAAGTTAGCGATTTTTACAGATGATCGATATCATGATAATATCAAAATCTCCTTATATAAATGAAATTCTCGCATTAATAAAATTTCGCGCTAATAAATGCATTGCCAAATTATTGCTCGGGTAAAGAAGAGGAAGGCGAGCCGGAAGAAGGTGAAATACAAAAATTGACTGATACGACGATAGAGTATACGAAGAATAATAAGGCTTGGTGGTATATCGACAAGCGGACAGCTATCGAGTGTCCTTCAATAATGAACACTTAGCGCGTACCTCGGTGCCCGGGCAAAGCGCTTAAAGCGCGTTAATGCGAGCCACAGGTGATTGATCGCGATATAGCGAGCATGATAGACCTAGAGAAAGAGAGTACCGGCGACGAGGAACGATCGGAGAAAGACGGCGGTATCATCGACGTGCGTTAGTCGGCTTTCCCCGACATAATGCTCTCGTTCATATTGGACGAAAGTAAGGGTCAGGCTGCGATGCAGATCAACGACGATATACAGGCGGCTTCGTGAATCGCGGATCGAAATTCTAATGAAAAAATCAGCATTCCGATAGATACGCGGTCAAAACTATTTGCTATTAATTCACGGCTGAATAAATTATGAGGTCGATAGGTGAATTCGAAACATAGTGTAATGATAAATAAGACATTTTAACGTAAATAAATTATATGACCTGCTATTTATGTATCGTTAATTATATCATATGACATATTAATGACAGGAAGAAAGTGTCACGAAGGAAGAGTGACATTAACATACTGCATTAATATCTGACTGGAATTGTAATCGAAAAAGAAATAAACGCTTTCCTCGAAATTTCTCGCGACAAATATTTTGCATTCTCATTTCTCGTGGTGAAAAAAAGGAAACGACAATTCGCGAGCAAAGAATTCTTTCTCACTTTCTTCAAGCAAATGTTCCGCGAGTTAAGAGAAGACTATATAGGATTATAGCTTTGAGCGGGTAGCCCCCAAGAAAACAAAACACCTGTCGCTAATACGATTATGCATTCTGGTCTTATAGCTTCTAACGTGCCGCCCCTCGACAAGCCGCGAAACACCCTGTATACATCGTAGTCCATGTGCGCTTTCTATCGATAATGCCCGCATTCTCTTAACGGGTTGCGTTCAATAACGCGCATATCGAATCCATAAGTTATTAAGGCTTCGTGTGCGTTCGTCAGTGGCTGGCTACAGCTAGACTACCCTCATACGGACGGCTTCGAGGATCGGTTACAATAGCAAGCTCACTACTTCTCCCTCGCGCCCTCCGGCACGTCTCTCTAACCCCGTTTTTCCTTGTAGCTATCGGCGAAATGGAATTACCTATATCCTGCGGCCCGGCCGGCCATTCGACTTGCGTATTAAAAGAACCCTCACGTGGACCACACGATGAGATAGCACGGCGCTATTCATTTCGCTCTGCTCACTTTTTTTCCACTTCGTTCTCTTTTCGTGCTCTTTCCGCTGCTCTTCCGTGTGACGAATTTCCATGGAAAATCTGCGCGATCGTTTTAAGCACTCGCAGACGTCGCCGGCCTGTCATTGTTCCTAACTCGTGGTTTTCATTGTGTACATTGTATGTGTACGTGCACACACATGTTCATATAGAAGATATAATTTTTACTCGAAAATATATATTTTTTACAGTTGTCAAAAAAAAGTATTTTATAAAAAAGAAACGTCCATCAATTATTCTTTGTAATAAAATCTGTTGAATTAGATTTTGTATCTCGAGTTATTCGTTTCATAATGATTATCTATTATAATAGAAACCATTTAGTAAGAATGTATATATATGTATGTTCGATCGAAGACAATGCTCGTAATAATCGCGTGTCCAGAAATATTTTTTCTCGAACTTACGTACAACCGTGGCAATAATAGAACCGTGCAATTTTTTATTACCGTCCACACGACTGCGATAATACCATCGATGGTACGTTGCCGTATCTTATTTTAGCGTTTGTAAATACTTGCTTGTCACGTGGCGAATTTATAGGAAACAACAGGCCGGCATGAAACGGGCATAAAGAAGACATCGTACAGAATAACACAAACATACTCTATAAGAAGGTAATAGGTACCAGCCACTTAAACAATGATTTAAAATCGCAAACTGGTCCGCGAACGACGGTCTTCGTCATCCTCGCCACACCCCCGCGTGCAGACTTTCGTGGATCGTGCGGAAATAAACCCTTCGCCTCTCTCGCGATGATCGTGACAAAGGAGACGGGAAAAAGCGAGGAAAAAAAGAAAGATACGTATACGAACGCTAGTTGGATCGCGTGCTGCGAGGTCGTGGCATGAAGAAGAGACTCGTCGATTTGTTTTCTCCTCGCTTCGCGAAGGGAAGACGAGGACGAGGATGCGCATTCAAATAACGAAATAGTGAAAAAACTGGGCCGATGCAACGAGACAGTTGTAGATTCGCGGTGGGGAAAAGATGGACACGATCGCTCGGAGAAGAAGACTCATAAAATCCCCCAAAGCCACGAGTTCCGTTTCGTTAGGTACGTAAATGTGGGAAAAGGAAAAGAAGGGGGGTTTTCCCTGCCTTTCTCTATTTACAAGGGTGACTGGTCGATGAGAAAACTTTCGCATAATTGCCATCGACTTTTCCTTCACAACTCGCCCGATCTAATGACGTTTGTCGGTAAATGTAAATTACGCGAGAAGAAATCATTTTCTAAAAGATTGTGGATTGAAGAATCAATATTTCATGCAATAAAAATAATTGTAAATACGTCATATTTATAAGAAAAATTGAGAATCATGCTCAAAGATATTGTTATTTTTATCTCTTATACCACAATGTATGTAATTTTTTTAAAGCTATATTATTGTATTTAGTAAAATTAATCAATAAATATATAATTCATCTGTGATATTATATCAGGCTAAGATGATAATCGTTAACCAAGTGTAAATTATATGCAATTTTTATATTAGGTATTATATTATAATATATATTATATTATATATACATATAATATATATATAAAAAAATATATATAGCAAATAAATTAGAATGTATTTTCTTATTGTGGCTGAATTCTCAGAAATTCAAAATGTATTTTGCTCCATTCTCAATGTGTCATCTGCGCCTATGCTCTTGCGCTATATTTGTTTCTTATATCTTGTATGCGTTGTGACGCCCTCTCGGAAGAGTGAAGGAGCCATACGGCAATCGGCGTAAAAAAATTCGCCCCGCATGCTTCAAATGACATTAATAGCTTTCCTTTATCTTCCCACGGTTTAACGGTACTATAAGTAGACACGGAACCATCGAACGATCGCGGTTATTCATTCGGTAATTCGATAATTATATTGAAGTTACTTCGATAAATTTTTGCGCGCTGCAAGCGGAATTTTCACTCAAACTTTCAACCTCTCGAGACTCTTTCTTGCTCATTTGTTATTACAATTTTTACTGCATTATTTATCATCGTTATAATCTATTAAATCACAATTGAGTTAGATAAAGATATCGCACTATGCAATAATAGAAATCCCGCGCACCGCTGCAGTTTTATCGATGTTCATTCACCCCGACTCGCGAGACAGCGCAATCACTTCCAATTTGAATAGATTAAGGCTCGTACGCTATTGGCCAATCGGGAATAGCTTTTTTTGGCTTCTTTCGCTTTTCCTGGGCGAAACATTAGTTGGCAGCGAAGATCTACGGAGGTCGATATGCCGCGACGATACCCACGGGGCCAACTGACTGGGCCATTAGAATATCTCAGGTTAATCTCGGCCGTCGAATGTTTACCTGGCCTCTATCAACCACTTCTCTCTCATCTTCTCTCTCTCTCTCTCTCCTGTCGAGCGTCTTACCCCCGTCAGCTACTCTCTTTGAGCTGGGACTCTCGAACGGAAAAGCTGAAGACCGAGCGCGAGGAGACCGGAAGGACCCTCGACGAAGTGAAAACAGTCGCGGAACAGACCTTTCAAATCGTCGGCTTCTCGATCGGCCGAGGGTTAAATAAGTGATTCTTGCCAATTTTATTAGGCGGTTCTTTCGCCTTCGGTTGGGACATCGGAACCCCCTCGACCGTGCCAAACCCCAAGGGTAGTCGGCGGTTAAGAACCATGGAAGGAGAAACCGACCAAGAATCAGAAGAAGTCGCGGCAGGAGAAGCGGAAAAGAATGAGTCAGATGGAAAACGCAAGGTGGGAAGGGGGGAAGGAAGAGAGGCGAGCGGGGGAATCGCTTGGATATTGATATCTACCTACCCTGCTATTAAACTAATGAATTTAATCAGGCCGGATTGAAAATGCAATAGCTTGAGACGACTGCTCCGGGCCCCTTCTCGACGTTGTGGATCGTATTTTTTATCTCATGGACACTCCGAACGATCATTGGAGATTAGATTTTTAAATTGGAGACGATATAGGCACGATCGTTTCTCCTCTTTTTCTTTTTCTTTCTCTCTCCTACTGTCTCTCGTTGCTCTTCTCTCCATCTTGCTCTTACACATCGAGTCTCCCTATATCTCTCTCTCTCTCCCCGCTTTCCACCGGCAACAACCATAGTTAGTACAGTTCTACGGGTGGCGGGTCTCAGCGTGGAATTAGCATATCTCGGAAAGTGATCCCCGGGCCCTAATTGAATTATTCTTAAATTCCCATAAAATCGTGCGAAAATTACAGGGAGCGACACCGCGCGATGTAGCGCCAACTGAGTATTCTCCGTTCCTCCATCCCTTCGTCCCTCTTTCCTTCTCTAACCGTCTTTCGCCGCAGGGCCGAACGAGCTTCGACGTAATATCGGACACGATTAATTTTCTGGAACGTTACGCCACTTCCGCTTACAGGTTCTATGCATTTTGCGGTACCTCGATTGGCGAATTACCTCTCTTTCCGATATTCCTACCATCTTAATTCGCATAGATTGCGTTATTCAGACATAAACATTTTTTAATTCATAATTATTAGAAATGATTGCGTTTGCATATATGGCGTAATTAAAATTGCGAAATTTACAAAATTAGCGATAATTTTAAATAGGATCATTGACTCTTATATAATATTTGAAAAATTAATTTGTATTTGTATAAATGTTTTTTGCAACAAATCTGAATTGTTACATTTAACAAGACTTTAGAAATTTTTAGAGATTTTAATTTTATGATTTTACGATTTAGCGCGGTTCAATAACGCATCTCAGAATAGAAGTGACGGAATATATTAAGATAGCTGGACGTTACGCTCGATCTATGAACTCATGATGATTCAAACTGAGACATTTAATTGGATAGGACCAATCAGAAGCACACGAGATATATATCTTGGGTCGCATTCATCCACTTAAAACTAACTGCACGCTGGAGACCGTGAAAATCTCGATTAGAAGAGGCGGAGTCGAGCGGGAGGCAGTAGTACATTCGGCGACCCTACGATAATTTTAATTTTAATTTCGATCGAATCTCCGGCACACCCTTGCCAAGTTCATCCCTCAAGAGGAGGTTAAGGAGCCGATCTAAAAACGTAATCCGCGTGAGTTCCGCACAGGAATATATCCCACACCCCGCGTTTCTTATTCTGATCCTCTTCCTCTCTTTCTCTTTCCAAACGATGTCTATTTGCTTAACTAGTTTTGAAACCCTGCTCCAACCAGAATTCGCCTAACGAATTATATGCGCGGATACATTAGTACAGGAAGACGAATTAATTTCGTTGGTAGCGAGATTAGAGATTTCGTTGAAAAGGGGAGGGCAACTGATGCGCCGTCTTACTTTGATTACATTGCCATTAGCTGGTTTTAGCTGAGCGTCAAGCCGTGCCGAATGAACCACAAAGATTCTGAGGCGCCAATATTTTAATGGGATATTTCAAATTAAAGAAAAAAAGTTCAAATAAATTTTAACAATTTATATATATCTTAATAAACTATTTTTCAATTTGGCTTTTTTAAATAATATATAATTATTATCTTTATTATCCTTAAATCACTGAAATAATTTTTAATGTCCCTCTTTAATGTCGTATGATAGAAAATAACTTGTTAGTATAATAATAAATTATTTATATTTATATAAATAATAAAAATATTGACATAAATATTATCTGTATGTGTAATGTAGTCGAATTTAGTCATGTGTGAATACCGATAATTACACGAATAAGAGACGCTGAACGATGAAGTTATCGACGCGGTGGCAGAATGCGCATTCCCCTGAAGCAGAAAATCGCACGGATCGTTCAATCGTTAATAATCGACTACTCGCGGGTGTGCGTGCCTTCATCTAATTGCCTCGTCCCCACTTCGTCGAGCATCGTGGGGAATTTCTTCGACGACGCACGAATTCTCGATTGAGAACCGGTGATTGATAGTTAGCATGGTACGATGATGGTTTCGAACGATCCACCGTGAGAAATTCTGCGACCGAATCGATAGTTTCAACGTGGATGGAACTGAGAGATCGAGGATTCTCTCACATCAGCATAATTAATTGACAGCGAAGACGATTATTTTACATCACATTATATCATGTTACAATATGAATAAATAAATAAAAGATGTTATAATGATATATATAATTTGCTCGATCGTTTTTATTGAATTTAATTCAATTTATTTGTTCTATTTGTAATAAATTATTCGTCGTAGTGGGATTGCAGACTTAGAAGATATACAACTCGTTCTTGATCTACTCTGTTTATACATGCTAGCGATCACCACGGGCGCCAGCGTGTCAGTACATTGTCGTAACAATGCTTTATAGATTTTTCGCGATGCATATGTGACGTGGCGATCGTATGAACGCTTATGTTTATTTCAAATGACTGCTTGCTTATAGGCTGCCTATCAGAGCAAACTTTAATGCCTCCGTTAATCGATAGTTGTATTATATTACTACTTGGTCAATTCGGTCACGTTTCACGCGTATAATAAAGACATACAAATTTCAGAGAAAGAGAGTAAGAAAGAGAGAGCGCACAAATATGTATTGCATTAAAAATGTTAATAGTGTAATAAAATTAGACTTTTACATCATGAAAATTCAAATTGAAGTCATCAAGATAATGATGTTGTGTATAATCATTTATATCCCGACATGTATACTCCTTGCAAATTTATGACATATTTCGACCTTTACAAAATCCATCTACCTATAAAATTTTCCACCTGCCACCTGTTATATTCCCGTTGTTTCAGCGCGTATTATACCTTTGAATTGACAGCCATCAATTAAGCGGCGGCTGATCATAATGCCAATACCCCATCGAAATTGCGAGATTGTATGTGGAAATGCAAAGCTATCATGAAAAAGTCGGATGCAGAAATGTCACCGATTCATTCGTCATTGCCTTGTGTACGGTATTTACAGTCTATAGGAAATATAGTTGTAGGAAGAAAACTACGCGTGTACTTCGACTAAACTGGAAATAACTTAATGCTAACGTCGGAAACACACGTCGGTCGTGTCAAATGAAGATAATTATTCAATAGAGTGTAACACGCGCGCTATATATTAAAAATAACAAATCGTATCTTTTCGCGAGCATTAATAAATGGCGTGAAAAAACGAGTAGGAATATTAATACGAGACGTCACACATTTGTCATATCCATAGGAAAGTCTTACGTGACGCAAGTGCACGCGCTCATCTCACATTTAAGCGTGTGCTTTTACGCGTGCAATACGGCCCACGAGTTTCAAAGTGGACGTGCACTCGAGACGTTACGTGACATATGCGAGCCCTTACATCGGACGTCTATCTGACGTATGACGACTCCGATTTATTCCCAAATCATCGTTTAATCCGCTGCTAATGTCAATTTTCACAAAGTTCATTACGCTCGTTAAGAGCCCGACAGTCGCGGTTCTTCGCGATAATCGAAGGCAGTTGGAATTTCTGTCTAATTATCGATAGTCGAGAGATCTCTTCCTGTAGCGTGCGATAAAATGATTATAATCGTTTTAGCCCGTGCCGCGAAATAGGCACTTGATTATCATCCATGTCGGATGGTCGGGAAACGAACAATCTTAATAATTGAATAACGAATGTATTATTCATCGGGTTATATTTACGCGATCTTAATTTTAATCCAACCGTTATCCAAACGGTACACACACACACACACATATGTATATATATATTATATATAAGTTCAAACCAATAATACGAGGTATCTTTCTGTTCCTTATAATCGATTAATTGCTTCTTCGCCTTTGTTAATGATAGAATGATGATTAGTAAACGCCCCCCCCCCCACCCCCCCAAAAGCTTAACTCATATAGAACAAAAGTAGAATTTCTTCCGATGCGACCGCGAAGGAAATCAAATTAATCTCGCGAATGATAAACCCCGAAGTGATCGAACGCGAGAGATGGGCAAAGGGGTGTGATTTAAAAGTTTCTCTGTCAATCAACAGCAGCCGGGGTGTCTGCTGCGAATGGCTGGCAGGGGTCGATGCGATTGATCCAGGGCTATCGAGAGAAAGGGCGGTAAGCGCAGAAGAGCGGATGGAACGAGACGAAGTGCGCGAACAGGACGACGGTGGGAGGAGAAAGCCTTTCGGCTCTAATTGCCGTAATTAAATTCGAGAACTTACCCGATCCTCCGCCGACCAAGATCTTACGCCTCCGGATTTCAAATCGTTCCGGCTTACTCTTAGTATTGCCACGCGCCCAAGCGGATTATTTCCAGGCACTTTGGGGAGCTCTGTCGCGCGATCGTTTTTCGAAAAATCACACATTTAACCGAGAAACTCGCGATCGAGAAAACTAGTGTCTTTCAGCTCCGCGACGAATCGCTTTTCATATGCATATGGCTTTCATACCTTAATCGCACAAAGTAAAAGTTTATATATTTTTTTATTATATGCACAACTTTCACTCTTGTTATTATATCTTACACTTGCGATCAAATATTTCTAAATATTTTCATAACATGTTAAGTAGAAAATGATCACTAATATTTTCATATAATATCACAAGTAAAATATATGCACAACTTTTTTTACGCTTATTTTTTTTTATTACTTTTCCGTGAATAAACACAATTTTCCGATCGCTCGCAATCGCGTTACGAGAACATCGCGTGTACGCGGCCGAATTTCAAATGAATATACGTCCGGTCTAGAGATTGTATCGTTACACTGGACCTTTCCATCCTAAACGGGCATCAAAGAATACAGTATCTTATTTTATAGGATCGAACATTGACGCACGATTAGCCGAAATGTATAAACTTATTTATTCATCTATCGATAACCCCAGTTTCTCGCAACAAGCTCAATATCCAATGGCGCCGAATTTACTTGTGTCGATAAGAAATGACTCAATGTCAGATAATTTCCATATCATATCAATACTTCTTTAATGTTATTATATGAGAAATCGATAAATCCAATATATTGAAAAAACATGTGTAACGTTTATATAATATAATGTTAATATAATTATATTGTTTATCGAATATGCGCGTGCAGAGATGTGTTATTATTTTTTATAAACTCGTTAATTGTGATATTAAAATGCAATTTTGCTATCCTCAATTAAAGATTCGTTGTTAAAATGTATAATCGGGTAAAAATATGGATGAGATAATTTAAGATATACGCGCAATTATGAGCGTCACGTGGCGCATGGACCTTGTCCGAATATACGAGACTTGGAATTAACAATTGTTGAGCAAATAAATTGTTCTTGAAACAGCTACCACTGTATTCCGGAGAGGTCAGGGGTCATTTATTGCCCTCGTTCGAAAAGACACTTACACTATTATGCGCCATCCTCCGTACACACATTTCTATCATATCTTTTTCAGTCCCTGATAAAGATTCCTCTCAACCTCTACCAATGTGCGTATGACAAGCGTAAAGATAACGTACACGAATGGGTAATAGGCGGCTTGATAATTAAGCCGAAAGTTATCGACCTATCCGAATTGACTGACGTATGGATTCGATATTGATCTCGAGCAATATACACTCTATAATTTTTCCACATTATATAACTATTACGTAAGATATAAGAACAAATAAATTGCTCATGTAAACATATTAATATTTGTAAATAAAAGTATGCCTAATTGTGTCAAAAAATAAATCAATTAAAAATTGCGTCGTTATACATATATTTTTCTCTTATTTTGTACGACGCGCGACACATATATCTTAGAATTTAAAAAAAGTACATATACACAAATACTGTGTGCAAATTTGTATTCTCAATTTATTCGTGTTTTTCATTTATCTCATTTACCGGACCTAGGTTAATCCTTATTACAAAGGAAGTCCTTGGAACAGTCGTGGGCGCGAATGCTTAATGAGAGGTATTGGAGAGCGTTGTGCGAGCCTCGTCAATTGAACGTAGCCCGAAGGCGGCAGGCGATAAGCATTAGGATCACAGGGTGGACGATCATTGGCCACCTTTGTGCTTCGTCGCAGCCAGATCGAATTACGATCACTGATCTCCTGGATAGAAGGTACTGCGGTGGCAGCAACTCGAAGGGATTTACAGAGGACCAACGACACAGATTGACCCTAAGCAAATGACAAAGCGGGGATGCACGATGGGATGCAGAAAGAGATCCGGAGGGGGCAAGATATGGAGCAGAGAGAAAGAGAGAAAGAGAGAGAGAGGGAGAGAGAGAGAGAAAGGATGAATTTCAGAGACAGGATCAGCGAAGGAAACGCAGGAATGAGAAGGGAGAGAGGAAGAGGATGATGTTTTAGAAGCAGTGGCATCCTAACCGAGAAGGGAGGGTAAATCAGGGTGAGATCAGAGGGTGATCTTCTCGGCTAGCCGCAATCTGTCCGTTTGTCCACGCAGCTCCCAAGAATCCTGCCAGCTACCTTTCGGAGTTTAGGCCAGTTAGGCGATACAACGGCAAACCCTTACGTTATCGACACTACCGAAAATCAACTTTAATCCCTATTTGTCACTGACCAACAGTGGTTCTCACATTACTAACAATAATGACGATTTATCATATAGGTATATATTTAATCATTAAAATATTTAATCATTAAAATCATTTTATAAATATAAGAATTTGATTAATTTAAAAAAAATTAATAGGATTATTATTATAAACATTTCAAAACTATTCGCACGTAATTGCAACCGAAGGTTTCTTAAGATTTTCTCATCTTACTATCGTCATTATTGATAATATTGAATGCAATGACGGATTTCTGACGTGGCCGACTTAATCGCATATTATCTCGAGCTGTTGCGATTGCAATTGATTGCAATTCGAGCGAACGACGAATTAAAAAGATACGTCTGTCACCATTTAAATGTTACTTTAACGTTTCCTGCTGTTAAGCTAATAGGTTCCTTGAGGATTGTGTTTCCGCACGTGCGCTGGCATTGCCACTTCTTGTCATCAAAATTAACCCATTAACGCCCACCGGCTTCGGCTTCGGCTGCCAAGAGTAATTGACTCCGCCATAGAGATTTGGATGGCTACGCCGATACCAACATTTGTCAAACAAGCCGAAAGTTTTGCTTCAACAAGTACCTTTGGAAAGGACAGAGAAATATTACGACACGTCGCGTTACGTACATTTTCGCGAAATATGAGCGACGCAAAGCGGTCGCAGGGTTGAAACGACGAGTCGACGGATAATCGACGAGAAATGACGTAAAAGAAATCTCGTATGTGGCACAGGATGAGAGGAGTACGTGGCACGGAAGCGAATAAAGTATCGCGTTATAATTAGTACGCGATTGTAACGGGATTTATCTTTGCAGTATTCTTTCGCCCTGTGTGTATCTGCTTAATTCCCTTATCGCAAATTTTACATGCACTTTCTCGAAATTGTTTATACATTGAAACTCCATCTCCCAGTGTGCTCTGCACACTTCATCCGAAAAAACGATGAAGCCTGTAGAATGACGTATAGATAAATTTATTTCACTCTGCATGTGAATACAGATATATCAGAATGCGTTGCGAGAATGAAGTGACACATGCAATTGCATCGTTGGCAATTGCGCCAGGAGAAAGACGGCGATAATAAAATGCAACGATATTTAAATAAGACGGACAGTTAAACGAGACTGTCTTGCACATGTAATTCAACGTGTCATATCGTAATCACGTTCTTAAATGTGATACTCCATCGCGAGAGACAGAGAGAGAGGGGGGGGGAGAGAGCATCGAGGAGAGCGAATTTAATTAACAATAACACGAGCGATAATTACGATGCAGAAGAGCGATTCGAAACTGTACTCTGGCAAGGTGGAACAAACAGGCGGAAGCGCAACGTTCTATTTACACTTACGGTATTAAAAAATTTCCACGTTACGTGTCGCAAAGTAACGACGGGAAGCGTGAGAATAACAAGCACACGACCAAGAGAACGAATAGCAGTAGAGAGAGAATAAATGGTAGAGAAACCGGTAGGAAAGAGGACCAAGGGGAAGAGGAGGTGGGAGTAAGAGAACGAAAGAGAGAAAGGACGTACGCCGATGGGGAAGAGGGAGACAGAAAGGTAACAGCCGTCAAAAGTTGCCGAACTAATAGGACGATTTTCAACGCGGAGCGTTTAATTAAATTAATTATATGCGCACCTCGCCCGTAATATAAATTGTGAGCAAGCGTCGAGGATGAACGCGCGAAGGGGGTGAGAGTATCGGGTGGTTGGCGAGCTGCAGCGCGGGATGCAGACCGCGGGGAAAGAAGAGGAAAAGGGAAGCGGGGGTGAATAACGTCGCGCAGCGATCGCCAACTTTGATAGTTACATTTCATCCATCTATCCTAGATACATTTGCCGCGGACTGCTGCGTGCAAAGTTCGAAATCGGCTAACGGCACCGGCGGCGAAACGATTGCCTGGGTCGCGCCACACTTTCACGAGGCCGCGATTACACGTACGTGTACGTATACGTACGCGCACACGTGCGAATATATGCGTTCACCCGATAAAAGTTAAGCTACCGACACTCAAGACAATGGCGCGCTACCGCGTCCCGTAATCCGCACGTGTTATCGCACGACGTGCTATATCCCGCGGCTCGCTTCTGATGCAATTTATCCATTTAATGTCCGACATACCGCAATCTATTTTCGCGCGATGGACTGAAGCCTTTCATGCGCCTCCGAGTCGCCGAAAATTTCTATTAGAATCAGGAAAAGATAGCCGAGAGAATATTTTGACATTTGTATCAAGAAAGATAATGGTGGCTATCCTTGCTATATCGAAGGAGAATCAAACTTATTGTTAGATACAAAAAAATAAATGAATAAAAATACAATTGATGATTTTATAATTTTAAGACCAACAACACCAACAACACAAATTATGTAATATAATATAGAGATATCATTATTATATTGCGACTCGATTTTCGCTCATATCCAATGCTCATATCCATCACGATTGCTACGAATTACGTCGAGGGTTATCAGTTTTCCCTTTGTCCGTCGTTTCAGTCTCGAATCCTACGTGCCTCCACGTCGATCTGAAAAGCTTTCGCCAGTCTGGCGTTCAAGCACGGAAAAGCGACAGACGGACGAAGGAGGCAAACGTCTACACGGACACGCGCACGCATACGCATACGTGTGCAGGGACACGTTTAGACATCAGAATAGGTAGATGCTCGCCCCCGTATCTACGTCTCCCTCCACGGTTTCTACATCTCCGCGGATAAAGCGGTAAGCGGACTCGCGCGCACACACGCATCAGACATACACACACACGACATACATACATATACATAGGCACGAAGCAGAAGGGTAAAAAGCGAACTTTCCAGGCGGATGGCGATTCTTGCGAGCCAGACGGTAAATACATTTTTAAATAAGAGTTTTTTGCCCCGATCACCCCGCGCCCTCCGCCCCCGTTCCCCTCCTTCACCCGCTTCTCTTCCGCTCGGATTTCGTCCCCGTATCGGGAATTATCCTTTGGTTTGTGCATTATCCTTCGGATCGCGGGTGGGGTAGCATCAAAAGGCATTCACAAACCGACCTGAGCCGCCTCCACCTTCTCTCCACCTCCTGACTCGGATCCTACGAGCTCGGCTCGAATCCTCATCCCTCCGGTCCACTGTCTGACTTGCGGCGGGCATCACTACTTAATGCCGGCGTAACGGGCGGTGTATCCACCCGTCGCGATTTTATACGTATATATTCTTATCCCCGTATATTATACATTGTACAATTTACATGTTGAGCGATTCTGTATTAATTAATAATTCGAAAAATTAATCTAGTGTAAAGTTTAAAGCTAATTTAAAAACCATTTCTCCAAAATCAAAATATAAAATTGTTTTTTAAACACAAGAATTAATTCAACGTAATTTGTCTTTCATTACGCATGTACCCTTTTCAAACAAACACACACACGTTATCGCACATATGTATATCTAATACCCGAGATCCGACAATCCGCGCCTCATTGGCGTTGACACCTCACCGCATCTTCCGTCCCCCGTCTTTATGCTCGAGCTATTTCCTTGCCGTTTTTTTATCCTGCCACGTCCTCATCGCTCGAGTTCAATTGTGATTGATCACCGGCGGTGATAGAGGATTCGAAATGAAAGCCTCACGGTACACCGGCAAAGACAAAAAGACGAGCCGTCGCTCCCCTTCTTCCGGAATCAAACCACTCTCCCCTTCTTCCACTTCTCCGTCGCTGCTATACTAACTCTCTCTTCCCCTTTCCCTCTCTCCTGATCTCTCTTAACTCTGCGCCTCTTGCCCTCGACCCCAACCGCGAGCGAAACGAATAATGGAGTAAAATTTATACGACTCCATATCGGTACGATAAAAAGACAGGCAGACAGACAGCCGAGCGAGCGAGCGGGCAGGCAGGCAGCGAGGCAGCACAAAGGCAGGATTAATTTTAAATATCATATACTTGTGCCAACGTAAAAGCGAAGGTGGAGTCGAGAGGGCTCATCGTGGAAAACCCCGGACTACGACTGATAAGTTATGTCTTCATCGGGGCTCGATACAACGTCGGCTTTGCGGAAGATTTTCCTTTCGGATGAGGAAAGACGGGAGGATCGAGCAATTTGTACGATAGCTAAAAGAGTCATTCAGATATCTCGCTTTTATACCAATGTCCCGTCATGCGTGTTAATTGCTTCCAAGAGCGAAATCGTTTTATTGTACGTGTAATTTTTGTTGATATTACTACTACAACGCAGAACTTGATTTAATCAATGCTCTGAATTTATTATTCATGTGCATTTCAATAAATAATTCAATATATTGTTCTTTTCGACAAATAGAAGAATACATGCGCATAAACAAGAAGTATTTTATATCAAAATTACTTCGGTCGAAACATTTCGCATAATTCAAGCGATTACGAAAGATTATCATGGCGCGATTTCAGAAGATCTTCGAAATTGGACGCACTACAGTTATATATATATTTAATCGGATCAGTAAGTATTATTTATCGATGTTTCTCATCTCATCTGACGCACGCCGCGCATGACCAGTTTATTCGATTTATTTAATATTTCGCATAAAATTCGCACAGTTGCGCCAAAGAATGTTTCGTTATTATTACACTTTCGATTCTATATTTCTAAGTTTCGCGCAAACACCTCGCGGGGCAGCTAACAAGGCTTTGACATTCTGCCAATTGACGGGACTGCGTGGATATATGTATACGTGGCATTCGACGTTTGAACGTATGTATGTCGCGATAGATAGAATACCGCGCGTTCCATCGCGGAGGAAATGCTACTGACAATCCGTCGTTTTTCGTCGACGTTGTCGTTTATTATTATAACCATCGACCCGTGACGAGTTGCCGCTCGAAATAAATTCATCGCCGCGTCGAAAAACGCCCCCCTGCGCTGCCTTGCTGCTGGTGAGAATTATGTGCCCGACATATACGTGGATAAATGTGTCTTGAAAGCAAATACCTTTAAAAATATGTATTTTCAAATATTCTTAAGATATCAAAATTTGTCTCAATTAAAATATATATAGAATAAAGTAAAATAGAGTAAAGTAAAATGATACACTTCAGAATTTTAGAAATATCCTTTTTGAGTGTCAAGAAATATAAAAAGATATAAATAATATATACAAACGCATTACACATCCGTGTATACGATGTAATAAGTACATGCTTGTTTATTATCATATTTCATCATGGGTACAACTCGTTTTCAGGAAAGAAACTGGAGCTCGGCTATCAATTACGAAAGTTGGCGGTATCGATAATCGCAAACCGCAGAAACCGCCGCTCGTTATCATAGAAAACCCGTTTAAAACCGTTCGATCGCGATTCACGTCGGTTAGAATCTTAATTCACGAGGAAACATGCATCCCCCTTTTTTCGTCTCGGATTTCAAATACAATGAAATTATCGGCTGCCGCGAAATTTGCCGTGAGCTCGAAGCAGCAGCCTCCGGGCGGCGTGGGAGAAGTCCGCTCTCACGAGGAGGATTAATCGTGAATTATCAATCGACGAAGTCGAGTCGAGTCAAAAGCCGAAGGAAGAACGAGAGCGAGAGGTATAGAAACGGCAAAACGGGAAAAGGAGAAGGAGAAGAAGGATATCCCTGCCGAGAGGGCCCGGAGGGCTTGCTGAACGACGTTTCTGGTTAATCGCGTTTGCGGAAAAACGGAGATAATTCCCGTCGTCCGTCTGGACGATGGAGGCGTGTAGGTTGTAGGTGGAGAAAGGTATAGGTAGGATATAAAATGTGCGCGCAAACCGTAGGAGAGAGTGGGAAGGAAAGGGTAGGAGAAGGAGAAGGAGAACGAAAAGGAGGGTGTCGGTGCAGCAGGATAGTCCACCACCTCTCGCATGTACGGCGGAGGTGGGACTTTTTTATATATATATATACATATCTATATACATACACACATATAGGGAACGAAGGCGGGCGGTAGAGGATGAGGATGAGAAGATGATGAGAAAGGGTGGAAGGAGGAAGAGGTAGGGACTGATATTCGCGGGCACACGGAATTTTTAACTAGCCCGGGCAGCCTTTAGTCGTTCCGCCGCGAAAGCGCAGCAGAAAAGTTATGAATCTAATTTTCAGCGTATTTGTGTCTCGGCCGCACCCTCCTCTGCCCCCGGCCACCCCATGGTGCTCCTCCAGCACCCCCGCGTCCATCCTTCGTCCTATCGCCATCGCCACCAGGACCACCTATATCAATCCCTTTCCCCGCGCGTGTCCCTATATCTCTTTCCCCGCTCTCTTCCGCTCTCATCTCCCGTTCTTCCTCACTCTCGGAGTCCTCCACCTACGTCTCTTTCCGTCCGTATATACCTCTCTTCCGTCGTTCGCTTTCGCGTAATAAAGCTCGCGCGCGCGGCTTCGTTAGGTTTTTATCTCCCAGAGAAAAAAAGAATTAATTTCGAGAGACGCCACCGTTTTTCTGCCGGTACTCTCTTCCGTTTCGTGTACGCGAACGCGCGTTCAGGACGCGCCGACAGAAGCTTCATTCTTTCGGTATTATCTCCTTGTGAGATTGGTGAGATTGGAAGACGGATGATAGCCGGCTGACCAATGGGGAGAAGTCGATCGAAAGAAGACAGTGAAAAAACGAATTCAACTTTATCCGCTTATTTTCCGTAAAGATTTTTAATTATTTTCTCTACTGAAAATTGTTGAATGCTCAATTCTTCGTAAATTGTCGCAAATTAAAATTTGAGAGGAATACTATTGCTCGATATAGATTTCAAATCGTATATCAGTTTTATTATTATTTTATTCTTTTTTTTTTATATATTCCTATAAAGTAAAAATTCCAGTAAAGTTTATTCTTAAAAATTGTGTCTTCCAGAATATGAATATATTATTTTATTGAATATTTTTTAAAGTTTTTAAAGTATAATTTAGAAAATTAATCATGTACACATTCTAATATCGTAAGCTGAAATTAATTAGTAGTAATGGAAATTGGCATCAGTAAAATTAAAGATAAAGCATACATTCTCTGTGACTATTCTTAAACATAGGCATCGTTCTCAGAGCTTCTTTTAGCATTATTCATAATAATGAAACATTTTCTACGTTGTTCAATAATAAGCACGATCGATCTAGAATTGTTGCATAGAAAGCACAGCATATAGCGCAAGAAAGTCTCCATACATCAAGTTCGATTGGCCGGAACTATGTACGCCGCGTGCAGTAATAATTCAGCGGCGCAAACGATCGCGAAACTTCACAATCCTTTGATCGGCGCAATAGAGACCGGTATATATTTCGCGGTGTATCGTCTTTGCGGATCGAGCACGTAATTCTCAAGCCCGGCTTAGTCACGGTTGTGAGTAATAATTCCATCTGGTACCTACTTTCCGCCGTACCGACACACATAAATTCGATAGCATATATACACATACATACACATACATATACACTCACACATATCGCGTTCCAGATCGACTTCACGTGCACGGGGCCAAGTCATGACAATACGCCATCGCGGCTCGTTTCTATAAATCTCCTGTGACCCGATAAGAAAAGATTGCCTACCGATGAGGTGACCGAGCGGGCTGCCACCCCCCATCAACCACCCAACCAACCACCACCTTTCTCCCTCCTGTCTTCGCCCGAGAGCGTGCTGCCTGCAATACACCTCGGGCGCGCTCGTGTCGACGTTAAATCGAAGGGCACGGGCATTAACTGTCTCCTTTCACCTCTACCTTATTCCAGCGCCGACCGCCAACCCCCATCGCCGACTTCGTAAGCTCGCGTGCTCGATGAAGTATATTTAAAACCGTAATTACGATACAATCAGCGGGCCCCGTGACCAGATACGCATCTCGATGTGGAGGTGAGTATGAGGTCGATCGATCGGTTCGAACTGGAGAACCTTTTTTAAAAAGCTAAGGGTAAAAGAGAGGCGCGTAGAAGGGAGAGACCCCACGCCATCCGTTCTCACCCCCTTCCCCTTACGTCGCAGAGGTCGGCGGAGAGGAAAGCGGACTCCCACCGATTGTAGACTGCGGAACAGACGCATCGCACATGTGTATTCGCATCGTACGTGTGTGTTCATGCAGGAATGGAGGGAGGAATGAGTGAGGCGAGGGGGGACGAGTTTTACACGTCGCGCAAAAGTTAGTTCCTAATTATTCAGATTTTCTAATTAATGTTTCAGCCGACGATGATGGAGCATGCGGGATCGTCTTTCCTCTCCCTCTTTTTTCCTTTATCGCGTATACATACGCACAACTCGAGCGAGACCGCGGCCATTCCTGATTGTACCCGTGGGTTAAGTAATATAGATCGAGGACCGTTGTCTATGAATAATTCGCATTCGAAACGCACCGCAGATGCAACGAAATATCTACTTATGCGTAATCAAATTGGCATACCATTATCGATCGGCATTGAATGATATCAGCAGCAGTTTAAAATGCTACTAAGAAATCTCCCGAGATAACGTTACATCCAAATTATAAATATACTATTAGGAACATCGATGCTAGCAACAGCGATAAAATTGAGAACTGTCAATCAGATCCAGGAATTGAGGATGAGAATGAAAAAAGGGAGACCAAGAGCTTTTGTTATAAAAAGAGGGTTGGAAGACAAGTTATATATCGCGAGTTTTTATATTTTGTTCTACTTGAAACTTGCGAAATGAGTTATATTGCCCCTGACGTCTCGAACAGACCAGCCGCGGAAGAAGCCGATAAGCACTCGTTGCACTTTCGACCCACGTCATTTTCACTCGAATGCAAATATTCCCAGGTTTTTGCCAGACGACCTCCTTTCCTCCCCCCCCGTATCTCACCGGTCGCGGTTGGTACTCTCGAGTCAGAACCCTTAATACCGCGAATCCTTTCGCGCAGATACCGCAAGGTAAATTTCATATGAGACGTATGCAAATGAAATGTCTAGAAAAATTTCTACATTTCGTATTTCATTAATATTGCGGAGGAGGGGGAAAATTCGTAAGATGTACTAATTTTTTTTAAAAGTTACATGCACTATAAAAATGTGTTAGATTATTTTCTGCAAATGAGTAAACATTTGCAGATATATCGATTAAAAAATTGTATCAATTTAATTAAAATACTAGGACTATATGTGTCGACAAAATATTTAAATCTTACATATTACACATCTTACACGTTACGTGTAACGTGTATATCTCTAATTTCATTTATTGCTTTTGCATAAAGAGAAACAGCTGATCGCGCGTGGAATAAATTTTCATGTGTCATTCTCGTTTTACGTATACGTGAAAAACATATGTGACTAAATACAATCTTAAAAATGCGTCATATGATTTATAATTAAGATCTTACTTAGAAACGCTTACATAATCTCGTAAAGGCTTTAGTTTCTCCGCCCACCGATGGGTCTGTCAGTTCAACGTAAGTCTAATCTGTTTTATGGCGCATGGCGCCGCGGATACTTCATGGATAAGTATGTCGTTATATGCTATATATCCATTATATATACAGTGCATACATATAGACACGTAATCGCTTTGCCGGAGGCACGATAAAATTTGTCGTTTCGTCCGAGCTGTGCGACCCGATTGTTTGTCGCGCCGTATCGCCGTGTGTTGCGCAGTCGATTGCTCCTTATCGCGCTAATTATCAGCAAATCTTCCTATCAAGGTAAATATGGTAATATTGTTATGGATATACTTGCGGGCCTATCATCGAGACGTTACCAATATGGCGGCCGTTACCGATATCTTGTTGCTCGATTCATATATCGCTACGTGATCATCATTGATCGTAAATTGCGACGCGCAAAAGATACTGATTAGTCAACACGAATCTATCTTATGTAATGGCATTTATTCTGACGTTAGTATATAATGTTAAAAATATATGTACCTTTTTTTAAAAAAAAAAAAGAGAAAGGAAGAGCAATAATATGTTATTATTTTGATATATGTTATTATTGATTATTAAGTTATAATTTAATTTTTATTTTAAGTGCAATATGAATACCATATTTAATATTAAATTTGGATATTATATAAAAAATATAAAGTATAGATATATAAATTGTACAATGATGATTTAATAAATTGTACATGATATTTAAACAAAAATATAATAATTTAAACAATCTATGCGCGATGCTTATATCACTGATATTGCAAACGAGTCGATATCTGAATCATATAGTTAGTCTAATGGTTTAATTGACTTTATAAAAAGCATATATAAATTGTGGGAATAATTTTAAATCGTCATTAAAACGTGAGATAAAAGAGGAAAATAAATTCCATCATTGCTCAAAGAGATTTGTCTGTCATCGTCACTGCAATCACATCGGAAATACAGAACGATAAAATATTCGGTATTTGATAGATTATCGACTACACTTCTATTCATCAAAAGAAAAAATCCGCTTTGCAAAATGGCTAGCGGCAAACTTTTGACGCAAAAGATTCGAACTGTTAATTTATGCATTTGATATTATAAGTATGTAATTAACAAATAAAAATTTTTTTATACATCCGAAAGTTGCATCTAAATTACTATGTATTTACATTAATGTGACATTGTATCTATTCCAAATGAGTATTTAATTATCATTTCGATGCAACTTTATAGAGAAAGATATTAGAGAGAAAGAGATACCCTGCTGTATGTATGCCTTTTGCACGAAACGTCAGGCCGTGGCAAACAGTTGTTCTCGCGATAATCTTACTTCGTATAGGACGATATACACCGGAATAGGATATAGAGAAGAAGGAGCGGGCGGATAACGCACTCGGTTATTTTTCGATCTACCGCGCTCTCGGTACATTAGCCAACGTGTTTTGAAACACTCGACGAGCGTATTTGCCTTGGCACGAGTAGCACGGTGTCTCTTTCATCTCGCCACGCTGCCAGAAGTTCTACTCTCTCTTCTGTTCTTCTCGTTCTCTCTCCCCCTACTCGCTTTTCTTTGTCGTCCCTTAAACATCTCGCGAGAGTCGAAAGAAGACGATCCAAAATAAAATAATTCTGAATTTCGCCGAAGTCGTTAAGGACTCATTTGCGACTCTCATTTATAATTCTCAGAGACATAAAACCACATTCGGATTTTGCTTTAATTATTATTATTACATATGTACTGTTGTTAACAAATTGATAGATATTTAAAGAACCATTATATACTTTCCGATTGCCGAACATGAGAATAAATCATTTATTACGTTACAACGATCAATTGACTGACTTTCCATCATGCCTTTTGGCAGCAATCACTGTCAATCACCTACATGCATCGCGTTTGCGTTATCCCGAGATAATCTGTGAAATATTTGATGATCGATGACAGGTAGGTTGAATAATTAATAATTTCCATTTGCAATGAATGCAAATTAAACTCGTGTTACGCAGTTATCTGATAATTGTATTTTCCGCGACTTAAAATTGTTATTTATCAAAGAGATATAAAGAGATATTTTTTATCATGCATCATATAAAATTTAAGCATCTTCTATATATATTGAAATTTTATATAATCAATCATCTCTTCAGACGACTTGTATGCAATCCAACTTGTATCGTAATTTGACGAATAATGTCAACAAAACGCTCAGAGATTATTTATTTGTTGGTAAAGCATGCCCGTTATAATTCGATGTAAATAACGACAGAAGGTCTGCGACACGTGGAGCGTTAAGAATAAATGAATATCTATTACAAGTTTTAAAGCTGCCAGATTTTGGCGTTTAATTAAGATCAAGCAGCTGCGGGAGGAAAGACGCGGGCGGTTGACGCGACAAAATGCCGAAGATAAGTACGGCAACAAAATAGCGAGGATTTAGAACCGCAGTCGTGACGAATTCAATTTGTCGCCGCGACACAAACTACACAAAGGCCCGAAGGCTCTCTACCACCTCGACAACGAGTATGTTATCATTTGCCACTATATCCAATTCCTCCAGTAACAGAGAAGACACCAATGTTGATGGAACTCGAGACTAAACATTGAGAACATTTCCGCTACTGTAATTTATTGTTCAGACGTTGTTCGCGGATACAACATTGTTGGCAGATAAATCTAGATGAGACACATTTCAAGTACTTTGTATATATGTACTCGTTAATAATTATACACGTTTTGAAGGCGTTCTATACGAACACTCGATAGAATCTCTCCTGTCTTGCGATCTAAAAATGTACAGATGTGCCAACGTCGTTATCATGACAGTTTAAGCAGAGCAAACATTGCCAGAGCCTCACTTTGTTGAGGAACCTAATCGAGGATTCGCAAACGTCTGCTACCGTAGCATCGAATCGAGCACGCTCGTCCTACATCGATTCGATAGCATTCGTCGCGTGATTACGCGACAGGAAGCGGAAACGATGAATCGCGGACAAGCGCGCTTATCGCGTCGCTTTATCCATCGCGCTAATTTTTATTATTGCCATGTTTATAGGATGTTACGCGGTTGCGACGATTTTAACATCTGGCCACATCCTATCCGGGAAAAAAGCGTTTCTCCCTCTTCCTCTCTCTTTCTCTCTCTCTCTCTTTTCCTCTCCCTCCGACTAATAATACACTGCGGAAACAAGTTCGTATCCGCCTGTATCGAATTTAAATTTGACGTTCAAACGTTCCGTAAGTGTCACGTGCGAGTGACACGCAGACCTAACGGAACCGGCGCCGAAAATAAAGAAATCTCCGCGTTTTCTGGCAACGTCCGCGTGCTGCGGGGCCGTGATTCAGACGAGAGTGATTTATTTGCGGAATGGCAAGCGCGGGGCGCTTCTCGGAG
The DNA here is from genome assembly GCF_030444845.1 of Prenolepis imparis. Lineage (NCBI taxonomy): Eukaryota > Metazoa > Arthropoda > Insecta > Hymenoptera > Formicidae > Prenolepis > Prenolepis imparis. Next base: position 11,923,999 of record NW_028141168.1, on the reverse strand, counting down.
CGCACGATTTAAATACGCGAAACGCAAGCCTGTCTTCGGGGGTGACGGACAGGGTACCGCGGGGACAGCCGAGGATCGTTCACAATGTCTTGTTGAAATTACAGACGTGCCGTGACGAAGCATTCGGCCGATGCGATGGTGCGACCGGAGCTACGACTTGTATACGACAACGGCTCTAAAGCGTTGAGATAATGAGCCGCGGGACACGAACGACGGCTGCATTCGCAAATTATCGCCACTTCGTTTCGCGGGCGGATAATATATATTTACGCGGAAAGTAAAAATGGTGCGGCGCCATCCGTATGTATGATGCTCGTGAACGGAATAAGGATTTTCAACGCCACAATCAAAATCGAGAGCAGAACTTTAATTTTAAAAAAATACACGAAAAAGATCGCTAGCTCAAGATTAATTATTCAAGGTTGTCGAGAGGCAATTTAGCCTCTAATAATGTAAAAACTTGTTGATCGAAGTCACAGAGTCGATTGATAAAAGTAATAAGTAAATAAAGTGATAATTCTTATCAGTTGAGAAGAAAGATAGCTGATACTACCTGTTTTGCTTCACGACGTTTTTTGAAATAATTAAGAAGATTTATAGATTGCGTCGGTATCAAGTGATGAGAATGTAATTAATATGTCTATTGAAAACGTTTCTCTGAGAGAGAGAGATCTGTTGTGTCCGAGGTATATTTTGGGAAACATATATATATCACACATATATCATAAAATCAAATAGTTTACATATTACTCGTAAAAATGTATAACTACACTACAAAACGCTTAACGTGATGGAGAGATTCGTATTCGCGTAATTTTTCATATTTAGTCGAATGACACGTGTCAGACATCCAAAACTATTAGCGAAATAATGAAGATCCACAGTTACGTGAGATGTATACATCGACATATCGTGTCTGATAATTATCGATCCGTCATAAACTAACGTACTTCCAAAGTCTCCATAATTCATGGATGTACTCCTGAGTATCGCGCGACCACCCCTTCCCCCTTCGAGACGTCCTATCCTCGTTCCTCTTTCGGAGACACTATCGCATTATTTACTCCTCATTATCGCCCTTAAATCATCCCGGTAGTTCGGGAGGGACTCGAGAGAAACTTCCATTACCTCTCTTTAATCGACGAATAATAAAAATCATTCCGGCGCTCTATAGCGCGCGATGGCTTCTCAATAAAGACATTGTCCATGGAACAAATTCTTATCCGTTAAAAGGCATCGTCGGTGAAAATAGAACGCGCACCGTCCCCTTTTTACTCTCTCCCTCTCCCATCTCTCTCCGAGACAAGAGGACGGACGAACAAGGACCAAGGATACGACATCGACAAGAGGAGGGACGGGATCGGAGATTATCGGCTGCAGGATTACAACGGGCTCGAAGGCTTCGAAGCAAACGATTTTCCTCGCCTGGGGATGGGGGTACAGAGGAAGGGCGGACGATGGTTGAAGGCGACAGAAAAGGAGGAGTGGTTGTTATTGGCTCTAAGGAGGATACTTATTGAACTCTTAGCGGCGTTTTTATCACTCCTTTCTCACGCGCGCGCCGCTTTAAGTGTTTTTGGCTTTGTTTAAAGGCTCGTGTACACCCCCTCCCCAACCTTCGCTCGCGCCGCTGTTTTCACCCCTCTCACATTATACACCCTTAACAGGTTACCTTCCTTCCCCCTTCTACTCTTTCTTTCTCTCTCGCCTTCCATCTTCTACCCCGTCTCGCACTCCTTTTCCTTTACCGCAAGATTTTTATGGGCTCGACCTCCTTGCACGTCGCTTCGTAAACCACGCAAAGTGCATGGCACTAAAGGGTGCAACTACCACTTAGGCTCTTCCTGACCACTTCCGGGAGAAAAAAGGCTTCGAGTAGCGGCGGATAACTCGTATTCTATATTACCTCTCGAAGATTTATCGATCTGGCTAGTTCTATATACCTTATTCAATTGGCAGTTTGATCTATATAGCACGAATCCTTTTTTTAAGATTTGATGTATAAAAAAAAAGATAGATCCTTTTTTCATAAAATTAATAAATCACTATTATCATTAAATTTATAATTATTTCCAACACGTATGCATATTTTTGTTCATAATTAATAATTTTATTAATAATAATAAGTATCCTAAAAGAGTATCTAAATTTTATATAATTTATTCAATGATGGCTTGTATATCAGATACATATATAGGTGCAGTAATTTCTACGCATATACATTTATGCACAATTATGCGCATGAAATTAATTGACTTTGATTGCACATCTGCGAGAAGCGTATATACTCGGCATACCTCGCGACGCCCCCCGTTTCTAGATAAAACGAAACGCAGGAGGACGAAGAGTCACCTGTCACGAGACGACCGTAGTTTATTAGGCCGAGTATTCGGCGGTAAAAGTGAGGGATGACCGTCATTATCTTCATTCATCCGCGTCGCGCGGCAGCTGCAGGATTGCAGCGGGCGGTTAAGCGAGCGAAGCGCAGTTCGCGCAGTTTCTCGGAGACGGTTTTCGCGGCTATTTTTGCGCCGGGACCGAGACACGCGTCCCTCCCCCGGGGTTATTTACCCTCCCGATAAATATACGATAATGTTATCGCGCGCGGGGTTCCGAAGGAAACCGCGGACCGGCGAAACCGTAATAAAAGGTCCGCATTCCGGCGCTTTAACGACCCGAGCAAGCGGCCGTACCCGAAAGTCCCGACATGCCGTTACTAAATATATATCGGGATGCGTCTATTCAACCGGGCGCGACCACGTTAATGGACAACAAGAGCGCGCTATGGAAAGAGAGACAGAGAGAGAGAGAGAGAGAGAGAGGAGAAAGGGATAGGCAGCACGATCTCTCCAGCGCTTATACGCTTTTCCAAATTGACTTCGTTATCTATTTCGATAGCTGATCAGACTATCGTTCGTTACACGTTCGCTACTTGTGTATAGCCGCGAGCGCAGGGTTTGCGTGGTTCCGCGAGAGCGAGTAATTTGAAACGTTTATCGCGAATCTAGGTCCCGATCGTGTATCTTTCGCGGGAAAAATGCCACGCGAGAGTTGTGAAATGGCTTCACCCGAATTCATTATCTGTGCGGTTCGTAACGCCAATCATGTTGCTACTATTTAATGCGATTCGCCATGCGAAACCTATACAATCGCCCCTAGTCTATAATTCATATATATGTAAGTCCACTTTGTAATTATATATGATTTATGAAATACAAGCATAAAATTATATATAATTAAATGATACGCGAAAAAATAGCTCCATCTCTCACTCTTCTACATTTTATTTTTCAATATTAATCTCATTAAGATATCAATCAACTAACTGTCAAAAAAATTTGTCAAAATTTTCAATCTGTAATCTTGCAATCATCGATTAAAAAATTTGATTGAAATTTTAAGGTGCTGCGCGATGACAACAGCCAGTTATAAAGGGATGAGTGTCAGGCATGCATGCGGTATACGAACGTGATTGCGTGGAACAGAGTGGTGCGGGCGAATGAAGAAGGAGGGGGACAATAAACCACCGAATACGGATATCGAACACGAGTAAGCAACGTTAGTCATTCACCTCGACATGCCGCGGCTCACGCATGTCTGCACGCGGAAATCGCGCTAACATACACGCGGTGGTTTTGCACGCTACCCGAGTTGGTTAAGCCGCGCGACCGCTCGTGAACGAATGTTCGATTTATCAATCCTTTCGTAAGCCGTGAGAATCTGTTTCGCTTGTATGTGCCATTGTATCGATACTATTTTATTATCTATCAATTATCCCTTTCTAAAAAAGGCATGTTATTGACATTGTTGTTGCTGTTCCGCGGTGCTGATTAGCTGTTTCAATTCGCGTTGTGCGTTATATTCATAGAATCAAGCAGCTGTCATTACAAGGGTTAGCAGTTTGACAATTTGTCCAAAATAAAATTAAATAAAATAATATATTTTAAATAATATGTTATAATACTTTAAACTCGTTAATATTTTTGACAGTTATCAGCTGATTTCTGTCAAAAAATATTAATGGCGGATAAAGTATTATAACACATTATATTACTTACAAAATATTATTAAAATTATAATAATATGTTATAAGTTATAATATATACTTTGTCCACGGTTAATATTTTTTGACAGAAATCAGTTGATAACTGTCAAAAATATTAATCAAATTTAAAGTATTAAAATATATTATTTAAAACGTATTATTTTATTTTATTTTATTTTGGACAACCTGTCAAACTGCTAATCCTCGCGATGACAACCTCTCGATGCTATGAAAATAACGTACAACGCAAATCGAGGCAGCTAAACAACATCGCGAAAAAGAGGCAACAATACTTGCAAGAATCGACTTAACATGCCTTTTTTTAGAAAGAAAAAAAACTAAAACAACACAAGCGCGCTATTTCTCGATTTTATGTTAAAAAGAATGATACAAAAATCAGCTGATAACTGTCAAAAAATATTAATCGAGTTTAAAGTACTATAACAATTTATTTAAAACATATTATTATTCTAATTTTTATAATATATTTTTATTTTTAAATTTAATTAATATATTAACACCTTATCGATATTTTTTGACACAAATCAGGTGATTAAAGCGTTAATTTGCTAATTAAATTTTTAAATAATAGTAGGTTATAAAATTTAGAAGAGTAATAATATGTTGTAAATAATATATTATAATGCCTTATCTCTCTGCGATTAAAATATTTTTTGACAGGAATCAGCTGATTTCTGTCAAAAAATATTAATAAGGTGTTACTGATATTGATTAATATTTTTTTGACAGAAATCAGTTGATTAAAGAATTAATATGCTAATTAATTTTTAAAATAATATGTTTTAAATAATGTATTATAATTCCTTAAACTCGATTAATATTTTTGACAGCTATCAGCTGATTTCTATCAAAAAATATTAATCGCAGATAAGGCATTATAACATATTATTTACAACATATTATTATTTTCATTTTTATAACCTATTATTATTTATAATTCAATTAGCAAATTAATGCTTTTAATATTTTTTGATAGAAATCAGCTGATTAAAACGTTAATTTGTTAATTAAATTTTAAAATAATATGTAATAAAAATTATAAAATAATATGTTTTAAATAAAATGTTATAGACATAGTACTTTAAACTCGATTAATTTTTTGACAGTTATCAGCTGATTTCTGTCAAAAAATATTAATCGAGTTTAAAGTACTATAACATTTTATTTAAAACATATTATTATTTTATAATTTTTATTACATATTATTTTAAAATTTAATTAGCAAATTAATGCTTTAATCAGCTGATTTCTGTCAAAAATCATTAATCAACTTTGAACAAACTTTATATAAAAATATTCTTTTTTATATAAAATCGAGGAATAGTGTGTGCTGGGCTTGTGTTGTTCTAGTTACTAATAAAAAGAGAAATTCGCGAAGAAAATAGAAATATATGTGTTTATATTTCTTTTCGATTTGTTGGGCGATTAAATATTTTTTTATTTCTTTAATATATATTTTTTAATATTTAATTACAAATTTTTAATTTATTATAATTATTTAATTTCAAATTTAATTAAAAAATAGGATATGTTTTATGTTTAGATACGTATGTATATGTACATAAAGGGGGAGAGAGAGAGAGAGAGAAGTTGTCAAGGACTCCCGAGATTACAATCACCATTTCGCATGGCATTACACGAGAGAGCAACATTTTAGCAAAAGGGTTCAAGTTTGATCCAACTCACCTCTTTGTCTTTGGCCTGCAGTTCCTGCTCGAGGTTGCTGTTCGGCGTCCTTCTGGGATTGCTGGCATCGTGTACCTGCTGTTGATCGCTTCCCTGCGGAGGCTGAGACAATTGGTGTCCCTCAGTCTTGGAATTGCTGTCATTCGTTGCGGCGAGCTGTTCTTTCAGTGCGGCTATTTCTTTCTCCGCCGAAGTCGCTCTCTGAAACGAGAAAGAGAGAGGATAATGAGTGCTTCATGAGCGTTAACACTCGCAATTTATATCAGCGCGATATTCGCGCGATTCGCTCGACAAGAATTCGAATTCGCGTTTTTAATTCTCTCCGCCGACCTAATCAAGCGCAAAGACGGAGATCGCGTTATGTTAAATTACAGCACTGATTCGAGTCGCGCCAACCATATCACGCGATATACCATCGACAATGATATGAATTCCATTTATGAATTCCATTGATACAAGTTGTAGCGTGTAAATTCTTTACATCGCAGACGTTCGGTGAACTAGTTTCAAGATTAATTAACAAAAGAGAGAAAAATCTCTCTCCCTGATCTTCGATCCGGTAATAATAAACGATAGTCGAGACGTATACATGTACACTTTGAAAGTCACGCGAGTGTACACGTAGTTTAATTCTAGGACGTAAGTCGGGGGAATTAACGAGTATGTACAGACGATTGCGCTCTATGCAAATTTTTCACGGCGGTCCCGATCGTTAAAATTACCGTTTCGCGGAGCCGTGCGACGCGAAATCAATCAATTCTCGCCGGCTGCACCTAATTTCACGACTACGAAAAGCCGTCGAAAATAGAAACGACGGCCCGCCGAGCCGTCGTGCAAGATCGCTTTGATATTCTCAGCGCAGGAAATAGCGGGCTGGCGTAGCACTTTCTTAGATCCCGAACATTGTAATGCGTGTGCACACTCTCTCCGCACTCTGTAATATAATTCTTTAATCCCGACATCGAAATCTGAAAATATACAAGAAAGTTTATGCACCTATATCAAACCATTCCGCGCGTACGACATGGTTAGCTCGTAATCGAGAATAACTTAACCCTAACCTTTCATTTACACGTCGCGCGGCTAATTGCAGTAGCGACTATTAGAAATATCGATATATATTTTTACGCGTTTACCTAATATTAATTGACGTAGTTACAAGCACACACAGTCGTCGCATCGTATAATGACTATAATGCGTCAATCATAATAATAATTAGCGAGTGTCGTGGCGTACCTTTCTCGTCGAAACCGCTCGTGCATATCGGCGCGTAAAAGCACGACGCGCCGACAACGAAGGTGTAACTATCTCGCCCGAGGAGAGACCATTAACGAGACGAAATACTTTCGGCCACTGCGTCTGCCTTTGCTAGATCTGCGGCAGAGCGCTCGTTAATTAGCATGTCAATCGCGACGCCTAACCTCACTCCTTTCCCGCCAATGTTCTCGCGACCGCGGTGCACAAACGACTGTCTTGAGAGACACATGACGCGAAATCAACAGTTTTAAATACAAGCTTTCGAAAAAAAAGACAAAGTTTCCATTGATACGAGAATAACGAAGGTGTCGTTAAAAACGCTAACAGAGGAAGAGAATTACCTTTTTCCACTTTTCTCCGTAAAGTATCTGTTAAACATCGTCTCTCGCGCTCTTTCCTCTTGGACATTAATTACAGTGTGTTCGAAGTTCGAAGTAAGTCGACTATACGAACGTCTTCTCTCTTCCATAGACGAAGTAAGGATGCTAGCACACTTGTCGTACAAACTTTTTAAACGCGTTAATTCGCTGCAGTAAAACATTTCTTGAGTCTCTACCTGGTTAGGTTAACGCACCATCCGCGCGATATGTATTTATATTTATATATCCTTTCTCTTCTTCTCTCTCCTTTCTCTCGCTTTCGCGACGCTCCTAGGGGGGGCGCCTGAGAAGCGATGTGCAGCTCAATTCAAGGAGTTATACCATACCATAGGCCCAACGGTCGCGTCACGTCGCATCGAGTCGTCGTTTTCGCGATTAATATTTCGTTATAATTAGTAATTAATCGATTCATTAACGACATTTCCTTCTCGCCGATCCGTAAGTACTTGCATTCCACGTAGGCGTTTGTATTCCGCTTCGCGTCAAAGAGATTTAATTCGAGATAAATAGCACACGCGATCGCGTCTCTTTTTTTTTTTGCGGAGGTGAAGATGCAAATGTGAAATCAATCGATTCTCGCCGGTAAGTCCGAATCATATTGATAATCTCGATTAAACTTTGGCGATGCAAGTAAAGAAATGTATTGACTTGAGTATAATCGCCAACATATTATTCAGAAAAGTAGTAAGAAAAAGAGAACGAGAAAGAGCGAGTGCGAGAGAGCGAGAGCTAGAGAGCGAGAGAGAGAAAGAGAGTGAGAGCGAGAGCGAGAGAGATATACATCTATGCGTCTTCTTTCCGCTTTCTTCCGCTTTCTTTCACGACGCCACCGATAGGGGCGCGCGAAATAATTCGCGACCGATAAATTTAAACGAATTATACCGTACGCTCAACGATCGCGTCGCGTCGTGTTGTTGTTTCCGCGATTAATATTTCGTTGTAATCGGTAATTAATGGGTTCATTAACGACATATCCTTCTCGCCGAAACGTAAGTATTTGCATTCCGCGTGTGCGATTGTACTCTGTTTTGCGTTAAAGAGATTTAATTCGTGATAAACGGCACACGGCGATTGCGGTTATGATGTACTTTGTGCGCATTTTTTTTTTGTGCGAAAGCAAGATGCGAATCAATCAATTCTCGCCGGTAAGTCCGAATTGTATTAATAATCTCGATTAAACTTTGGCGATGCAAGTAAAGAAATGTATCGACTTGAGTATAATCGCCAACATATTACTCAGAAAAGTAGTAAGAAAAAGAGAACGAGAGAGAGCGAGAGAGAGAGAAAGAGAGTAAGAGCGAGAGCGAGAGAGATATACATCTATGCGTCTTCTTTCCGCTTTCTTCCGCTTTCTTTCACGACGCCACCGATAGGGGCGCGCGAAATAATTCGCAACCGATAAATTTAAACAAATTATACCGTACGCTCAACGATCGTGTCGCGTCGTGTCGAGTTGTTGTTTTCGCGATTAATATTTGTAATCGGTAATTAATCGGTTCATTAACGACATATCCTTCCCGCCGAGACGTAAATATTTGCATTCCGCGTGTGCGATTGTACTCTACTTCGCGTTAAAGAGATTTAATTCGTGATAAACGGCACACGGCGATTGCGGTTATGGTGTACTTTGTGCGCGGATTTTTTTTTGCGAAAGTAAAGATGCGAATCAATCAATTCTCGCCGGTAAGTCCGAATTATATTAACAATCTCGATTAAAGTTTCGCGATGTAGATAAAGAATCGCCAACATATTACTCAGAAAAGTAGTAAGAGAGAACGAGAGAGAATGAGAGCAAGAGAACGAGAAAGCGAGAGAGAGAGAGAGAGAGAGAGAGAGAGAGAGAGAGAGAGAGAGAGAGAGAGAAGAAATAGAATTAATAACAGAAAATTTGGCATAATTGAGTGAAAAATGGGCGTAAATAAAAATGATACTACAATCGCACGACTCTTCTTGCTGATATTGAATTTCTTTTTCAGCTTATGTAAACACGGATATCGCCAAGTAACGGCATCGGCGTGCATCGATCAATGTGTGTGACGTCTCGCGAGACACATATGTGGCGGTATCGGGAGAGGTGAGGACGAGAGAGCGTGCTGCACGAACGGAGTCTCGGAGACAAGGAGAGAGGAGAAGGAGAAACAGAGGCACCAGCAGAGGCTACAGCACAGGCAAGTAATGACCCATTGTTTCCTGCAAAAAGCCTTGACGATGTTATCGATAATTGCGAAATGATACGGGAAGCATAAATACATATCCGAGAGCGAGCCGTAATATACGGCTGTTCTAATAGCGGATGCGTATCGATAGCTGCCGTCTGCTGGCACATCCTGCGTATTTGTCACGTGGACACACGTCAGGAAATCAACGACGCGTTGGCGGGGGAAATTCCGAGGACTCGCGCGACGCGATAGATGTAGATACACAGAGAATCGAGAGAGGATCGCCGATAATGATCGTCCTCCCGCGCGGAACGATCGTTATATTAACAACGGAAGTCGTTGAAAGATAATGGTTTTCTTCGAAACGTCCCGAACGCGATCGAGCATCGTAACGCGCGATTCTAAGCACAAAAGATTCTTCTCTGACAACATCCGATGATTTATAGCACCGAACGACTAGCGCATCGCGTTTATTATTGCGCTAAATATTTAACCATCGCGCGCAAATAAGCGAACGGCGATAATTTGTAATTAAACTGCATTACGATGTAAACGGCTAATTTATATTTCCCACCATTACATTTTTGCATCGCACCGGAAATAGGAGGCAAAACGCACTCTTTTACAAAAAAAAAAGCGTGTTGTGATATAAGGATCGCACCGCGATGCGATAATATCGCGCTAATGTTTTTGCTTTAATGAGAAACAATATGAATAAATTAAATGCAGCGGAGAGATCCATTTGTTTCCTTGATGTTTAACATTCGTTCTCGAATGTAATATTATTTCACGCGTTACATCTATAATAATATTACACAGAGATAAGTTAAATATAAACTTTTTTTTTTTCAAAAACTTTACATAACTTTAAGTAATGAGTCAAGAGTAGAAGTTTTTCGAAACTAGCAATAATGTGTTATTAGTAACGAGATCGCGATACCAGGAATAATAAACTGGTCGCGCAATGTTAGCGCGCGGGGGAAACTTTACATTATCCTATAGCGGCAATATAAATATCCCCGTTATAGTTTCGTAGAACAATCGATCGTCTTCAACATGACGGATGTCTGGTAAAAACTGACGTGGTTCGGTTCCGTTGCGTGTACGCCATATAAGGCACCGAATCACTCGCCGCCGAGAAAGAGACAGAGAGAAAAGGAGAGATAGTGCTCTTAAGGCCGCGTATAGCCCATAGCGATATTTTACCGTCGAATTCGTAATTACTTTAATTGGCTCCAGATGCTAATTAATGACCTAAACATATGCCGCGTTATATAGATCCGGCCCGATAGGGCGGCGGCCTATGCCGCCCGTCACCCCGGAGGCAGGGATCGGGGTGAGAACGCATGTGTTTGTCATTACATGCACTACAACGATTTTATCGCTTCTGAATAACATCCTCTGCATTTCCCCCCTCCCGCTCTTCCGTTCTACACCTTTCGTATCGGACGCAGAAAGCGTCGATCGCCGATTAAAATAAAGTGTTTTCGCATCGATTTGTAATGTCACTCTCTGTCCCGTTGAAAAAAATTTAATAAATTAATCGTTAATCGTTGATCCCCGATAAATTTCTAGAGCGTGCCGTGTAAAATCGCGACGTTACATCGGTTTCATTGATCTGACAAACAAATTAACTGACCTTTAACTGATGAAATCGTGTAGATCTAAAATTACGCTGCCGTCGAGAACTTGATAATGTCGGGATAAAATGACAAACTTGCCCTACTCGTCGGTGCATTGTTCGCGTCAGCGAGAAAACATATCGAAATTGCCGAGCAGCTGTGTGTTCGGAGGCCGCGAACGTAACAAAATACTCGGAGCGGATTTCGTGACACGATCGAATTACTTCGTTACGTCGGATCGCCGCGATTGGGCGCCCGTCTATCATTACGAGATGCTACTGGCAGCCGCCGATTTCGACTCGATCGTCCGACAGCGTGGATTACACCGCACTATCCCGGCCGTCCTTCGACCCTGAGAGAAGGGAAGGCGGACACATGCATTCGCGCGCGCGATATGTGCCGGGGCACTCTTCTTCGATCCGGGTTGATCGCTAAGCTGAACTGAACGTTTCGTCTCGGCCTCGACGCCCGTCTTACACCCCTTTTGCAAATTGACGGTTATCCGACTTCCACGGTTTGCCCAGGTCGCGGCCGATCGATCGGCACTCACCGATTCGACATAGGGACGTAGGGGAAATCTCGGTGCTTCCTGCATCGCGCGGCGCAAGAACTTTAACTGCGAAATTATACCTATACATAGTCACGCACTTTGTGCGATCGCCGCTTCTACCACCCGGGACGAAAGTCGAAAGAATCGATTTCCGACGCGCTATCGCATTGTATACATAATGACCGACTGTAAATGTCTGGATGGGAACACGTTTTTTACTCTCGTTACATCTCGCTGCGATAATTCGCGCGATCTTTTAACGTTTTGTTGCACATCGCGATTGTGCGTGAGTATTATCATTTATTATCCGACAGATCTATTGCTGTCGTTTATTTTTAACATCTTTTTCGGATTTATATCGTAAACATTTTTAATTCGCGTGAATAAATTTTATAGAAACTTGAATGACGACGAAATGATGAAAAAAAATATATATATATTTTTCACAATTCTAAAAATTATGAAAATTGGCAGACGAATAGCATTTGTATATCCTCAAGATTGACTGGTGGGATATTAATCTCTTCGCCAGTCAATTTCAGGTAACTCCAGAGAATAAGATTTTTCGACTCTCTTTGTCCTCTTCCTTTTTTACCTTCCTCTCTCAGTCGTCGAGCAAGGAAGATTGAGAATGGCAAAAAGCAGCGGCTCTTTCAGACGATTCGACCGCCATGGCGAGTCAGGTTTACCTTGGATCATTATAAAGTCCCAAGGTTTAACAATAAAAGCGCGACGGAGATTTAAAATTAAAGCTTATACGAAAAACTTAACCACTTTACGGCACTCTCTTTATAGATAATTTTTATGTAAAAAAAAAAAAACATCGTTACAATTTAAGAGTAACTGTATCCGTAAACTATATCGATGGCCTTTATGCTGATGAAAAACATATACTCGCGTGTAGGTTGACACAAACACGTTCGGCATTTGTCCCATCGAACGCCGAGCATTCTTTGTGCGCCGAACACAGAATCCCGAATAGATCACGCGCCTTTGGTCGCGCTCTCTCGCATCTATTTTTATCTCCGCGCCCGGTATCATCGACACCATTCTTCTTTTTTCTTTTCTTTCGTTTATCGTTCTCGCCGGTTGACTAATATAAGAGGCACGGGGAATTCCGACGAAAACGAAACCGCAGATTTGGTCGATCGCTCGCGCAAAATGTAAATCATAAGATAAGATGAATAATGAGCGCGATAAAATGTTCGCAGACGGTGAGATCTCTTCGAATCGAATCGTAAGATCCTTTTCGAATTTTTTAATATCAAGTTTGCGAGAGATAAGAATCACTTAGCCGAACGCCGCCGGCAAAAATACAATTTTACGCTATTGCTAAATCAATATACGTATCTATTATTATTGCTTTTGCGATAGAGAAAAAAAAACATTCCGACAATATTTCGCAAGTTGTGGCGTATTTATTTTGTTTTTCACGTACTCTTGCGTGACGCTTACAGACGCTCGACACATGCATAAAAATACATCATTCTCCTTACAATCTTGAAATAGCACAACTTTCCTCCAACTATGTATATTTAAAAATGTGCGCGTATAGAGCAGCTAATAGAGTGCATTCCATCAATTCTCCGATACCGCCTTTCCGTGACAAACAATGACAAACGAGTAACCGTGGAAAGTCCCGAAGTAACGTCGCGGTAGGCAGGGGGCAGAGTAAATTTATGCGGGCATAAAGAAGCATAATGCGTCGCTTTTGACTTACAACTGCGGTTGTAATATCGAGATCGCTCGTGCAATCATTTACAAACCTCTGCATCTGTATCGCGCAAATCAAATCACAGGATTAAACATCGTGACCCATATTTCGGTCGTCCGCGCTTGCGATCGCGTCTGAATGTTCATTAAAACCACATCGATATTTTTACGACAGATGTTCGGACGAGTTGAAGTTTCTCGTCGATCGATAGGTCGCTGCTGGTCGATCACGTGTCGCGGCGGCGTCGCGGCGACGGGCGCGTAATCGCGGTTGTCCACGAAAACCCCGGTCGGCGGCATTACGAGGCGACAGAGAAGAAACGGGGCAAACAAACAAAGAAAGAGTAGGAAAGGAGAGTGCCTTATACCGCGCGCCTTTATAATCTCTCAGAGGGTGACGAAGGAAGAGAGTGAAAAAAAGATAGGGATACGCGGATCAGCCGTTTATGACTACCGGCGTTGTTATATTTTTTTAGAGGAAGGGGTTTGAGAGAAAAAGAGAGAGAAGAAGGAGAGGGAGAGAGACAAGGGAGAAGAAAGATAGAGAGGAAGAGAAGAGCGGGAAGGCTCGCGATATTTCAAATTTTCTCATTACACCTCGAGGTGCGAATGATCTCCCCCTCTCTCTCTCACCCTCCCTTGATCTCTCCCGTTTTCTCTTCGTCCCTTCCTTTCATCCCGCTTCGTCTATCTCCCTCTGTCCTTGCCGTTTGCTCTATCTAGCGCAAATCCTCCGCGCCACCGATACAACGTGGCGTCATTCCATCCCCCAATCACCTCCCCACAATCCCCCTCTTCAATCTCACACCAACCAGCCATCAGAGTGAACCCCTCTTGTATTTATTATTAAGATATCGATCGGCTCTAAGCCCTGGTACGTACTGCAATATGCGGCTGGCAACGCGGGAGACATACACGAGAAGTCGCCGAAGAGAAAGCCAAACGACTTCTTGCGAGTGTCTCTCTTCCCCTCTTTCTGTCTTCAGTCACAGTCATTCTCGTTAACTATCGTGCATCGTTTATATGCTTGAGCATCGCAAGCAAAGTGTATGTGATTATTATCAGTGATCATGTCGCTACGCTTTCTCGTTACACTTTTAAACGATAACACGCGAAGGTAATGATATTTCGAGTTTCATTAATATTTCGCGTATGATTCAAATTAATGGATATCGCATTTTCATATTACAGTGTGTAACAATAAGTATTTCTGCGAATAAGTATCTCTCTCTCTCTCTCTCTCTCGCTCTCTCTCTCAAGTTAAAATAAAAAACAGATAAGAAAATGATAAAAAAATATTCAATATTATATGCAAACATAAATCTAGATAATTTATATTAGTAAGTATTATTTTTCCAATATACAGTATACATATATATACACATCGTACAACATAAATTTTTTATTTATCAATGAAGAAAAATAAAAACTTCTATCTATGAGGTTCATTAATCTCTATAGGACGATAAATGCGCTCTCGTATTATCTTAAGAGAAAAATGTTTTCAAGGGTCATCGACCGTTTGCCGCGCTCTTTGCTCTGAACACACGCATATGCGCGGGCTCTTAATAGCTAAGGACGATCGTCCATGTGGTGTAGGGAGCAGGTTCCCACGTGCACCGACCACTTCGAATGACTAGACGATGCAATCCGTTACGCGGTGGGAGGGAAGAGGCAAAACGAGCTTTTCGGAGACAAATAGAAGAGGTCTCTCTCTCTCTTGATAATCGGACGCATGGCAATATTTAAGAAATGTCAATACGTCGTCCAGCCGGGGGTGTCGGCTGAAGAGTTTTGAACGGAAGCCGGGAACGGATAATATACCGGCGGCTGTGCGGCAAACCAACCTCCGGGGCATTGGTTAAAAAATAAAGAAACGCCTTTGATGTTCCCCGTTGTCCTAATGAAAAATTAAAGCCCTTTCTTAAACATCATTAGACACGAGCACTCTTTCAAGTCTCCCTTCCTCCCTTCTTATCTTTGGTCTTTCTTTCCTCCCACTTTACGATATGCCCGAAGCGTCCAATCACGGGCTCTTGTTTTGGATTCGCGTTGATGCCTCGAAATACGAAAGAGAGAGAGACAGCCTCGTAACGACTTCTGAAAATACACTGATATCCACATAACAATCTACGCCTCGAGCCAAGATCGATAACGTCATTTTATCCAACTACAATCAACATCTATATTGCTAATGCATTTGCAGTTGCTATTGAATTCTAATTTGACGTATCTGCATAGTACCATTATGTAGCATTATGCATTGCGGAGAAATGAGTCTTGTATTTCCAAATTGATGTGAGAAATTAGATTGCGTTCGAATAACATTAAATCGATCTAATGTATTACTTTCATCTTAAGAATATTTCTAGTATTTGAAAAATATTTATCTTTAAAAATTTTATCTTTACGTCTCAGTCTCAATATAAAAAAATAATGAAATTAATGGAAAAAATGTTCCTTCATCCTCCACAATGAAACGATGAAATTCTCCTGATTCAATTTAACGAGTAATGTAAACGTCCGGGTGTAATATATGTAGTATCTGAACACGTTTCTCGCGTCTCTCCGTCTGCAACATTGTAGCGAGTTATATCGGTGTCTTTGGAACGCGTAAGCGCGACAGCGGCGACGAGTCAGGACCGGATATCTTCTCACGCGCACTGCACTAATAAATCATGATGGCAGCGGAAAAAAAGATTGGTGATCATCTGCCAAGAAGAGCAGCAGCAGAAAACACGAAACGATCCGCTGCGAGGGGGAATCTTTCTTTCCAGTGACGTTTCTCGCGTCGCGTCGGCGTTGATTTCCTCTGCCAACGCAAGGAGAACAAAAAAACGTAGTCTCGATGACGTTTCTCTTTTAACGGTTGCCGAACCAAACTTAGTTTTTCGAGTAATAAAAAAAAACTCCGTCTTGTACTCGTTAATATTGTTTTAATTGTTTAAGCGTACGAAGAGATTTTAACGAAAGTCAAACTATACGTGTAATAATCTTTCCAAATTATTTCATAAATCGATAGAAAAAAAAATAAGAGAGCTATTTACATTTTTTTTTAAATATCACGATATTGGACAATAAATATCGCATCGCGTACTGTTCATGAAGATTCCTTCGATGTTTTTGCATATTACTCACCATGAACAATTTGTATTATACAACGAGCATCTACCATCGGAAAATTGTCCGCGCAAGGGAAGGCGGGATGTGACACGTCCACGTACACGAGGAGAATGCAGACGCTAGCTGGGACAGACGCCATAAATATCGGGGCGTTCTTATATTTTCATCACGGCCATCATTAAAATTTATGTTATGATCAGAAGTGCACGTATATATCAGAGGACGCGTACCGCCGCGGCGGCGTCGCGTCGTTCGTTGCGAAAAAGAGGGAGAGACGCGGGACAGAAAGAAGGGGTGGGTGGTAAAGCCTGAGAGAGGGGTAGGTGGTAATATTGTAATCTATGTGTGGAAGAACGCGCGGGAAGAGAAACAGAGGAGAGATGAAAAAGTAGCCTGAATGGCAGGCACCCCCGTTGTAAGGGGGTAGTTTTCGGCCGGGGCGGCACGCCATGGTTAGGTACAGGGGATTTTCGCGCGCGGGGGCGAACGCGGAGAAAAGGGGGAGCGAGAAGGGTGGCGAACGGAAACAATGACGTCTATACCAAATCCCTGTTCTTCTTTTTTCCACCCGCACTTCCTCACCTCCTATGACTTTCTCTCTTTCTTCCCCCTTTTTCTCTTTCTCTCATGTGTGCACGCTCGCTTTTTTTTTCATCTCCCTGTCTCTCCATCCGCGGGGTGCCATTAGACCCCCACGGCGGTCCCATAAAAATATAGCCCGTATTGTGCTCGCTCAGGTACCGATCCTCGCGCACTAAAAGTAACCTACTGTTCCCCGCGCGCGAAATGTATATTCGCATGCACACATGCGCGTGTTCATCTAGTACGTGTGCATTTATTCGCGTGTCAAGTTACCGGACATCGACGACTCTAATACCGGAAACGATCGTTTGTGAACTGCGGCTCTGCGTTAATAAGCTTTTTAATTGAGTATAATCAGGCCGTCGAGAGAGAGATAGATAGAAAGAGAGAGAGACAGAATGGCCAGCTGCGCTATCATACTCGTAATAATATTTTATGCACGTTTTTTATTCGTCGAGAGCTTCGGGAGTGTCGCTTGCGCGCGAGTGGAACGATTCCGACAACATACGCGCAAAATTACCAGTATTGATAATTGTACGTCGTAATAACTCGTGGAATCTATAAATATGTCCACTCGCGATGATGATGAATGCGTGGTCCGATGATAATATTCGAATATTGTTTTACGTTGGTCGCCATCAGCGCGTCGATCGACGCGCAATTAAGAGAGCAAGACATATTCTCGTTTCGAAAATAACCGAGATAATTTCGCATTTATTACATATTCTTTTTTTTTTGCAAAATAAACTTTGATGAATTTTCGTAAATTTGCGGCTTATTTGCGCGTGATGTCAGTTGATTAGTTCCGGGTTCGCAAAACTCATCGAGCGTAGAATAGATCCGGCGAGTCGAGAGAATCGTAATAACGCGGAATCTCAGGGACCGCAGTGCATAGTTCGATTGACAAAAAAAAAAGAAAGAAAAATAGAGTGCAGTGCAAAAACCAGCGCGAACATCTGAACGACCGGCACCGTGATCAGTCGGCTCAGGACAGATCACAAAGATGATTCGCTTTTGGCGGAGGGCCATTGTCGTCCGTTGGACCGAGCAGAATCGAAATGGCAAACGGTAACTCGATTGCTCGGCCTGCACACGGATTGCGAATTATTTCTCCTGTGGTGGCGTGCTCATTCCGCGGCCAAACAATCGTGATCGATTCATGCAAATTTCAACAATCGTCCCATCCCCTCCGCTCTTCTCTCTGTCTCTCTCTCTCTTTCTCTCTTGCCCTTTCTCGTTTTCTCTCGCCCCCGCGGTCCTGCATTCACCGTCCCTTTGCTGATTCCGCCACGCCGTATATCGAGTCCTCCATTGTTCGGAGCGAAATTCGTTTCTGTACGGCACGAGCCTCGAGTGTTTTCCTGGCTACACGTGCAGTCGATCGGCTAACCCGCTAACTTCTCTTCTTTCGCGGAAACAAAAAAAAAGTACCGCGTACAATCGCGAGCGAAGCTCGAATCAGCGTTAACGCGCGAGAAATAATGTAGAAGATGATTAAGCGATGGCAGATTTTTTTTTGTATTTTTGTCAGAGTAATTTAACAGTTTCTCCAGCATTACTATACTTAGTATTCCAACATCTAATTTCCTAATAATATAACGTACTGCTATATAAATTGTCAAGGTATAATTATAAATATTAGCAATAATTATAAATATTATAGGTATTAGAAAGAATATAGTATCGCGAGATTTTTGTCTATCTGTAACTAACTTTTTCAATCAAATGTATATTTAAAGCCCAACGGCATTCTTCGATGCCTATAATCGAGCCTCTCGCTCAACCTCGAAATTAAAACGTGAAAGTAATCACGCCGTTACTGCGTAATCAAACTTTATAATACCCCAGGAGAAATAAAGAAAAATAAATCGAGTCTTAACAGGTTAATAAACGTCTTTTCTCCCTTCGTGAACCCCCTCCCCCTTGCCCCATCATCTCGTTCGCTCGTTACCTATCTCAGTCTCGTTCTTGCCTTCCTCTCCCCCCTTTCAACCCCCGTTCTCCTCCGCACTTTTGACGCTTCGTCCTGGAAATCCTTTGATTCTCATCTTTTCGGGAGGCTTGGAAACGTCGATGCGCCTCTTGCATGAAAAGGGGTTCCTCCCAGGACGTCCCCTGATTGGGACGATAAAAGAGGCCCCCAGCTAAGCGAGGAAAGGGTAAAGAGAGAGGGAGGTAAAACACTAATTAGTTATCAAAGGGCGAGGAAGGGTTTGGTGACAAAATAGTAGATCCTGGAACGAGGAACCCGCGCACCCTCTTCCACTACGTAACCCGTCCACACCCCTCTCTGCCTCCCCCCCTTCCCCCTCCCTTTTCCTCTCGCTCATCTAACAGATATACTACCACCATCACCACCACCATAACCCCAACCTTCGTTCTATCAAGTCCTCTCCCCCGCGCTACACCGCGCTCCTACTAGCACCCATCCAACACCTCCGCATCCCCCTTCGCCCCGCTTTCAAGCCTCCTTTCACCCCCTTCTCTCTATCGCACTCTGTCTTTGGATGGCATCCCCTTCAGTGTCTTAATACTCTCGGGAGAACGGCCCTGTATTGATTTTCGAATCATTAATTCTACGTCTAATCAGAACTTGCGCCAGATATACGTACGCGTGTCTGTGTGCTCTACGTATATATACACGTATAGAGGTGTACAACGCTGACGGGGGGGGAGGGGAAGGGGACGCCGGCTGATGGTGCCTGCGATACTGGCGGATAGGAACCGCGTTTGCTCTTGACTGGTACGTCAAACTCCGGACACATACCGCGAACGCATGCCGATATACGCTGACAGATTTGTGCCGACGAGTATAGGTGATTCATAAGTAGAGAGGAAGGCGGTGCGCGCCTTCACCGATTCAAGAGAGTCGACAAGCGAATCGAGAAGTCGCGCTGATGCACTTCGTCTTGGCGACGAAACGTTGACGATGTCGATATTACCTTAAATTAAATAGATCAGGAGATATGAAGCATGCGAGATATACTCGGTTATCGAATAAATGAAACGTTAAATTTTGTTTTCACGTTCAATGAGTCGCCACGTGAAATGACCACATGTGAGAAGCACATAGTTTACTCTTATTGTTAGCCTATATTTTATTCTATCTTAGTATTCTACGGATTATTATATAATGACCTTTCGCAAATTTAGAAAATGGATCGTCGATCCATAACCGAAATTCAATTCCCAAAGCAGAACGGTGTCCATCTATCCGATGAGGTGTTTGTCAATCCGATAAACGTGATTGAAAGCATTGTACGGAAATACCCGATTGGAAATTCATTCCTGGCCTTCCTCTCGGACGTAGAGTCCTTCATTCTATTCCCAAATAACGAACACAGTATTTTCGACATTGCATCAAAAACTTATATAATACTACATTCTAAAGATACGTTAAAAAAAAATATTAATTTTATTTCTGAAAAAAAAAAATTTTTTTTTCTCGTTCTTAAATAATACGATTCTCGTGTTGCGCGCAGACGGTTATGAAAACACTCTCTAAAGCGTTAAGCGGTTTGATTTGTATTCCTTAGGAGCGTTTGCGCCAAAGATCAAAGCCACGTCGAATTCGTGGATTCGGCCAGAAATGAAAGACGAGCTGCCTCGTGACTCATCGACCGTCGACAATTCTCAATTCAACATTATTCGAGTTAGTCATTGCCCGATTTCTTCTCGATGGAGGCGCGTAATTTCGCGATATCGCATGAAATCTATTGGAAGGTCGATTCCCGGAACGAATCATATATAACGTCGCAAATAGACCTAATTATAACGATGACTAACGCTGACAAACAAGAGTCGACGTATGCAGCGTCGATCGGCCGGAGATTCTACGCGATTCGAATTGTCTTGCAATTAGCCGGAACACTGCTAGCCGATAATAAAAAGTAATTGCCTCGTCGTCTTTGAAGCTCGTAAAAAAAAAAAAAAAAAAAAAAAAAAAAACAGTTCGCATGTCTTTCGTTCGATTCAATAAAGCCATTAATTGCGTTACAAGCTTTATTATCGGCGAATTAATTATATTGATTTATCAACGGAGGGAGAGGAGGGCGATAAATTAGGGCAGGTAAATTAATAGAACAAGAACAGCACATCGCGCGCACTTTGATAATAATAATACATAATTAATTTAACGCATTACCACACGGGTAAAATGATCGGATTTCCGCGCGTGTATATGTATAATATGCAACGAGAACGAAACGCATCAAGTTTCGCGATTGCAACGCAGTGCAGAAGTCAATGGAAATATTTTAATAGGATCGTCAGCGACTTTTTATTAACATTTGCGCTTGTCCCCGTCGGGGGCCGTTTTATCTCGCGAAAGAGAAAACTGTTCGCGAAAGCGAATTAATTCGATCGCCACACCGCGGCCGGCATCTATACGCCGCCTCGCCATAACAGATCACATTAAAATTCATTCGTACGGATAATACTAATTAACCGGAGAGATCGGGAACTCCCCGAATAGAAGTTTCCGCGACGATTACCGACCCGGCCGCGTAAGAACGGGGGTTACGCACCTAACAGTGGAAAATTGCCAATTTTCCCGATAATGAAAACTCCCGTCGTGGTTAATTCCATTCCCTTAATTTCTCCGCATTGAATTCTACCGAGGAGAGCTTAGAGAGCAAGCGCGCGGCGAAAAGATTACGATTGGAAATGTTACGATTGAAATCACTCGGCCCCCCCCGCCCGAGCGCCTCATCGCTAAAGGAAATTTCGTTCATTCGCTCGTTATTACGCACGCCGGATAAATTACAAGGCGATTGCCCGGGCCGCAATGTCGCGAAATCGCTAGTTACAGCACTGTGTAATTTCCCAATTCAATCTTGCATTACTGAAGTGGCCACAGTTGCGTAGCGAATCAATTCTCCTCTATTATGTATTGTGTTTGTGATAAAATTATGTGATAGAATTGTAATACGAACAGACATGCCGATGAATACGATTATATGTGAACACATTGGATGTTTGGCCATTCATATTGACGGCTTAATTTATCCCCAAACTATCATTTTCCATTAGAGCACGTTGATATCTTTCTTCCATACTTATGCGCAACAATTGTTTTCTTTCATTGTTAACTATATGTTCGATGATTCGCGTTTATTCGGAATTGATTTATTACCGGACAAGATAAAGCCATCTCCAAATGATATTGACATAAGTCGAGTTTGTCTCTATCTCTCTCTCTTTCTCTCTCTTTTTTCCATTTGACGTGATCGTGAAAGACGGTAAAGTACGATTTATGTTCGCTTCGATAAGCGAAGCGTCACATTGCTGAGATACGGAAGAATTATAATATCTATTCTTGATTATACATTTTGTTGATTTCATTTTACACAACAGCCTATATCGTCAAGCGTTTACGCATTATATGTATATATGTAATGCTTCTATACGCATTAGATCAGAGTTATATTATGTCGTAAAGTATATATTTGCTCGCTATCTCTCTCGAAACATTGAGAGGAAATTCACAGTATTTCTTATCATCTGTAACGAAATATTAAGCTAAACTAATATATCGATCGTTGACGTGTGTAACAAGCGATACCGAAAGGACGTTTCGAATAAGCGATATCTGTGAATATAATAAATAATCTGGTATCGTTTCTAATTTATATCAATTAGAACGAATATTCTCGTGATCGATGAACGAATTATCGTCAATCTTATCCATTCGTAACACAGATATTCATAAATACAGTTTTTCATGTCTGTCATTCTGAACTATTTAAATATATTAACATCGCGAAATTATCTCAGATAAAATAGCATTAATTTTGCACAAAGTACGTATCTGTCGACCGACTTAATTAATCAGACGATCGATTTGACTCATTATTGCGATATAGTCGTATTATATATATATATATATTTTTTATTTTACATATATTATGTATATACGTATATATGTTTTATTTTATGTATATATTTATTTACATTTCTTTCATTAAAAAATTATAATTATTTAATGATTATTATTTTTTAATGAAAGAATTATACAATAATGAAAAAATATAGTCAACATATTATATATTCTGTCTTTAAAAATGATATTCTGGCAATTCAAATTTTCCGATATAAATCGCGAGAAATGTTGACCGCAAGTGTGATGAGAGATCAACGTCGCGCGTGAGTGTATCGAACGAATATCGCACGTACACCTGCAAGTGTATAATTGAATGCATTCAACACACGACACGCAATCGATGCGGTATCGAGGACAGGGGGCGGCCTGGCGAGAAACACAGGGGTGCGTTGGCAAAGAAGAACGAACGCAGGGGGATCCTGTATCGATTTTATCCATGTTTTAAATTATTACCCGCTCATTGTGGCCGCTATGCGTGGGCGAAGGGACGACGTATCGGTGAACGGAAAGGGTTAAGGGGGTAGCGAGCCAAGTTTACCGTGGCTTTTTGTATCGACGCTCGTGTGGGTATCGAGACGAATGGGAAGAAACGGGAGAGAACGAATAAAGGGACCCGGGGATAACGATAAACGGCAAAGGGTTACCGGGAAACGATCTTGTTCTCCGTAATCAGCCTGTCTCTTGAGAGAGAGACAGTTTTTTTTGTTTCGAGCTTTCCTCCCCAATCGCAGTTATGCGTTACGGCGTACCGGATGCGTGGCTGCGTCGAGATAAAATACTCTCTCGACGAGAGCATCGCCCTCCATTGGGACTCATAGCGTGGAATAGTGTTGATTTCATTTTCGCGTTAATCCGTTTCGGTAATCAGAAACACCGCACGTCGTGGTTTCCCTCCGCGATAATATTCGCGCGAGCTTTTTTTTTTGTATTAGAAACGAGGAAAGAACATTTTTCCGCACGGCGAAATAAGGCCTCGCAACATCGGAGAAAAAGGCGTCTAATCTGTAAAGTCTCAAAACGACGAGCGCGCTACGGCTTTCCATTTAATCGCGGTCAATTCGTGACAATTACAAAATAATTGCCGTCGAACTTTCACAGAACCGCTCGCGTCGTTCCGTTCTATCGTCAGATCGCTGCGTTACAAAACTTATCGGCCGCGATCTAATTTAAAAATAAAAAAAAGAAACAAATAGGAATGATCGATGAACTGGCACGCTATCACAATTTCCAAGCAACGATCAAGTCATAACAGGCTTCGAAGGCCGGCTATCGAGCGACTCCTGAGACGCGGGGCGACTTGGATTTTCGCGTCGCGAAAGAAACATGGTGAGCGATAAAGGATGTAGAAAACGACTATAAAATGAGTATAAGGTTAGGGAGAAAGAGAAAGAACGAGAAAGAGAGAGAAGACAGAAAAGGAAGTATAGAACTGAAAATCGTTCCTACCATCGGGATTTCAAAGCTGTGGACGCGACTGACGACGAGAGTGGTAATAAGGCTGAAGAGCGAAACTCTGGGGTTCGAATCAAAGGATTGCCAAGCTGTATGGCCAAGCGAGAGAGGGGAGGTTAGTGAAAGTGGGGAGGGGAAGAGAAACGGTTAGGGAACTCTGTTAATTATCTTTATCAATCATTATATATATATAGAAATCCATTCCTCGAAAAAACGCCCCTTTTTTTTCTCCCTCTTCTCCCCCCTTCTCTCATATCACAGTTATGATTTTATCGTTTAGTTTGCGATGCCGCGTGTATAATCATAACACAACGCGTATAAAAGTAAGAATATTACCGGATACAGGCGAGTAAAAATGTTAAATGTTATTTGAGTGAGAGTTAATTACACCGTGCGTTCTCTCGCGCGATCGGAACGCGGAATGGAATTATTACATTCGCGGCTACGTTTCATTTTTCCGATTGACGAGGAATAAAAAGGGCGGATATTCGACGACCGGTAGATACTTGTCATTCTAGGCATTTACTATTTCTTTTTTTTTGGTGTTATGGTTTTGTTTTATTTGTTTTATCTCCCGTTCTGCTTGTATTCTATCGGATATGGAAATATATTTGATTTTTCCGATATTTTCATCGGTATATTTCGGCAAAATTCCGTGAGAGAATTCCTAACAACTAAAAATAGATTCTTCATTATTATTCAGAGTGTTAATTTCGATATTTTGTACTTTTTATAATTTTTTTATGATTCTAATTTCTATGATTTTAATTGAAATTAAATAAAAATCTTTGCAATTATTTATATTTTATTTATATATTATTAGTTTATGGGTTTCATTTTTTTTTACATATACAATTTCTATTTCGTCTAAATTCAAATAAAAATAGCTTTTAATTATTGTCGAACAACACCCATTCAATCTTCATACGATCGCGATGCGTATCGTCCAAAGGCTACACGGATACATTCCGAATCGCGGAAGAGAAACGCAGATCTTTGCACACGCGTTACCTCAGTTCAGTGCATGTACTATAGATACCCCACGCATTCAAGGCAGGCGTCATAAAACTATCTGTCGATCTCCACAGCTGATCGCAGTTTTGAATCAGAAAAAAGCTCGACGCAGAAGAGGGAAGCCAAAAGGGAGAAATTTAGCTGGAAGTAAAGGGAGGTCGGGGGATGGGATGCATCATTCTAGAGAGCGAGAACGGCGGATGATCTGATGGCAGGATAGAAAAGGGAGAAGGGAGGGGGGGTGGAAATTCGAATTGCAACGCAATATTCTATACGGGCAAAGTTACGTACGAGGCGAAGAGAAACTTGCCATTTTCGTTGTGGATGGAGGGGTGAGGGGTAGCCGGAAAGGGTTGAAAATAAGCGATAATGCGCCGGCTTTACTTAGCTAATTAGCGCTTCTCTCTCTCTTTCTCTTTCGCGTTCTCTCTTGCTCCCGCCTCTGCTTCGCTTTGCCGTGCCAAGTGAGTTCTGTGTCTGTTCATCCTGCATCCAGCTGGAGTCGATCCTTCACTCTTTCCCTTCTCCTGCTAACTCAGCTCCCTCTCTCCCCCCTTCCCCGTCCTTAGCAGCCCCCGTTTTTCCACCGCTCCTGCCATCCTTCCTTTGGGCAACCCCCTTTCACCGTGCCGACGGCTAGTATTAATTCATTTAGATATTATTTTGCGAGGCAGGCATTAACATTCTCAATCAGATTAATTAAATTATTTTTCTCGTCCGCACAGTGCCTATCTCCGGCTCCCGTGCCCTCTCGTTACTTTCTTCTCGTTGTGCGCGGATACGTCGCGATGTGGTGATGCGTGTACGTATGTATGTATGTATGCGGCTACGTGCACGCGCGCGCGTTATTTCATGGCAATTGATTACGACGCTTTTAATGTGCGACCGGAATTACGAAGATATTTCGAGAGTACATAGCTCACTGTGTGGGTGCGTTCGGGTGAAAAGGCGGTTTTCCAGGTATTACGCGTTCGCAATACGGTACGTTTAAAAACACGTCACTTACAATTAGAAAGAAGGCAGTAATCTGGATGTTATGATAAAAGATTCGATATGGCAAGAGTTACAATGTCGATCAAATTTTATATGAAACATATGAATTAGCTTTCGCAACGGCGTTCGATATAATTATCACAAAGGTCATTCCGTAAACGAAATACGTCGATGATTTAATTAATGCAATGTTCGTAACAAAGCTTATAAATTTTATTCCGTAAATTGTTTACACCGATTCTTTTCTTCTTTTTTTTTCCTGAGTTATTTCACGACTTCGACAAGATAAAAATACGCGCCGTCAAATATATATGATTCACGAACGTTCAGATCTTCGAAAGAATATTCTTCGTTGTGATTATTCGAGAATTTTACCCCAGAGAAATATTCCAGAGCCGCGGACCGTATCACCCGGACTTCGTTTTAAGGTTTCATTATAATTCCAGTGGTAGATAGAATTAATCGTAATCACCTGGATTCGTATGCGTGAGCCTGGAACGAGCGTGATATGCCGCTGAAGGTACACTGAAAACGAATCCAAGTTAGCACGGAGGATAAGAGGAATGCAGGCGCGGGATAGCCGGGAATCCCGAGGTGGATCCCCGACGATGTGCGAGGGTAGGTAGGTAGGAAAATCCGTAGGGTGTGAGAGGGAACAGCGGTGGACGACGGGGGTTGCGAGGAAAGGGGGAGGACGGCTCGCGGGGGCGGCTCGCCCGACGAGAACGGGAAGGAAGAAGGGGTTAATGCAAAGGTCCAGGATAATTACCCACATGGCTGGCAATGCGTATTTCACTTTGATCAAGTCTGTGTTTTTCTTCGCTCGCCTATCAGACCTCCTCCCGAGCCGGTCCCACACCTCTCCTCGGCCTCACCCTCGACTCATCCTTCCGCTTTCTTCTTTCTCTCTACCCTTACATCATCGCGGGGTTTGATGGGTAGGTAACCGGCTTTTGTCTTTTCTCCCCGGGACGTTTTAATTATTTTAAACTCGGACCCGCGAGCGTCTAATTTGTGATGTACCTTGCCGCGGCGAAGAGGCCGCCCTTATCGTATACGTTGAGGATATCCGCTAGTTCAAAGTTTGCGAACACGTAGGAACAAGAATCCGAACTATTAGTTTGGTCCTTTATATTACCGACGAAATTCTCTTTGCTATTATTTTTCACGTACGCGTGGAATTGCTTTAAATTATTATTGAATTTATTATTATTAAACCTGTCTTTCACAATTCCTTCCCGTTCCATTTATAACGAACGACACATTGAATAATTGTCACACGCTATTTGAAGAAATCTTGACGAATCGGATATTGAGAGTTATAAGACGACGATCAATCTCATTTATAGAATGCGAGAATCGCCAAAAATGGGTTCTCGATCTTATCGAAAATACATTTTGCATCGAAATTAATTAAACTCTCTTTCGAGAGCACGGTCGACGGATGAGCGATGAATACCTAATTTATTAAGTCGACGATGGAATCCCGCTAATGATCTGCAGGATCCAATTATTAGACTCGTTATCATTACTATTATTAAGGAAAGATAAAGGAAAGCCAACGCCGTACCGGCGGCAGAAGTACCCGAAGAATACGGGGCCGCGATAATTAATGCACCGCCATATAATAAATATCGAGTGCAGGTCCCATTTCGCGTCACGGCGTTCCATTAAATTGAATTCAGTATCGTCAGCTTGCGCCACTCAATACCAATATGCTTACCGCATCTCCCCCTCCTCCTCCTCCTTCTCTCCTCCTTCATTTCCTGTTCCACCCCCTTTCCCTGATTTTGTCGTTTCGCAACCCCTCTTTCTAAGCGCCCTTAAAGCTTAAAGCGACAAACAAGCCCGATACGGTGGCGCCAATCAAGGTTCAGCATGCAGCAAGCGAGGATAAGTTGATTTATAATCAGAGCACACGATGTTGTGTATGCTTCTGAAGATAATTGTTATTTTGAATTATTATTGATGTGCTGAATACACATTGTGTGCAAACTGAAAAATAGCAAGCAACTGTCCTGTATGATATGTTAAATAGCTATTTAATTATCAAACCGCGTAACAAAACACATTGTCCACAACAGTGGCAATTTTATTTTATATAGACATTATTATAATTTCAAAGTAATTACATAGTTGAAAAGCAATATTTTATTAATATTATAAATAATAATATGTTTCTAAATAATTATTCCGTCTGAGAGAAATCATACTGCAGTAATCAATTTTGCATTTCAATCGCCATTATGCTTGAACTAGAACAACACAAGCGCGCCATTCTTCGATTTTCTGTTAAAAAGAATATTTTTAAAAAACATAATATAAAATTTGTTTAAACTCGATTAATATTTTTTCACAGAAATTATTTTATTAAACCGTTAATTTGCTAATTAATTTAAAAATAATAATATAGTAAAAAATTAAAATAACAATATGTTGTAAATATAATATTATACCTTATTCTTGATTAACATTTTTTGACAGAGAAATCGGCTGATAACATATTACTTAAAAATTTTTAAATAATAATATGATAAAATTAAAATAGTAATATTTTATTTTATTTTATTTGTTACAGGTAGCATTGTTGATAAGCTGCGCGCGAGTTTGACTGCGAGATTTTCGAGTGCCGAACGAATTGTTGCTTCGCGCGATTATAGTTTTCGCATCGTTTTTTCTCATTGCAAGTGCAATACGCGAAATACGCGTGCGACTCACGCGTCGCGTCGGGAGTGCCGTGTAAAGTTTCGCGTGTCGGGAGTGCCGTGTAAAGTGTCGGGCGATCGTAATTATTCGCGAGTGTCGTGAGTGCTACCATGGACCAAGAGAGGAGGAGGAGGCCCGGGGAGGCATCAGGCGACAGCGGGGCAACTGGAAGGTATGCAAAATTTCTAAAAACATTTTTTTCTAAAGCTGCATTGAGATATTCGATATTCTGTTTCTAGACTTTCAAAACACCCTGTACACACACATACACACACCCACACATGTATATATGTACATAATTTGAATATTTTGTTTTCAGATCAATGTGTGTGCTGTGTACTACACTCTGCTATTACACGTGTCGGTGAGTGAGAAATTTGTTTAATTCGATCAAGTTGAAAGTATTATAACATCCCTTTCTAAAAAAAGGCAAGTCCATTCTCGCAAGTATTGTTGCATCTTTTCCACGATGCTTATTGACTGTCTCGATTCGCATTCGATCAGCATCGAGAGGCTGTTATCACGAGAATTAGTAGTTTGATAGTTTGTTCAAATAAAATAAAATAAAATAATATGTTTGAAATAATATGTTATAATGCTTTAAACTCGATTAATATTTTTAATAGTTATCAGCTGATTTCTGTCAAAAAATATTAATCGAATTTAAAGTACTTAACATGCCTTTTTTAAAAAGGGATTATTGTATTTATGATTAGAATCGCAATCGATTATCACAATTAATAATAATGAAAAAGATAGTGCAATATTAATTTGTATACGTGACATAAATTTAGCACACGTCAACTACCGCGTTTACTTATTTGTTATAAATATAATCAACTATTCATATAACTATTAAATTATGTGATAAGTTCATATACTATTTAAACAAAGATATGAGAAAATGATCAATTAATATACAATAGGATATGGTAATAAAATTTCTCCAGACATTAATTATTAATAAAACAATTATTATAGGGCAATTAAATAAAAGCATTAAACGCTAGATATTTATAGGACTTCTCGATTAATTATATAATCGTATCCGTATAATATATCGACTGGACGTACAATCGTATTTAAAGCCTTCGTATTCACAGCCGCGGTGTCGGTTCGGAATTTTTTTTCTCAATCGCAAGACCGAGGAATGCAAAAAGAATCAAAGCGTACGAGACAGTTTGGGCAGTTATCCGATCATTTCGCCCCAAAGAGACAGCCGTTTTCCCTCCTCCGCATTTATACCGCGAATCGCATCGACAAAAGGGGATATATCCCAGTATATTCCGTAGCGACCCCACCGTGAAATAAAAAAAAAAGAAAAAGAGAAAATGCTATATGGCAAGGGGAGGAAGAATGTCTCTCTCAAAGCGTGCCTTGTTCACGAATAATGGCACGCACTCATTGTTCTAATTATTCGTGCATACGATTAACGCCGCTGTCTGCCGAACCCGCCGGACGTGGGACATGTGTGACAAATATGCGCCCGCGCCACCGACGCTTGTACGTCTATCTATGTCTACGTGTGTAAAGAAACGAATCGAAAAAACAAACCGTCAAGGAACGGCGCTAGTCGAATAGACGAGAGAAAAGAAGAAACGCGCGCGCTATGGTCCCACACGTACACGTCTATAATACACAAACATACACGTGTATACGCACCACACAAACGGAACGCGCGTGCGTGCACGACGAACGTGCGTTGCGCGGGTACAAAGCGTGTCAGCCGGATACAATGCCCGCCATCTGACGCTCAATTAACGAGTTAATGCGGTACCGTTGATAATTAAACAAATACGCGTGCTTTTTTTTCATCATCGCCCGTCCCTACCGTAATGCACAGCTAGGTATCTTGTATGTTCGCCGTGTTCGATCTTCTACTTTGGCCACGTAAACGAGCTCCATGTCACGTTTTCTCTATCTCTTTCTCTTCCTTTCTCTGTTTCAATCACTCTCACGAGCTCCCATTTCGTGTCTCACGCTATAATCCAATGGTTTCTGACCTCCATCCTCCTTACTTGGCCTTTAATCGCGAATCCATCTTTCCTTCAGCGCGTTTTTGCCATTCTTATTTTTTCTTTTATTTCTTTTACTTTCACGCGCGCGCGCGCGCGCTGACCTATCGTCGCAAATAATGCGCGTACGTATTGTGTCGGTCGACCGATTATTATATTATCCCCGGCCGGAAGCGGATGCGTGAACCGTACGTGGGCAGGGAGAGAGGGGATAATGAGCGCGGCGTTCCTTCTCTCGTGCTGGAACGAGGATCGAAAATGGTCGTGAAAAGTTTGCGAGGAACGTGGAGGGACAGGACGGAGGGAGTTGTCCTCGTTCCCGACATAATGCGAAGTCGAGGAATGCGATCGTTAGGGGTAGATTGTGTTCGGAATTCTGTTTGTCTGATTTCAATTAGCAGCGAAGTTCTTAAGTTTCGCATTACACGATATGAGATTAACAGGATGTTCTGCTTGAACAATACGTAAAACAATTAATACGGGTTGTTTGAATGTATATATTTTATCGTTTAACATTTTTTATATATGTGTTTATATAATGTCTAAAAAATAAAGATAGAAAGATTTTTTAAATTTTTTTATATTTGTTGTCACTAGTGAATAATCTTTCATTTATAACATATGACTGGCGTCAATTCATTGTCAGTAAAAATAATCGGAAAAAATTTTTCCGATTTTTATTCTGAATTTTAGATTATTATAATTTTGATTGAAAAATGTATTGTCAAGGTAAAAATGTTTTATATCAAATAACGATTTTCTTTCACCTCTTTCCGCTGCCTACATGATTTAATTGTATAATGGAAAAGAGATCAAAAGATTAAAATGTGCATCGTATTTTATGCCTTTGATGAGTAGAATTGAGTCGCATTGAAAGTACGTAGTATATATAGAGAGAACACAGGGACCGTACAAATACCGTCGATACCACACTTCCGGTAGCCGGTAGTGGTCCCACCACTGAGAACAATTCGAGTCGATAGTGGTATCGAAGCTGATAAGCCAACCCGATACGATATGGTCCATGAGAAAGACAAAACACATAGCGTTGCCGAAGGCGCGGCGTGTGTTATGATTAAAAATGTTTTTATTCCTCGGTAAAGCATTCGACACCTTCGATCTCGACTTCACAGTCTCAAAGCCGCTGCGATAAAAATCGAAATCAATCTCCAATTGTTACTCTTTCGTTATTGACGAAATATCAGATCACGCTGTACATTCAATAATATACAAATTACCAAATGCTAAATTAATTAAGTTAGATTATGTACACGATTTAAATTGCAGTAACTCGTGTACATCATTTGCTTCTCCTTGCATCATCATTCATTTTTATTATACAATTACTTTAACGCATTGCATAATATTGCAAATGTTTGCGTTAAATGGTATTAATAAGTAAGACTGGTGTTCAAATATTTCTTTATCGACATCTATTTTAATATAAATTAATGTCTAGTATATATCTATTATAGATATTAATACGGGATATCACTTATTAATCGACTGCAAAAAATACCACGTTAACAAAATTATTTAAAGCTTAATTGGATCAAGAATAATAACAAAAGATCGATATGAAATTAATCATATCGAATGTGTCGATTACTTCGTCAATTCGCAGAATATACGCGCACGGTGTTCCGGCGTGGGTGGTGGCACCCTAAGACCATTATCTAATGAGCACAGTGACACCTAAACACTACGGAATCAACATCAAACAACATGCCAGTCGATCTTCTCTCTGTAAACACACTACGTATTATATTCGCATTCATTGCATAAAGCATATAACTCTGACAAGGAAGACATTAATAAGGGTAGGAGAGATGCGTCGGTAGTGATTATCCAAAGGTGACTTATGAAAAACGATCCGTGTGTATGTGTGAGGAGGAAGCTCGTAAAATGATTTGTCGATTTCGGTTTCAAACAAACATCGATATTATCTTATCATGCGACGTATCTGTCAACTGATTCAATACAATTTTATAATTTTTAAATAATTTTATTTATTGTGTGAAACAAAAATATAAAAAAAATATTTTTCTTGCAATTATTCTATAGCAGTGTACAATCAATAGTTAAATTAACATTAGAAAATGTGATTTTTTAAATATATCTACTTATTTTATTTTATAGATATTTTTAGAAAAATTGAAATTTAAATGTGATTAAATGTACGTATATTTACGTGCAAAAAGTAGGTAGAAAAATGTAAATTTGACAATGTCATAATTAACGCGTTACAGATTACGGTACATGCAACTAATATGCACGCTTCATCATGAAATTACAAACTCGTCCCAAATTTGCGCGGCCACAAACGTGGCAACCAAAGATATTGCGAGATAAGCGTTTTGCAATTAGCGAGATATGCTGCAGCTGCACTCGGGAAAGAAGTGCAACGTTTCCTTAATAAAACGAATTTCACGCCGGTTGCCTAATGCAGCACTGACGACAGAGTAACGCCGTGCAACGTGTAATAATAGCTCTTGCCGTGTTGGTAAATAACGTTTAGAGAGATAATTAATATCGTCCTATTTGGCATAATATTAGGCGCGCAAAAATGTAGGATAGATAACTGTAATTTCGGTTATTACATCGACAACAAAACGGAGCGGAAAAAACATCTTACGTAGAAGGCATAGGATTTATGTTAATTTCGTATGTCTTTTCTACTTAAAATACATTTATCTTTCTTTGCTCTTTATATTTTGAAAATATTTGACATATTTATATAGATTCTTAAGTGTTAGTAAAATTGGTACTATTTCTCTATTAAAATTAAACGCAAGAGAGTACATATATTTGAGGTCTTTAATACCCTATGTGAAGTTATTTACGAAAGAATTATCACATCAAATTTTTTTTACATTAGGAATCTTGCTTAGGTAAGCATGCGTTTATGCATGAATTACTTTTACACCAAAATTTATCATCACAATTTTTTAGTCTGTTTAATGATCGTTTCAAATTAAAAAGAAAAAATATCGTTGATCATCGGACGAATATTCGCGCAAAGAACAACATTTATCGAAATGTGAGAGGAGTACTTAGGGTGAGGGGGCTAGAACAAGAGAGAGAAAGAAAAGGGAAGAGAGAGAGGGAGAAAGAGAATGAAAAACACAGAAAAAACGGAGAAAAAGCGCGGAAGAGAAAGAGGGTGAAAACCGCTGACGGCGTCAGGTGCAACGCTGACCTCGACACGTCGCCTGTCAAATCTCTATTTACCGAGCGACCAAAATGACCAAACTCAAACGAACGACCCGATTCCGACGGCCGACAGCCAATCATACGCCGCCCGGACTTCGACGTTTTTCGTTTCCGGATTTATTCGCCAGCGTCCACCGTGGATGCAAATCGAGAAAAATTCTCGCCCTCGAAAACATGCCGTCCCGTAACGCGACGAATTTCGCGCAGCCGTTAAACCGGGACGACGAATTATACGTAAAACATGGAGATTCGCGTCGCGGAAAAATATTAGGATTTTTATTCAACTCTTGCCAACCATGCTTGACGATTAACTTCGTTGTTATTACTGGCTTTTCGAGAACATTAATCGCGTAAATCAAAATGAGAAAAAAGCGCGAGTGACGCACTTGCAATCTTTATTTCCTCGAATCATTCACTGACGCGTTGATATTTGTAAATTTAATATTCGTAAAAAAAGATTATTCAACAATTAATTAAATCACTAATTGAAATACCATTTAAACCAGTATGTAAAATATTTTACTTTATTTTTATATCTAATTGTAACTGTCATAATTATAATTTTTATCTGAAGACTGAAAAGTATTGATTTGTCATATCGGTTTTCTTCAAGATCTTTGCTCTCGCGTGACTTTGTGCAGATGCAAAACTTTTCCCTCCCCTCCCCTAAAAATATAATCCAATTTCCGAATCACTACCGTATTTTCTCGGATTGTCGAACGACGCTCGAGTTTTGAGAATCGAAAGGCGAACGATCTGCATGGTTTAGTGGGCAGAGTGTCTGCCCGGCTCTCTCTCACAGAGGCCTAAAGAAAGGTCGGCACGAAACATCTGTTTGACATCCCTGTTTGTCAAGGCGTGACTCGGCACTTGCGGCGTTCTCATACAAAAGCGATCTACTGTGCTTGACGAGCGATCCTTTCGTTTTCTCGGTAGTCGATGACGCTACGTATGATCAATCTATGAACTCCAACCATTCGTCTGCAATTGCGCGTGAAAATCGTAAACAAAAGTTATCGGGTCGGCCCGAAGGGTGGAAGAGCGCGTCTGCAAGCAGATGGTAAAAAAAAACGCTAACTTGGAAGTTGCAACTTCGTGAATCGTTAAAAATTCGATCGTTTCAGGGGAACTTTCTTATATGTATGCGTTGTAAGTTCATAATCTCGTTAAGAGATTTCGGTCTGAAGGAATAAACTTATATCAACGATTAAGAATAGTTGAAAATTGAATTAATTAGTAAATTAATTTATTCAACAAACTCAACAAATTTTAAGATTAATTTTTATACAAGATACTTTTCAATTGGATTCATTTTCTCAAAACTATTATATGTCAGAATAAAAATCTTGAGTATCGGCGCTAAAATACATTAACTCCAAATTTCTAATAATTTCAAAGAAACGTTGTGAATTTCATTTTATTGTATTAATAGAGAGTAGATGAATGAAAAGGGAATGCCGCGGAATAGAAGGTAATAGAAGGGTTAAAAGGTAAACTTGGCTTGTAGGGTATCTAGCCTAACTATTGTGACACGACGCCAGCGTGCCTTTGTACTACGACAAGGTGGAACTTCCGTCGCGGCGCACGTGGATCACTTGTTGCTGGGATATACGTTAATCCTATGTAGAATCATGAGCTATCATTTGAAGCTAAATTCTCTCATGTAATTCAACCTATAAACCATTCAAAAGTTACACCGTTTTTTTGACAGATAAAAATATAGCCATTTGACTTTTCCTATATATACTTTAACATTTTAAAATTTGAATTATTTATATGTTTCATTCTGCAACACAAGAACTATTAATCCATATAAATTTTAGTGTTGAGTAAGATTTATATAAAATTATTAATTCAATCTTATACAATTATCAAATACATATAGATGTTATGTAATTAAATTTGATGAGGGAAGCCGCGATAATGACGCCCCAAGTTAAAGTAAACTCCATTACAACTTTCGGGACCTGCTGCATAAATAATCCGATAGGCATCTGTCGCGTCGCGAAGAGTATTTCGAAATCGTGAACAAGCAAAACGAGGACCGAGAGAGAGAGAGAGAGAGAGAGAGAGAGAGAGAGAGAGAGAGAGAGAGAGAGAGAATCTCGCACATGGTCCCAATCTCGGCAAAGATACTCGCCAGAAAAATCAAAGGGGGGTGACAGACATCTCCGAAAATTGGATTCTCGTATTCTTCGGATTGCACCGTCTCTCCGAGAGAGATGCGCGAGCTGCAGCTGAGACGTATCGACTGCACATGTTTCTCTCGAATCCGATCGTCTAAAGCCGTTTCCTCTCCGTCCACCCCATAGCGGGAGCGTCTCTTTTTTTTCTTTTCTTTTTTTTTATACGCGGCGCTTCTTCTCGTCGAAGCCCAAGGGGAGAGAGTAAGTCGAAGAGTCCCCCCTCGCGTCTAAAAATATTTTTATGGAGCCCCCGCTGCGATTCCAGGCGAGTGTCGCGGCTGCGCCTAGCTTCTGTTTTGATGTTCTCTCAGCGCGCGCTGCATCAGCTCACCCCCGAATGGGGTCGCGATTGTAAACCGGACGGAAGTCCCCGGCTATTAGTGACAAAATATATGTAATATTTCCGGCGTGTATCGATACCATCGTTCGTCGCGTTAAAACGTACGGCAGCATTGTCGCGTCACGTGCTTACACGATTGACAAGAGGATTATATAAAATCAATTTGATAGAATTACACGGTAATGATTTTTTTACGATATGAAATAATCATCAATTACAAGTAATGTAATGGCGTGATAGATTACTTCTATTGTCGTTTTGATTTGGTAATTTTGCTGTTTAAGTATTTCTCGTCATTTATGATAATAATTTGTAATATAAATTATAAATTAAACTGTCTCCTATATTAATTTAGCTCATTTATAATTCGCGATTGATTACTATAACATATAATGTAACATATAATTGTATATTTAATGAAACCTTACGTATATATATTAAAATAATATCGGAACTTTTGCATACATATATCCCATAAATAAATTTCAAAATATGTTTGGCATTTGCAAATTGTTCACATACATTTCACATCCTAAAAGATCGGTCACGCGTGTATTTTGTGGATCTAATAAAATCGTCCATTAAAACGGACGTCTTTTCAAGACAAGAATAGCGTCATAGTTCTGTATATATGTTGTCGATATCGCTGGATCAATTATGATTTCGTCGAACCTTATCAGGCTGTCAATCTAATTCGATATCGCAATTTGTGCATTGTCTCATGACGAAACCATTATTCTTACTAATACATGCATCTACCGAGATGTGTCAATAGTGATATCACAAAAATATTTGACACTGACAAGCAATATTTCGAATTATATTTTTCGTCCTATTTCGAATTGTATCAATCTCTCAAATATACAATTCTCTCTCTTCCCTCTCTCTTACTGTAATTATATTTTACACTGTTTTTTAATAGCATTGAAAGAATAAGCGCGTTTTTTTCTACGTAGTATGATATTAATATCTCCATATTTTTTTTAAATACCGATATCAATTAAAGATAATTTATTTCGATACAACAATCTTATGTAAAGACTATATAATATAGTGCACGCGTAAAGTGCACGCCTACGGTTCGTGTGTGCGCGCACGCACGGTCAATACATTTCCGGTGGTTCTCGGTGCGCGCATCGAGCGCGGATATAAAACGCTCGTGCACTGAGAGATAAGCGTATCGAGATAAAACCGTACAATATCATTGGTCGAAAGGTCTCCCGTGGCCCTTCTACCTTGCCGCGGCACCTTCCTATCCGCGTGCGCCGGCCGCACACTTACGTATCGGCATCCGTGAGTGCTGTACGTAAGTATCTATCGCGAAACTCAGAGATGTACATGGTAAGGAAAAAAATGTGTACAGATAGAGAGGAATGTGACATATACGCGTATCTCAATAATTAAAAAATTTAAAAAATTCTTATAAAATCGATGAGATGGAAAAAATAAAATATTGTATAATAATTCCAAATATCTCTCTTAATGATTAAAGCAACGCGTCAAATGTCTCATTCAGTGTGTCAACGTGCATAGAAGATAAGAAAGATTACTTGGACATAAACATCGTAATAGCATAGGAGACGAGAGAGGGAGAAAGAGATACGTTAGAACGAGATAGAGAGAATCTCGATGATATAGCAGCGGATACAGCTCGCGACGTTGCAGCTGCATCCCTCTTCCTCCGCCGCATCTATCTATAACCCTGCCTCCCCTTCCCTCTCTTCTCTTTCTTCTTCAGACGCGCCGCATGAAGTTAAAGTGCTCCGAGTGTGTTGGTGAAGGACTCGATCCGCGGTCCTGAGTTCGATGCCACGGCACACACCGAGAGAGAGAGAGGAGAGGGAACATTATAGCGAGAGACGGAGAGGGATGCAGCGAGATGCAGGGAGGAAAGGGGAGAGAGGAACATGGCTAGCAAACGGGAAAGAGCGAGAGAATGAGTATCACGGGTACCGCCCCCTTTTTTAAACCACGCCTACTCTCGATATAATATTATATCCATCTCTACTACCTCCCCTCTATGTATATGTGTGTCGGCGTCTCTCTCTCTCTCACCGCCGCTGACTGTATACGCGTACCGATAGATACGTTTATGTAGGACGCGCACACAGAGAGCGCACGCACGATACAATGCGCGTATTTGTCACGATAGTTCTCGCGCGCCAATCTCTCTCTCCCCCCTTTTTCCTATCTCCATTTGTGTATTCCTCTCCCCCTTCCTCTAGCACTGAATCGTACTCTAACTCTCTGACAGCTTCCCCCTCGATATAGTTGACCCCTCTCGATTCGCGCGGCCACTCTTCGTCGAGCGTCTTTTCTCTGATAGCACCGACCGCATCCGCAGTGTCCCGCATTTAACGACGCATTTTGTTTCTCCGATCTAGTCGAGGTGGACGATTATTCGATATCCGATATACATTTTCGATATTTTTTTCTACCTCTGATCATGGACGTCCGCATGGGGGGGCAAAAGCCCCATCTTGCCCCCCCCTTGGAATCAATAAAAAGATTAAGCATTTGCTCTTCTTTTAAATAAATACTGGAATTTATTTGCATATTTAATATAAAAAAAGTAAAAGAACAAAAATTTGTTAAAATTAAGAAACAAACAAAATTTAATTATGTCCCCTTATAATATAAAAAAAAGGCCTATCTTATGATTACTTCGCCGTCATCCGATGCTTTCTCTAGTCTTTTCCTTCTTTTCTCTTTGTGTGTCTTTGCTGTTTTTTATGCACTCACTCGTGAAAACAGTTAATTACAATATAACGTGCACTAATCACGAAAATCTGACGCGCAGTATTTGACAGAGCACTCTCGATTAATCGCACATAATGCGCATTTTATACTGCAGACAATGCAGTAAAAATCACATACGAAGCTACAATACGCTTACACTGAAAAATCGCACGATCATATGTTTATCTATCCTGTTAAGAAATAGTAACATACGCATTTCATGTACATATATACTATACGTAAAATGTGATAATCGCCGGGATCGACAAATTGTAATAATTGTATAGAGAATATGATCGCATTTGATATTTCTTAATACTTGTCAAGATCGTATTTCTCTCGAGGCATAATGTATACTGACACACGAAGCGCCTCGCGTCGTCACCTAACTCCGCTCGAGTCTCGCCGCGCGAACAAAAACAAAGTGACGAGTGACAAGTAAACAATAGCACGCCTTACGCCGAATCTTTGTGACGTATGCGTCCTATTGCTTACATACAAACATTTTAATGTCCATTCGCATGATGGGAGTCGAGCGCAAAGATAATGATGTGTGTTATATCGCATTATGCCTATAGCATTATTATATGTATACATATATCTCTCGAAGTATGATTACGACATATATTAAAAGATATCAATCGTGATCGTTTTCTACAATCCTATATATTACAATTAGCGAATTATCAATCGGTGCGATTAATCAATTCTTCGCGATAGTAACATTACCGTAAAATACGTACGTATATTATTTGTTATCAACAAGATAGTGTGAATTCAGGTGTGCGATTTTTTCTAATGTTGAACGGATTGTATATAGCTTCATAATTTTTTTGCGATCTTACGTCGCATAAAATAAAATACGCGTCATGCGCGATTAATTGGCAGTGCTCTATAAAGTGCCGCGCGATCGTAATTAAGTATGTGAGTGCTATAAAGGAGCAGCAAAGACAAGGAAAAAACAAGGAAAAATAGAAGGCCCGGGAAGGCATTAAACAACGGCGGAATAATTATATGGTGCACTATTGCTATAGTTTTATTAATTTATTAATTCGTTATTTGTAAAATTAATTGCCCACTTATTTTCGCGCGATAATGTATCACTTTACATTATTGTAATATAATGCACATAAAATATATTCTAAAATTTTTAGAGATTTATTTTGAAATACTTAAAATAAAATTAATGAAATTAATAAAATAAAATTATTATATAATTATTATAGTAATGATAATAATTATTAAAATATATATATAATTTTATTTATATATATATACATACATATATATATTTCAATCATAAAATATATATATTTCAATCATAAAATATATATATTTCATGTTTAAGATTTTTATAATTAATTATTTGTATAAGAATAAATTAAATTTCTATTTATCATATTTTATACAAGAGCGCTTATATTTAAAATAA
Source organism: Prenolepis imparis (assembly GCF_030444845.1). Lineage (NCBI taxonomy): Eukaryota > Metazoa > Arthropoda > Insecta > Hymenoptera > Formicidae > Prenolepis > Prenolepis imparis. The sequence goes on along the minus strand of NW_028141168.1, from coordinate 11,882,889 downwards.
ATTTTTTCAGAAATTGTAATAAATTTCTTTTATTAAATATTTGTTCAAAAGGATGAATAAGAAATTAATTGTGCGCAATAATTATTTTTTGAAATATTAATTACTTTGTTCATTGCTTTATATACTGTATTTGTATTTTACAGATGAACGCTGTGCTTTCTGCTGCTGTGCATCGTGTGCCGGTGAGTGTTAAATGATTTTTTGATCTTAAATTTAAAAAAACGATCAAATTATTCAGACGAATAATCTCAGGTGACATGTTGTTCCTATGGCAGGAATGATTGAGGTATTACAAAGAGGCCTGTAATACGCCTTAAATGCAGATAACTTAGAACGGTTAAACCCAATTAAAGCGAAACTAAGCACGTTTTACCTTGAACGAGACGGTGTATTATATTGATTCTAAGATTATGTCAACTTGATAGCCACCAGCTTCACAAATAACCGGTTAATATTCGTTTCAATCGTTCGAATGATTAACTATTTTTGCGTTGGCTATATTTATAATCCGATATTTTCGAAAAATTAATAATTGAAAAAAAAATTTAAGTCAATATCTCTCTTCTTCTCTTTAAATTATGAATTTTTGAATACTGCGTTTCTGCACTTACGTCGTTCTTCCGCAAGTCTTTTCGTTCGCATCGTAGAACGATACCTCCGGAGAAACATCCGGGCGAGGAGTAAAGTACCGTCCCTCAAAAAGACTCGTAAAGCATACGACTGCAATCGATACGTGCCTTCGGAAGTGCTTACTCGCTTGCCGAACGATCGGGCACGTACATATTAATCCGTCGGCCAGGCAGGAAACACATAATTCGACGTTCTTACCGCGGTGTCATCTGTCCATGGCAACGTTTTACGTAACCCGGCGACTTCGCGATCCGACACGGCGAGCGCGTGTCTCGTATTTCTTTTGTCTTTTTTTTCTTTTTTAATTTTTTTCCTTCTTTTACTCATGATTGTTTTACTCATGAGCAGGGAACGCCGCTCATTTTTAACGCAACTACGATAAGAATGGTAGTAAATCCCGAGAACGTCTATTAGTATTCCGCCTGGTTGGCCGATCGACCGATCCACGGAATGAATGATTTTCCGCTATTAGCATTTCCGTGTGCTAAGTAATTCGGCGCGTCTGCTCGCCGACTGTTATCATATCGTTACATCACCGATCCCTCGATCGATGCCGGTGGAATTTATTTCCGACGTATATGGATGAATGAGGCGTCTTGGATAATTGAATTATACTTCAAACAGCTCTCTGCTGATTTTTAATCCAGTTCAATAATAATTATAACAGAGAATAATGGAATTAACAAATTATATAATAATCTTTTTAGCAATCTCTTTACGTGTAGGTAGGAATATTTATATGCGCAATACTAGCGTTTCTAAACATTAGGAATAAATCCCTAACAACGATTCTACTTTCGTGTCGCACCGTATTTTTTTTATTAAAGAAAATATTCGTACGGAGACCTATACTCGCGTTCCAACTGCTATACGACATGTAATGTCCCTGAAACGTTCATGCACCTGTGTTCGTATCCATGTGTCGAGTTAAAGGGGTAAGTAAAAGTGATGTTTGCAGACAACGTGTTTACGTGCTAAATGTAAAGTGGCTGACTCTCACCCTCTCTAACCACTAGCGCGCACGATAGCGCGGAGGATCGGAGGAGGGTAGAGAGAGAGAGAGAGTGGCAAAGCGGTGTGACATATACGTGTGTAAACACGTGCACGTTTAATGCGCATATGTATATATACAGGCCGTGTATATACAGGCATACATACATAAGACGAGACCGTATTACGTATGCATAGGCGTAGTGTGTGCGTATATATTAGCATAAGTCGAGTAAATGTTACACTCGACGATATATAAATGTAGTGCTGGTAATCTTTCAAACAACATTATTTACTCGCACGTATATTAACGCTTCTGGAAAAGAGTGAAAAAGAGAAAGAGAATGCATGGCACAACGAGATAAAAATATTCATTTGACAATGGTTATCTCCGTTTCGAAAATTATGCGACCGTAATTTCGGAGGGAGGGGGGTGCGTAATTCTGATAAAAATGACTTCCGTAGTTTCGCTTCCGAGAATATCGAGTGGCGTGCAAATCACCCTCTACTTGCATAGCGCGTGGTAACCACGTGGTGCGATTCACCCCTTTCGCGCAGCCCACAACACAGTCCCGTCTCTCTCGCTTCGTTCTCTTTTACGTGACGAGTGCAAAAAAAGAAAAAGAAAAGAAAAGAGAACACCGAAGCGCGGATAAAAAGAGGAGAAAAAAAACGGAATCGAACGGTCATCGTCCCACCGCAGCGGTAGTACGGATCCTGTTTGCTAGAGGCAAACGAAATACGAAATTCCGCCAGGCGGAAGAGAGTATCGTGCCGACTCTCAAAAGTGCCGCATCAACGTAATTATCGCGAATTATACTTGGCCGTTCGCGCCGGTGCGGAGTTTATCCTTTTCCCGGTAAATGATGAGTCAATTTCCGATCGCGATAGCAACAATTGGGATCAACAAATACTTCAAGCCGTTGAATAATCCACGATAGTCAGCAGTTAATTGATCGTCAAACAGTTTGATAGAATCAATTTTGTGTTGCGGTATAAAATGTGCGAGGCAAATTTTCCATATGACGTAATATCGTGACGCGCAACGTCATTAATTAACAGTTAATTCCTCTTATATTCAATGCTTAGTAAGATGTCGTGTAAGATGGAAACGCGCAGACGAATCTATAATCGCAAGAATTAATCTAAATTTCTAAACTTTATATTATCATGCTGTTATATCGCGCACGTTAAATATTAAATATATCTCTCTGTTGCCAAGCGTCGAAGAATTGCTTCAGCTAATTGATTTTAACAGAATACTTCCGTTTTATGACACAACTTTCCAAATATGATTGCGAGAGAGGAAGAATCAAGGAGAACGAGAATTGTCGAAAAGAAAAAAAAAAATTCGCACGCACGCACACACATACGTGAAACATTCGCGAGATCGTTCGAGCGAGAGAAGGCACTCTCGAATTTCCAGTTTTCGCAATCAGGCCCGAAGATACGCGATCATGCCTCGGTAATGGCGGAGGTGCAGTGAGGCATAGATCCTTTCTGACCTCCGTGCCATAATCACGCGTCAGAATGCATCAGGCAGAATCCCCTTCCCTCTACAACTATACCCTCCCCCTTCTTTGCCCCCTTGTTTCCCCCTATCGCCCTGCTTTGCGATTCTCCCCTTTCCCGTCTCCTCTCGGCAGGCCACGTCCGTTCGCAGATGGTGTTTTAAACGCAGCCATGAACTTGAAGACGTTACCCGTCCTCTTACCTCTCCTGTCCCGCGTCACCCCTTCTTTGCCAGGTCTCCCCTCGCATGGACATAATTCTCCCGACGATTTGTCTGTCGCATACTGCACGACTCCGCAACGTGGGAATCGCTTTCTTTCACGGACGCGTCGACTAACGTCAAGTTTATTCGCGGGCCTTCGGTAATCATACCGTGAGGTCTTTTTATTGCTACGTGAGATTGGTTGTAGAGGCAAGTAATAATACGATTTGTGTGAGAGGAAGGACGTAAGCTCGGGCATCGCGATCGTTAGCGATAAAACGTGGAAAGAAACGGAAAAGCGCACTCGCGGCTATATTATACTAAATATGTATGTACATACATATACATATTGCTTTCGCTCTTATTAGTCGTAATTATAAGGATAATTTTTACCACGGCTTGTAAATTCTCGTTATAATTTGATCAGGTCGGCTATCAACAAAGTTTCCCGGTCAGCTTGTAGTTATTAATTGCATAATTGACTTGTTTATAGAGTTGTGGAATAATCATTGTGGATAGTTCATAGATTAACGATTGTAAATAGCAACACCGAAGAAACCACGTGATTGCGGTTATTGTCGAATTAAAGATAATTGATTCCTAGTACACACCTGATAATTAAAATAAACGGTCACGTGCCGACCGAATATACATAGATTCTAATGTTGCGGTTTACCAGTAGCTTTATCATCCTATTATTGTTATTGTTAAACAACAGATCGACAAGAGATGATTGCAATCTCACTCTCATTTCCTTCCGCACATGTTGCGTTAATTATCTCACCCAAATTCTGTCTCAAAAGCTAAAGTACCGTCACGTCGCGCGTTTTACATCTGCCGTGAAGCAAAGAGCATGTCTTTTTAAAAAAAGTGTTCTCCGTACATACGTATACGATATATATCGCCGGTGGACGCGAAGACGCTGAAAATGGATCGCGGCGACGTGGATGACGCCGCCGGGTGTAAACACTCGCGCGCGGATGATGTCGACGCGGCGACGATCTATATAAACGTTGAACCGGACGCATATTGCTCGTTAACACACGGCCGAGGATCACCGGTGAAGAACGGGTCTGAGCCTCCCCTCGTTGTCGCTGATATATATGCGTGCATACGCGTGTCTCGCGTGCTCTCAGTCTCTCTCCCTTCCTTTCTCTCTCTTTTCCCCTCTCTATATCTCTCGGAAAACCGCCTCGCTCGCTCGCTCGCACGCAGGAGATGAAGAAACGGACACTCGCGACGTGGCGCCAAAAAACGAAGCGCATTAGCCCGCGTGCTACGAGGGGATACTAAACGGCCATCGTTTCGAATGTTAAAGCGAACGAGAAATCACATCCGATCGGGCACACAAATTATCTCTTCTTATACTTGTATAAATAACTTCATTCGCCTTAATTTGCAATCCGCCAGAATAGAAGCGCGCGCATTCGCGAGTATACAAATATTAATCCCGCGTCTTAATTTATGTATATACCAAAGTCTCTTGCCATTTGACGCGAATATTCATTACCGCGAGGACGCGCAAAAGGAATAATCGCGTCGTAAGATAGAGAAACGGTGAAGTTGAATCTGGTTCAACACCCGGCTTGAGAAAAGTTACACCGTCGCGTCGGTTGCAAGACGGTTGTCGGATGAACGCGGATGGTCCCAACCGAAAGGAAAATTATTTAAAGTGAAAAAACTGCTCCCAAGGAGCCCTTGACATCGCGAGCAGCGATGATAGGAACTGGAACTTCGAGTGGGGAAAACCACTTCAAAGCCGCAGGCGCTAATTGGATTTACAACGAGTCAGTCCTCGGGACGTTCGTGGACGAAGTTTCGAGTAGCTACGGAGGGCCGGCGAGAAATATGTGTGTATGGCGTATATGTATATGTATACACATGTGTGCGTGTGTATTTTTTTTTCTCTCTGTAGAGGGGAAGAAGTAGAGAGATGCCTGATAAGTCGCCGGTCAAATGAACCACGGCGATGATTTTCCTCGATTTAATTCTCGTTTTCGCTCTTTTCTGCAATTTTATTTCATTTTTTCGGGATTCATCGAGTTTTCACGCCACGTTTGAAACAAAAGTTTATTACATCGGAAACTAAAATGTTATAATTAATAATTATATATCTTTCGAGTGAATATTATGCTATTTGGAGAATAGTATAAAATAAGAAATTTGTACTTGTCAGCGCATTATATATATTTTTAAGCGGAATCTAATTTAGATAACATTAACGAGTAAAAATGAAAAATTAAGATACCGTCTGATTTTTGCAAATATATAGAAAATAGTAGAACCGTCTTTCTCGGATCGTTCCTTCTTCTGATACGTCAACAAAAGCCCAAAGACCCAGCGAAGGATATAATCAGCTCCGATTTATTTCAAGAGTCCGGCCCGGGATTGCTCCGACGACTCGATCGTTAGCGCGCGTAGCATTCGACGCTAATTGAAGCGAGAGAACCGAAGCGGCAATTAAATGATCTAAAACTAGCAAAGAGATTAATCACGGCCTGCGTCGCCTGCTTATACCGGTGGTAATTAGAAAAGTCCGCTCATTAGGCGCGCCAATTAAAAAGAGTCGCCGGCGCGCGCTTCCGTTTGTGGAATAGCGCGAAACATGAGAATCGAATTGATTCGTCGTCGTTTTAAAGCGCGCACCAGTAAGAAATCCTCTTCAGCATTCCGCTCGCGAGCTTTATTCACACGCGCGCGTCTCGTCGTCTCCGGGAACGAGATCCGAACGTCTACGCATACATATACACTCGCGCGAAATGAAAGCGGAACATTAGGTATGCATTCGTATTAGCGCGCGCGTAAAATCTTTTATCCCCGGTTCGCGGATAAATACAAAGGCCGACCCATAAAACATAAAACACGAAGGAACCGATATATTATCGGGTAGCTATATATTTCTCTCTCCTGCGTGCGCGCGTATACTCATTCGCGAAGAGGAAGAAGTAGAAGAAGAGAGACGGAGTGTTAGGTCTCGGGCATACGGAGGAGAGAACCAGTTTAGGGGGACCAATTCTTTCTTTTTTTTTTTTTTTTTTTTTTTTTTTTTTTTTTTTTTTTTTTTAATACTGCTCTTCTTCATCGTCGTGTCGCGCATCCGGTATCCCGCGTACGTTTGCGCGATTTGCATAGACCCTGTCGCGTCGATCTGCATATCGGGTGTCGTTAAAATTAGACGGGGGGTACCGTGGGACACCCCTGTATTCCCCCCGCGGTCTTTCCCACTCTTCTTCCGATCCGACGAGGAAAACGGGCCAGCCCTTCAATCGTAAACGACGATTGGACGAATTGCCGAACCCGCGATAGCTGCTAAATCATGATTTTTGGGGATGGGAAAGGAGGCAGAGAGAGACAGGCAAATGGAAGGCATTGCGAGTCTCAAGCTCTGCCTACCTAACTGCAAAGAGCCCTGAGGGTGAAATCTAATCGACATTTGATAGATCGTACCGGTTCCTTCGAAAGTACGTTACACGAATCGAAATAAATTATTTCTATACGAGAGAAGCGCGTGTTGTTTTTTAATATCTAAAAGTTATATCTACATTATTAAATGTATTTAAAAAATGATAATGCTTTCGAGAAAGATACGTATATTATCGTCAAGATATTTAATTCTCAACCATTATGGCTTCTCCACTGTAGTACATACTTGAGCCAAGTTTCCGCGAGAGTAAAACGTCAAAATATTTCTTCTACGTACACAGACACACACATACAAGCGCGAGAAACAACGATTAATAACAACGGGGCCATGCGTGCACACGTGTTTGCGTTTCCTTGGAAATAAGTCTCGCACGTGCCCCGCCGCGCAAAGATATAAGTCGTCAACAGACACTATACGAACAAGCTGGAACAGGCAGCGGTATCAATTACTGTCGTCCAACATTGTAATCCAGATATGTAGACGTCACTTAAACTCAGCGCGTTTCCAGCACGTCCAATTGCGAATTTATTTAATCCCTTTTGAATGAGAACCGCGCCCCCTTTGTCCGCCCTCCCCGAGTCACTCGTTTACAACCGGAAGCGGGCCGCTGCTCGCTCGTATAATATCTGCCGCTCGAGAGAGACATTGTATCTCTGGGAGCATCGCGATCGAAATGAATGGTTACACGTGTTATTCGCCTCATCGTGTGTTATTTCGAGCTTCCTTGGAAGCTTCGGACTAGGTCGCCAGACTCCCTCTGTCTCTCTCTTTCTTTCCCTCCCTATCTTCTCGTGTCCCCCTTCGATCGAGGGGCAACAACCCTCCCTTTACCCCGTTCAACCTTCCCGCGCGTCGTACCGGTTTTATGCGTTTCGGAAGCTGAAGAAACAAGAAGAGCGGATCCCCGATCAGGCGTCGTTAAGATAAGACGCGCCGCGACGCCGGATACCGCCGGAAACGCTCTCGCAAGACAGAGCGAGAGAGGGAGAGAGAGAAGAGCGACAAGATCGTGGACCGAAAGTCATTAAGACTAAGCTCGGATAACGTTATACATGATAGTATACACGATAGTGTACATAGTGTACATGGTCAATATACGCAACACAGTTGCTTTTTCTTACCGTCGCATATCTAACACTTCCTCTAGAAAACTTAGATCAATAATCTATATCTAATAAAATGACCGAGATGGAGAGACAATTTTGATATTTAAATAATTTATACAGCTTATGATGCATTCAGAGAATTTTAGAGATTCAAAAAAATTTATATTAATATTTTACAAATAAGATAAATAAATGTTTCACACGGTATGCGTTATATCGACACACACATATATAGTATAAATCGTAAAGGAATCAATTCTGATTTCATTATCAAAAATGAAAGATAATATGCTCCCCTCTCTCCTCTTTTTTCTTCTCTTCTCTCTTCTCTCTTCTCTCGCGCATTAGTAGATGGTTTATCAAAGCACGCAATTTGCACGGTTGTTCGGTTAACGTGCTCCGCGCGCGAAAAGGCTTTTTAATATAAGATGTGCATCCGTCTAAGACGTAATTACGACGCGTCGACGCGGCTACACGTGCGAGAGGCCCGTCTAATGACCGCATGCCGGTGAAAATTAGCCGAACAAATATATCCCTCATTTCTATGCACAACGTCATTTACGTTTTATAGCTTATTTGAAATTTACATGATTTCGTAGTAAGAAAATCTCTGCCTCATCGATTTTTTTTCCTCTCTTACGGCCTGTCATGTAACAGTAATAAATACCTACCGATATTTTACGTATATATGTGTAAATTTTTATATCCGCCGTGTTCTACACGGCATATTGCACATTTATAAACCAATCGAAACGTGCGTGCTAAAACCGACAATAAACTGAATGCTGTCAATCAGAAAATTGAATCGTTTATCGAGTATCGCATTTGATTATCAAATAATTCTGGACACAATTTATTCGTGAAAAAAATTGGAAGTGAATACACACACACACAACTAAGCTGCCGAGTATATGTTAACGATTTTCGAAAAGGGTCTATAATAATAGTTTGTATATGAATTGAGTTTATTTTAACAAGCTTATAGATTGTATTCTCGTAAACGTAATTGGATTTATTTAAATATAAATATTAACTGACTTATTAGACACAATAATTTTTGTTCTCTCTTGCTCTCTCTTCTCTCTGAAGGAAGCGAAAATTCTTCCGCGCGCAATATACATTCCCGAAAATAATCGCAAAAGCACTCTCTAACAAGTTACGCGTCCTTTCCGATTTCTGAGACCTGCCGGACACACCTCGACGGTGTTGATGAATCCGCTAGGGGGGCCGTTAGAGACTATTGTTTCAAGCCTTTATGATGAGCGACAGAGGACCGTGCACCGTGCATACGTGTGTCACGCATATAGACCTAAACGCGACGCGTGATGCGAGCGCATTACGGTAATGGTATCCGCTACCGCGAATCGCATTATACCCGGGGAGTTACCGCTATTTTCGCGCGGCCACGCTTTTGTGCTCTTCCGAGTTGGCGCCGCCGATCATCGTCGCGAAAACGTCGCGAAAACGAGCGGCATCCGCCGCGGCCGCTTAACGGGATTTATTACGCCGCCGCGAGAAGAATGAGGGTTGCTTTCTTTACAACGGCCAATTGTTTTTGAGCCTGACTGAGATAACGGTGACGCCTTAATTGTATCGGCTCGATGAGGACTCGCACGAACGTGTGTGTATACGTTTGCTTGCCGTAACGAGGTCCATCGCGATAACAAGGTGAGAGATAGCAGTGTAATCGCGCCAATTAATTCCTGCTTAGAAATAGAGGGAAAGATCTGTAATGTGACTACGTAAACGTTATAAGATCTAATTGGATCAACAGACTCGTGTTATACATCTCCATATATAAATCTCCAAGAGAGATCAAACTGATCAACTTTATACTTTTTGCAAATTTTTTTATTTTAATACAAAAGCATTTAATCACGTGTGTGCTGTGGTATTAAAATAAAGAACTATACGAGAAGTCGGTTTGGCTTCTGAGAGAGGCTCATATTAAGGTATATATCTATTATACATGATTATTTCTAATATAATTAGCATCCATCTGTGATTTACGGAACGAGTGTGAAAACATTCATTCATGTGGCATAACGTACATTCTTGCGAGAAAAGAATCCATTCCCCCGACTTGATTTTTCGAGGATTTCTTGCAATTTCTTGCCTTCCTCCTACTCTCCCGTCCAAATTAATTCGAATAGTAATCAATGCAATACGCCGACACCGAATTTAGCTATGGAAATGCGTTGGTTAATGCCGCGGCGCGCAAACGGAAGCACGGTTCAGGTGTTACTTATATCCTTTATCAGCATCTGACGGACGTCGAGACCCGGTGAGACGCCTCGTGGCCCATTGTCCACATCCGAAACGGACGATACAAGGTCGTATAAATATCAGCCGAGCATATCGCACATGTGTATCGCCAATTCGCGCGTAACCAACACTCGCGTTCCCTCTCGCCCAGTCTCGGCAAACCTTCCCCTTACACACACGATTCTCCATTCCCCCCCCCCTCTCTTTCTCTCTCTCTTTCTCTCTCGGAGAAGTCCTCTTTTAAACGCTTCGTGCCTCTTTTACGAGCGCATTTGCATTGCCGACTAAGACGAAGAACATTACGGCGAAAACACGACGAAAGCCGAGAGGAAGGGCGAACGAAGCGAGGAAAAAAATAGCAAATGAACGAACGTGCGAACGGCGTTGCTTAATAACCTGTACCCGTCAATTCGCACATGCCGTGAACGGAAAATTTTTCCATGGTGAAACTTTATTGTATAAGTATAAAGTATAATGGAGCATGTCGTTTTTTTTTTCGTAACCATACATATATTATCGGGCGACTCATTTTGTATTACGAAATTTATATAAATTATTCAAAAAGAGATACATATATATATAATCAACAAATAATATTATTTTTTAAACACGAGTCTGCAAATAGAAAGAAAGAGAGAATCAATGTTAAACAACTTAATTAGTTATTAAAATCATATTTTGAAACGTCCTGTAGGTACTCACATTTCAATAGATATATTTATGGATGAAAATCATATCAGTGCAATCGGTGCACCAATTCACTACGCAGCTACGTGTATTACGAGCGACTCGAGCGTGCAAGGCGTACGTAATTTTCGTTGATTCTAATTGAGTTACAACTAGAAAGCGCTCTAATTGAAAGCATTTCGTAAAAGGCGATGGCGTAAAGTTTCGCGCATCTTTGTGCGCGCCGTGTGATTTTCCGGCTTGATGCGGCGCGATTCTGGTTTCTGGCGGATCGAAATCAAAGTCGAGCGGCGCGCTTTCGCAAGGAAAGTCTAATGGTTACCATATGATGTAACATTAATCTTTAAACCTTTAATTGCAATTATGGCAAACGTCTCGCGCGCTTCCTTCGAAGCATAATTGTTAGACATCAGAAGCCGATACAGTTTCATACAACCAAGTATCGACACAATGCAAACTGATTACATAATCTTAATTTATGAATTAATCTCTCACGAAAGAACTTTAACCTGACAAGAGTTTAATGAGAAGTTTTCGAAATATATATGGTGGCTAAATTAAAGGAAAAAATATGTTCTGTTAAAAATTAGAGTCATCCAATAAAAGAGATAATTTTTCACATCGCTTCCACTTGACAGACTTTTGCTTCGCATCCTTAGATCTTACGCGAGGCGTAATTCGATCCGATAAAAATTTTATCCCGCCGTGAATTCGGAACTCTCGGGTACAGAGAGAGACGCGTTTCGCGCGCGTTGCAGTCGTTCGTATTAGATTAGTTTCTATTCGATTGGTCTCAATGCAACGCTTCCGCGGAGAATCGGAGGCGCGTTGCAGCCAGCAGCCAGCCAGCCAGCCAGCGAGCGAGCGAGCGAGCGGATATACAGAGGGAGTCGGAACGAGAGCTACTTACGGCCGCACGCAAGTATCCGCTTAATACTCGGTTCTGCTAGGTACACACACATGCGAGCGAGCTGGTACCCGTAAATACACACATACACAACCGCCTGTCTCCTCTGTCTCTCTCTCTTTCTCTCTACGTGCAACTAAATACATGTACATTTTCTCTCAGTGTGATGTACTTACGCGAGAGTACTTAGCGTAGTACTCACGCCGATGCACAGATAACTTGGGCGCTGAGGAGAGGCGGCGGTGAACACCAAAGTGTTCGAAAATCGCTTTGCTTTATGAGCGTTTACACGAGCAACCGCGTAGAGAAAAGGGAGAGAAAGAGAGATACACACGTTTGCACATATTTACGCGCGCAACGACCCGCTGCATATTCGTCGATTGCATTCGTCTCTCTTTTTTTTCTTCCCCCTTCCGCTTCGAAGTAATCGCGCAAAACTCACTGTCCCGATAATCGAACTCGAAATCGCGAGATAGGACGAGCTGACGCGAACGCATCGTAAAAATAATGCACCGAGCGGAAGAAATCATTGATAAAATCGTAATCGAGAAATTATGAAGGACGATGCCAAAGATAGTTTAAGCGGCCATAATTTAATATAAACTAGAGACGCGCAATGACACGTAGGATGTAAGATAAGCGTCCGCACGAATGGAGGTAAATTAAATTTATTTATCCAATTGGCATGCACCGGATCGGTGCACATCGGGCGTGAAAGAAAGTTTGCACGAATTCGTCCGTTCGGAAACCAGATAGACCTTGCGATAAGCGCTCGGAGCAAGACAGAAATTCGATATAACACGATCGTCTCGTGCATGCCGCCGTTCGTTATCGATCGCCGGCGCGTTTTGCAAGTAACGCCCATCGCGCTGCGATAAATTTTCGCGGGCACGTAAGTATGTCTGCGAATCACGTGATCGCATGCATGCGGCGGCGGTTCGTCTGAAAAAGAAGAAACTCCAACGCGCTGTAAACGCGATTGCGCGGTACCGCGATAAATTTTGCACCGCTGCATCGCATCGTCCGCATCGCGATGCCCTGACGATTCGTCCGACGATACGCCGAACTTATACTTTATCTCGTATCGCGCGGCGTATATATCTATCTATCTACGGATCGGCTAACGTGTACATCAGGTGAGTTTAACGAAGGAAAAACAAAGCCCAATGCGCTGTAACGCGATTGCGAGAGATTCCGTCAGTAGTGTCTCAATAAATATTGCGCGCACTCGAGGTCGACGTATTCGCTATTACACGATGGATTGCAGCAGAAATATTCTCGATTGTATAACGTGCGAATTATGCATCTATACATACAAACGTGTGAATGATTCGTATGTGCAAAATAATGCTTTTCTCGGAATAAAAATAATAGTACCATTTGATGAGAAGATATTCCGAAGTTTCGGTAAAATTTTCTCTAAAATTTCCCCTCGAAAGATGCGATTGGGAAAAACGCTTATCGGGACATAAACAGCGAAGCGTTCACAGGAAGTGACAGCATGAAGCTTTTACAAATCGCGATGCGTAAGATTTAACTCGTAAAATTACGGAACGGTACTCGGAGACGATGATAAGACATCTCGGTGAAATGTTCATTGACCTCGAGGAAGAACAATTGCGGAGAAAGAATCTACCGGCATAAATCTATTTGCCGCTTTTGTCGCGTTATAATTAGAGCTTACAGAATTATTTGAGTCCCGATATGCTCGAATTAACGGTGCCGGAAAAAGATTGACTTTATAGACACATTAGAAGTTATTAAAGTGATTTTTAAATAACTATAAGTTTAATTATATTCGAATTTAATTATATCGAAAAAGATTGACTTTATAGACACATTAGAAGTTATTAAATTGATTTTTAAATAACTATAAGTTTAATTATATTCTTCGCGACTTAAATAGCGTTAAAAACATCAAATGTATTTTAAAAAATATACTATACGAGAGAGACAAGAATTGTTACCACTTAATTTTCAATACATTCACAGAACGATAAACTAGATTTAGAAGATTAAAAGATATCTCGGATACAGGATATCATAATATTAAAAATAATTAATATTTTATATTTTAAATATTTTCGAAATATATTTTTTTTTCTCCGATCTCTTGCAAAATCCGAAGTATGCATGTATACGCACGCACTGACGCACGCTGTATAGGTTTCCCACGTGTCATCGTGTTGCCAACAGCAGACGGTTAATCCAGCCTCGGTGCACCACGGTGACCAGTGGTTTCCATGAATGAATACCCGCAACGTGACTTTCCCTTTACACTCGAGTGTGAAACTCGTTCGCGTTATACTCTCTACATCCGCGATCGAGCGCGGATCTTCCTGGCGATCGAGAGCGAGAGCATCGACCGATTTCGTAGGTTACACTTTTAATGCGATCGCGCTTGCGATCCGGTCCTAAAGTGGTGACGCAACGAACGAACGGGACCCCAATAGGTCGAGATGAGAGCCATTGTATGGCAATCTTATAATTTAGACAATCACCGATCAATTGAATGGGCCTTTACTACTGTTATACATGCAACGGCCGTATACCGGCGAGAGTGAATGATGAATGAATGAAGGGACAAGACCGAATGAATGGACAGATAGTTGGCTCCGCTTAAACGTTCGTAAATAACCGGCCGCTTCATTCAATTACTTTCAATCGCTTCGAGCCAATAGATACAATTTAGAAAAAAAGGGAGCCCCGGGTGTCTGTTGTGTGTACGAGCTTTACCACTATATGCACTTGTTCGCCACGAATACACTACGTACAGTGTCGAGAAAACAGGATAAACTGTAGCAAGGAAATGTAAAATTTAATTTTAATATCATTAAATTAATGACAATGATCGGACTTTTATTACTTTTACGCGCTTTCACGTATCAAGTATTTAAATCACCATATAAAAATTGACAGAAGTTTTCTAAATAAATATTTATTGAACAAACATTAGATAATAGCGATCTCGGCTTGAACTTGATTCGTCAGACGAACATTTCGTAATGGAACCGCGGTCAGAAAGAAAGGTAACTCACTCGAGAGAGAACATTTCGCTATGTGTGTGTGCGTGCTCGCGTACGCTAATCCTTGGAAACTGGCTTAATTACAGTCGCGTCCGAAACAGGATAATGGGCTGGACGTGTATATGGCTGTCTCGTGTCCGGCTAACTAACGTCAGCCAAATCGGTTTATCGTTCGGCGAAAAGTTCCTTCAATTCTAACTGAATCCCGTCTGTGCTCGCGAGCGCGCGCGCGCGATACCCAGCCCTACCAAAGTTCTCTACATTAGGCACTTGCGTATTACACCTGCAGTGGCGCAAGTCCGATGTCGCACCAACTTGCGGCCATTAATTAACATTCTCCCCTATCGTGCTCTCCGAAAGTACATTATACGACTTCCGGGATTGATTTAACTTTAATCCAGTAGACAGTCAACTCTACAATACAGCGGTCTTTTTCCAATGTTATATCTAGATCCCAATTTTATTGTATAATATATTTTTCATAAATTTTGTTTAAAATGTAAGAGTTGAAAGAAATTTCTAAAAGTTAAATATGTAAAACAGAGAGGTAGAATACAATAATAATTATGTTAAGAATTAAGTTGTCTCACAGATCACAGATATTGTTTTTCTAACAAAGTCAGGAATACTCAAGAGAGATGATAAATTAGATCGATATACGGGTAGAACGCAACATTTTGCCCGGACTATTGCACAGACAAGTGCAATAGCGATTGCATATGATAACGCAATGCCATCAACGTAAAGCCGCAACTAGAACGGAAGAAAAAAATGTTTTATCTACATCGGTTACCCTGACGTACACGCATCGCGCCCGCTAACAACGCGCGTCGGCGCTTACGCCACAAAGCGGATACTATGTATAGGCGCTTTACCGGATAAGACAATCAATATTTATCGTCAATAACTTCACTGACGTTATCAAAATCTCGTAGCGATAAAAGGTGGTATACATCGAAGATATTATCACTGAAAAAATATCGAAAAATATATACACGCGCGTATACGTGGAATAAACTCGCTTGCTTCTTCAAAGCAGCGACTATATTGCCGCAACAAATAATGCATCGTCGTTTGATACCTCGCTGACGCGCGGAAGCTTGCCCATCAGTCGTCTCGATTACACGTTAGACGTTGGCGCAACTACACGCTCGCGTACTCGCTCACGTGCATATCGCAAGTGCGAGTGCACCGTGTGTATCATTCACGGATCGTCGCCGCCGCCACCGCTTCATCATCGTGCCTTTTCGTTATTGACGAGCGAGGGAAATCTGGAAACGCGAAATCACACACACTCGAAAAGCGGTGCCGCGACGCGTCAAGTCGTATCGACTTAATGGACGCTGGACCAGTAACAGCCTGGCCTTAGTTAGCCCTCGTACCGGGCCGTGCGAGACGACGTCACGTCCGGATGAATTTACATGCGTAAAACGAGAGATCGGACACCGGCGATATTTGTCGATAGCGAGTAATTTCCTTTTCCATTCGATCACCGGATCCAGTTCGCGATTCTGTGCTGGACGGAGGAGCGAATCGACCTCGATGATTAGCCGTCCGTGAGTATCCCTCTCCTCCCCCCTGGACCTCTCGCGTTAATTTGACGCGTCGCGCAACGTTCGACAGGAGAGAGCTTTAAATAGCAAGAGACAGACACGAAGATCGTCGCGGATCAAAAGCACGAGTGAACATTCATAACGTTAATATTCCATACATCTCTCTCTCTCTCTCTCTTCTCTCTTTACGCGCGCTGGAACAAATAATAGATAGTCATCGACCCTGTGTTTTATGTCGCTTCATGTGCCACTTCGTAAAGTGATTCGATATATGATTGCCCTATCCACTCAATGTCAATGCTTGTCCATAAATTCGTCTCGTCAATTGCGCCGATCAAACAAGTGAATGGTATCTTTCCAGAACACACATTAAAGCCGTCTATTACTCTTTATAGTCATTCTTATTGTTGGTACAATGCAAATTATGATGGGTACGATATATTTCTAGCGTATATTGTCAATTGTTCGGATGCTGTGTGAATACGGCGATAAAAATCACCGAGACGTTTTATTTCAATAAACGAATATAAGTAACTACGTTTCCTATAAATCGTCCGAAAATAGAGACCGTATATTAATTAATAATATTTTATCTGAAAGATCTTTTATATTTCTAAACTCGGTTAACGTCGATAATATTTGGTTATAATTTATTCATTTCGATAGTACTTAATTATGGAAAATCGATCGCGAATATTTATTTGCCAATTGCCGTGGACAATTTTGTGGAGAAACGAATCGACCGTGGCACGCGTATCGACCAGCTGTGTCGTTGGCGTGCTATCAGAGGCGAGAGGAAAGCTGGGTGTTTGCCCGCGACCAACTTCCGGCTGCTTATCAAACGCTCTTCCGTTCGACCATTCGTTTCGGGTATTCAATTGACAACCCGCAATTGCGCATTCCACGAGGTTCAGTTATTTTACACGATTTACTGCACTTGTCAGTAATATACACTAAATCAAAGAATGATAGGGATCTTAAACACGTTGCTTGAAAATGTAGTGATTTTTTTATATAAAAAAAATTAAGTAAAATATGTATAATGATTATTGCTCTCATACAATTTGTTTCGTGTTTAAGAAATGTGCAATAGAAATCGCCAATCTAAAATAGGCAAATTGCTTATTGCTTATTGTATGCTGATTAGCGTGCAGATATACATGACGGATGGTTAATAGAATGTGTGAATATTCATTTAGCTTGGCGATGTAATATCTATGTATATAACTATTCATAGATTAACGATTTTCAATATTTACTTGATTAGCGACTAATAAGGAAGTTCCTTATCACTTTCCTAATAAATTTTCTAAATGGAGTCACAGGTGCATCGCACGTCATAGCGTACATGATTAATTAATTAATAACAGAGCGGAGTAGAAATAGCGTTCAATGAACACGGCGTTTCATGTACATTAATTAAACGTAATCGCGGGAGAAAATAAAATATAGAGTAATATACTATGTTTCTCTAGATAATTATATACGACTTAGAAAAATGAATTAAGAATTAAGGGTGGACGAGTGAGATGAGATGGAAATATGGCATGTAACAAGTTTGCTTGTATGTTTCACGAGCGCTTGTATTCGTCTGTTATGGCAATCTGGCGTAAATTATGTTTCCTAGGTAATTGCTTGCTCGCTGAACTCTTCGAGTTAGCGACAAGCACTTCTCTCTCCTTCTCTCTCTTCTCTTTTCTCGATCGTCTTATCCATTATCTTTCTCCCTCGCATCTAACCGTTCGCTCGCGTCCACTCTTCGCACGTCTAATAATCATGTAAAGCAGTCTCGGTTATCTATCCGCAATAATTGCACATTGTCGAACGCAAATTCATGCGTGTTGCATCGCGCGCCTGCGTCAGTAAGCAGACAATGTGAAGGCGTGCAAGAACGCAGACGTGGTGCCTCCCTCCTGCGACGCCCTCCGTCGTCGTTACCATCGTGACGTCGGCGTCGGGAAGAAGGAATAAGACGTCGCTTTTTTTCGGGGTGATCGTAAATTTCGCGTGCGTAAATAAACCGCTGATGTTAGTCGCCGTTCCTCTTCGCGTAGACCTCTGTCTCTCATCGATCGTTTGATCCATTAAATCTCGAATTAGCTCTCTTGCTTCTTTTTTTTTATTACGCGATTATTCCTTCAATAAAGTCACCAGTATTACTCGGCAAACTTTACACGAAAAATAAGATTAACTTTGGCAAAATTATAAAAAAGTTATACATTACATTATAATAAAAAAAATATAACAGAAAAATATAATAGAAGAAACTCGAAAGATATAGATTTAAAATTTTTATTTTAACGTGATCAAAATGTTTTATTTACACAAATGTATTATTCATAAAGATGTGGGATAATTATAATATTTTAAAATAAAATTGATATAAATTATTTGCGTGTTTAAGTACATTGATTCGAAATATCTCATCCAGTGCGCGAATTGTTGTTAGAATATCAAATGGGACGTGGTGCGAAAATTTTTGCGAGGCGCGAAATCGAATCCGCCAAGTAAATTAGCCCAGGCGCAATGATCGCGCAGTTATTGCTCCCTTAAATCAGACGCGGCCGAATACGAGATACGTTTGCGGCCAAAGTTTATTTAGCCTCGCTTTATGGCTCACTCCGAATTCACTTAAGCCCGAATCGCTGCAGGAATCGCCGCGATGTCGTCCCATGCGATTCGGAATTTTGGAACCGCTCCAAGCGACCTTTGAATAGTTTTCGGAAGCGGTGAGGAGCAGGAGAAAGGAGAAACAGAGAAAAGGGATAAAAAAGATCAAAGAAGGACAGAAAGAGAGAAAGAATCATCGTGAATCGAAAATTCCTCTGTCGCGTGGAAAAAAAATTTATGATAACGATAAACCTTTCGTTGATTATTCGGGCGATAATAAATTCGAGAAAAGATTACAAAATACTGCGGAATGTACTATACGATAATCATAAATTAAGAAATTACGTGATATTGTTAATTATTATCGCAAAGAGAATTTATAAATGTAAAAGAAAATTATTGTCGCGGCTCATTATATGTTATTAATACAAAGAAATCATTAGTATGATCAAACATGGATGCCACATTTTCAGATGCATTGAACCTTGTTTATCCCTTGTTTTGTTTCGACGTCGTCTTATTCTCGTTTCGCTATTCTGAATATTCCGTCCCTGCTCTCGTGGCAATTCTTTCGACGCCGGAGGTCCCGAATGCAAAGCACAATAGCAACTGGCATTCGAAGCTGTCTGCACGCTTATTCGGAGCATCCTCACGGGCAAGAGCTTATTTTCTGTTGGAAGAAGAAACGAGTAGCGACTACGATTAATCTGCATTCGCGACGGCGCGCACCAATTCACGCGAATGTTCCTTTGAATCTAAAAACACATTTTCGGAATTGCATTCTTATTTTATCGAGATATAATCAGAGACGAGATTTCTTTTTTCTCCTTTCGTATAAAATTGATCGTCGAATCTTCCAAACGTGTGCATAATATATAAACTAACACTGGCAACGTGTAATAAAATTAATTAACGTGACGTTAAGAGAGCACGAGGTTCGATTCTCGGAATTCAGAGAGTTTGCCAAATATTTCTGCTATCGTGTACAGGTCTCACGAGTTTCTCTTTCTCTCACGAAGGTTCGTAGTTCGCGACCCGCATATGTCCCACCGAGGTATGCGCCTCGCGTGCCTGGCGCATCTGTTGCACACGCGACGCAGCAACTCGCGATGCACGCGTTCGATGTTATGCGTTACAGGGTGATCCATTCTAACAATACATTCTAACTGATGACTCACATTCTAACCTCCTCTCCAAGTAATTATTAGGAAAAAAAAAAAAACGACTCCGTCATCTCGAGCGTAAAATTGATGTATGCGACATGTATTAGGCTGTGTGAATCACA
Source organism: Prenolepis imparis (assembly GCF_030444845.1). NCBI lineage: Eukaryota > Metazoa > Arthropoda > Insecta > Hymenoptera > Formicidae > Prenolepis > Prenolepis imparis. Next base: position 11,862,692 of record NW_028141168.1, on the reverse strand, counting down.
CGGAGACTGATATTTTCGGTATCACGTCAATATCCTCCAAGATCAAAATTCTTGGAAATTTTCATGATGAGTAGAGACGTTCGAAAGCATTATGATGAGAAGAAAAATGTATTTTAATTGAAAATTGATCATTAGATAAAAAGTAATTTTGTTCGAATGCGAGTGACATATACACATAGTTGGCGAAACGAGCAGCTGGCGAATACGAGAAAGCGTTTACAGTGGCAATTTGCAATTACTATCTAGGTATCGTTTGACCACACACGTACGAGCCCTCAATATTGAACTACAACTAAGCTTCAGGGGTTTATAGTTTCGGCGCGGTCCAGTTCAGGGATCATGCGCATCCCGGAGACCTCTTTGGACCTCGATCGAGGAAGTACGCGCGAGAAGGTGCATCATGCAAGCCGTGGGACGGGAGTTTGGGTCACAGTGGGTCGTGTCGTGGTAATTAAGAGATATCGTGGCCGGCTATAGTCGAAACGCTCTGATATAATACGCGGAATGGAGTGGGGGATGATACGTTATCTGCGCGTGTAATGTGAGGCGCGCGGATTGTAAATATGCTCTTAGATTTCACAAGGAAGTATATATCCTGCGATGTAGTCTGTGAATCTTGTTTATGCGCCAGAATGGTCAACGGTTTATTGACGTAAGACAGCTTTAGCAAATATTTGCTCGGATCCCAAGAGATTGCACTGAATGATTCGCGTAATAGCGTACATACCTACTTACTTGTGTTTCATACGAGTGTTTTATACGAGTATTAAAAATATCAAGAACAAATATTGAGAAAATATGGAACAGCTTCTTATTCCGTAAACTTTCCAAAATTTTAAAATTTTGACTTTAAGCTTCGTAAGATAAATCCACGTGAAAAATTAATATGAAATGTTCATAGAATTTTTGATCTATATAATTATAGCAGTTCGAGCATAATGTGATAGTAATGAAAAAGAGAAATACATCTTCTCTTTTTAGATTATACAATGTAATTAATCGTAGGACATCCAAGAACCGATGACCCGTGAAGTGAACGTTTGTGCTTACTTTCACGTGCAGTCGATTGAGAACCAGACGTTTTCAGGTCTTGTAGGAGAAAAACACACACTCTAGTTCCGTGATTCGCTTCTGCCTTTGCCATTTATATAAAGTAGAAAATTATGTATTTAAAAATACTCGCAACAAAAATTAATAAAATCTCAAAGATTTGATCTCTACGAGACAATTAATATAAATTTAAATTTGTCTTCGTCTTAATGTTATAATTGATATTTTATACAACAAAGGAAAAAAAAACAATGCGATTATCGCGCGCGAAAATATATCATGCGACAATAAATGTACATATAGTTATTAATAATCTTTCTATATTGCACGCGTGTATACGGGCGCATTGTCTCGTTCATCATCTCGGCAATCGAATAAACTATCGACGGGAAAATATAATTTAACGCCAATACTGCCTATGCGAGTCGTTATCGCGCGATACTCCCTCGCGTGGCATTTCACCCGGTAGTTAGTGGGTTGCTCGACGCGTGAGTATCCTATCTCTCTCTTTCTCGCGATGCGTGTATTTGGATATTTTTAGAGTGTGGGTGAATCACTGTTTGGCCGAGGTAGCCGAGCTCACACAAGCCCCGACTCCTAGCTCTCCGACAGTTAAATCACCGATTTCAGAAATAACGACCGCGCGAAATTAATAACGCCCCTCGGTACCTCATACACAACAACTCCCTCGTCGTTTCCCTTCTTCACGGCAGTTGTTTAGCCGGTCACAAGTAACCTTTGTTATTATTATTGTCTGGTTTTTTATCTCTCGCACGACTAAATGTTGTATATCGCTAATCAAAACCGCCGTGCCCCATTTCTTCCGATGAGATCTTCATTGTCTAGGTTCCCTATACAGGGTGTCCGGTGGTTCGCGTTTCACCTGTCGTGGGCAGATTCCTGGGATCATTTGGAGACGATTTTTCCTCAGCGAAAATGTCGAGGCACCAATAATTTTCGAATTATAAGCGATTGAAAATAAAGAGTTTTTCACAAACTAAGCCTTGTGGAAATAAAATATTAACAAAATCACATTCTTCAGTTAATTTCAGATAGAGTTTACTTTAATAGAATTTTAATTTAAGGCTTTGTTACAAAGATACTTTCGCTGAGGAAAAATCGTCTCCAAATGATCCCAGGAATCTGCCCACGACAGGTGAAACGCGAACCACCGGACACCCTGTATATTCATCGTACGGAATTCGTTCATGTCTACACGCGGATAGTTTCGTTCGGTGACGTTATGACTCGAATTTCTATTCACAATACGAGCTCGTTATCTTCCTAACCATCAACGCCGTTCCGTTTCCGAAATAGTTATAACGCGAGCAGAAGTAAGGAAACTAACTTTTTTTTTCTCCTGTCTTTACGGTCAATCACTAACTGTCCTCGTACAGAACACGACATAACAATATTATCTTTACGTGAAATCTCTTGATAATAGCACTTCAATTTACTGATACATAGTTTATCGAAGAATCGTCGAAAAGGAAACGGCAGTCTTGTCGAAGGAGAATGCATGCATGGCTCCTGCATCTACGTATCATTCATTATATATTTTAATAAAACAAGGGGCAAATACATAGGTGCGACTGCATGCACCTGTGCTTGCTTATAGTTAGCGTGCAACCGACCACATTGCTTATTAGCGGCTCGTAAAATAGGCGAATCTCGGTCTGGTACGTAAGTCTAGACCAAGCCTGGACTAGACCAACGAGACGGCGCATCTCTGAAACAAGCCCCTGTTCTATTCTATTTCGAGGTCGACACGTTGTGCGATACAGTGTTGGTATAACACGCTAATGATTTCTTCGTCATTTTTCTCTCTCTCTCCTTTTCCTTTTTTTTCTCTGTCTCTCTCTTTTTCTCCTGATTTCGATCTCGATTTTTTGTGCCACAGTATGTCATTGCATCCTCTTTTTAAGCGTTAGTATTTAAAGTCTCGTTCTATTTTTCGTCACGTTCGATTCGTATTCGATTAGACGAATTTTAAAGAAATTTGATATAATGGCTCATAGAGTTTTCTCATTTCGTGCAAGAAATATGTCATATCCATCATTTTTGAGAATTTAGTATTTTAAACGAGATCTGTTCAAAGAAATATTAACGATTATAATAGAAATATTAAAGCTTTTAAATATAGATCAAATATATTAAATATATTAAATATTGTACATACGTAAGAATATAAATTTGGATATTTAAATTAGTACATGTTTAAAGATTAAAAATATTGCCAGACTAATATAATAAAAAATATTATTGCATGTATATATAATCATTAATGATATTTTAAAGTTAATAAGAAATACATAAACTGAATGTTTTATTTTATAAGATGGTTTGAATTTGATGTTTTGCAATCTTTTATAATTCACGATTAACTGATTAATGTAGATAAATAAATCGAATGTTCGTTAAACATAATTAATATGCAGGTTTATAACAGGACCGCGCTCTGTTAATCTTCGCAGTGTTTTAATTTCTTTTTAATTAATATCCAATTACTATAATTAATTTTTAACGAGTGACGATAATCCGCGCTAATGATATTGCACGTCGTAAATCCAAAATACATTGCATTGCGGTCAAGCCTACAAGCAACATAAAACATTCATCCGTAATTTACAGCATTCGCATTCGCAATACGCACATGTACAATATATTGCATTTTGAGTTTAACAATTTCGAAAAAATATTTCCGTTGTTGCACTTCAACATGATTCAAATATCTCGAACGATGTGTGTTTCTGTCAAATTAATTAATCGCGTAAAAGAAGTATAATTAAAAAAGAAGTTTATTTTCCTATATCGATGGTATAATCGTAAATAATCGATTGTGTACGACTTTACGTATCCAATATTCTATTTTAAACGCACCAATGTGCTTGATCTTTATTTTTATTATATAATTTCGATTTGCCGAGTTCTCCAACGATATGTCTCTAGAAATGGAAAGGAGGGAGGCGCTTTAGAGAAACTCTCTTTCGTCCTTTGACATCTCTGCGGCTCGTGCAACTTTACTTTCCTCTCTCCTTCTCTCATTCACTAGTGCCGCGCATCTCTCGTCATCTCCTCACGCTCGCTCTCGTTGCGATCTCTCCTTCCCGTTCGCGTCCGCGTGACTCACGTTGTGGTGTACAACGCACCTCGATAAGTGTTGCCGCCTCTCGGGGATTTCGGGAACCTCGTCGGAGATTCCCCTACCTCGGGAACGTCCCCGACGGTGGGGATGCCACGTCGTGGCAGTGGGGAACCACCACCAGGGCAGGGGGAGGATGGAGAGGAACCTGGGTACAGCAAAACTTTTGTCCATTCACGGCCGGCACGCTCCTAATTGGGAGTACGCTCCGAGGTCTCGTTCCACGCGCACGGATGCTGCGTGAACGTGCTGCGGACCGAACCGGAACTGATACTTAGATAGGAATTGTATTTCTCTTCTTTTTTTTTTTTTTTTCCTTCACGCTCGCGATCAACAGCTCGACCAAGCGCACGGATCTCTCATTTATCGAATTTACGCTAGCTAGGTGTTGTTAGTCGCTCGAATCAAAATTATTTTCCTCGGAAAATTATATTTTCTCCGACAGAAATATCATCAAGTCGCGTGCGCGTATAAAAATAAATTTTATAAAGGGGTATATAAAGGTTAATAAAAATTAAATTTATTAAGCGTCAAATGCAAACTCGTACATGCGAAAACTTGTTCTGCGCAAAAACGTCCTCTCGCTGTAGTACTCCACGTCAAATATACTATTTGTCAGCATTCATGCATGCTTATCTAAAAGGAAGTTATATTCGCTAACATACACATTCACGTATGTCAATGCAATTTCCGTTCGGTGAACAGAAAGTTTGATCACTAGAACTCTCTGAATGTAGTATTGTTTTTTTTTCAATCACGGTCTTGAGAGTTGCTATTTTGTTTCGAAATTGCAGACATTGTTGCCACGATTTTTCATTGCAGAGATTTTTTTTATAGAGACAGGATGAATTTTATGTGCAACGACCTAATTTTGCGAAATACTGTACAACTAGCTCGACTGTAATACAACAATCATTATTTGTCATATATTAATTCTAAGTTTGTGAGATTTGGATACAATTTATTAATGCTGTGCTACAAATATTTAATATCGATAAAAAAACAAATCAAAATAATTCACAGAAACATTAATTTTTATGGACAGTTCATTTATGTTCTCGAATGATAAGCAACGAAACATTAGCGTCGAAAGTCAATATGATCATGTCGAGAAACATACTATATGCTAACGAGCTGGGAGACTCGATTGTCGTCGATAGTGCGCGAGTCAGAAAATTGCGCTGCAATCTTCTGCACGTTGCCAGACGGTGCAATGTACTTTATTCTATAACGCGTTTTGTCATCTGGATACTTTATAGAATTAATTTATACAATATAGTAAACTGCTTCGATTTGTCAGGAACAGCCTAACATGCGAATATTAATTTTTATTTTTATTGTAGTATCATACTTTTGCTTCTTGTTACTAATCATGCTCTCTAAATTAATGCCCTAAAGTAGTAACTGTTTTGCAACTTTGTTTAGTTTAGAAACCGCGCCGAATTAAAAGTACGAATTTACATTGTTCAGCTCCCACATCGCAGTGAGGAGTTAATTTGTTTCCATAGTTTATACTTCGCTCAGGTACATTGTGATACTTATTCATAGGCAAAGTACACTTTGCGGTACGAATAATCTTAGAGTAATTCTAATAAGTTAAAAAAAAATCTTAAATATTCAGTCTTAATGCATAAGAAAATATTACTTTCAATTTAAATTTACGATTTCGAAACATATATTTCAAAAAGCGTGTGCATCTCGATTATATTCTCTTCATCAGTAAAATAATATAATTGCAATATTTTATCGATGTGTTGCTTATATATTTAAAATATAAACAGATTTTCTGAAGAAACTTCCGCTTTCCCAGGTTAGACAGACGAGGCTTGCCTATGTCATTAACTAGCCTAATCAATAGACATAATTATGAAACTATGCACCATTAATAGTCCCGTGCCGCGCGGGTCATAATCTCGTGGTGAAGGACGGTGCGGCACTAGTTCGCGCGTTATTAAGCGGGTGTATTTTATAGGAAACCGGTAGTTGGGTAATAACGAGCGAGGGTTGCCAACGTTCGATTATGATCCCTTAACATTATTATATGCTAAAAGAGAATAACTGATAAAATGAACTGTGTTGCGCGCGTTCTAAACCAAATTAAGCCAAAATATTAAACCAATCAGAATATTAAAACTTTTTTAAATTTTTACATCTATCAATTTTAAAACGCGAATAACAATTCATTAAGTCACTATATTTTACGACATTATTTTTCTAAATATATAATTATATACAAATATATAAGCAAAATATATTTTTTTTAAACACGATAATAAATTTGATAGACAAAACGATAAATAATAAATTATCAAAATATCCGATAAAATATCGAACTTATCGCGGAACTCGTCGTTCATTCACTTCTCTGATTCCTCCCCTTTTTTTCGTCCCGCCGTTGACTTTCCGCTAATCAAAGGATACGACAAACGTTTGCATTTCCTGCGTCCAGTCATTAACATCGGCACGTTTCGGTGGGGCTTTATCGTTTATCAGCGTGCGACAACCTCCTTCTATGTCGGCCACTTTGCCACAAGTCGGCCGCGCCATCCCCAAATCGCTAAACTATCCTCCAAACACCAAGTACCGCACTAGGGAAACTTCGACGTTAGCCACCCTCACACCTTCGACCTTTGACCCTAGAATCGGCCAAGTGGCCGAGAATCTGACCAACGAGCAATTACGTGCCGAGGTGGCGAAAGATTTTGCGGTGGAAGATTTACCACCAACGAACAGCTAGAAATTATTTACGGGGCTAACTGACGAGAGCAATTCTATTTTCGAGATGCCCAAGACTCGCCGCTCGATAGTGACGTTTGACAAAACGCTTCAAACGTACAAATTATCTTAATGAGCGAGCGACTTATAAATCATGGCGTGCGGTATAATGACAGCCGTACATTCGTCACAACTAGGGGCACGTTAAATCTTTTTTAATTTCTTCCAATTTTGCCTTCGCGGACGATAGATCTTTTTTTTTATTTTTTATTTTTTTTTATTATTACTAATACTCAACGATACAAATAGTTCCAACGGTAGAACTTACAGCAAACGACCACAGTCCGATCTTAATGAATATCAGTTGCGCGCGTTATTTCTCAATATTGACGGAGAAACGCGATGATTTAATTTTTTCTTATTAACTCTCCTCGATGTACCGTACCGATTCGTCAACAGTTATCGAAACAGACGATTTTATATGATACTCGCTAGATACGTCACCAAACAGCACGTTATAATTAAACCACTCCGATATTTCGCTTGTCAATTATATCCGTATGCTTTCTCTAAGAATCGCACTGTCAGTTATGTGACATATGAAACGTTTTCATTTATCGGCAAGTAAATTTCGCGAAAATCTGACGTAGAATTTCAGTTTCTAGTAAAATCAAATATACATAATGATAACTAATAAAACATGAGTATGTATGTACAATTTTGAAACAGATGCGAAAAACAAAAGATTATAAATATTAATAATTTTAGAAACACACACACACTTGGCTTTATTTATTCTCTTTAAATTTTATTTATTAGTATAAATAAAATATTGATAAATATCACTAATGTCAAATATATATTAAAATATAGTTTTCAAATTTGACAATTTAAAATTTTCACTTCCTAGGTGATATATTTTCGTTTGTGTGATCCCCGAAATGATATTTATAATCTTTCACACATACTTTCATATCGTATCTTTTCGCTGTCGGAATATTTTTGCGACTTTTAAAGAATATTCGCGGAACTTTTTTTTTAAACACGTAAAATAAAATTTACTCGTTTAGCAGATACTTATATCTAAAAGTAGCAAACGATATGTCACTCGTAGATGAAGTTAAGCATAATTAACAGTAATATAATAGATAATTTGAATCCATTATTTTCAATAAGAAATATGACATTATATTAAGCACATTCTATGTCTTGTCAGTTTCTCTTATATTTTCTATATGTATAATAATAAATTTTATTAAGATATATTCATGTATAATTTCACACGTTATTCATATGATTTACAAATGTCAAGATTGCAACGCTATCAGATAACTAACGATTCCAAAATATCGCAGCGATATTTAACGCGGTATCAGTGCGCAGTTTAAATTGAAAACGCGTAAGGCTTTGCAGGAAAATGTGTGTATTTTCCTTTCGAATTACGTAGAGCTGCCTGTCCCATCGCGTAAATACTGGCGGCGTATCGAATGACTGTGTTACCCGCATCGAGTAGATTTTCTGATTTAAACGTTCCTCCTAGCAGCGAACGCGTGACACGGTCGAACCCTCCGGCAACCCTCCGGGATTATCTCACCCCACGCCAACGTCGAACGGCCCATTTCCGGATATACGCAGAGCAAACGCACGAGGCTCGCTCTCTCTTTCTCTCTCTATCTCGAAACACAAAATATACCTAATCATGATCACTTCGTCTCTCGCGTGACCGAAAATACTCGTCCTATCCGCACTAATTTTCGTCACTGAAGCAACGCGCACGCAGTCACGACGATCGCGATCACTCTTTTATACGTCATCGTAAAAAGACGTTTCTCTATATTCGCACTGCTCACCGAATTATCGTCGATAAAATTCCGGCGATCGCGAAGATCGCAATATCACTTCCGTTTCGTACGACGAGCGCGACGTGAGAAGAATTAATCCTACATTCGCACTATCCGATGACACCGAATTTCTCGCGGGAATTACATGACACGTACGTGTGTGAAATATATCGTCGTACACTTACCTGTTGCCAGAAGTGGGCGAGCGTGAACAAGGGCTCCTTCTTGTAGAGCCATTCCATGGTCGTTATATTCCGCGAGTTGGCCTCCGCAGAGGCCTGCATGCTGGCCAGTGCCGCCGAGTTTAGACCCGCTAGTAAGGGCTGCTGGAGCGCCGCAGTCACGACGGAGGTGTTGCTACCGGCTACCAGATTGGCGTGATACACGGTCGCGGTCGGCGCATCCTCCGAACCACCAGTAGCCAGTAGTTGGGCCCCGATCGGCGCTGAAGGCCCCTGGAGCCCCAGTGACGAAGCCACTTTGACGGCTTCGAGCTTCTCCGGCGGGCGCGAAACTGCTCTTCCTCGTTTGCCGCCTTCGCCGCCGCCTCCGCCGCCGCCTCCGGAGTTGCCGGTCGCACTCGGGGAACACGTTTTAGGCGGCGGTTCCGTCGGTACCGTCTTTCACCGATAGTTCACGACAGCGTAGCGCGAAGCGTGTCCACTTAGCGATTCGCACTTTCGTCTTATGGCCTGGCGATCAACATCGCCGGACTGACACTTCTTTGTGGCGGCGTGCATTCGAGATCTTCATGCGAATTTATCCTCTTGAAAACTCTCTCGACAGCCGTGTACGTTTTTACAAGCGTTTGATAATTGTCACTCTCACACAGATGATGTATCCCATCTATCGATTTAGTCTCTCCCTAAGTGGAATTTCTTTCGATCGATTTTTCTATCTATCGATCTGGGGTCCGAGCCGATCATCTGGATTAACATGCGTCGCGTCCACGAAACATTGAGAATCAAACAACTAGAACGCGACACTAGGAATTCTGACGGTAGTTTCACGTTTGCCGAAAACGTGCTCGGTACCGCGACATTATCACCACTATCATGCCAAGTGTCTCGATCTTTTCCTCGATCGACGGATCGTGATGATCCGTATCATTCGTCACCGTGTCATTAGTCAGCACTTATTAGAGAGGTCGCGGTGTTCCTGGACCGGGCTATCCGCGAACTGGTTACGGATTGCGAGAGTCTCTCACAGATACGTCAATATTAATGCCGAGCTCTCCTCGTCATCGTCCATGTAGCGATAACGCGAGCAGATCTCACCGCGCTGCCGCATCACACGGCACGCATCACGGAACAGATCAAATGTTTACTCACTCGCGCCGACGAGGATCCAGTCCGCGGCACTCCGCGCACAATCGACAACACAAAAAAAAACAATCACGGTAACGGAGTCTCCTCCAGTCACGAGGAATATCACTCGGAGATTCGGAACACTTTGGTGACACTTGAAGCAACACTCGATTCGTACGCCACGCGATTCCGAAATCTGTTTTCCTCGTAATCCGATCTGCGGCAGAGTCTCTTCATCGATATCGATCTGAGAGCGAGCTCGTCCGATGTCACGTCCGATATTTCCTCCTCATCGAAAGGCCAGATGATATAAGAGACGGCTGCGTTTTTTTTCCGTATCCTTCCTTTCTTTCTTTTCCTCTTTCCTCGTTTCGTGGTTCCACTGGCGTACCCGAACCGTTGCGAACCCTTTCGTTCGCTCTCGTCCGGATGACCTCAAGAAGAGAGAACGAGACCCGTCCTAGCAGGCTCCTAACCTGAAACTAAGAGCTACCGGACGACCGATGCAATGCCTGGAGGAGGCGCGGAGCAAATAGTGGGGAACAGGCGGAGTCTGTGGCACGTAGAGAGGGTAGACCAACCCTCCACACGACCAATCTCGGACTCTGCCAGTAACCCTACCACGCTCACGCGCCGTCTGATCTTGGTAAGGATACCGCGCTAGTAGGGATAAGCCGCGGGAAGGAGTGGGAAGCCGCGGAAAGAAACGGAGGCTGGCTAGATGGTCCCTACCAGAGCGGATCTCATATTTTCAACTCCCCGACTCGCCCTTTCCAACCCCTGCCGATCGCTAGTTCCCTTCTTCGTTCTTTCCTCTTTTTCTTCTGATTTTCCATCCTTTCCATCCGATCTATCCCCCTTTCGTTCCATCTATCGGTCTGGTCTATTTTTTTTTTTTTTTTTTTAATCTCTCCCTATCTTTTTTCCCTCCTTTTCTCAAGTCCACCAAAATTCTTCATCTTGACAATGTAAATAAATATGTTCTTTGTTAAAAAAATATCCAGATTATACAAGCATGTTGCGATCTTTTGTCAGATGCCAATGATGATATTAATGATTCGAATATAAAGTTGAAAAAATCATTCATGTCAACATCAACATAATCAGAGTAAACTGTCTAAAGATAAATCGAACGCTCGATTACGAAACCTGATTAAATTTTATCAAGTCGGATAGAGATAGATATTTTTTTCTTGGAGCTATTCTTAATTAAGACTGAAGAAGAGTACTAGACGAGACATGAAGGAAAAGAAAAGACGGTTGGAGCATTGTAGAAACAGTGAAGTTAAATAAACATTTGTAAATGACAGTTGTCTATAAAAACTTTTAAATGATTACAAGTAATAAAGAATATTTTTAATTAAAAATCAAAACTTAATTAGTTCCTTTAATAAGATTTTTTTATTTAATTTGACGACACTTAAAAAAAATAAAAATTATAGAAAGAATTACTATTAGAGAAGCGAAGTTGTTTAAACTGTCATTTACGCATAAATAAAAATTACAAGCTGTCTAAAGCCTCCTTCCGCACGTATATCCACTCAGTTTTTTTTATATCTAATTAAGAAGCTTTAAAAAAAGCTGAACAAGTTTTCTTTCTAATTCATGAACTGAATCTAATTGAAGTTAAAATCCAAAAGCTTCATCAATATAGATATTATATTTCAATCACTTATTTATTTATTAAAATCTGTTATTAAGAATTTAGCTAAACTCCCTACTGTTTTAATAGTTCAGTCCATGAAATAGGCGAGAGATTTCTTAATAATTTCTTTACTTTAATTTGAAATGTGTGTGTCTATTTAAATTGTACGTGCGCGCTATATATCCTTACTTTATACGTTTCAACTGTAAACTTTATATCAGAAGATAAAATATTTTTTCATAAAAAATTTATTTGCGAATTCTGATGATTATAGCTGTCTCGCGAGAAAGGAGAAGAGAAGCAGTATCGAACAGTTTATACGAGAATTGTTTTTGTCGCGGTGTTATAGGTTTGACTTATGCGTCGTAAATAAAAAAATAGGCTAAGGGCACACGCGTGCAGATAATAGCTTACTGAAGGGGTTAGCCGGTACAACCCGCGCCTTTTACCCGCGGTAAACCCACTTCACACCAGTTAACTTAGCTGGTATCGAACTTGGCGCACGTAACGTTCATTTTCATACTGATTGTCTACTGACTTTCGGCTGCGTGAGAGAGATTAATTGTCGCAACTTAACTAAATAAATTCATTTCCGGTGTGTAATGAATCGAGATTTCGAAGTCTCACAATATCTTGCATTTATAAATGACACACACATGTGCAAAAATTTTTTAGGAAATTCTAAAAATCGAAATTAAGAAAAGTGTCAAGTATAATTAATGCGTAATTTACTCATGTTAAAATTATAAGAGGAAATAATACGTCTTGAAAAAATATTGTCATATTACTGTCAATTTAGACAGAGATTGTTAGCTTGGAGCACGATGCATTATATTCATGCAAGTACCTAAATCATTTTTATTATTTCTAGATTTTATTGCAATACAAGTTACGCAATCATACGTTGCAACTCCTTCATTAATATTAACCAAATATAATCGTTAATATTAATTTCTCGAAACTAATTTTTATGACACATTATTAGCATCTGGCAAATTAGCGTGACATTAGCATAAATTAAATGCAGAAAATTAAGAATATTTAATTAAATGTGATACCAAGTATATCTGCGATCCATTCAACACACATTTCGACAAGCCGTCATTAGAATGCTGACTAGATACTTGTTGCTCGATTAACAGAACATAAAGTTGCAGCGTGACGATCGATTTTGTATGGTTAAGTATTCCGCGCTAATTCACAGCACCATCAACAGTTTGGGATTGGTTTCTATGGCTGTTGGTTTAGGGAATTTCAGCTAGTTGTTATTAATGTGACAGTGTCTGTTTTCGTATTCTGCAACAGATACCATTCGTCTCGAACGTATTCTCGAACCGTGCAAGCGAGATAAGCGATAATCGAATATTGTTCCGACACGAAAAGACAAAGATGTCGCATATAATTACTAATGAGGAGAAATCTATGTATCTTTATCGTATTTCGAACAATTTTTTTAAAAGAATTATCAAGTTATTATCTTTAGCAAAACGATTCTTTAATCATCAAGCAAAATATTAATATATCTTTATGTTGATTCTCGAGCAAAAAAAAATTGCTTCGAAATCATTTTTGGTATATCCAAACGCATTTTGCAACAGCGACGATGAGAATGATTCGCGCGAAATATCAATTGTGCATACATACTTCTCACATAAAACGCGCAGAAATTTCATAAACTTCTAATTTTCGAGAGATCGGTGTGATGATGTGCGATTATGTCAGTTTGCGCACTAGCCAGACTAACACGCGAAATTTATCAGGCGCGACTCCATTACGAAAATACTACACGACTGCCATACTTGTCAGCGCGTACTTTACGATCACCCGGTATAGTTTGCGAGGATTAGTTTGTCAACGCCGGCCGGCGTGCGCGATGTGCGTGTGTCTGTGTATATGCATGCATATGTGTCGCGAGCCAGGTTAGCAATTCTCTCGTCTTACCATCTTCGATGTTTAGAAATATCGCGTTGTTCATACTTGGATACATTGTTGGCAGAGCCGGTGGTTTCGAACAAATGTTAAATTGTGCGATGTTTGTTCCGCCAACAACAAAAGTATGAATAAGTTTTAAATAGAATAAAGATACTCTGAATATAAAATTAAAAAGATAAAATTAGAAATCTCGTAAAAATTAACTTTAGAGCGTAATTGAGAGTTTTGATGTTACATCACGTATACATATCAAGATTTCTGCAGATTTAGCTTATGTATTATTGCAATAATATTTATGACGTAATTTTGTGTGCGTAGCAATTTTGTACATTTAATACTTGGAAGAAAAAAAGGAATATAATTTCTGCAAGTCTAAGGTTTTAAATTAAGAAAAAAAAAATAACAATTAAAAATTATATTTTTTATATTTATAAAAACAATTTTTTTATATATGAATTATTTAACTTTCTTTTTAAAAAAGTATTTTGCTAAATCAATATATGCGAAACTATATATTATAAAATATAAAAATTTAAACATTTAAATAATATGACAGTGAGTTCTAAAAAAGTATGATATAGAAGATATCTTTTAATAAAATAATTTTTTATCCGATTATAATACTGAAAAGATATGAACATTAAGTTTGTCAGATAATTAGAATTACAATCAAGATAGTTATTTTTGATCGAAAACGAGCAGATAAATTTGACTGACACTTCGTTGCTGAGCATTAAATGAAGTAACATGAACTTTCAGTGACACATTCTGAACAGTCTATCGTTTTTAGTCTATTATTCGATAAGTTTTTTAAAATAGCCTTTGTATTGAAGAACTATATTATGTTATTGCAATAATTAATATTAAAACGGAATATCGCGCAGTCAGATATGTCAAATATTCGTCAGAAAATACTAAATTTAAATAAAAATATTATTTTGCGGATTATGTCGACTTTCCAAGTGTATAACAATATTATTCATTAAAAATATAGCGGTGATTTAAAATAGTAAAAATGTCAAAACATTTTCAAGGAAGAATCATAGTGATGTATGATGAATATTAATTATTTTTTTTCTGCTGATTTTGGTACGCGCGATATTTCTGCACCTTCTTGAAAAAAATCGTACATTAAAGAGAAATCGGACGATCGTTTACATTTACGATAAAGATAAAATTACGCCCAAAGTATTCGGCCGCGTATGGACGCTCGGCGATTGGCCAAAAGCACGAATACACCCTCGCGTTTTGCAATGCCGTTGAGACGATTTTACTGCTCGTATATACACGGTATGGCCGGTTGGTTCTCGTAATAGTACGACAAGTTAATGCGTCGTCTGATATGCGACGTGCTGCCCGGATTTCGATGTACCGTGGAATAACTCACTTGCGACAAATCATTTCGAGTTTAAATTACATATTTCCCAGACGTGTGCCCGTAGCAGCGCAAGTTTATTTCGCATTTACATCGTCCATCGATGAGAACAAAAACCGAATTTCTCGACCATTTTCCGCGTCGCCGCTGTATCGCTAAGCGGTTTCTCGATTGTGTTTCGCTTTATGCAAATTACCACTGTCATCCGTCACGAATTTTTACACATGTCGCGGGAAAAATGCGTGTCCCCCAAGAGTGGATGTTTTTTTAATTCGCTGTCTTTCTTTAAAGATATTAAGTACCGAATACTATTCAAATATAGGTATGCGAGAGAAATCGACTATTAAACTAATTCCGATAATTTCTATAATAGAACATTGTCTTGGAAAATTGATTCATGCTATATCGATGATAAAACAAATCGCTCAACCCATTAAAAAAATATATGTCAATAATACAAAATTGTCCTCATATTAAAGAAAGAGAGGAAGAGAGAGAGAGAGAGAGAGAGAACTGACATATCGTAAGATCGCGGAGCTACTCATTGAGGTGACTCGAACGAAACCTCTAAGAATTTGAAACGCTCGTTTAATCGGAGGGATTTCTTTACCTTGTCACGGGGAACGTCTCTACGACATCGCGCACGAACGGAACGGGCCGAATGAACAAAAAGTCGCCGACTGCCGGCTGTCGAAAACGGAACCGCGAGAGACGTCGTGCGTCACGGTCGTCTTGGAATTTCGCTGCTCGCAGCAGAGAGACTCACTTTCTTCCAACGGTCACACGCTACTCAATATACCAGTCGACGATAAAGTCCCTTCCGCCGCCCTGTCCCCGCCATTGGTCTTCGAGGGGCAACGCGATTCTCTTCGAGGACTCCCCGGCGATTGTAACAATATCTTTTGCGCGGAGGCACACGAAGGATGCGCGACGAACGAACGAGAGAATCGTAAGTTCAAGAGCCGCGCTCAGGGACGTCGTCGCGCGACACGCTCGCGGTAGAAACGACATGAGACTTAACCGTCTGTATGACAGTAAGCAAAATCTTTTTTATACCGGATAAGAGAGCGAAGAGGGGGAGAGAGATACGTACGGAAGAATGAACTCGATCCGAGTATACGCGATGATTATTTTTCGAGACAACACTCGTGCACGGGCATATCTCTCGCACGAGAAATTACGTTTCTCAGAAAAACGTGCTGTCATCCGCAGCGACTCGCGACATTCGCGTAAGACGTCAAAGAAGCGCAGCTGACGGCGAGAAGAGATCGATCGTAATTAAATAGTCCTTTGTAGAAGTGGTCCCACTTTTTCCACGTACAATGTGTGTAACGCTGCACACCTAGTTTCTCACGAGTTTCTTTGAGACGCGTTTCTTTACCCGGTCATTTTTGGGGAAATCTCTCTCTCACTAATGATGATCTCTCGTCAACGATCGCGAGAGTTTCGTGAACGCACTTGACGCCAGTTTCTGCGCGTTGAAACGCAAATGAAGTTTACGATCTCGTACTCGAGACGTTAAGGTTTACGTGTTTGCCGATCTGAAACTCGCGCGAATTATAATAGTCAGCTAAGTGCTATCAACCGGGTCTCGAGTTCTCCGACAGAGAGCCACTCGAATCGCGTTTCTCACTCTCCTTCCAGAGCCGTAAGGCAAGTTGGTTGACCGCTTGAGATAAAGGTACGTAATGCGTGTGATAATGGTACGAGACGATCAGGAATCCGTCTGATGGTCACGTTCATGCTGGTCCCGTTTCGACTTTCAGATAATCCTACAGAATGCCTGCATATGTATGACGTATTCGCGGAGACGCGACACTTTCAGCGAGAAAGAAAATCCCACGAAAATAACAAATAAAAAATTTTTATCGTAGCATCTCTCAAACAATCTAATCGTTCGAGAAATTATTTTATTCTTTGAGGTATATTACTGTTGCACACGTAAATTTTCATACGTTGATTTATAAAGTTTTATAATATTTAAAAATAACAAATCACGGAAGAAAATATTTTTAAAGAAATTAATTATTAAATTTTTATATATCTCTCTCCTTCTCTCTTTTATCTTTTATCTTATTCAAAGATAACAGACAAATATATAAAAAAATTGTTAAAACTAAAAATGCAGAAATAATATTGAAATATTTACAATTAAATAATTTTAATTACGCTAAAGTCAAATATTTTCTGGTTCCGAATCGCATCGTTTGTAAAAATGTCAAAAAGATATCGTTCTGTCGCGCACGAACAATTTATATTTCAATATTAAAAATCTAAAAGAGGAACATTTTATGACGATTTGACGATTGCAAATTTCTGAATTAAAATATTGAAATAAAACGGTCACGCGTTTTATTTGCGAAAAATGTTACGTCCAACTTCTCCCCTCTCTTTCTTTATACGTGAGAATTATTTAAAATGCACGTATTGTGTGATCATAGATGTAAAAAGCATCTCTATAGAAAAAAAATTGCTCAAGATTATTCGCGTATAGCCCCTACGTATGCCAATCACCCCCGTCAACTTGGATCATCATGAAATCTCTCGCGGGAAAACTTGTCACAGTTGAAGATCACAAGTACACAATCACAAATCGCTGGTGACAATCACCTGGTGCAACACAGTCTCTCCGCCGTTCTCCGCAAGTTACTCTTCTCGCGTCGTCTTCTCTTCGGAAACGTTTCTCTCGATCTTCGCAGTCGTCCGTGGATTCGGACACGTTGCAACAAAAAAAATAAGACAGAAACTCCGCACACGAAGCAGATGAAAAAATGAACTCGTAGTCAGCAGTCAGGAAGTGACTTCTTTACTCGCGCGAGTGTCCTCGAGTATGCAGAATGAAAGGGGAGGGGGGAGGAGAAGGAGGGGACGAGAAGTGCACCTTACACCGTAGGCACTTGCGTGCACCCGATGATACGGTGCGTGAAGCGTCGTGTCGGCTCTGTTCGATCCACGCACTCCACGCGCCTCGTGTGCGTGTGCGATGATCCTACTGGGCCTGTGTTCTGGCCGAGACTAACTCGAGCGCTCGGTGCCTGCAGCCCTCGCAGTCATCCCTCCGGCCACGCACTTTTCCACCCCGGCGAAAGAATTGTCCGCTTCGATGCCAAGGCGCATTCGCCGCGCGCCATCGGTGTGCCGGCGCACTCCGTCGAGGAACGTCGTCGACGTCTCGCGGACGGTCGGCCGAGCGTTCGACCGTCGTCGACGTGCCCCGTGGGTGAACGCAGGGTGGACGTTACGGGATACGCGAACGCACCGAGGTCAGACAAGACTTAATCGGCTCGGGAGCGGGAGATTGCCTCGGCTCGGGCCGTACGGTGGCGCCGCGCGACGCAAAACGACCGAAACCAGCCTGCTGGAACGCGAGGGTGGTTACCCCCACCAGAGTTGGCCACCCCTTCCATCCGCGGCCACGAGGACACGGACCGTACAACGCCGAGGGACGGTTCGCTATATATCAGGTATCGGAAATATCGGTGACTTCAACGGGCTGATCGGAAAGAAGGGTTGTGCTCGACGCTCAAAGATGTGCAGTTTAACACTGATGGAGTTCTGATTTTTGCGACGATAGGAGAACGTACGATTGGAGAGATTGGATTCTAATTAGCGATGGAATGTTATCGTAATCTTTTTTTTTTATATCAATTTTTTGCTTCCGTAGAAATTAGATTTATTGCCCTCTTTTTTTAATTGACTATTATTTTTTTAATATATTACTTCTAAAATGCAAGGTTTCATGATTAAGAATCATACTTAAATTGTAAGAATATATTATATATATTAAGGATATATCGTTATCTCTCTGTTTTTTACTTTCTAATCTTTAAAAAATATGATATTTAAGATTATTAATGAGTTAAAAAGAAGGCTGTAAAACGATTTTAAATGTAGCTCATAAAATATTTATTTAATGAGATTATAATGTGCACGTTATCTCTAAAATAGAAAGCCTTTATATATATATCTCGTGATATTAATCCCAAGTTTGCAACAAACATATTTGAAGAGATATACTTGCAATTCGAGCAGACAGGTCGAAAAAAATAAGAAAAGCTGATAGTTTGGCTCTCGGGTCTTCTTTCCGATCGTATCGGGAGTCAAAGCACGGCGACAGGGTGGGAAAAGGGGTGCATGAGCATGCGCTCGGAAGGGGTGATCTTAGGCGCAGGTTCTAAACCCCTCGCTGCCCCCACCGCCGTCGCTTCTGGACGATCACACAGCTCGACGTTTTTCCACCCTTATCTTTACTCGCTTCTCATCCTCACCCGAAAGCCTGTATATGCACTTTCGCAACTCGTAGCGTAGCGGCATTCGTCGCGTCAATACGAGATTGGAATTAACTTTTCGTGATTTTTACAGAAATTCTTTCACGAAAATTCTTTACGATTTAATAACAGCGAATGTTTTATTCAGCCTAGCATTAGAATTTAATTAGTCACACTTTCATTTATTTTACTTTATTTTATTAATTATCTTGGCAACAATTTTTATTCTATTCTTTTTTATGTTACAGATCAACGTAGCTTGCAGTCAACTTTGCTGTTGCGCATCAAGTAGTGAGTGGTAAATTATTATTTACGAGGTAACGGTTTTAAAGTATGAAAATGTAGATTGTGTGTAAATTGTAGACTGTAGATAGTAGATAGTAGGTAGTTCCGTTACCTCAAAATGAATGGATTAATTATAAGAAATTAAGATGAATATTTCAATTTAAAACAAGATAAACAACGTTTTATACATAGTTTATCAATCGTTATGGGAGGGAAATAATTAACTAATCGCTTAACTTTTTTTCGTATCTAAATATTTAATTTTATAGCCAGTTACATTACAGTCACAAACTTTATTTAGGAATTGGTATTAGGATGATCCTATATGATATACAGAAGCAATAATGTAACATGTGTAACTTAGAATATACGCGCGCTCTTGGAAATAGCTTTCAGAAAAGTGCACTTGAACGAACGCTAGGATCTGAATAGGAGCTTTCATCCTGAGAACCTTAGCCGACAATGTGCAGCACACTCTTTTAAAAATTCCTGCCGGGCATTGTCGCCATCTCCTCTTTGAGAAGCGTTTGCACAATCGATTCTAATTAATTATCATTTCGTTTATATATCGTCCAGTGTGTAATTAAAAATATAAAGCAAAAATCTTTAAATTTTTCAAGAATTCGTAATATTCAATAGTCCTGTTATAATAAGAGAGAAATTTTTCATAAAATATTTATTTATTTGACATAAACATAATAAATTATTCTTATTGAAAAACTTGCTTCCTGACAAACGTGAAACTTATATTTGATCACGTATGGCATTGTAGAAAAGTTACACAGTAAATCGAATCATTATGAAGTATAATTTTTGAGGGCCGTTTCTAATTTTATATATTACAAAGAGATGGGAAAGTGCGATCCTCGAGAGGAATTAAAACTGCTTCCAAGTTATTCTCGCGCTTAATGCTATTTGAGCGCAATTCTGAAGATCTGATGAAACGAGATCTCGGTTCGTCGCGTTGGCCATGACCATTTACTGTACGTTACTTCGCTTTGTAAGTACGTATAGAAACGTTGCCGCGTGTAAAAGACAAACCCTCAAATGACCGGAACGGCATTACTCTGTCTTCCTAGCTCGTATATGCTCATATACTCATATACTAATTGTACGAAGAATTTTCTGTTAATATATACTCTATAGCGCGAAGCGAATAGATCAAACGTGTCATCTTGATCGGTGAATTATGCTTGCAATTAACAACAATTCATAACTCTAATAAACGCGTTAATAAATTTTCTTTCTATGACAGCTGTGCATAATGTTGTAAAATAGTGATAAATTCGCTGATTTTAAGTCGATTTTTCTTTTACAGAAAAATATATAAGAAATCGTTTTTTCTTTGTTTGATCTGTAAATTAAAATTATTATATATATGCAATTGATGGTTTATACCTGATATGTCTGTGATGTAATATACGTCTGCTCTGCAATCTATTGTTCAAGATTGTTCTCCTGAGACGAGGGTTAAGCGTTTACTTTCGATCACATAATGAGTGGCAATGTAGGCCAGGAACGTCTACAGGATCGTATTTCACTATACGTGGCGACACTCAACACTCGGGTAGAGTCATACAGGGAATAGTCGATTACACGTGATACCATATTTCTCGGAATTTCGCATAATCGCCGTACAATACGTAATAATAAACGTGATTATCGAATCTCCGATAACAAATCTATCAATAAATCGTGGGAATGGAAACGTTTATATAAAAAATGAGTCTTGAAAATTATGCAGTGCAAACGCATTTATATTCTTTTATACTTAAGCGATAAATACAATGAACAAAATAATAGACAAATGATTTAATCTTTATACATACAACACACACAAACATACACGCATGGATGTATATATATAAAATTTCAAATTATATCTAGCTAGAGAAAATATTTTTTAAAAACTTATGTTTGTGATTGAAAATTTGAAACGAGTTATCTCATTTTGCTGCCATAAATAAAACGATTAAAACTTACGAAAACGTCAAAATTTAAAAATGCTTACGCCGCATGTATTGGTAATATGAAATTACTGTCTACACACGTGATAAATAATCAAACGCACGCAAGAGGTACGCAATTGCGTGATAATTTCCTTCAACAATACTAAGAAATTTCGTGTATATATATATATATATATATATATATATATATATATATATGTACATATATATGTATATATATCTTCGTATTATATATATATTGGCGATATTACTTGTCGATATAAGAACGCGATATTTTTCCTGTATACAAAATGATGCACGTTATTAAAATTCCTTGGATATTGCAAATAATCGATCGATGTTAAATTGAAAAACATATCAATATTTATAATATTACGTTAATCGAATTACTTATCGGATTTGAACCGTTCTGCAATATTGAGAATATTAATTTTTACATATATTTTCGATACATGCATTTATTATTTTAATAGCAACAAAACAATTGAAATGAGTATATTAATCTTTAAATTAGTCACACATGTTCTAATCATCACCAAAAATTTTAGATTCAATGATGCGTTATTTCAATTAAGATATGCATATTTTATAAGGATAAGATTTTGTTACCACGCAGCAAATGATAAGCAAAACTAAAGCGGCCGTTCTTGCAGCAACGTAGTTCTCATGCCGCCTGTTCTACTTTATTGTGCAACGCGAACGTTGTAATTTTGCCTAATTACCGCAGCAAGAAGTAATTTGCAATAAACGCTTCTGAGGATTAATTAAGACATTTCTTAAGAGATCGCGTTTAACTTCCATACGTATAATTGTGTGACGGAAATATAATTCATTAGCTCATATAGTCACGAATCATAACATACTATCTACAATTGAAAGATCGAAGAATCGATCGAAGAATCGATCGAATCTCTCTCTCGTTCAATAATATATACATAATCACTTCGACGAATTTTATCTTATTTCGTTACTCATAATGAGACTCGAAAATTTTTAAGTAATAAAATAATTAATTAAGCTTATGAATATAACGAGTCGATTATACGACAGTGATACTTTTAGGTGTCTTTGAATAATTTGCGTCACAATTTTATTCGTTCTCGACTCACTCGAAGATATTCTGACTCAATGCTAAAAATCGATTCGGACTGTCTTGAAATAATTCACAAGGGGGTTCTCGCGTAAAGTCGTCTAGCCGGTTCGAGCTACCAATAGTGCGCACGACATATGGGAAAGAGAGCAGTCACTATTAATAAACATAGGCAGGATTGTTATTCGAAGATTTTATATTAGCATGCGGCGAATCTGGCTCTGGCCCTTCGTTGGCCCAGAAAATACGCAACTAGCAGGAACACTGTCGGCCCGATCGGCCGACTTATTTGCCGATTGTCATTAAGATTCGTCGTCACGGATCTAATACTGAATTTCATCTCCCTGCATAATTAATAAGATTACTTTGCATATATGCGTACTCATGAGCGAAAGAGAAAGAGAGAAAGCGCTCGAGAATAAAGATCCATTGAAGAAAATTAAATTGTATACAAATACAAAATGTCAACAAATGTATACCGATTATCATACATTATGAATTTATACTTTCTGATAGGAGTCCTTGTATTACAAGCGTCGTAAAAAATATCTGATAGAAATTGTTCACACACAATTGCGGTGTTACAGAAATGATTTAAAATTTATACCGCGAACGGCTAATGGTATATCGTTACAAATATATGTTAGCGTAACTCATAAATTTATCTGACGACTTAAAGTTCCGTCGAGACGTTTAAACATAAGAACGACGGCTGATATCGTCCCTGAAACGATCGCTATCAAAACTCGTTGTTGCGCAACTGTCGCATAGACGACGAGTATCGCACGCGACATAAGGACATTCGGTGAATATTGCGCCATTGGTGGAAACTCGTCGTTCCGATCGAGTATTATCAAACTGTCGAGTAGAATACGCGCCGCATCGCGATGTATGTATTCCCCAAACAACGAATGCCGGCGGTAAACGATCGCGTTGCGCAACGCGAAATAATTACAGCGCAAACGACACGTTTGGATCGACCTGATACGCCTGTTATACAATCGTTATACAATACTATGTGTCGAGAATATACAGAAATGAATGATTCGATCCAAGTGCGATACATCTGCGTATTTCTCTCCCTTTCTATCTATATCTATCTTTCCCTCTCTCATTGGCGACGCGAAAATGTGCATCGTATGCACATCGGGCCGGCGACGCGGACAATTGCATCCCTTCTAGAAGCCATTCGTGATGAAAGTCCACCACGCCGCGGCGTCGACGGGGGCAATGGGGTAGGTCTGGTGTGGGAGTTACATTCCGGCCGAGATTAATTCGGAGCAAAGAGGAATTTAGCATCTATCTCTCCCGGCGGCCATAGCCGCTCTCCCTCCACCCCCCCTTCCTCTCCTTTGCACTCTACTCGCGCGCTAACGTTTTCGAGCAATTATTTCAGCAACATTGCAAAACGATCGCGCTGTGCCGCTGCCACCTCCGCCGCGTCGCTGCATCGCTGCACATTGCATGTCCGAGCGCAGCCTGGATGATGTATCATCAAAGATTGTTGCTATAAACGTTGTAAACAACACACCGTTCTGCATTAATATCGATATAATAACACGTACATACATATATTATTTACGGTGTAGTATCGTGATAAAAACATAATTTGACGAGTACAACATTTTTTTGCAGTAATTCCTATAATTTGCAATATTAAATTCCTTAAATCCATATATTTATATCGTACATTCAACTACTGAGATATAAATCCGAAGCAACAAAGTGCGAATTTATTGCACGGATAATATGTAAATTTTCGTAAGAAAAAAATTCTAAACGGTTGTTACATTTCTCGCCCAAATCGATTTCATATACTTACGAGCACCTGGCGATATTTTTTAAGCCGTTCTCAGTCGCGATGACATATATATTCAAACGGGACACGTCGAAAACACCGAGAGCGAGACACATATACCAGGCTGTTTAATAATCAATGCGCGTGTAGCAATAATTACGAATCGCGCGGAGAGTCGGTATGCAAAGATGTAAGAGATCGCGAACTGGTTTCAGACAATGAGACATCTCCGGTACGATCGTATTATGAGTATAATACGCCCGGCTCTCTCTGGCCCTCCATTCTCGATACGCTCTCGATTATGTCGTAATTTCGATATGCTAAAGCGACCGGTAAGGACTGCTCCCCTTTCTCACGTTCGCTAAATTTTCTTTTATCTTATAAACGGTCGTATCTTCGATTAGTCAGCTGTCAGCCATCCGCATTAACATCTCGAGAAGGATATTTATGCGGTACGCTTTATTTTCGAAGGCTCTTTCGAGTTATTTCATCAATTTAAATTATTTCAACTTTTAATTATATACAAATAATTAAAAAACTAAATATTTTATTTCGATATATTAAAGCTTAAGATTGTCTCTTTAGGATGAGAGACTTTACCTTCAGATTTTGCAACATAAAAAAATGTAAGAGCATTTAATATAATTGATGCAAAGAAACATCTGCGAGCGCGCATTCGGTCGGGAAAACATTAAGAAGCCGGAAACAGCGATCCTGGGAACACTCGAGGCAATCTGTCAATCGTAGCACCGGTCCGATTCAATGAGATATTCGGATTAATGGCTTGGATCCATCGTGTACGTAAGAATCCGCGTCCCATCCCGGAACCCACGGTACAATGGTCCCGATACAATGAGAGGAAATATCCAAGATATGCAAATATCGGGCGCGTTCCCGATCATCTTCGGCGTGCTGGGCGGAAAAGGGTTCGAAAAAGACGGGGCGCACATGTCCCGAGCATTTGCATACCTCCCGATGCACAATTTGCATACGGAGAAATTTGCATCCCGCGTGTATGTACGTATACGTACTTCGCGATGGAGATGAGCGGTGTCTCCCGACCGGTCGATCGAAAGAAATTCGGGTATCGGTACGTCCTCCTCACCCTCGTCTCGTCTTCTCATAGATATGCATATAACTGTCTATTGAAAGGGTACGGATTGAAGGAGAGGGAGAGGGAATCCTGAGAAGGTCCTCGACGCAGAAATAATATATTAAGAGAGTAAAATGGTGCTAATACCTCTGTCCCCGATCTTCGGCGAATAATCCCGGTTTTTTTCCCTTTGTGGAAATCCTAATGTATTTTCGTTTCCGTTGTGTATCCCCTGTATTATTGCTGGATTTAAGACTTTTGAGTGGATGCTTAACGCGCCATGTGTGCGTGAAACTATCGTACAGTTATAACATTGATTGTAAAATAGTAAAAGAGAGTTGGAGAGATCATATTTATATAAAACATGTATAGAAAAATTTTCTCTTTATAATTTTATATAAATATTTCTACATTGACATTTTGTGCTTATCTTAGTCATATATTATACTTTATGCATTGAAAAATTATTCCGATAAAAGAGTTTTTGCAAATCTACTTTACGATGTACGATGTACGATAAATTCTATCGAGAATATCTTAAGATTACAAGAATGAAAATGTATGTTATTTATATACGTTTATTTGTTGATACGCTTCTCAATCGTTATGAAAAATGAAACGGGATCAATCGCGTTGAATGCACCATCTCCGGGGAAGAATGAGATTTTTCTCGGTTGCCGGAGAGTGTTTCTACCTGTCACGTTTGTCGCATCCGCGTCTCACGTTTCCAATTCTAGGATACCCCGTAGACGAGGAAGAACGTCGGACGTTGAATGCGTATCATTTTCCGTACACGACACACGTAACTTCTTTTTCATCGATACACGTACTTTTCCAAACATACAATGGACAATCGACCGTCTCTGTATTATCTGCTTTTCTCGATCTTGATTTCCAAGATTGATCCGGGTCAACGGGCAAAAATGTCGATTTCGAAAGTAAAGAAAACACTCTGGTTTTTGTGTTGGACATTGACTCCAACCTCGCGTCAAATATATCCAAACGATCACTTTGTGAGTAATTGTATATCTGTTTATTTTTATACACATAAATGAAAATTTTTTTTCTAATTATCGCTCTTTCGTTATATTAAATATTTTAGAAAATGAACATTTTACTTATTGACAAGTAATAAATAATTGGAGAAATAGTCTCTCTCTTTTATTTGTAAAGAAAATATTTTATTGATAAATCGATAGTATTGCATGATGCAACGAGAAATCTTGATTAAACATTATTATTGCAAAGATTTCGAAAGCACTATAATAACTTTCCAACTAGATAGAAATGCTTTTCCGCCCAATGAATCACCGCGTGTATGCTACCTGCGCACAATTTTCCTGGATCTTGATTTCCAGAATTGATCCAGGTCAACGAGCAAAGGTGTCGGCCACAAAACTACCTGAAATACTGTAAGTTTTCTGTTGAAAGCGTCCGGCTCGACTTCGACGTGTATGTCCGCGAAGACGATGTTAATCTCCTCGACGTTTGTGGTCTCTTTCTCTGATATTTTCTGGGGCAATGTTCCATCGTTCACACTTTATGTTGCACATAGAAGTTTTTAATTACTTACTATTGATCGCGTAAGCTTATAAATTATTTGTTAAACTGTACATTAATGGTGGCTATTATTTTTCCTCATATCCAACGGATATTTTGTCACTTGAAGTATCGTTTAATTGTTCGATTCACATCGCAGTAGCAACCCTATTGCTCGAATCCCCCAAGATACGCGGACATTATCGTAAGGCAATGCTAATCCATGTTCATCGATCCACAACCCTTTCTAACGATCGAAAGACAGAGAGCAGGCCCGACCTTGGTGTGGCCCCTCCATCTGTCCCAATAAAGGAGGGGTACCCGTGCACACACTGGCACATATACATCGACAAGTGGACGCACACGCACGCACGCAGACATAGACCTTGTCTCTTTTTTTCTCGCCACGTATGTGTCATATGATCCTACTTTTGCACACAGGAGGTGTACTTCTATACGGGGGGTTTTATCGGGCACCAGAAGTCTATCTCTCTCTTTCTCTACCTCCCTCTCTCTTAAACTCCCCTACCTATACGCCTGTCCTCGTGTGTCCGTCGCTCCCATATGCATTGGCACGTATACGCCACCCAATATATATATATATATATATATATATATATATATGTATACACGCGTGAATATGGTAATTCACCACCATCGCCGGAGATATGTAAATAAGTTAGATTTGAGTTTTGTTGCGGGCCGGAGGGACGCACGAGGAAGTTCGATGGGAATTGTACCGAAGGAAGGAAGGACAAAGAAAGAAAGAGAAAGAGACAGAGGGAGGGAGAAAGCGCGCGATCAAGAAACGGAAAGAAGGACGAAGTGGGGAAGGTAAGAGATAATGTGTAAGCGCCTTAGTAGCCGCACACATGATCCGGGCGACCGGATCCAGATTTATTGGTTCCTCGCTTACGCGAGTAAGAGAGGGAGAGAGAGAGAGAAAGGAGTCGAGTTCGAAGGGCCGTTCGGTGTGAACGGAAGCCATGGATTTTACGATCTTGATTCAGAAGCAACGCGCGCCTCGGTTTCGTCCTTCCACGGGCTATTAATCTGCCTGCGATCCGTAAATGCGCGTATATAGCAGTATAGACGAAGAAAAAACGATGCCGAGTTGCGAGCACACACTTGTGTTTCCACAAATGTACCGCAGTTCGTACAGATCAGATTGATTCCTATTCTAGAATCTTCCGTTGAATTAATTGAAACATATCGAATAATAAGAATCTTTTTTTTCATCGTCAGAGAAATAGATTAATAAAGTATAATGAAAGAGTTATTTAAATTTATATGTATATCTATAAGTTTTGATGAGAAATTCTCGATGGTTCATATTTTAACCCGCGATGACATTCGAAGATACAAAAGAAGAATCGAGTAGAATAAAATCATAGGAACCATCATTGGGAAGGTAGTCAGCAATTTCCATCTGAAAAGGAAATCTCGAAGTTATTCGAAACCATTCACGATGCAGTTTGTGCGCTTTTCAGCCACCAAAATGACGAAATCCTCGACGATTGTCATTGTTGTCTATTTTTAAATAGCCGACAAAAATGAAATCTGGCAAGATTTAAAAAATCCCGCGGTTAATTAATTAAAAATTGATAATTAATATTTGACTCGTAAGCTCATATTTGACGATGTTTCTACTTTTCTATTAATCTTATACTATCTCGAAATTAATAACAAAATTTATGATTCAAGCTTAAAATTCGAACTACTTGAATTATTTAAATTGAAGAATAGAACCAGTCAAAAATTCCGAGCACCAATGACAATCTCCACATTCGGTAACGTTGTCGTGCGTTCTTCGAACGAAAGTCCGTAATCGGCGAGCGCCAAATCTTGTCGTTTGCAAATAGTCGACAAAGGGGAAAATAAATCGCATTTCGTGTGATTTCGGTAGGCAGGAACCGGTTTCTACGAGCTCGCCTATCGTTGGCACGTACCGTGCGCGCATCAGAGCAGGAGATACGAGTGCGCACGTAAGCTAACTACAAATTAGCATAAACGTATATACCATTGCCCGGAGGGGTGGAAGAAGGGACAGAGGGGAGAAGAAAGGGAAAAACTCCGCTCGCCCCTCGTTCCTGCCCTTCATTCGGTCACGATTGTTCTGCCGCGACTATCGAAGAGGAAGACAAAAAATAGCGCGCCGCTCATACTAAAACGATCTATCAAGTCGTGGTAAAAATTCGAAACGCGACCCTCGTAGAGAGTTGATACACCAACAACAGATAGCATCGACCGGTATACCGGGTATAGCGTAACTCAAACGAAGTAATGAGACCCGTGCAAGACGCGCGAGCAAGGTGGGAAGCCCATGCGTGTTGCGTGTGCGTGTGTATCGTAGGTATATTGTATGTCTGCTGACGGCTACCGTTCTTTCTCTACGTATATCGTTATTATTACCTTCACGGCGCACTGGTCGCACCCGACGTACCGTCGCGCAGCAAATAAATTTCACGGCTTCGATTCCTCGCGCCGATATATCAGAGATTTTCCGATGCGCTCCAACACGATCGAGTACGCCTGGTTATCCGTGCTCCAATTCTCGGCCGCGATCTTCCACGAGGAAGTCTTCATCGACGCGGAAGGGAGTCTTTGATGCAGGTGTATAAAAAATTTCGGGTGATCAAAGGCATAATTTTTTTCCGTAAAATGTGTTCCTAATTTAACAAACATATGTCATTTAATAATAAATATGAAGGCACATATGTAATAAGAGATAAAATCTAGATTCTACCATCACATTTTGTCATAACATAACATAACATTACAAGATATTTAAAAATAGCAATTTTTTTTTGTAAGATGCAACAACGATATAAATCTATATACATATATATATTTTCTTATCAACACGAAGATTTTTACCGATCGCAATGCTAACGCGAATCGCACCCTCGGCGTTCGCTCCTACGGAATATACGTTACGAGCGGGAGCCATATCGAAAAGCGTTCCAGCTGTGCGTGAGCATACGAAAAGTCGATTAAAATCTCATTTTATCCTTTCCGAGAGAGAGCGTGGGCTTCCCCTCACCGGGTGGCGCGATTCGATCGATCGACAGATCGGGCCCGCCGATTACGCGCGGGCACGAGATGGGGAAGCACCTGTCCACGAGTGTCTCTCACCCTCACTTTGAAATGGCCTGTACCTTAACTTATGTACGGAATGAACGTATAGGTTATACGTTGGTCGAGCGATAGCGGGCACACGCAGGCCAGCACGCTGCTGACGCACTCACACGGACGCACTTTCGTCACGCGTCTCTGAACAATGGCATTAATAGGCTCTGGCGAGTTATTAATTGCCGGTGCCCGCCGGATATGACTGTCTATAGCTTCGTTCGCCGAGCGAACGTTCCTAATATCTGTGGTATTCCGTCAGTCGGCTTGGGTCTTAAATCAGACCCAGTCTTTTCAACGTGCTTTACGCACACGCGCTCGCGCACGCGTGTGGATAGAGTCTCGTCCGTGTGAAAGCGCCGAGCCGTGCAAACGAATCAGAAAATACTCGTCTTAAAAAGAAATTATGATTGTGGTGTTAATATGATTTTCATTTTTAGTCTCTATTCACATATTTCATAATTTTTAATTTATAATTCTTAGTTACACAATTATCGGCTGCATTAAAAAGAATGGGAATAATTTTATGACATATGTAATTAAAAGCAATGATCAATTAACGACTAATTGAAATATACACAAGTCGATTTTGTATGAAACGCGTTGGATCCAATCGAACGAATATTAGAAAAAATGCAGCCAGCGTAACATTGCGCTTTCAGAGTCCATTAAAGTCATTATGGTCGATGACAGGTAAAAAAAAGCACGCCGGAGCAAGAATAATTCCTACATGTTCGCGGTTCGATTAAATGCCCTTAATGGCGTCGCGCGATACATTGAGTTTTAACGGCCAGTTAAAACCGCTCCTCTCCCGCTGTCCTTTCCTTGTATATCCGCGGCTTAGTCGGCGCTTTTATATTGTCGGTGCCATCGAAGAATCGAGCGCGTACCCCGAGTCATCTTTATGGTCAATCTACGTACGCGAGCTCTCTCGCGTAATTAAGAGCGAGCACCGACTGTCGGGTCTGATTAATAGAGGACGGCGCGAGATAATCGAAAGGAAGTGAACGAATGGAAAGAAGCTAAGGTGGCAAGTAACGCGCGCGCGCGCGCGTCCCGGTGGTGATGCCATCAAAAACCGACACGACTCTTTCATGGCCACTGTACTCGCAGGAAATTACGCGGAATTATTCGCGATTTATGCTACGCACGCATATGAAAATAATTAAAGTGGAATGTGCCGATAAGTTATCGCGAAAAATGAATGCGAAAGTAGTTCAAATCGGGCTTTAATATTGTATTCTATTAGCGATTACGTTGTTTTTTAATGAATATACATGCGCCTAGATTTTAGCGTATAAATGGATCAACACCGTGTGCGAATAAATTTTTATTTGCGTGTTTACGTCGACATACGTGCGTGATCTTCGGAAATGACGTTTCATGTTTTGACTTGACTGATGCATACCTTGCGCGGTCATAATTAATGCGTCGTAGATCGTATATGTATATCTTTACTAGCACAAGAAACTATCTGCACTCGTTTTACTTATTTATACAGTCGTCTATACAAATTATATGTATATATGCATGTATAATTTGTAATTTTAATTTTTTCTTTTAAAACAAAGATATCAATTTTTTCTCTTGTGTAAATGCATTTAAGAATTACAAGTATTATAGAGACGACAAGAAAGAGAGAGAAAGAGAGAGGGAGAGAGAAATACCGATACTTTTTCCACAATTGAAATGCATATTATACGTAAATGATCCATTACCTTCTAGTGCTGGAATAAAATACAAGAATTATTGATACTTTGTTCGTAGTCACTCATGCGTATCTAATGACCGCGTTTGACGATAATTCGATTTTCAAGAAGGGACCTGTGGGCCCTTTCGCTCTCTTGAGGCTGACATCGTCGAATGACAGTTTGATGAACGGACAGGAAGGGACTGGAAGAGGCCCACCTGGCTCCGCGAACAATTAGGATCGGGCTG
Organism: Prenolepis imparis; assembly: GCF_030444845.1. Taxonomy (NCBI): domain Eukaryota; kingdom Metazoa; phylum Arthropoda; class Insecta; order Hymenoptera; family Formicidae; genus Prenolepis; species Prenolepis imparis. Next base: position 11,830,575 of record NW_028141168.1, on the reverse strand, counting down.
CAAGGTGGCTCTTGTCTGCAGAAGACGACTCACGTGAACGCGTTGTGTTTTCATCGAAACATCAAACGAGGACTTCACCGCGATATAATGACTCGATGGTGAATTTAATCCGTCCGCGATTAACTACCATGGTACGTTAAGTGCGAATTATAATTCATCGAAATTTTCATCCTAATTGGTTCCACGGTGCTTGTAAAACATGCTCTAACGGCCTTGAGAATTAAGTAATTATTGCTGTATATTTATACTTTATGAAACCGTAATTGTGAGTAGCCGTACCGCGTGTAACGATAAGAAAAGTCAATGAAATAGGCACAAAGTAATTATTTCTCGGGATATTTCGCACATACGCACACATACGCATGTATATAAGTTAATGTGGCAATAAGTTATAATATTCTACTAATTGACCCGATACGATTTTCTCATCAAGTGCTTGAAAATTTTATTCCAAGCTTCGACATAATGCAATTTTGCTATCTAAATTTAATAGTTGAAAACAATTTATAAATTGATATAATTTTAATACACAACTTTAAGAAGTAAGCATATTAATTGTTAGAGATTATCGGAATTTTAAAGTTGGCGCAAAGAGATTTCAGCACTAGAAAATTATGAAATACAGATACCCGCGTACATATCTATCGTATGCATGCAAGAGGCTGCAGTCGAATCCGCGTGAAATGATGCACGGTGAACCGTGAATCACTTCCTACGCCGAAGTCGATGCTTGGTTGATAGTCGGCGATATCTCGTCAGGTTGAAACAGTGGAGTTAATGAGATGTGCACGAGAAACGAAGTGTACATGTAGGTGTTTGTGAATCTCTCTCTTTTTCTCTCTCAGTTTCTGACCGACCGAGAAAGGTGTTTCGGTGCTTGGCGGTTGATGTAGTGAGCTGATGGTGTAGTAGTGAACGGGAAAAAGGGGAGGGGAGACCACGAGGGGGTTCAGACGTATTGTAATTGCGGCCTGGCAAGCAGCTGAGTCCTCCACGCGTGGACGATCTTGGTCGCTGGTCCGAAACGGCGAACGATTCTAATCACTGTTCCCGGCGATTCTTACGCACTCCGCGTCTTGGACTGCGGCGAACACTTCGCATAGTCGCTGAATTTACGCAAGACTTTGCTCGTTTCTGTCAAAACGTAAGGCTGCAAAAGCTTGATAAACCGCCAATGGATTATATTGAATTCGGAAAAATAAAAATCGATACTTACTTTTTGTGAAACATTATAATTGATTAATTGATTAAGCCAGCGTTTTGCAAGCATCGATCCCGATACTCGCGTGATCTCGGTAGTTGGTTCTTTTAACTCGAAAATCACGTAGACGATTATACGTATAGATATGCCACATGAAACGCTTTAAGTGCTTAAAACGCCCGGCGCGAGACAGGCGAGTACAAAGCGAAAAGATCGGACCGAATGCAAAGGATCCATACTAGTCGGTTTTAAGGCCTATCCAACCGCGGACAAGTACGAATATATACATATGTGTACGTCTGCTCGACCGTGAGCTTTCCTGTCATTACCGCATTCTCTGCGTCCTGTGTACCGTGCATCGAACATCCAATGCACGTCTACATAAGTCCGAACTCGAGAACAAATACTCTCTCTTCTTCTTTTATTTCCTGTTATTCTCTTCTTCGACAGCATCATGGTAGGTCGAGGTGCGACATTGATTTTGAGTCGGAAAGTTTCCGGTAACTGTCAGACTTCACGATTGTGATGAATAATGCGACGACATTTCCTCTCTGCGCTCTCGTTACATATTTTATTATGAAAAGACACTCTTTGGATATTTAACGTAATTTTATTCTAATACTGTGATAATTTTGTTATAAAAATTTTAATAGTTGTAACAATGTATAACACAGAGAAATAAGTCATATTGATAAAAAATCTTTCGTCTCTTTACATATTATAATTCAGGATGCTACAAACCTTGGAAACGTGTAGTGACTCATAATAAGATATATTGAGATTGAGTGATTACCGTGGCAAATCGGCTTTTCTTTCGAAACTATTTTACCGTAAAAAAAGTGCGATGAGAGCGCATGATAATAAATATTTAATACTGTTATTAAGTAATCAAAGTGAGCAGCTTGTGCATTTTGTAGCAAGGACGATTCTTCCAACCAATAATAACTCGTCTTCATTATCATAATTTAGTCATATAAAGAAAAAGTTTAAACGAATTATTCAATATACATTTAATTTCCTGTAGGTTTTTAAAAAGAAGACGGGCTATTCTCTCATTAGTCACTCAGCTCGCTGATTGCAAATTAATTCCATCATCTGACAACGTTAAATTAAGGCATATGAAGCGTGAAGATAGCGATCATCTTCCTTCGGAAGCTATTTTGCATATGTGAAGAAATGTGTACGCATCCGAATTACTCACATATTGCTCTCTGTAGATGCACATGACGTATCAATGATTATTATCTCTCGATTCGATCCATTCGATGAAATTAATAAATGTAATGACAAGATAAATAAGTTATTAGCTTTAAAATAGATTAAAGATTGAAAGTAGATTAAAAGTTTGCTTTCGATTAATGCTTCTTATTCTGATCTATTTTTTTGAACAATGATCTATGAAATATAATGAAAATTTTATAATGATCTCTCGTGAAATGTGTCAAGTGCTCACGTAACAGCTGGCGAACGTGACTTTAATATGGTGTCCCTTCTCTGATCTCGAACAATTGCGTTCGGAAAACGGAAATTTCTGTCGGGTATCAGTAACAGTAGGTTTGATGCTTTCCACGAACCAGAGCGATACTTCGAACCCGAGGCGCATTGTTTTCTCTCTCGAAATATCGTTTGTTCTACGCGACGACTAAGGAAACAATGGCCGGAACGCGCCCGCAGGTTGTTGACTCGATTGTCACCGGCTTCATTTTTCTTCTCTTTCCTTCTCACTTCTTCTTCCGCTCTTGCCGAGGTGAGCGGACACAACGGCAATTTTAGAAACGGTATTAACTTATCATATGTATCGCAAACAGTGACACAACACCCGCGCAACTATCAGTAAGCATCCTGAGTTATTGCTCGTGGCGTTGCCACTTCTCCCCCTTAATGAGACCGCAATCGATAAGTGTAATCGCCTAAAAGTAAACGATGATCTTGTACAAAGTCATCGTCTTTTGGAATTTGTTTGTGCAAAGCAACGGCAAAATCAACGAATACCGCAAATATGTCAAGCACAACTAATTGGGTAATTTGCATATAATTATACTCATTCATCGAGATCGTACATAATGCGGTTTTTAATGCGGAACGGGCAACCTGTAAAACGGTCAATTTTCTGTTATAGCGCAGACCTTCAAATTGTGCTCGATCACTAGATTTCATCATTATTCCGTATTAAGAATATTACCAGTTTATTACTTGGAAACACGTGTAACTCGCTATTATCATTATCAGCAATTAATATTTTAATTGATGAATTATTATATTTGCAACCAATATTAATTTTTTAATAGCATGCATTAAAATTTTTCGAGCATATTCAAACAATTTTATTTCAGTAGAAATATGACCGTGTCATAATAAATATTAAATTTCAACGAGATATTATACATTATAGTATATAATACGAAATAATAATACGAAATATTAAATCGTTTTCTATATATTAGTTTATTAGGACACATTCAACATAATTAATGAACACAATGAATGATAAATATAACAAATGTGATAAAGCTATTCGAGAAAAATCTTATTGCGTTTACATGCTCATTATTTCTTTAATGATAGATAATGAAAAAGAGATTTTCACACACACACACACAAAATTTACTATCTTCAAAGAACGACATTTGTCAAATATATAGTTTATAGTTTATACCACGATTTTATAATCTTATGTTTTTTCTTTAGTTATTATTGTGCCGATTGTTTCGATGTCGATGTCAATATAGTTTCCATTATGAGTTGCGCATTGAGAAAATATCTCTTTCGGCGTTCTTACGATTTTTACGCTACGCGTCTTTAATTGTGCCGAATGATAGCTTATCGAAGAGTCGCGGGTGCACGCGGATGAGAATGTGTTGTTGTTATACGTGAAAGGGTTGTATTCGTACGATAGGAACCAATATCTTTATTATTATTACAGTCGATGCTAATTAGTAACAATATAGATTGCGATATTTTTACACGCAATCTGCAGATCGTAGTATATAAAAAAATTATCAAAATAAATTCTTTAACTAAGTAATGAAAAAAATGCAAAATCGAAATTTAATTAATTTCTAAGATAGATTGAGTCTGCCTTCTTGCGTGATACAGTTTCTTTTTAACTATTTTTTTTTTTTTCTTTCGTACGATATTTCTCGACATCGGGATGCTACGAGGGTAAGAGTAAAGGATACGGAAGAGAGCACCGTAGGCCAATTTCATCCGGGCTGCTTCGGCCGCGCTCTTCGAAACCAATATCGCAATGTTCGCCGCGGAAAGTTCGTCCGGTAATGCCATACAATATCTACTCCAGCTTCCATTACTCCGCTCCGGTCGTGCCTGGTAGCTTCCCTCTCCTCTCCAGTTCTAGATAGGCTTCCCCACTCGACGTCGCGCCGCACGACCGCCACCACTTCCTCTCCCTCGTTCTCTCTACCTCCATGAAGTACCGTCCACCCCCCCACCGGGTTTCACTTCCTCTCTACCTCCGACCTCCGTGGACCTCCATCCGGCAGGCAAGGAGAAGAGGACAGAGAGGTGGAATAGCCCCACGGAGAAGGAGGCTCGGCGAGAAAGGAAGACGGCCAGCGTACCAAAAGTAACCGAGAAAGGAAGATGGACCGCGCATCGGGAATCGGCGAGAAAGAAGGACGGTCGCGCGGGACAACCGGGGAAAAGAGGGAAGACGAAGGAGACACGTCGAAGAGAGGAGTTCGAGGGGGTTGGCTGCAGGCACCGGCGTGGTCGTCGTCGTTTTCTTCAACGTTGTCGTCGTCGTCGTAGTCGTCGTCGTCGTCGTCGTCTTTTCTCCCCCTGACAGACAGGCGAGCTTCTTCCTTTTTTCTCCTTTTTCCAATTATCGATAAGACGGAGACGGCGCAATACCGCGACACTGTTCTGAGAAGAGGAGTAGGTATAAGCGTTCTCTCCCTCGACTACTCTTCTCTCATGATATCCACCACTACTACTGTCGGCGCGCACCGCTCTTGCTCTCCCTCCCTATAAACGTTACCTCTGCGTTTTCCTCCTCTCTGTACTTCCCCCCTCGGTCCACCCCTCTCTCGTCTGGTTTCTACTCGCACGATAAAATTGCCTCCTCGGTCTTGTTCGATGCCCTCTTCTACTTCTTCTTCTTCTTCATCGTCGTTCTCCTCTCTTATTCTCTCCTCTACGTGTTTTTCGCGTAGTGCGTGGCATAGCTGAAGGGCCTGCAGCCAAGAGGAGAAGGAGAGGAAAAGAGCCGGTATGCACGGGAGCACGAGAGGAGAAGACGCGGAGAGGAGGTCGAAGCGATTTAACACGATTGGCCGGTAGGAATAAACTGGCAACACGCGCATTGGTTCCATCGGTTCCATTGGCTATCGGGGCTTGTCGCTTTCTCTTGCGCACCGGCGACGTTTCTATCGGGCTGACCGACTCCTTCTTCCACCGACGCGGCCCGATCGATCTCCTCTCTCCTCGCCTCCTCCTCTCTCCCTCTCCCCCTATCCTCCCTCTTTTGTCGGACTTTTGATCTCGCGGTAGCACGGCGAATTCCTCGTGGCAACGATTCCGAAGCGGTTCCCAGGCTATTTTTCCGTTTCCACGAACGCGACGTATGCGCGAGCGATTAACGGACGCGTATATGCGGGACGACGACGTGAGAACCGACAATTGGCGCGATTTCTCGGGCCGGCCATTGTATTTCCGGCTGTCGAGATGAAGTAATAATTGTTATTGTCGCCGACACACTTCCGTCGTTTCCACTCCTTCAAATTATGATTTTGCGTTCGGTCATTTCGACCGTTCTAAACGCACGACCATGCTGGATTTTTAGCTTTTCGAAGGCGGCTTAAAAAAAAAAAAAAAAAAAAAACAAGCTCGATCGCTGACAAAATTATTTCCGTGTACGAAAACGAGTCTCGTGTTTAGATTACAGATAAATCCATCTGGGGAGAATTATTTTCGAGTTATCACACGATCGGTTTTCTTTTAAAATATGAATGCGCTAGAATCGTCCGTCACTACGATGATTACTATCATCACCTTGAAATTACTCAAAGACGTCGTCGAATATTAGCGACGTCGAGAAAGTGTGATACAGATTGAACAAGGGCCGGGCCGCACTTCCACGATCAATTCTGCCGATACGTATCAATCACCCCTAACGATCTCGAGATGACCGGGGTCTCGACTGCAAAAAGATTAATAGCTCGGGAGGAAGGTGCGAAAGGACAGGTGTGCCCGTCCCTCGGGAGAGCTTGCGCTTAGTAGCGCGTCGTGTGTTATTTCGCGGCACACACAAGGATATTACGCCGACGGCGTTGGCGGGCTTCGGTACCCGGGTTTGATTGCTCGACGTCGTTGATCGCCGTCCGGCAGAAATTATCATAACTCATCCGGGTAATCTAGCCACCGACTGGAAGAAAGCGACACCGTCACGTGGGTGTTATTTACCCGGCGCGAGATGAGGGAACTTTTGAGTCATGATCATCGTGCGGCCGGCTCGTTCGTATATTGGACTTTATGTGTCTCGGCATTAGAGACACACACGCGAGAAGAGAAGAAAGAACGAATGTTGCGCGGAATGGATAGGAATAAGTTACAGAGATGAGAGAGGGAAAGGAAAATTTACACGCGGTACCGAAATTGATAGCTCGTGCGCGATGCTACCGATATAATATCTCGAATTTAAGGTCCTATGGGCTCCATTATATATAAATTCAACTTTATATTTTTTTCTCACGCTTGAGATAAATTAAAAACCTACAAGTTTCGAATCCCGGAATAGCCGAAATCATATTATCGCGATCGATGATGCGCGGACAATGATTGTACACGTTCCGCTGGAAAATTCGGACTACTCCTTGGGGCTACTACAGCTCCGCGACCGCAAAACTTCCTTCATATTCCGAACACTCCGCCCGCCGTGAACCACCGCGAGATTTTTCCCCGCCGGCGTTCCCGACAAAGGTCAGAAAACTCGGTGTAGGTGATTTCGAGGTGGTCCGAGGTCAAGCTTCTTTGACCGCAGAAGCGCAGGGAACTCGGCTATTTTGCCCCGTGAGTCTCAACTTCTCCGTTTCCCGCTCCCTTTCCTCCCGACACGGTCCACCGTCCGTTTTATCCCCCTTTTCTCCCCCTGCCCTTACCCCACCGCTTACGTCGGTCCGTCTCGCGGCCGACTCCGGAGGCGTACGCCGGTATTATTTATCTTGTGAATACCAAACACGCGCCGGCGCGCGCGGCATTGTATTATAATTTACTTACCAACGTTATAATTACAATTCTGTACAAGTGACCGGTGGCAGGGTGCGCCAAGGCCCGCATGTACCTGTTACCGCAACTACCCGCTTCAGCGTAGCTTTCCCGTACACCACCTTCGCCAGGGCACGCATCTGCGCGGGGGCCCTGTTTGCACAGGCCGGGCCATAATATTCAATTCCAATTCATCTAGTATTAACCTTGCGGAATAATGGGCTACCCGATACCCGGTGTAACTTTCACGCACCTATATGTGTATACGCGAGTACCGAGAAAGAGGGAGAGAAAGAGAATATACTGCCGCGCCTGGAGCCTGGAGCGAGCTTATTTGATCATTGTACACTTTGTGATTATATACGGACGTACATATGTGTACATCTCTCCTTTTTCAGCCATTGTGTTGATTCACGCGCGTATTGTTTTACGGGAGGATTTTCATCCTCTGCGACAAGATTTAACGTAATCCTACTTCTCTCGAGCGAGATATCGCCGCAATAAAAAGGAGCGTAGTTTTAATATTAATTTGATTGATACTAAATGCCGAAATAAATATATATGTTTTAGCATAATAGTGCAAGCATCCGTATGCAAGTCGGTCAATTTGACATCGCGTCAGGAAATTCGGTCGTTTTAATAACAAGATTCATTTTGCCGATTCCTTAACCGCGAGATCTTAATCGTACGATAGTAATTGCAGAAGATTAGAATGATATCGCCCATCTCTAGACACAGCTATACGTAACGACTCTAACTGCATAGCGCTCCGCTATAATTTCATTGTAATATAGCGATGTCGTGGCGAACGGTGCTCGGCTAAGGAAGTCGTTCTTCGTAACTCGGTATATACATATGAAGGTCGTTTAGAAACGATCGGTATCGAACGATTAGTATCGAAGGAGGAGGGACGAGCGTGCATCTGGCGCACCTGACGATCATTCGTACCTTCTTCGTGCCTTCGTTCCTTCTTGCCCGTCCCTGTTGCTCTTTAGTTCCCCCTCTCTCTTTCTCACCGCAACTCTTCCGGACCTCGTAACGTCCGCTTCTTAATGATCGTTATTGAAATTTACTGCTTCTTAATTAGGAATTAATGGCTGGTTGCACCTATGGCCCCTGTCGTTAAGAAATTAGCGAGACGAACCTCGCTTCGATGATCGAGTATTCGTTCTTTATTGCATGCCTTCTCGATAGCTACTTCTCATATTTTCACGGTATTGTCTAATCTATCTTCGAACCTGTGATTATCTCTTGAAGGAATTTCGGCAATGAATTTTTCGTCAATGTGATTAATTTTATTTTTTATTCCTTAATTGCTATATAATTCAAGTATAGCGGTGTTTTAATATCTGTCAATTTTGGAAATATTGTAAATATGAAAAGATATACGTTCAAGTAAACTTTTTTTCAAGGTGTATGAATAAAAGGCTTTCTTTATATATATATATATGTAAGGCTTATTATACGTAAAAGAAACATATGTTCACAGTTGACACTATTCTTTTCTTATGCACGTGGCCGCTTTCGATTATGCGAAAAAGTCGTGAAAGTTTACGAGGAAACGTGCAATATACATATAGTAACGTACAGCGGATTTTTAGCAAACACACCCGCGACGATAACATCTCCCTCTTCGGTCATTCGCGCCGAATCTTACCGGTCGATCTGCGACTTACGAAACGGGCTTGCGCGCGAGTGCGTAGCCGACATTATGAATTCGTGCGTAGGCAATAAGAAGTACCTATCCGTGGCGGATAATAAAGGAAGAGAGAGAGAGTGGGTTGTCTTGTTCACTTATGCGAGTTGCGCCGCTCGAGTGACTTTCCGAACGGAATTTCACCGACATCTGCGTGTCCCTCCCGTGCGGCTTCCCTTCGACTGTCCAGCGTTACACGCGTGTTCGGTCTGCACGCACGCACGGAATACGTTTTGCGGAACGACACTCGCGACTTAAATTCGAAACTTAAAGGTGCTGCGTCAGGGGTGAACGAGCACGACATACGGAGAGAGACACATCGCTCTTCTTGTACACTGACGTGACTATCCTGCGCTTCTTGCCTTCGAACGATTAACTAACCGACATATCCGTTGTTCCCTTCATCGACGTTACGTCGATGGTGTATGAATAAAACAGGATATGCAGGATATGCGAATAAAATAGTGTATATACTATCGTACGTTCGTAATAAATAAAAGAAAAATATTAATAAAGTAGATATATTTCGACAGATAGAAATAAATGCGCAAGTTCTATTAGATCATAGATCGAAACTATCGTATACAATTGTTAAGCTAATCGTGAATAAAGGTGAAGACACAGTCTGACATCTCGCAAAAGTATACGGTATATATAATCTTATCCACAATATCTCTTCACATCGTGATTCCTTCGTATCGCGATATTATCGGGCAACATATGCGCGGTATGTAAACAATTGAGATACGATGGTGGAAAGAGAACAGATGTACTGTAAATTTTCTAAATAAACTTCCTTGGGGTAGAGCCCACACAATCGACAAACTCGCGTGCACAGAAAACCGTTTGCCGTCTTCGAGTATGTAGGAAACCGGAAGTTTTTCTTGGCGATAGCACGAGAGAGGAGTGAAGGGGGGAGGAGAGGACGGACGAGGGCAAGGGGTATAGAAACGCGTGTTTCCTCGGTAATCGGAGTACAGGTGTAAGCCAATGGTACCATCGGTTAAGGGAAAGGTGCAGGCGCGATAAAGAGTTCAAATTGAAAGTTAATTTTCTGCAACTCGTCCTCTCACCTCTCCGCCTCTTTCCCTTCTGTCTATCTCTCCCTACCTTTACTCACTTTCTCTTCTCTCTCTCGGATATTTAGCCGACAATGGTTAAGTATCCATCTACCTACCTATCTACCTGCTGCTGCTACTACTGTTCGTTTCGGCGCATGAGTCGCACGAGCCGAACCATCGATAATTAATATCTGCAGCTCGTTTCGGCCGGTGCGTTCTAATTGACGATCGCAATTAGTTCCGGACTATATAACACCTCCAATCGGCTTAGCGGATATAAAGCGCCCAAACAATTCGACAAGTTCACGCTTTCGCGGAATTGATAAACGATAAATGGAACAACGGAGTGTGCGCTCATTCTTCCCGATTGTCAACGAATCACAATAGAAATATAATGTTTTCGAAACACGCAGATATTAATATCGAACGTTAAAAAAAATGCAGTAAAAATCTGTATATATTTAAAAAGCAAGGAAGATAAATTATATAAAATATTTGCTCAATTATATCGAATATTATTGAAAGGAGAGTTTTATGGACTAGAAATTTTTAATTAAGAAGAATATTATAATTGCTCCTTAATCATATTCTCTGTTAAAGTATTAAACATGAAATTATTAAATAGCCGTTATCTATATAATCAATTTACCGATCCGCGCGTTTGCAGCAGTCGCAAAAGGTTGATACGCACAACCCCTCTTTGCGGCCAGGGGATGGTGGGTGTCGCGGTCAGGTTCCTCGAGTCCTCGGTCCTGCCTCTCGGAACGGTTCTCGGAGGTTCGTAGAATTCGTTGCCCCGGTTCTCCGCAGGGACTATTAACCCCCTCTCAGGGACGTGTGAAAACGGCTGTAAATTTCGTCGGCATAGCGTAATGGGTGGCAGGACTTTAAGGATGTATAATATGAACAAGGGGCACACTCGCTCACACCCCTTCCCTTCTTCCCTCGGGCCCTACTCGCGACTACTAGCACCCTCGCACGCGCGTAAGAATGTGTCGTAATGTAATACTCCGCACCCCGTCCTGTGGAAAGAGCGAAAGGGGTAAGTAAGCCCCGGGTGCTTCTACGGGCCGCATAAACATAAATTATCAGCTGGTAATTACGAGAGATACAGCTAACCTCCTCCTTCTTCTCTTCCTGCTTCTCTGCCATGATCCAGCGGCACCATCAGCGGCGCTTGGTCGACGCCGTTGTCGTCGTTTTCCTTTTCTTCGGCGCTACCGAGGAACACCGTCTTGAGTGGCGAGAAGAGTCTCAGCCGGAGGGGTGCAACCGTTCCCTTTCGTAAGCGGACGAAACAAAATTGCGTGAACCGCCTAATTGTTATATACATTCCATTAGGTTAATTGCTGAATTAAGACTTTTGCTCCGCGTGCGGGTTCTCGGCGCGGTGTATGAGTTATAGTTGAGAAGATAATAGACGTTATAAAGAATAACGATTTAAATGTCTTAATGACTCTATTAGCTGCGGGAATATCTAACGCGAGACATCTCGTTACATTAAAAAAATATATATATTGATAACAATCCCAGTAGACATGTCATGATATAATAACAAAACAAACACCTGTTAATTTAATTATTAATTTCGATAATTAACATGATATCGTATTTTGTGCCCGAGACAAGACACGCAATCGCGCCATTCAAATAAGCTCCGATCAGGACCGGACGACGATTCCTCGTCGTCCTTTTATCGACTCGCAGAAGTTCTCCTGCGTACACATGATTGCGCGTCCTGTGGGAGGGCAGACGACTCACAAAACATAATGCGGCGCGCGTAAGTCGAATCTCGCCATGGGCGCCGGCATGGGTGGCGAATGTGCGTGTGAGACGCACGTAGTCTACGTTCGCTACGTGGCTCATCGGCGCGCGCGCGCGTATGCGTGTGAGTAATTAAAGAGAGCGACTGTCACATCCGGCGACCCACGCAAGAAGGGTGCGGCCCCGGTGTGTGCGCGACTCCCTGTCCTTCTCCCGCTGAGTGGCCCTGCTCGTCCTACGCTCCGTCTCATCTTCGAGTCGCAGCCGGACGCAGCCGAATCTCTCTCCTCCTCAACACTCCTTTGGCTGGCGCCGTTTCAGCGAGTGGTGAGATAACCGGCACGAGCCAAAGTGATTACGGCGGGCATCGGGACCGCTCGACATCATATCGACCTGATCATTATGCGGTTTCGTGACGTGCTCGATGATGGTACGACGCCTTTACCGCGAAACTGAACGATAATTGGTACAAAAAAAAGAAATGCTCAGACTTTTATTTTTTTGCGGTCGCATTATGTTATGTAGCGTCGAATCGAATTGATATACATTGAGATAACATTTCATAGCCTTGTGAAAAAAAAGATTAAACAGAGAACTTTATCGCGTCAAGAGTAAAATGTAATAATTTTTTTAGTTCGCTCTCTCTCTGTTTAATGTTGAGTCGTGAGAGAGTTTCAACCATTGTTAATTATAATAAGAAAAATAGAAATACTATGATAATATACATATATGTACATAATCTACCGCGATAAATATATCCAATATATCGTGAAACAAAGGAATATTAATTTTCAAGTCTGTCGCGATTCTAACGAATGTACATACAGGTGAAAGATTGTATTCTTTTCATTCTGATAAAGTTCTCGACTTTCCCATCCGCCTCTTGAAGGCAAGGGGTAAGTACATGAAAGATAAAGCACCGCGGAGGTACCATGGGCTTGCAATGTTGCATTCAACGCGTGCCCCGGCTAATAAATAATTAAAACTTTTGTTTCGAAGGTAGCGGTGATGTATGGCCTCTTCCCGGGTGTCCCAGCCGCTGAATAATCGCACTTTATGAATTAAGGTTATGCTTTATGTTAAAAGATTCGCTCGGCATCTGTTTCTAATTACCCGTTAATGGCTATAGCGCCGGCAGTAAAGCATCCGTTACCATAAGCTCTACCCACCTATTGTACGCGCTCGCCGACTAATACGAGACGGTAAGAGGCAGTCGCTTAAAGACATTCATGATGTACCGCAAAAAATGTCATAGAAGATTTTATCTTTACCAATATTATTATTATTATGATTTAGATTTCTTTTTATTATAAAATCTAAAGTATTTATTTTCATAAGAAATTGTTTTTATTATTTTACGATATCCGGAATTAAAAATATATATACCGATTCACAAATCTCTTTATTATTTATGAAATTTTAAAGCAATAAGTGGATAATTTATAATTAACATTTAATTTTACTGGTAAAAATGAACTAGTAGCAGAGTTCAAGAGTTCATTTGTATAAAAATTTTCGAAATTAAAATTGTTTGTGTTTCCGAATCGAAGTCTGGGAACATTGCGTCTCCCTTGTTAACTCGCAACTAAGGAAGGGGATTTCGCGTAAGGCACGCTGGTAACGGTTATCTCGCCTCGAACCCTATTCAACAGTAAATCAAGGATTTCTTTTAACGAGCATTAATTGTTTTTGCGATAGTGAGAATTGCTTGGCGGGACAGTTAAAGCAAACGGCGACTGCGCCAGATATTGCCTGTCGAGTGGCATGTAAATGGTTCTCGTCGTTTTCCGGTTGAGACGCACATTCGCCGCCTACTATCTTTTGCAGCAGTCTAGGATGTTCCCCTCTTTAGCAAATTGAAGACTTTCTTTTTCAGGAATGTGTATTTTTGCAAAAAAAAACTTGTATAATTTAATCAAATTTTTTCAAATATATTTTTCAAGATACATTTATATATTTATTGAAATTTGTATCTTTGTACACCCGTTTATTACAAATTTAAAATATTGCAAACATCTGTTTAAACGTGTTTCAACAACGTTAATTGATTCGCGTCTCGTAAAATTAAAAAAAAAATGCGTCGTCTTCGCGACGCGTAGTCGCATCTGACATTTCTCGCTCAGCAAATTCAGTCTCGCGTTTCGACGAGGATAAACAATCGCAGACGAGAACCTTCCTCGTCGTCGCAGTTAGCTGCCTAGAATTACTTTAATGCCCGGCACAATGTATGCCACCCCGGCTAGGAACATTATCCCGATGAGGGAGAATGAGCGAGGCTGGCGGTGCTGGAGGAGAAGGAAGAAAAGAGGCTTCCAATAGAGAAAGAGGTAACACGTACCGCGGGAAGAGGGAAGAAGAAGGGTTTCGGTAATGGTATACAGCAGGAGGGAACATAACTCTTTGGCCCATAGATCAATGGTTGGCAATTATTGTAAGTTCATTAGAGCGGCACGTTTCCACCTCCAGCCATCTCCCCCTTTCCAGAACCTCTGGCTTCTCCAGCCTCGCGCTTCTCTACATCCGACGCGTTCTCCATCTTCCATTCTCACCCGCCTCCCGCGCTTGGAAGAAGTCACCGCGATCCCACGTTGCCCTCCACCGCCGGGGTCCGAAAACCCCTTCTCGCGAAGCTGAAATTGCGACATTCCGCGCGAAACGCCGAAACTATTTGACTCTGTAATTTGTGATTGTAGTTTATTGTGCGGATAGACTAACGGACCGGGCGGCGTGGTGCAACGCTGTTGCTCAGCTTAACTTCCCGGGCGACTCTTCCGTGCAATTCCGACCCCCTCGGCGTCGGGGTTGGAATTCCTTCGGAAGTACGGCCACACGCGCGACGAGTTATAGATAGCGCGATCTTCGAAGATACCCTTGAGTCGCGGCAGATTGATGACCGGGCAAAAAACTCGTCGGTGCTCGCTACATTGACGACGCAACGGTTTGGATTAAAATTGCGGCCGATTGCGAATCGTTTGTTGAGTTTCCCTAGGAGATGGACGTTTTGCGCGCATATGTATATATTTTTAATTAAAATATGGATGGATCTTATATACATATATTTTTTCTATAAATTGAAATTTAATTACGAAAAAAAGACACTGGCAATTTTTTAAATATACATATTAAATAATCAATAATGCCTGGCTTTAATATATTGCAAAACTCTCGTCTATTTGTGAAGTTTGTAATTTTTAAATAACCTAAATTAGCATACGTCTAATGTATCGCGAGACGTATTCGAAATCCGAATGGGCTATTCGCGATAATGACGATGCTCCGAAAGATGCAATAGGGCAATTACCGTTCCCCCTGCCAGTCGCGCTGTGTGACGACACGATGAAAATTGTCATTACGCGAACTGGCGCGACAATTATCGCGGCGTTCACGATTGCAATTTGCAACCGTCTGGGAACGGTCTGGGATTACTCAACGAATCATCTTGTAACTTTTAACTACCAGCCAGCGCGATGGGGCTTGCTGGCGTTCGCTGTCTGAATTCCGCGCAGTTTGGAGGAATCCGGAGAAAAGGAAACGCGCAGCCTGTCAACTCTCGCGTACGTGTCATATATCGACTGCTCGTTGTAATTTTTTTTGTTTTTTTTTTAGATTAGCGTATAAGATTCTCTATTTTTATTACTGCAAGATCTCTAAATGGCTCACGAACAAATCATTCTGGGCACGTTGACGTTTAAATCCTTCTATAAGATTACCACTTATAAATCGTTTACGTACACATACATAACGATGGCATCCATTGTCATCACGTCGTTGCAATTTGCCGAGTATAATAACTTGTCTTATTTATGGGGCGAGATCGCGCGGAGGCAGATATGAATATGTAACGCATTTTGCTGATTGAAATTTTTCCAAGATTATTTTCCGCGACACCCCTCGGCGTGTCTTTACTTTACCAACCCCGCTACTGTTTCGCCGTTCGTGCATCGTCTATGTTGTATTCTTCTGAAGACACCCTTCCGACGTAGAAGGCGAGGCCTTCGCTCCTAAAGCGCATTGATCCAGTAATTTACCGTGTTACGGCACTCGCGACATCGTTATGAAGATTACAGCCGCGGAAAAAGTGTCGTTGGAATTACGAGCGTGCCGAGAAGTGGGCGTAATGCACGCGTTTGTAGAGTCTCGGGGTGCTCTTTTGTAATAGAAATTACCCGTATAACCTATACTTGAGAGAAGTGAAATATAGCGATACACCAACTGGATTGCCGCGGGTTTCGTGATTTATACATCGTATATTATTTTTCGTGAATTTTAAACTTGTCGACGATACAAATCTTTTTTTATATATTATATATTTAAGCTATTTTGAAGAAATATATTTTTTTTGCACATTTAATTTTAGCTTGCTTCTCGGTTAATTTTGAACATATTTTACTTTTATAGAATTTTAATTGAGAATCTAATTACCGGAATATTCAATGCATTAAAAAATGAAAAAAAAAAAGATTCAAAGATACGAAAAACTTGTTTTCTGCTAGATACACCGTCGGGTATTAATTTCGGTTTTCAATTGTCAGAAAGGCGAAAACTTTCGGGAGGGAGTAAAACACGGGATGAAGAGCTACGAAAGCAGGCTACACTAGATCTTCACCGCTGATTAACGTCGTTACTCGTCATTCAGCATTTAAGTAGGGAGGAGGGACGCGGTATTAAAAAGGAACTTTAGCGTCACCTGGTAGGAAAAACAAACCACGCAGGTAACAAACTCGAGAACAGAGGGTAAGACAGGGGAGAGGCGCGGGGACGCGAGCCCTGGCAGGATAACAATTCTTTTCCACGACGGTGGAGGACCGCGGCCGGGAAATTAGCATCGATAAATTTTCCGGCGCGTCGTTCCGCGTTGTCGACTACGACGACGATGACGACGACGACGACGACGGCGGCGGCGACAACGACGCCGGTATGGATATAGCACCGCGAAAATGACACGATGATGTATAGGCGACTGTTTTAAGAATTATTTATTATTTATTGCCGGGACCTCTACCTCAACCCAGTTCTGAACGCATCCCTTCTGCCGCGAAACGCGACAGCGATGACACGCGGGGCGATAATTCGGTAGATTTTCTCATAATACTTATATTGGATCTGTTCTAAGTTTTAACACGAACGAAACATTTTTCCCTCTCTCCGTTGTTTCGCCGAGAGAAAAGTAGATGAAATGAAAGGGATTAAATAATTGTACATTGTACTTCCAACTTTTTATTATATATAATTAATTTTTTTCTGAATTCTATATATTTTTTTTAATGATAAAATTAAGAATTAGACACGAAAAATCTGCGCGTTCAAGGATCGACCGGCAAGTTGCGGCTTAGCTATTTTCTCGCGAGCTATTTTCTGCATTGTGTAAGAGAATATTGCCAACACGAAGAGGTACGGATCTTTTCCAAAATATCCCCGGATCGGCGCGACGTCGCGAGAGAAAACGCGGTACGTCACGTTCTTGATCTCCAATTATGCGGGAACGTTGTGCGATCGCGAGAGGGTCAGGGAGAGAACGGAGGTGGATTTCCATTATCGCTCGGCCAAGAAATTAAAACGCAATCACGGTGGCTTGCAGAATTTTGCCGCTGCCGCCGCCGCGTGCTTCGCGCGCCCCGAAACTCTGTCGAAAGGCGAAACACATCTAAGACGGATGTGCCGAGTGCGAATGTTGCTAAATTTGGGCCGGTCGCAATTAGGAAGCGCGCGCGCTTCGCGGGTTCATTAAGCGCGGAGCGGAGCGGAGTGCGCGCGATGATAGGCGCACGTGATCGTTTAATTGTTGACGGGCGGGAATGCAAAGAAGGTATTTGTGCGCCGCCGCTTTATTTGATAGTGTCAGTTACGTTGCAGTTATAATAGGAGTTCGCGATACGAGTTTTTGTAATTGGATCGCAAAGTTAAATGAACGTAGTTATGTACGGCGGAATTATACTTAAAATATACACACGTATACATGTGGTGGTAAATGGATCCGTGCAACAGTGTGCGATAATCATACAATATTAATTTACTTGTACGAGACGAGGACAAGGCATATCCGACGATTGTACATTTTTTTAAAATTTCTTTTCGTGACAATATTCGCCTCTAAGGAGAATGAAACGTATATCATTCTGTAAAAAAACGAAACTAATTGGGGGAGGGTATTTTCTTGAAAGTCGCGGACTTTGTAGCAAACAAGACACGTGCTGCGACGACTGGCGAGACGAAGATGTATGAGCGAGGAAAAAAAAAACGATGAAATAAGAAAAGTAGAGGTAGGACGGGGATCTTTTAGTAGTATCTGGAATTCTGGAGCATACGAGTCGAGTGCGTTCCGTGCTGGAGACTCGCAAAAGATAGTTGGCTCACTTCAAAGATAAAAGGAAACTATTCTCTCTTTTTTTTTTCAAAAGGAATGCAAACGAAAAATTAGAGCATGTCGCTATGTCCCCGAAATGCTGTGCTCCGAGCATGTCGTAGTCTAAATCGCACTCGTTTATTGCTCGCAGAGTTTAAAAGGGTGAGAGGTTATATTACTTCATAATTATCTAAATGTTACTATTATTTTTATAAATAATAATTAGCTGTCGAGAAAATGCAATGGCATATAATCGAATTGCAAAGAAGAAAGTTTAACAATATATCACGAATTACACATATAAATATAGTTTTCTTCATCTTCTGTGTGTGTGTGTATATATTACTTTACGTAACGTCCCGAAATACATTGCGCTCTATCGAAAGCTAAAATCCGATCTCGCTGCTTTGTATCAAACGCCGGGCTTTATGCAGGTATCCGTAACGGACGCAGCAATTTGAAACGATTTATCGCGAAGAGTAACTTTGCATTATGGATCGCTTAATGCGGATAGACTTAACAATACACAAAAGCGGGGGTTATATCGGGTGAACCTCGCCGAGGGTGGGAGTTAATAGGACCTCATTGTTACGGGGAGGAAATTCGATAATCGCTCGGCATACACGCGCACGCACACCAACCGGGTGCACCTTTCCCTCTTCTCTCTCCCTCTCCTTCTCTCTTTCTCTATTCTACTCTACTCATCTTTCTCTCTCCGCAGTCTCTTCCTTGCTTCGCTCTTTCTCCTTATCAAGCATTTACTTTCTCTCTCCCCGTCCCACCGTTCTCTCCGTCATTGCCTTAGAGAGAACTTTGACTAAACGCCTCCACGCTTCCTTAACCTCCCCATTAATCAATATTAAATCGTCCAAAACGTTCCTTTGTTTATTGACTGGCAGCTAATAGGTTTTCACCGCCTTGGCTTCGATGTATTTATTCGGCGACGACGATGGCAAAAACAGGGACCCATCGTATGCCCCCCCCCCCCTCCTCCCATCTTCCCTTCGTGTTCTACGCTGATGATTAAGCTTTAGCTTTCCTCTTCAAAGATCCTTCATTGTGTAAACGGTGTAAAATGCTTTGCGAATCGGCCCGTCGTCACCCGTCACCCGTTGCACTTGCGAGAAAACGCTCGCGGAGAAAATTACTTGGCGCACGGCACGCTTTGTCAGCGCCGATCGAAAGTCGGCGGACTCGTTAATGATAATAAATCTAATTGTTGCGCGAAGAATGAAGCCATATAAATCCATTAGTCGTGATTGTGAGTTCCAAACGAACGCGATGTGTAAAGCGTACGAATGATGTCTGGAATCGCGCGGAAACTCCGAGGTCTCTGAATTATTAATCGACACAGAGATTGGGAATGTTAGAGCTCCGTTAGTGCTCTTCAACGAACCAGAATTTCGGGAAAATTATTCAGGACAAATGCATTCGGACGACTAGATATTTAAATACTTGGATAAATATTTAATCTTTCAATTTTGCAAGACTTAATCAAGTATATAGATAAGTAAAAGGGCAGATTAAATGGCAGATTATATATTTATTACGAAATATTGATACATTAATTCGTGTTTGCTTGTAATTGGATTGTGTAGATCGATTTATTTCGAATTCATACTTAGATTCGGTGGACTCGGCTTCGACGCGACTGATTAAAATTTCGATTCACAACCGCGATTATGATGTCGGTTTTGCGGACACTGGAACCACTCGTGCAACGTCACGAATTACGTCTCGCGCTCTCGATAAAAAACAAATAAGCATCGCGAATCTCGGTTTCCACAAGAGACTGCTCAGTGGCATGCAATCTTCTCAGTTGGTATTATTTCTTAGTCCAATTAGTTTAATTGCATACTTGCGCAGCTGTTGCAACGGTAGACTTTGTAACTGTTGCTAGCGGACAAAGAGGTTCTATTGCAGAATGGTAGATAATGATGGAAATTAAAGGAAAGATATCGCAGTTAGGTGCAAATCGCGGGAATCACTCGTATTGTGTAATCTATATCCCTAGTTGTCCAAATTTGCTTTATAACAAGAATTCAACTTGATTCTTTTAATTACTTTCTTTCCGATAAGTCCGATAAGTTCGATATAATTTTTATATATCACATATTTAAGCGAAATCAATCCAATTCTTCTAACGGCATACGAATTAAATAATTACTTTATTTTGCATACATCTTATAAACATGCGCGCTGACAACTATATTTTTTAGAAATAAATAAGTGCCTGAAAAAAAAAAATCTTTCGAAATAGTCGAGTGTCGAATAACGTCGCGGAAAATCATTTCGGAAGCTTTGTCGCGAGTGTTGTTGCTCTCATTTGTCGGCGACGTACGCGACTTCCGCGATATTGAAGAGCCTCATTAGTGCTGTTTGTTATTGTTTGTGCGGTACTCGGTGTGAAAAAGAGTGTGATACGAGAGTGTGCCCGAGGTGTCACGGTGATCCCGCTGATTCTCACACTTCTCGCTTCCTCTCATCGTCGTTGCGAGTCGTACTAATCCCCTCCCCTCTGCCCCCGAGCTTGAGCTACTTGCCCCCATTTTTGGTTTTCTTTTAGGCACACTGCTCTTCACAATATGCGAAAGCTTGTTAAATACAAGGACACTTGAATTGATATACGTACGAGGATAGGTTGAGCTCGGTGCTCATTGGACGTGGCGTCGAAAAGGTCGTGATATTTCCGGCAAATTTGATTGCATATCTTGTTATCCAGCATCTGCATTTAGATCGCATTGAAAGTGAAAAAAAGGGATTTTTTGCATACATTTGTTATGAAAATAGTAATGTACTAAATCTTTATTTTTTATCTAAAATGTATTATCTTACATCTTATCCATTGTCTTTCTTCATTTTCGCAAGTATATAAATTTATTACAAATTCTCCCCATTGTTTTAATTAAAAATATTCAAACGTACTAAATTGATCGTGACATAAATCGGGGCTTTATTCCACGAGATCGCGGCGTTAAAGGTCCGAAAATTTCGCGACATTTGCATCGAAGATGGTGAAGGCCGAAGCACGACTGGTTGTTTGCTTCGGTCTTAGCCGGAGCAGACAATTACTGCACTCTTTCCCTCTTGTTTTCTCTTTTCGTTTTCCTCCTCCCTTCCCGCCAACAACGTTCAGCACGCGGCGGCGCGTGCTCCCGCAGTTATCTTGAGATTTGCTGCTCATTAGCTGGCCGTAGATGCGAGGCTTTATACCGGCTAAAGAAACCAAACGCCAGTGTGTAAACAAAGAATATTTGTTGCCCTTCCCTCTTTTCGTCGAGAAAAATAATTCGCAGTTCCGTGTCCTTCTTTTCCCTTCTCTCTCTTTCTCTTTTAACGATGTAAATTCCGTTTGAGCAAAGGAGAAAATGGGTAAATCACGAGAGGTGAACCATCGAGATAATTATATAAAAGTACAGAGTTTTTTTATTATTATACAGAGCGATATTATATGAAATTTTATTTATATGAAATTATTTCTAATCCGTTGAAAAGTTAATATACATGTATAGATGAATAAGATGGCATATTTTATTTTTCACGATTAGTTAAAAACTTTTCCTATATCACAGTTTTATTTTCCCTACTCTCTCGCTGCTAATTTATGCAAATCTTGCCGTTCCGTTAATTCTAAAGGAATAAGTAATCACAGTGTTCCGTCATTATACATCTTTACATAAGTATACATTCTCGATTCTTTGAAAACTAGGTCACGTTTTGAAATTATTTCTATGAATGTTTGCTTATATATTCTTAAATGACAATATTCCGCGCATAATATTATCACTTCAGCTTGAAAATATGCTATATAAATATTTAATATGTAAGAAGAATAATTCAACGCAAATTTGTCTTATCGAAAGACGTAGGTGACAAACGCGTTAGATATATCACGCGATAGGGGAGAGATTCGTGAGACATCGAGATTGGATAAGGACGCGCCATGTTTGTTAACGACAGACAGGCACCTTCTCTAAACCAGCACAAACGCGTGCAGATCTAAGCTGATTCCTCCCTCTTAAAGTTTCCCGGTTTCATCCCCCGTGTTTCCCGTCTCTCGCCCCATCGAGCTTTCAGGATTCACGTGTCGGGTCTGCACGAACAAGAGAATAAATGAAAGAGACGGAGCGAGAGGATAGAAATGAGAATGGTGGGGCGGGGTGAGGTCGATGGATGTGAGACGGGTGTGAGGCGCGGAGGAATATGAAACAATCGCTTCATTGGAAAGTCAAGAATCTCTTGAGCCCGTCGGCGTTTGACTTGCCATTAGGAGCGTCAGTTTTAATTGTGCCTGCACTCTCGTCCTCATCGTTGATGTCGTCGTCGTCGTCGTCGTCGTCGTCGTCGTCGTCGTCGGCGTCGTCGGCGTCGTCGTCGTCGTCGTCTATCTCTTGCAGTCTGCAGCCGAGTCTCAGGTGAAGTGTATCGCCTACCCCGCGCGTATATGTCCCGCCGTGTCTATCCACCTACCCTTGTGCCCTTTAGCGATGTCTCATTAGTTGCAGTACTGCAACGGATGAGTACATCCTACTGCCACCCAACTACACCCCGGTATACCACCCCATCCGCTCTGTTCCACCTTTTCCTCTCTCCTTCGTGGAGCCCATCTAGAAGACCCGTTTCCACCCCACCACTCGACAACTGCCTTCTTACTCACGGCCACTTATTTTGCTTTATACTGCCAAAGTGACAGTTGGACTCCGAGGATTGAATGAATAGATATACAGACAGAAATTAATTGAAATTAAAAAAAAAATTATTGGTAACGCTTTGGATTATATTTTAATATTTATTCTAGGAAGTTTTTTTAATTACTACGATTTCTTTAATACTCGAATTAATTATGATATATTCCGCCTTACTCTGTCTTTTTATTTTTCATATATTGAAGTAGTCTCTATATATAATTTCGACAGTAAATAATTTTTTAAAACAATTTAAACTCCTGCACGATGGAAATGAGATAAGAATTGTCGCGAAGAAATTTATTCAGCCGCTCCTTGATACCTGAAACAAGCGAGGACGCCGAGCAACAACTCCGATACGCGGAGAACTGGAAGAAGAGTAAGGACGGGGGTGGATACGTGAATGCTAGATAGTAGCTCCAGGCGGAGCTTGATTATTTTCCGCTAGCACGCTCATTCAGGTAGAGAGCGTGGCGCACGAGGGGTTCAATTGGAAACAGCAATCACTGCTCGCCTGTATTTTGTTCTCTTCTCGGGTGCAGCGAACTCCAATAATAAGCTTTCTCCTATATTGCCTCTTCAGCCAGCTACCACCCCCCCCCCCCGTCTTTTACCCTATCCACCTAGAGTCTCCGCAACCAGCACCATCCTTTCCTTCGCCCCTCGCCTCGTTTCCCTCCCAGTGCCGTCTGGCCTTCGCGCGCTACGTTCTTCCGAGTTTCGAGCGTTTCGTCTCTCGTACGTTCCCCGAACGACCTCGGTTTCCGAGTTCGAGTCGTTTACTGAGATATACCCCGGCCTTACCTTTTCGGGCCGCTCGTCCTTCGTCGTTGCGCGATGCTTTGTCGCTCTCGAGACGATGTAGTATCTTCGTTCATCGGCTAACACGATCTGGAAAGGAAAATTTTGTATCATATAAAACTGTTTGACAAGCACGTGAAAAATTCAAGTTAAAAAATCGAGAGTTATCTGGCGCAGTAATCGGAGAATATAAATGTATTTTTATATATAGAGCGATAAAATATCGATTTTACAATTTTGCAAAATAGATCAAAGGCGCAAAGAATTACAAACTTCCATGTTAAAATTTGTAGAAAAATCCGAAAAGGAAATCACGCGAGAGAGAACGGAATCAGAGGATCAGAACATGGCGTTGGGAAGAAAGGAACATCCGATTTATGTGCACGAATATCGCTCGTACTATTTATTCTTGCAGAAGGTTAACAAAACAGCCACGCTCCTCATCGTTCACGTCTCCTAAAAATATTATCGTTATTTCAGAGAATAGTGGTCAGACGATGGTAGGAGGTGCGCGGAATGAAATAACGGGAGAAGGGGAAAATGACAGAGGTGAGAAGAAGAGAAGCGAAAATACGCGGCACGTGAGCGCACGCCGTGACGTGGCTGTATGTATGTATATGTGCGTATGTGTGGTGTGTGTTATATCAAAAGACCAATTACAATAAATTCCGGGGACGCCGTTTACCGCGGCGGAACACGAAACGGCATTAATCCGCGAGGATTGTCAGCGGATACGGCGATAATGAAACGGATCGGTCTTTTATCGGTCCCCGAGGTACGACTGTCTAAAGTTCAATCGTCGATGACAGTCGGGGAAAATATCACTTCCTGCTACAATTGCCATTCGAGGCAGTCATTTCGATACGAAACGCCGATTGCGGTCTCGTGAGTTATCGCTTTCTGACATTTCCAAGTCGGAGGGGTTCAAAGATCCGGTGTACCTTCCGTTTTTACGCTCATTCGATCGAACAAAAAGTATTGAAATGCTTTCGAGGCATCTGTCAAATTGCAATTTTTTTTCCTTCTTATTTTACGAAACAAACTATTTAAATTTACACAATTTTACATAATACGAAATAATACGAATAATCATATGTAAAAATAAGAAATTAATTCTATAATTCATTAACGAAAAGATATTTGTAATATAGCCGCGGGATATGAGAAAATCGACGACGGAAACGGCATTGCGCTGCGCTAACAAATACTTGTTTAATTTACTTGGTACAAAGAGGCGGCGGACTGAGCGGAGCTGAGGACGCGTAGAAAATTCAGGTCGCACGCCGGGTCCACCTTTAAACCGTAAACGGAGTGACGCACGAATTCCACGGATTAGATCATAGCAGTCGGTCGTCTCTCGCTCGAAATTAAGTTTACCCTGGCAGCGCAATTACACGAGCGCTAACGCCAACCCTTTCCCCTCTGGTAAAACCGGCACATAAATATATCGATTCAATTCCGTTTCGGTGGCGGGCATTCACCATCTCCCTCCTGCCCCTTTACCCTGACGCTCCCTCTCCTCTGAAGCGCGCGACCTTCTATAAAAATTTATCGACTGGCAAATTGTTTCGCGCTCGGCGTGGTCCGGTGCGTGGCCGCGATTCCACGTGTGCGGACAACGGGATGACCGCGTGTTTGTGCTCGGTCCTGCGAGAGCGATACGATCTACAGGCTATGAATGTTGCTAGCCGTCGAACAAGGGTGAGCACATGCGAGAAGCGCCGAGAGATAGATAGAGGAAGGGCTGGTGGATAAGAGAAAGAGACTGACCGTCGCTTCGTTCTAAGCTCGCAGACGTTAATTAACAGAAAGTCATTAAACTTTCCACGACGAGCGGAACGAAAGAGCGGGTCACCATAAACCCGTTTTCTAGGATCGATGTGCACCGTTTATCGCCCCAGCTTCCGAGTGTGTATTTTTTTCGAGTGGACACGATGCTCAACTTGTGATATCTAGCCTTTGTTAGTTTTAACGTCACCTACTGTAAGAGAGAACAGATATAAGCAAAGACAAAATAGAAAAAATAGGGATGATTATATATTAAATACTGTAATTATACGGATAGAGAGGTGAATTGTCAGTGATGAAGGCTGCAAATTTCGAGAAAGGGTTCACGGCTTCGCAAATGTGTGTACATAAGCAAATGTGTGTTCGCGCGCGCGGTCTCACATATGTATATACGTATTGGACTCGTCCAGGAATGTTAAAGCGACGTGTCCAGATGGCAGGTGTAGGGGGATACTCTTAAAATGTTATGATGTGGAACTCGTGATTTCATGGAACATTTAATCACCATATTGGTAAATAGCCGAAACAAATAGAGGTTCTCGACCATTAAACAGCATTTGAAAGTCGATTTTTCTCTTTACCGATTGTCTCATTTTAGCAAAATAAATAAAATATTAAAAAATATATCCTTTATCGATAATTTAACGGTCAAAGCTGTTTCTATATTACAGTATTAATTAAAATAGAAATAAATGTCAAAAAATACACCTGGCACATTATTTTGCGCGAAGAACAGTCTTTTTATTAGACTGGATAAAACGCGAGTTCACTGAACTAAGCACAACTGAATTCCATTAAAATGGCTTTCATAAGAAGCCATTCGAGCCAAATAGCTATAGCGTAGAACACACATTCTTTTCTCTTTCTCTTGTTCGCGTTGACGCTGACAGCGACGCTGATGAGCAGAAAGAAGAGTCGTGGAGAGAGAGAGAGAGAGAGAGATGCGCAGGAAGGATCGTTTGGATCGCGATGGCGCAAACGCTGGGGTATGTACCAATTATACAGACAACTATTGTGCGACTCTCATTAAACGACGCCAACAAATTCGATTACTTCTGGTTCCAAATTTTGCTGCTCGGTAAATGGCGGCATCACCGCCACCACCATCGACAACCCGCCGCTGCCGTCCTTTCACGAGAAGGGTGGAAATACGCCCGAGAACCATTTTCCTCATTTCGAACCTACTGCACACCCTCCTGGGCCGCGGAGAATTTATTTTACGACTAAACAGAAAATTAGTGAGCGTTTGGGTTTGCGGTGTTTAGGTCTTTTAACGCCGCGCCTCTCGTGGCTTGGCGTTGTGGGAAATGGAAAAGTGTACGTGGTAGAACTGTTTTTATGCGTGCGTGTGTATTTATATGTATGTGTCGGAAATAATTGACTCTTGTTGAGAGCAACGTTCGCTATACATTCGATACAGTTGTACATTAAGCTTATATATATTGCATAAAATTTTTGTTCATTTTATTACTTTCATTAAAATAATATTTTGCGGGCGATTACTATCAGCAGAAAAATATATGTGATCTACAATAATTTTTTAGATTCGAGTAATGGTCTCTATAGTCTGTTTTTGAATAACTTTAATTTTTTTTAAGTATATTTTTATGAATAAGGCCGATAATCGGCTTATAAACGACTAAATGACTTTTAATTTAAAAGTCTCCAATTTCTATCGTGTGAAACGACTTGAAAGAAATATCTTAATTTACAGTCACGATATAAACACTCGATTTGTACGGCTGATTTCACCACTGAGTAAGGGATCGGTGCGAGCAATTTATCTTGATTACCGACAGGTCATTAACACCTGGCTAAGTGATTCACTCGTTAGAATGGACAAACATTTGCGATATCGCGGGGACAAGAATAAGATCGGTCGACTTTAATTGCACAGTGAATTAATCAAGTCTGTGCTATCGTTCTAAAAGGTAAAACGTAAAAGGAAAAATATTTAATTGCCATCTTTGTGTGAGGGAGTCGCCGGTAAATTCGGACTCTTGTGTGGATACACAGAAGTGATTTATTATTTAATTTTCTAGACGAGTAGTTTTTATCTCGGTTACCGCCAAGTTACCGTGACCGAAAAGCTGTTCTTCCGCGTTACTGCTTACTAACCTCTAGCTAGTAATGGTTATGTTTGTCATTATCGCTATGGCGTACGAATCGTCTGGACTCTAGCCGGACCGGGCAACCTCACCCAATGAACTGCAGTACTTCGAACTCGTTAGGTCGAAGGAGTTCTCCAGTGTTGTTTCATTTTCGTCGAGAACGTTTTAATAAAAATTTACGAATTTACTAATTTGTCTACACGTATATGTAGCCTGTTTATGTATATTTAATTTATATACACACACACACACATATAATATATTTAATTTATTATTCTTTTCCTCTCAAACATGTTTCGGAGAATCATCCTTTACCCCTTCGAGAAAACTATAAATAGTGAGAAAGCATGTCGATGCAGAACAAGATGTTATAGGGTAGCCTTTACTTTACAACGCGACACATCACAGCTGTATTTACACAGACGGTTTCCGGCGGAATCGTTCAATTTCTTTCCCTTATTCTGTGCTTTTCAAAATGAAGTGAAATATCTAGTCTTGAATCTCTGAAAGCGTACATTAAGCGTCTATAAATAAAAAGATTTCTTGTTTCCGAAAGTCTCACATAAAGTTTAATATATTATCATAATAAGTCATAAATAAGTATTTATTTTATTATATTTGCAATATACAAAAATAATTAATCATGATTATAAAGAAGCTCCATTTTATCAATATATATCGTTGTGTATCAGTCTTAGGTATTAATCACTCGAAGGATTCGACCTTTCGCGCATGTGTGTCGGTGAAGTTGTTACTTAATATCACTATAAATTAAAATGTATTATGCAAGTTAGTCGGTCTCGTCGGCAGCTTCTGCGGGACTTCCCGAGACTCGGTTGTGGCCACGCGCGTTCCGCGTGTACGGGGGGAAAGGGTGGGTTTGCGGGGTGCCGCTGCAGGGGAGGATGCTAAGGAACGGAAGGGGGATTGCTCAGAAAAGTACCGACGCGACGGTGAAACTAAAGGGACGACGAAGAGAGCACCGTAGTAGTAGTAGCGCGAGGCAAACATCGGAGAGGTTCTTCTTCGAGAGGTATCCACCTTAGCCGGCTAACGGCGGAGTTTCCTCATAAACTCTTAGGAAACTTCGCAGACAAATACAGAAATATTTTGTAATGGAAACACGTCGCTCAGAGATTAAATATCGCAATAAGGATGGCAAGCGCCACCGAAAGCGCTTCAAGAATCTTGATACGAATTAAGAGCGGAGTTGAATGGGCATCGATTATCTACCGAGAGAAATAAACTGTGATAGAAGAGAAGAATACGCTAAATCTCACTTACGCACGCGTGAAACCGCGCTGAATTTTCGGTAAAAATTCTATTAAATGTTACAGCATTTATCCAAATCGCGAGGACTGATTAATTAGTTTCTCTTCCTCCCAAAGAGAAATGTCGGAAAAATGAAAATAAATGCCTCGAAAGCTCTACCGAATACAAGCAGATACATCAACTGTTAAATGATACATTTATTTCAAGCTGTACAGAGATAGGTATACATGAATTCCCTTTAAAATGACGGTTTATATGAATGATAATATATTTTTATCAATTTTGAATTGCCGAATCAGAGATCTCTCGTAATAAAAAAAACTATTGTGCGATTATTAATTTCAAACTACCTAGCGATAAAAAATAATTATATGATATAAAATATATTTATAAATTTTGTAAAAAAATTTAGCGTTAAATTTTGCGCGATAAAAAGATGAAACAGTATATACGCTGCTCGCCGGCTATTCAAATCGTCGTTTATGGACGCTCGATTGCCGGCAGATTTTTCCTCGGTCTAATTATCGTTCTCCGGACGATTACAATCCTCGATATGGTCGTAGCCATAGTCGAACTACAGCAATCAACAGGATCGTAACCCTTTCTCCACGACGACCTCTTCGGGGAAGAACCTCGAGGACTTGGCAAGTAGTTAGTCCTCCGACTTTACCCTTGCCCACCCCATTGTCACGACGTCGAAGAAACAAACTATGCGAGCTGCTGCGGAACTCATCGGTAAACTTCGCGGCTGATCGCATTAACCCGCATCAATTAAATAACAAGTTTTTAAATATTGAGACAGAATCTTGTACATTATAATATGGCGATATTTCACAAAGAATTGTCATGCGAAATAAAATACGTACGGGATAAAATATTTATATCACTTGAATAGGAATAGCTGAAAATATTTCATATCGATTAATAGTTGATATTAATAATGGTTAATATGTTAAATGGAGAAGCTTTATTTCTGTACATAAAAATTTAGCATCGCCTTGACGAGACAAATGTATGCAAAGTACAGAAATATCGAATTTCGTTCCACGTCTTCTCGGCGCGTTCTAATTTTAATCCGTTCCATAATCATAATGCGTCGTTGCTTTCATTGTCTGCGCGAATTGACGTGCATGCAAAGTTCCATCTCTCTGTATCCGATCGATTCATATCGCGCGTAGTAATAGCACGGAAAACACTTCCGGAAACCGTCACTGACCATCCACCAAGCCGAGCACTTAAACTCCAAGCGCGACCAGCGTGGAGAACCTGACGGATAACGACCGCTCAGAGATTAATCGGCGGTCACGGATTCTAAATTCTGCGACGTGGCTGAACCACGACGATCGCTGCAGTTTGTGACGGCGAGAGGTTTATTCGACGCGACTCTCTGCTCGTTGAAAAATATACCGGATTCGTATGTAACTCTAATTTAATGCTAAACTCACGTACAAGTAAACTCGGATAAAAATTAATAAATTATTTAGGTATAAGAAGAATTAGTCAAGAAAATAAGTTGAGTTTTCTCTTAAAAAATATATGTTACCATTGTTTTTGTTTTTTAAAAATGTTTGGGACGTAAATTATTTTAAATACACACTTATCTAATGTCATACTAAACCGTCTGTTTTTATTATTTAATATTATAATATGTTGCTTTATTTTGCGTCTCTAACTCTGTCGCGGAATCGCTATATATTGCGCGGGAGAACATTTTTGGCATTTGTAACGGGCGAATTGCGAGTTCGCGACGCTTAAAGTCGGGTGATTCGAGCAGCGTGGAGAACTCGACGGATAACGAGCGACCGAAGATTGATCGTACTGTGGCCGAGAATTCGAAATTCCACCAGGTCCAGCGCTTTATTCGTCGACAATCCGGCTATATTAACTGACATTTCGGACGCAGCACCGAGGCGAGAAAGTGACGGCGCGCAATAGAGTCTGCCGAGTCTCCCTCGCGTTGTCCCGATCGTACGAACGTGTCATATGCATGCATGTACCGATGAACGTATACAGGCTGTAACGTTTAACTCTCTCCTCTCTCTCGTGCACACTTTTATATTACGGTTTATTATTATATCTATTCTGTGCTCGATTCTGCACGAGATGACTACGCGCGCAGAATAGTTTAATTCGCGTCCGTCTCTTCGTCTGAAGAGGTCAATTGTCTTATTGTGCGCGCATCCAGCATCTTTCTTAAATCTTTCTTAAAACTTTCATCAATATAATACATAATTAATATATAATTTTATTACGACTGCATTACATCAAGCGGTAGCAAAATTAAATGTCAGCCGGTTATTTAACGATAAGACAGTTGACCAAATTTTTAGATCGATACGAATCAACGCATACACACATATGTGCTCGATGATTCACCGAGATTGCATTTTCCATGCACATACATATACAAACGAATCTCACGAATTATCGGCCGTTATATATCGTCCGGTACAGTGAGCAACGGCGATTTCGGTAAAATGTGTGACGGTCGAAGCGACGGCCAAAACCTCCTTTGACTTCTCTCTCTTTCTCTCTCTCTCTCTCTCGCGTGACCATAAACCCCTGATTTATGCCGCTTCGAGTCGAGTACGCGCGCAGCCGGCGTGCTACCGTTCGCTACCAAATCATGCGTGAGATCGACCTGTCGCGAAAATCGGATTAGCGGCCACCGTCACATGTGCGCGTCGGACCTTCTACCTTGTGCGATATCCCCCGATGATGCGAATAGGCAAACACCGAGGCGAATGCCAAAGGAACCATCGAGAAGTCTCGAATTCGACTCTTTGTCGCGGCGCGTCTTAGCTCGTCTTTATAGCTATATGCGCGATGTGTGTGTCTCTCTCTCTGTCGCAAAGATTCCAATAAAAATCATTTTAATAAGCAGATTTTATGATACTATTCGAGAATCTTTTCTACTTTCATACTTCTACTTTAATAACGCCAGTTAAATAGCTTGTGCGTAACGTCGGTCCTCTTTGTTCGTATTTTCTTGATTTGATCTTTTTATACATTTGGGAAAATAATAGAATTTTCTCTCGCGAGATAACACGCATAACAGATATATAATATTGCCTTTATGGATTTCTTTTAAATGTTGCATAATGCATTTTCTTGTCGCTTTCTGGGTATTAGACAAGTACATATTAAAAGGATAAATAATTTTATTTTGTAGTGTAATATCGACTTATGTCGAATTATAATCGTTGAGCGCTTTCTCGTCAGGAAAAACTTCACAACTCACTCAAATTAAAAATTGATTAATTAACAGTAATTAACCTAATGAATTACTCGTCATTCGTTGCGCATTACTACTATTAACATTTTGTCTAACATGGAATGCGTCGCACGCAGCTCTGATATTAATATTTGCCAAGTACAATAAGCAAACGTATGAATTGTGATCACTAGAATTGCCTAATGTAATTAATGGCCGTTTTATTCATATTTGATTGGTATATCGTGTGCAAAAAGAAACAGAAGAAGAGAAAGAACAGTCAAATACATCTTTCTCGATATTTTTTGGATACTCGCGTTTAAAGTTGCATTTAACACAACTAAAAAAAAGCTAACATCTCATTTTTAGCATTGCCAATATTGGCAGTTAACACGCAAGTAATATGGTAGTGTAATGATAATTTGGCTTATCAGTAAAGAACCACTCGCTGTAACTCATCGTTAATGAATGACTTGGCGTTTATAGTTGTTACATGCAAATGATTTCATTCCGGTTACGAAAGAGCGATAATTTCAATAACGTTAATGCACCGTCTCCCACGAACGAATATCGTCGCATGTGTGCGAAGTTATTTATTCCTTGCGCTATCGGGTGAGCCACTTTATTTTTCTCACCGGGCAATTACCGCGTGGTAATCAATTAAACTCCCGATTTCACGGCAAACGGAGGCAATTATCAGCCGCACCTTAATTCATCTATTGGCTATGTAATATGCGACGACCAGTGTGGTTTCAATTATCAGTAAATTACGTCCACTATGATGATACGGGATTAGTTATGGTATCTCTCTTATATATTCAAGGTGATACACACACACCCACACACATACATGGGTGTGTGAAGTTAGCACCCCTATGTTATGCTATCATAGTTCTGTTAAGAGTTCTGAGTTATTTAGAACTATAGGAAGAATTCTTGATAATTTTTAGAAATAGTTCCGGTCATTACGATAACGAAAATCAGTTTCAATTTGCAATTCACATAGGACACTTAGCTCGGCGACTGCTAAAGACTTTTTGACGCGGAGACGGACCCAATTCTCAATACAATATTTTATGAAAAAAAAGTATCAGAAAATATATGAAAGTAAATATATATTTACACTTCTTGAGATATTTAAAATATTTAGAAACCGCGAAAGCACAAGATTTAGAAGAAGATTAGAAAGTCATCATCGTATAAAACTTTAATACGCGACATTATTCTCGAGTAACTAAACATTAAACGAATACTTCAACTGAAGCGAGTTAAGTGCCTTGTATATTCAGGAGAACTGGTTCGAGCCTATACGTGCAACGGATGGTTCAATGACTTTGTATATTTCTCGAAAGGAAAGAAAGAAAAGAAAAAAGGAAGTTGAATGAAGAGAGACAGAGACGTTTCTCGATCGTTCGTTGAACGATAAACCGATCGTGCCTGGGAGGCAAAAGTCTAGAGATACATTCGCCGCTTGTTTTAACGCCCTCATAAAAATTCTTTCCGTTCGGTCACCATGCCTAAGACTGGAAGCGAATGAATTTCGAGAGTTTCCGAGCTCGTAAGACCAAATAAATATACTCCCGACCCTTAACGAGGTTCTAAAGCTACGAATTAAACTATAAATAGGCCAATGCAAACGAATCGAACACACGAAACTCTGTAAACTCGCGATTCCATGGTTGTTGATTTTACAGCAAACGTCGGCATGAGATCGAGAGGTTTAACAATGAATTATACAAGCATAAATACTAACTATTAACTGCAGTGTACCGCTTTGAATATGTTATACATTAGTTTCGATGTAATGTATACATTAGTTTGGATCTGCCAAAAATTTCTTTAAAAAAACAAACTGCGTTTTTCTAATATATAATATTTAAAATAGATTGCAACTTTTTTTTATTAAAAATATAAGAATAAGAATAAAAAATAAATGAAATATAAAAACAGAAATAAATTTACAAAAGAATTAAGAGGGTACAATTAAAAATAATTTTTCAATGAAAAATTTCGATGAAAATTGTTTGAAGATTTAAAACTTTTAAATCTTTTTAAAACCAAAATGATTCTCTAGACGATATAAATTGCGTCCGCGACATAAATATGCGTATCGACGAGCATCGTCATCACTCAGCAAAGGTCAAAAACACAAGCATCGGTTTTCGTGAGTACGGAAATAGAAGGGAGCCGCGTCATTGCAGCGGCACATTGACTCGGCCCTCTTCTGAGATCGAAGCGGAACGAGTAAAGCATGAAGAGAAAAAAGCGCGCACACGATGATCTCCATTTATTTTTACAATCGGCAACGGATTGAATCGTTCGGTTGGTTTCGCAGGGAGGTCTAGGGGGGAAGGAAATAAGGAAAAGAGGCCGAGAGAGAGAGAGAGAGAGAGAGAGAGAGAAAAAGAAGTAGATGAAGAATGACAGACTCGAGAGAGACCCTGAAAGAGACAGAGACGGACGCAAATATATATACGCGAATGACGGAAAGAGAGAGATCACGTGGAATGAACGAGAGGGAGAAAGAAAGAGGAACGAACTCTCGACGGCATGTGTGATACACGCGTTTTACTATTACACGACGCCGCTCTCTCTTTCTCTCTCGTCGGTTATACGAGAGCTTTTTTGTCAGTCTGTGAGAGAGATCTCTTTCTGCGACCCTCGCCGACTCGGCCGAACCGTACGCACGTATGTACGTTTGCTTTGGCTACTTACCCGCGGATCTTGGAGCGACGTCTCCTCCCGCGTGAAGAGAGGACCGTTTACCAGCCGTACAAACACAAGCTGCCGCAGCGTCTGCATCCGTAACGCATGTCACAACTGTGTGCGTCTCTTTGGCGGCATCCCGTTCGTGCGGGTGTGCGAAACCGCGGGGGACAAGTGGTTATAACGGAAATTAGGGCTCTCCAATGCCAAGTGTTTCAAGTGGTTAATAACAATAATCGATTGAGAGGCAACCAATAAGAGTTTCTTATCGCTAATGTATAAAGGGACATAAAGAAATGAATTACGATCTTGAGAATTGCTTCTGATAGTATTATCATCAAAAGTTATATTTAGCTCGTAAAAAAAATATAATCGCGAGACGTTAGCATATTGTTTCTTATTATTCCTGTCGCGAAGTTAGCAAAACGCAGAGACCCTCGTCAAATCAATTGGGAATTCGGACGCGTGATGACGGCAATAATAGGCTCTCTCGTCAGCGCAGTTTAGTGTACGTATTACGGTAATGAAACGATTCCAATCGTTAAATGTCGGGGGCTTTCGTCCGTACGATCGCATCGTCTAGCAACGGCACTTTGTTTGCTTTGGCTACATCTCTCCGCGATCTGCTGGCGGCTTCTCATATTCCGTGACGTAGCACACGCATGGAACAGAACAGGCGCCGTTTACTTAGCGCGCGCACGCGTGTAAACGCGCGATTGCTTTGACCATACTTAAGCGGATCGCGATCGCAAATAAATCGAGCGGATTTTAATTCCCACCGTTTTTCTGCCGTAAATGCAATACGAATATTCGAAATCCTTTCATGTGTAATAACTACTACATCCTGTGTACATTTTAGGATAAATATCTCTGTCATTTAAAACAAATGTAATTGATTCCATTTATTTATATCTATGACAGAAGTCGGAAAATAAGAGCGGAAGATAAATTTGCCCGAGAACGATTCGTAAAAAAAAAAGAAGACTTAAAATATTATTTTAATCGAAATGTAGATTCAGGGAAATAGCGCTCTTTGTACCCAGTAGTATATGAGATAGAGATTCCTCCATTGCACTCCTCTAATTGACTATACGCGTCATCAAGAAATGCAATTTCCACACTAGTTGTATATAATAACGCGCGAACAGCGTGGTACGGATGTAATGGCGGAAAATTGTTTCTACACGATGCGTGCCACGACTTTTGGCACATATCGCTGCACGTGCCGTGCGGAGCTCTCATCCAGTGTTTATTGACTATTACGCTGAAATGGACAAGTATACGAAACGCGATGATCTTATCATTACGCGATCTTCAGGTCTCTTCTCTCTAGCCCCGACCGATGTTTTCCTTGGCCGCTCAAACCCGATCTCGGGGGGATTGCTTCTCGCTTTGGTGAGTGCGCGCGAAGAGATCAGGCTTCGCGGTTTGCTGCAGCAGCGCGTGCACGCGCGCAATTGCACGCATGTGCGCGCCCAGAGTGGCGGCTCATCGTGTGCGGTGAACTACTTTGGCGGTGGAGTAACATCATCGATTCGCTCCGGAAGATAACCGAATGGAAAATACACATCTCGGGCTTATAATGTTCCGAAAAGCATAAATTCCACGCTTGCGCGCGTGCACTCTTATTCGTATATGAAAATCGATCCTTTCGAGATGCACGCTTCGATAATAATTAATTATGTTAATTAACTCTTTCTCACGATTAGCAAAATAAAAATAAATAATAAGACGAAAGATCTGACAGATCGATATCGACAAAAAAAGAGCCAGCCGCCAATAAACGACGTACCGGTCGACGTTGGCCAAAATTTGCCGACTTATGTATGTTTGGCGAAGCGTTATGGTCTCGCGCGAATGAGAGACGATGAACTCGGACGAAGGTGGCGTGGGAGAGCGAGGGAAGAAGGGAGCAGTGCTCGCTTCTGCACTCCGTGGTCTCTGCTCGTCGTCACGCTGTTAGCGCCGAGTTAATCGGGGCCGGAAATGAAGTGAGGGATAGAGGAATATTAATAACTGAATCTAATCAATTCCATGAAACACACGGAGGCTCTGGCCACCCCGCACAGCTTGAAAGAGCGAAGCTCTTACGGCCCCCAGCTCGCCCATCCCCGCTCTACCTCTCCTTATACAACCTCCTCACTGGCGATCTAATCAAATGCATCGCATTAAGTTAATTTAGTGGTGCTGGTAGCGTAGCAAACCGTTCTTCTTCTTCTTTCCCCTCATTCCCTCTCTCTCTCTCGCTCGCTCTCCCTCTCATCTTGTTCTAACATCTTTTACCGACTATTCGACTATGAAACGGCTGGCTTCTTCTCGGATTAACGTAACGCGACAAACAGCGAAATTTCAATTGTATACGCGCATATATGAACACAGAGCGAACGTTTATTTTCGGCGCTTTGTGGAGGACCGATGCTTGGATGGGCGACAGATCTTGCTCCGCGCTTTTTCGTGACGCAAGTATAACGAATCGGTTCTCAGTTTTAAAAGAAACATAACTTTACATATCTAAACGTATCGAGTAAAATTTTATTTCGCAGAACACGACTTGAAATTCACTGAGAATCGTCTATCAGCTTTAAAGAGCTGAGATTATTAAGAAAGAACGCGTTTTCAGAATTACGTAATGTTTGAAACTCGAATGTAACACTTTCAAGAATAATCATTTGTTGTGAAGACGAGATTCGCGATTAACGCGATCGCGTAAAGATCTATTCTTGCGCCAAGAACAATTTTACGGGAGAAACTAGCTTATTCTTCTCTCGACGATGATTCCGATTTCTGATTTTATACGGCGACAAGGTTTCAATCGCGTCTCTCTCGCTCTTGCGCGTTGGTGGGGAAAATCGTTCGCGGTAATGTTTATTTTCGGCATCTCTCTCCGCGAGATGGGACTTTTCCGACAGTTATTGCTGCTGGTACTCTCTTGGCCGACTACGCACAAAAAGAAATGCGCGAGATGCGGAGATCGTTCATCTCCAAAGAGTTATCGGCACGCTCGAAACGACTCTTCCCATGCATCGGCTAGCGGGTGTGTAAACGCGCGTAAATCCCGCATGATGCCTGCAACGTTTCGCGCCGACTCTGCAGGATGTAGGCTCTAATTTTGGGGATAAACTCTCTGAGGAAAAAAAGCTTCCAAGGATCCGTGCGCCGCGCGCGAGACGATGGATACGGGATTAATCACTCCCATATTTCACGGAGGATTTGCGCACTGTTTATACGGTTAGGCTGTTATGCCAATTTACAGCGATGCCTGCGCGTAAAGCACGCGCGTCTTTGTATGAACACGGTATATATTTAAGACCCTTCCTTATTTTCTTCACGCTGAAAAAATTATTGACCATAATGGACGAATTTGTTTTTAAATTCCATATATATATCAGTTTTAAAATATTTATATTATCTCTTAAAAAAGAAACATACGCACAAGTTCCTTTGATTAATTTAATTTTTATATATCAAACTCTGACATATGTGACAGTGACTTTTTGTCACAAATGTCAGCAACATGAAATGTCGCCAACGGCGATAATTCTGAACTCTGAATATTTTATCATGTTCTTATACAAATGCGACATAATGTTTCGCGGGATTGTTAAACAATATCTCTCGGGATGATGTGAGATGAAATAGCGGTGCAGGCGATTTTCCAAGACCAGCTGTATCGATCATATAACGTAACACATAAATTCCTGTATTCGTTGCGCAGTCACGCGATCACATCGCATTCTCTCCGTAAATGACTCCGTTTCAATGTGCTAACCCCTACAATTTACTTAATTATAGATCCTTTATATAATTATGAGCTTTTTCGTGCGGTTGAAAAACTGTACGCAATAACTATTGCTACGTGACTAAATGCGCGTGGCAGAAGAAGCGTGTAGCTTACTAGAGCAGTGAAACAATGTGTAAAGCGAATCTCCGGCAAATCTATTTATCTGTTGCAGTAACCTATTTAGCGTTCGAATCACTCGGAGAATTTTTTCCGTAACAAATTACACCATCGCGTATGCTGTGCAAAAACCGACACGAGTTTGCACGAAGGCATTCTTTTTCCAAGTCTCTTCGATAATTTCGTAGCTTTACATTTGCAATCTATGCGTTTATGTGCGTGTGTAAGAAATTTCTTCAGTAGAAACATTTAAAAATTTTATTCGCTAATATTAGGAAACCTTTTTTTAATAAGATATATTATAAGATATCACATTTGTTCTATTTGTGAAAATGTTTATACGGTTGAGTTTTCTCGATAACGTGTTGATGCGGTCAGTCGGGAAACAATTTGATTCGCCTGTGAGAGGATATAGAAAAGCACTCTACTCACCAGCCTCTTTGACTCGCATTGTAAACGAGAAGCGAGCAATCG
This sequence comes from Prenolepis imparis, assembly GCF_030444845.1. Classification (NCBI taxonomy): domain Eukaryota; kingdom Metazoa; phylum Arthropoda; class Insecta; order Hymenoptera; family Formicidae; genus Prenolepis; species Prenolepis imparis. Next base: position 11,791,339 of record NW_028141168.1, on the reverse strand, counting down.
AAGTGACGTTTACGATTTCAATGTAAACGACGTCGACCCCTCCAGAAGCTTTCCCAGCTCGCTGAAGTCGCACATACAACCGGGACCGCGTTGCCGATTCATCTTCGTAGATCAAAAGGCACTTCGCGGAAATCGGCATCGGTGCCGTACGTGGAAATAGATTAATGGCGGTCGTGAATCATATACACATCGTATCGATTTGAAGTACACGCGTCTTGTTTCCGCGGATATCTCAACATCGTCTTTTTTTAACATAGAATTAAATTTTTGAAATTTTTTGGTAGACAATGGTGCGATTTAAACAATGCTTCGAAAAATGATCATCGTGTCGTGATATTAAAAATTGTGAGAATTAGATAAATCAGATATTTTCTTTCTTTTCCTCCTATATATTTATATATATAAAATATAATTTATAAAATATTATAATCTTGTACTTGAATTTTATATACATTGAAAAATTATTTTTATATTAAGACAATTGTAGAATGATATCGAAATAATCATGTTTCATCTTAATCGAGTGACTTTAAATGCTAGCCAAAAGCCTCAAATCCATTCGAAAAAGAATTCGCCTTTAGCGGGGAAGCACCAATGACCGCCGAAACTGTTTTTACGGGCCGTTTACCTCTGCGAGTGGGTATCATCGAACTCGCGACGCCAGAAAATCAGTCGAACGCGAAAGCGGGGTGCCAGTGCGAATCGAGAATGAAAGATAGAGAAGGAGACAGAGAAAGGGAGACACAAGCAGCATCGGGTGGACGTTGAGACCGAACTCGATACCATTCGCAAGTCTATATTAAGACAGTGGTATGCCGTGAAAATAATCCTGGTTAGTGCCGTGACTCGACGAGTACAAGGAGCGGGTGGAGACCAAAAGGGTGAACGGGAAGTGCGAGGAAGGGGGAGGACGAAAGAGAGAAGGGAGATGAGACCGGGTTCCCAGACACAAAGACGGTTCGTTTTGGCATAAGTCAAAACTTTTGGTATGCGTGCATACGGCGCGAACAGACTCGCACTGTCCTCTCTCGTGTTCCATAACTGTCCCCCTTGGTCCGCTCCCTCAGCCCCGTTCCTATCGCGTTGTCTCATTTGAACACGTATAACGCGGCACCGACTGTGCCGGTTTATTTCCGAGTCAATTAGGCTTGTTTATTTGTAACACCGCGGGATCCTCCCGAGTAATTACGCCGCCGTTAACTGTTAACGCCGCATCTTTCGCCGGACAGGTGGCCCGCCCGACTGATGAACCGATCATACCGTGAGTGACGCGTGTCGCGGCGAAATTGCACCACAGAGAAACGTATACCAGCTGCCTCTCTCTGTGAACATTCTGCAACTCTCGGTACCGACTCGAAGACTCGAGTGCTTGAACCAATATTGAGCGTCCACTATATAAGTAGCAATAAACTAAGCATAAATTATGCAAAGTATCTTTTTACGCATATAATTATTTATAATAACATTAGTAAAAATTATATTAGTATTTTAATTTGTAAAATTATCTCACTTTACTTCGATAAAAATTGGAAAATTAATAATTTGTATAGGAAGAAATTCGTGCATCATAAATATACGTAGAAATTTGATTAATTAAAAGTGTTGTGAAATATATAAGTATTTTCAAAATCATGCGATAAAAAGCTACAATATAGTACTCGAGATGCGCATGTCGTATATATATTACTCGGGAAAAGTGTAGAAACAAAACTTAATTGTTGACTGGAAGCGTTAACAAATCACTTTGATGGAGAAATCATTGTCTCTTATCTCTTCGCGAACGACCCCATTCACCTCGTTTCGCGTTAGCCCATCACCGTGCGGAATAAAGTACGCCGAGAATAAAGTACGCGGCGGCAATGAGGCCAGAGTCTCGCCAACTGCGAAAGAAACAAAAAGACACGAACTTGCCGGATTACTTCATCGAAATATATATACGAACAATAAATACGAACTTGTCGCCCACGCGCGTGGCGCGCTTCTTAAACGCGCTTTTAAATTCGCGCTAGCCTCATCCCTAACACCGTTACCTACGTCTCGGAAATCACCCCGCGAAAGATGGACGATCGTGAATTCCCGTGAACGAATCGAGGACGAATCCGCGCGAATAATCGGCGTCGCTTTTTCGCGCGAATTCAGCGAATGAAACATATCGTATCTCGAAAACTTGGCGAAAGTGAGATTGTTTGGCATCGTCGGGCTGCGAGAAATTTCTTTTCAAGAAAAAAAAAAAAAATAGACAAGCTGTTCCCGAGTCTTCCAACGCACAGTCGGAGCGATTGTTTGCTATTCAGTGAAAAATCGCACCGTGAAATCTATCCGGCTGGTTGCCGAGCGCATTAATTCTCATGGGAGAATCAAAGGGAGGTAGGCATTAATTGGTCGCATATTCCAGCATCGACCGAGCGAGACACCGCCTCGGGATTATCACCGTCTTGGCGAAGATCCTGAAGAAGGGAAAAACCGAGCGCGGTGACTGCGCGGCTATTCCTGGAGAAACAGCTTCGACTCGCAGCTCTTCTCGTTTCTTCGTTCTTTTCTCTTCTCTCGATTCGCTTCTTCCCGTCTGTCTCTCTGTCTCTCTTTTTCTCTCTACTTCTCTCTTTCTCTTTCTTCCGTTTCTTGCGCCTACCCTTATTTTCTGCACTACGGAAAGACGAATTGGTTCTCTAAATAAAATGACTCGGTTATTCATCGACGCATTTGTACGCATCAAGGTCGGCACCACTTTTCTTTACGGCAAGCGTTCGTGAATCTCTTTGTGAACATTTCGGTTGGTCTGCGGTCTCGGAACGCGGCGCTGCGGTTAATTGGTCGCCGGAAACTCGGACGTGCGACTCTATTTTCTTTTTGCGAGCATTTCGCCGCGCGATCATCGTTCATTCCGTCATACTCGCGGAGGCTGGAATTCGCGAAATGTTAAAGCGCCGCCAGCGAGATGCTCGAATTTGCGATCAGGTAGAATCTATCGGGTTGCGCTTGTTTGTTTAATTATAATTGTGAGAGATAAGAAAATTTGATATTGTATCACGATATTGGTTACGAATAAATGATCTATGGTTGTCATCTGGATTAATAGTCGGTTAGATTTTCGTATATTGAGAAATAGCATTCGATGTTTACCCGCCGACTATTGTTAGTTGGTAGCTGGTTAAAGTCCAGTCAAAACGAGAGCACTGTCGTTTCCACCAGATAGAAATCTCTCTCGTCACTTTCGAATTTGCTGTTGTACTGGATTGCCACCGGAGGATCTGCGAAGTAATTGCCCAGTGGGTTTCGCAGTGGTCGTAAACGTCCAAATAGATCAGACCTTTCTAGGTTCCTAGCGCGCGCGTTAACTGGTTTTCTCGAGCGAGCTTTATTCGCGAGATTCCTGTAGGAAGTGAGCTGTTAACGCAACGACCACAATAGACATAACATAGTGCGTGTGCTTAAAAGAATGTCGATAAAATTAAACGCGTGTGAGATATGTAATCGTCGCGGATTCAATTAGACACAGGCAGTGTTTTACCCTGAAAGCAGATTCGAACGAAAGATATCTTTATCCTGAATATAAATGATAATAGAATGTGGAATGATATAAATGTAATTTTCAATCTCTGTAATAGATCATTGATTTAAATAGATATAGCATAAAAATATGCACATATATAATATTCCTGCAATATATTTTTATTATTCCTTAGACTCTTATTGTCTTCAATCGCGCCCTCCAAATCTAACATTCTCGCCTTATGACAGATAAATTGATTACGTCTTCCTCTGTGAATCTCTCGAGATTGCCACGAACTGCCTAAGAATATCATCTTGCGTGATCCCCGATGTCGGGATCGTCGTATTCGTTGGAAGTCAACGGCATCGTCGCCGTCTCAACCGTAACCGAGCAATGCGTCTTCGGCGATAAATAAGAGCTTTCGCATAAACGGGGCGTCCTACGAGACGGACAGGAGGAGAAGGGTGAAGGTGGAAGAGGGGGATAAGGGCAGTTACGACGACACACTTAGCTGCCGCGAATAAAGCAAGCCGCGTCTCGTTGCACATTGCATCTCGTCGCGCATCGGCGCTGTCGATCCGCGAACCAGGAACGTCTCCGTCGCTCTCGACACCCACGACACAATGTTATCAGCGAGACCGAAGGTATCCGCCTCCTCCCGTAATTGGATATTGATCGAGCGAAGGAAACCTGCGCCGCGCTCGATCGACACGATTTCCTATGCACTGCGGTAGATTATTTAAATATAGTAAACCGTGATTTTACGTGTCGCTTGTTTGGCGCGTGTTCAACGTGACGATGTGAAAATTGTTTTGGCTTCATTCGTTAGATTAATCGATTTTGCACAGACGCGGTATAAATATATATAAATTTTTTATTCGGAGAAATTTGCCTCAAATCATATTGCACTTGACTAGGTGATGTATTTGCATCACATTCCGCAAGAGGATATAATTATATATATATATATATATATATATATATATATATATATATATTCTATATATATAGGGAAATATATATCAAGAATCAAAGTGGCAGAGAAAATTTAATGTATCGTTCCATAAATGAAATATCTTGATTTTACTTAAAAGAAAAGTGTGTATAATATGCAAATATGTATATGGTTCGCAGTGTATATTCCGTTCCTGAGGTTGAACGTCGGTGCAACCGAGATTGTTATTGTTCAGAATTAGTATACACTTAAGTCGGCGAACATTACGTCGCTGGTAAATCGACCGAAAAATAAATTACCGATTGTCTTGGCTGTAATCCCAGTGCTTTATGTCGCTCGAGTACTACAAGCGCGGTAGATTGCCTTAAAGTGATTCGAGTGTCTTTTTAACGTAACTAATCGTCTATCTTGGAACGCATTTGTAAAACGCGCATCCAAGAAACGCAAATTAGGAATCGATTATTTAATTAATTTAATGTCTCACTCATAAATAAAATATTACAATGTGCAGCATACATTATAATTCATATTCTATTTTTTAGTTCGACATTTTATCCAATCGAAATATCTCTCGAAAATTCACGCTGACGTAAATACGAAATCCATCCACCCTCGTCGTGATACGTTAACAAAAAAATGTACGCTCCAAGAGCGTGCAGCTGGTATTTATATTTCAACAACTTGCACACGCGGAATCAAACGATCACCCTCGTCGTAGTCCCACCACCTTCTGGGTGGCACATTCGCCGGATGACGGACGTGTCGTTACGAAAGACATGACATTAAGACCATCCCGACGGTGGCGGCTCGACGCCTCGGCAAACGACGTGTAAGAGTGCCTTCGTCTCCTCCTCGTCGATCTCTCCCCTGTTTCTCCCTGACTTTCTTTACCTCCGGATCGTTCCCCGTTTAACGGCACGCGGTGAACGTGTCCTCTTCGTAGACATAATATGACTGGGAACAACGGGGACAGACACGTCAACGTATAACGCATCGCGAAATATCCGATACATTGAAACATCGTCCGTGAGAGAGCTTGATTAAAGCGTCGCGTCTTTATAAAATAATATATGTCGACTGGCGGATTTGAAATCGAAATATTTCGGCCGAATTTTGTCGTGCCAAAAACTAAATTGTATCGATAACGATGCAAGAAACATAAAGAGCATACGGGACTGCGAGATTGAATTTCGACAAAGGTTTGATGTCTTACTCGAAAAGTCTAAAAGTAAAGCAGAACATCCATTATAATCTAAAAGTAGTTCGTTTAATCACAATGTGATAATATTTTCGTAAAACATTTTACAAACTAAAATTGTTATCTATGTAAAGCTCAAATAATTTAAGAATTTTGTCGATTTTAGAAAATTTGGCAGCACACACATGTATGCTATTTTTCATGGAGTTTTGAGCTGTGAAAAATTTAGTTTAACTCGCGGAGCATTATTTAAACAAATGAATTATAGGACAATCAGAAAAAAAGCATCAACATTTTATCGCGATAATGAGAAGTATCTCTCCACTCAGAGATAAGAAAATACATCGCCGGGACAAAGTAACGCTACCCTTGCGTCTGTGTACTGAAGGAAACAAGAGAATCATATCACGGAGACAGATGTAGCATATCAGTCGTATTAAATATTTTCATGTTTGCATACGTTGCGCTGCATTTATTATCTTTTAAATAGATACGGAGTAACGTATACGCGCGTATACGCACTGCAAGGCAGTGACAGAAATCGAGGCTGCAAGCTAGTGGCCACTGTTCTTCAGTTTGTTGTTTCAGCAGTCGGCTTCAGAGAGCGTAGCAAACATATCCGACAGAAGATGGAAGTAGCCCAGTTACATTCACATTGTCGCGAGAGAACTGTATAAACACGAGCCCGTGGCAAGAGCCTGGTAGTAGCGATTTATTCGCGTAAGCGCTAACTTTTTCTTGCAAAGATAACCCTTAGGGAAAAACTTTTTGCGCACTGTCATCGAGCGTTATACATCGCACGTGTTTCTTTCATAAATTCTTTATGAATACTTTATGACAGCACACATAAGACAATGATGACAATTGCCTCTCTCTCTCTCTCTTGAAATATAACATTTATATGATAATTAAAATAAATTAAAGCGTTTACTTTTTTTTATTCACGTATAATTTGGGATATATCTTAGCGCAAGGTCCAGATGCAATTCACAACTGTCAGCTGCAGCGTATCGCTCTCTTCATCATTGGCATCGCAAAAGCTCCATGCACCGCTCTGGTTAAGCGCAATGAACTCGCCATAAATTTGGCTGCACATTTACCGCGGAGAGGAAGTCGCCCGGTAATTCGAGAGAGTGAAATCCGAAAGATCGATTAATCTTAACGACATTGTCGCTTCAGGGAAAATCGCGCTATTAAATGCACAGGCTGACGCGTATACGTTTATGAATTCCGTCGCCGGCAATAGATGCATGCGCAGTCGCGCCGGCGACATTCTTGATGTTGCTAGATATTATTGGATCGAATGCATCATGTCAAACGATACGTGAAATAAGTTATAGGTTAGTGGCTGCATTGGCACTGTTTGTGACAGCCTATTCCTGGAATGCTCGGCTCTCTATTGATAGCGAGAGATACGAATCGGTCGCGAGAGCAATTTATATCAATTTTTTTCAATTTTCACCATACGATACATATATTGATCGTCGCAATCGATGCGTCATTCACTTACGTTTGGCTGTTGATACGTCAAATATTTCGCAATGAACAAAAACATACCTAATATAATCAACGCTGGGTCGCACTACGTCGCGATAATGCTTATATAATGAAATAGCGTCATTATATTTTAATAGTACAAATTTAAATTAATCCGCGTGTCTCTGGCATAAATTTGAATAATGCCGAATCTTTCGTGCCAATTTAATTCGCGTAAAGTATGAGCCAACAGTGTGTGACAGAAAGGCGAGAGACGTTCGACTCCCTCGAGTCGATTGACGTTTGCAGCTGTCACTAAATATTTGCATATACGTGCAGGACGGTTTACCGCGATACGGCGGGCGAGCCAGCATCATCGGATTCTTAATTAAACGATTGACAAGTCAAGAACTGCGTGTCGGTCAACTTAACGCAAACAGCCTCGGCACAGACGCTATTTTCGATTTTTGGGACGCAGGAGAAACAGCTCGTCGGTGCTGGTGTTACCCCTACTATGCTAGCGTGCGGTGGGCGTTACAGTGCATTAGTGATAAATTGGAACGGATCACACTCTCCTATCTTCGTATAGTAGTATCTTCCGGGTACCGTCCGCCAACTGGTATAACCGATTTCGCGTCTTTCAAAGATTGTCCTCGATCCAGAGATAATGCGTTTGTTTGCGAATCCAGATCGAATTCGCTGTGATTGTTTTTAATATTTCGATTTAAACTCATATTCTACTTTAAATATTTAATTAATTAATAACGAGACTCTTTAGAGCGTATACGTTTAATTTTATTTAAATATCTTTTACCAATACATATACAATATATAATATATATATCATTGCGTTCTCGAGTAGAGCTCTCTCTATTCAGAGTTCACGATCGCGTATTTTTACATCGTTTAATCTTCGGCATTCGTGTCTAATTCTCGCAGAATTCTGTTGAATGAAATTCTTTGTCTCTCGTTTGCGCTCCACTTCGCCGCCGTTTCCCTTACGCCTGCCATTGCGTCTTCTCTCTCGCTGGAGATGACTGAAAATAAACGTCCTCCGCTTATATCGGGAACATATATTATTCGGTTCTTTTACGGGACGCGCGGTCGTCGCCGCATGACTAATTGCAACAACAACAATGGATATATTTTACAACGGACGGGGTGGTCGGCACGAGCGGCTTGAAATACATTTATTGCCCCGCGAGACACAATCGAATCCTGTCGGATGAAGAGGAGAGGACCTCGCTGTTCTTCCTTATCTTTCACCGTAAATTAATCTCCCGCGTTTCACCCTCCGCCGGAGGGACGAGCTCTCGACCCGCCGCCACTTTCTCCCTCTCTCTCTCCGCTCTTTTCTGCTTACTAATATTCCTAAAACATTTCCCTACCGCTCAGCTTTCCGCGTCGATACTATTAAGACACATTTTGTTTTCGCACGTAAAAAATATATTCGCAAAAAAAATAAATAAATAAAGAAATAAATCTTACGGAATATATTTTGTGTCAATTTTATTCCTGCGAGTGTGTTGGATATAGCAACAGCTTCTTAGAAAATTCTACTTGCGACGATACTATACTTCCGCATTATTTCGCGTTACAGTATAGTCGGGAGTATTTCGTGTTTGCCGGCTCGTACAGATTTATACAAGTATATATCCTATTAACGATCGCTTCGTTCGCGTGTGTCAGGTAACGGCTCTATACGTAGCGTCTGCGTATGGTAGCATTGCGAAACACGATCTCGTGAGCCATGAGCGCGCGAACAAATGCAGCGTGTTAGCATAAATCTCGAAATCCATTTGGAAGTGCGAGCCTATTACCGCGCTACGGACAGACGAGGACGGGCGCGAACGTCCTCGTGTGGTCAGCGGCGACAGCGCGAGCTAATTAAACAAATGTTCCAGCAAATCAGCCTGCGAATCATAAGCTCGCCCTTTGAACTTGGAGTTGATCTCCCCCGGTAAACGCCCTCGGATGCAAGCATTACGAAAAATGACGCTGCTTGGCGAGATTCTTTGCGGCGAATAATTACGTGCAATAACATATAACGCATATAATTTATAAAGGATATATTATTTATTGTTTTCTATGTTTTTTTATATTTCCTCGAGTTCTCCAAGGATACATCGTCATTCGCGTTTCAGTCTTATATTATTAACTATTGCGAAACTCTTTGGTTTTCGATCCATTTGACGCGTCTGGCATACGCCGTATTTGCAAATAATAAACTTGTCGACTCGACAAAGACGCATCCGGAGGCATCCAGGGTCGCAATCAAAAGGGGGTTTCCTTGAGGCAGTCGTCTATCTCTAATGTCGAACATAATTTAGGCATTAAAATGCGAGGCGGAGGCGTTCTATTGACGCGGGGGCGTCCAGGAAAGTAACGCCACCCGATGCAATTATATTTTATGCCTCCCGTTATGTTTGCTTCCCTTTCTAGCCTCTCATTTTTCTCCTCATCTCCATTTCTCGCCCTTGATTTTCATTCCTTCGAGCCCAAAACCTCGTTTCTCTCTCTCTCGCTTTTCTTCTCTCTATCCAGCTCTATCTCTGTCTTTCGACGCCGGTGTAAGTATAGATTTATAACTACTTAAAGTTTTGCGATTTATTTCCCGCTTATCGTCTGTCCGGATATGTCTACGGGGGTTTACTTATCACTTAGCAGATGCAAATGTGAGAGAGAAAGAGATGGATGGCGGATGAAGCAGGAGGGGGAGAACAGGGAGCCATCCGAGTTTAAATTAAGCAGAAGCCCGCTTGTCAAGCAATCCCTATCGATCTACAATTACGATTGCGAGCGATTATGAAATACGGATATAGTTTATGTAGGATAATTGATTCATGTAAATTTTGCAGGATGCCCCTAATATCGTAATATATATATTTAGTAGGAATATATTTAGTATAAATACACATGTTTTTTCTTCCTTTAGCTTTTCAAAACTTGTATATCTAGAAATGATTCTAATGTAAATTTCCACACTACTTGCAATCGCATTTGTCAACAGACTTGAATTCTTGGAAAATAGCACGCTCTGTCACGTTAGAACGATAATTATATCTCTGCGAAAATTTCTGCTAAGCGAATAGGCCTGGCAAATTCATCGAAAGAAGGAGCATGTCGCATGCATGAACGCCCAACACATAGCGAGGAGATTTAGTGTCCAATATGTGCGTATGTGAATGTAAACATTAATTATCCCAATGCAAGACAGTTACATATTAGCTTAGAAACTAAGTTGCTATTTTGGCAGCAACGGGTTAACGCGCACGAGCTAACTTTGTGTCCAGATCAAATTAACCGTAGAAGAAGAGAAACTATTTTAGGTTACGCTATGTATTTTCTACTAATTCGCCGAACAGCTGATCGTGAAGTTACTATGTTTACTTTGTGTTATTTGATGTAACAAGGTGATGATATAAAGCTGGCGATACTAACCATACAAGCGTACAAACTTTTGCCTATGTATAACATATACATGCTGCAATTACTTTTTAAAATAAAATAAAAATTAACATAAACATTTTCAAAATGTAAGATATGATAAGTCTCGCACGCTCAGTTATTATCGTAGGCCACTGTGTTGTTGCATCGCTAACAATATCTTTTATTGTACCGCATTTTTAACACAAAGTAGTTCGCGAGTCATTGACTCTTAAGAAATTTCCACAAACAAAATATTGTTCGCAAGTATCGATTTAGGGTTCCAATGACTTCGATGTCGATTAAATTTATATTTTTTAATTAGAACGTCTCATTAGGCGATGGTACTTTAAATAGAAGGAGGTCAGACGTAGCTACTTCTAGACTAACTACGGATGTCACTGAACCGACCGAGAATTAATCTTCTCTTTACTGACAGAGATTCTGATAAAATGACGCTATATTTAAACCAAAGTTATTGTACGTCCGCAAAATTGATTTTAGATATCTGTCTATTTCAATAGAAAATGTACCACAATTTGTCATTGTACACGAATCATGCTTTTACAGAATTAATTGGCCAAAGATTACTATGTATATGTGCGTCTCACATGGCGTGATGATAAATAGATTGTAGTGAGTCACAGATTGTATAAATTGCCATTATTAAATAGGCATTATAAGAAATTTTTGAGATATTTAAAAAATTTCTTGTAACGTTTTTAAAGATGTAAGACGAAATGTGCATTGTCATCGCAAATATCCCTTAACTACGTTCGCTGCATGACTTCAAAGAGATCATAATGTGTCAAGAACTACTTTAGGGAGAGTCTGTATACATAATTTAAAAAAATATATATACATATATATAGAACATATTTGTGTTACATTATTTGCGTTTAATGTTGTCAGCTCGGCTGTAATATGTCTTGTTATAACTTTTGATATTAAATGATCAGACGGAAACGAGATCTACGGTATTTCAAATAGAAGTAGACGATATGAGACGACGAGAATTAGGAATGGAGAGCTGGGATCTACTTTTGGTTCGGGATGCGGAATCAGTACATCTTTCGACTCGCGTATCGCACTCGACGAGGACGGGACGAGGCGGGGTCCCGGCGGAGGTAGGAAAAGGCGGACGAGTAATAGCTACGGAATATTGCAATAATATGCAAAGTATATGAGGGATATATTAATTTCGTGAAAACGGTAGAAACGTAGATAGCTGCCGCCTCGGCACAGCACAGCACGGTTTCTGCGGGCTCCCATGCCCAAAAGAGGCGCTACACCGCCGGAGCCCGGGGGTGTCGGAGGGTAGGTGGTGGGCGAGACGAGGAACCGAGGATTTCACAGACAAATAAATACACGATATTTCACTGGATGGGAAATGAAAGTTTGCTTCGTACCTTGCTTACAAGCTAAACCGCGAAACTGAATTTTAATTCTGAAGGAGCCAGCCAGTCCCGGAGTGCGATTATTCACCACGTTTCGCTATATCCCAGTGACATGTTACTCGCATTTTACCGGGGGATACTTTTTTCTTTATTGATACGTTGTGTGTGATCTTTCTTGAGTTAATTGGATTGTTATATATTTTGCGTTATATTATGACATATTGCAAGTGAAATTAAATTAGAAGATAATTGTTTATTTTTTGTAAATGAAAACATGATGTAGAACGAAAATCGAAAATTATGTAAAACTAAAAGTAGAAGATCGATATTATTTAATTAATCTTTCTCTTGCGTAAATTGATTTGTAATATATTTATGTACTTTTATAAAAACTACCTATAACTAAATATAAATGATTTAGCAGCTGTAATAAAGTAATAAAATGAATAATATATGAATATTAAACAAAGCATATAAAACTCGAATGGATTTTATATAAGAAAGGTAGATATTTATAGATGTTGGCGATAGAAATCGATTACCATGTCTTTCTCAAATGGACTGTTTTATAAATAAATAAATAGATCGTATCGCGCGCGGAAGAAAAGTGCGCGGGCGATTGCATGGATGCTTGATTACAGATTATATTACGAAAACTGAATTTTAAGTTTAAAGAGTATATACCCCGCGGCCACGATTACCTGTTCTACCTTTCCTGCTATCATGGTACGTGTTTTTAACTCGTTGGCATGTTTTTTTTACTCATGCGCATGTCGATGAACAACAAGAATACCTTTCTAAAATACAGTTTATATATGATGAAGGTAGACATTGTATATAAAAAATGTAGGTGCAACATATATCCATCGAATTATATAATTATTTAATATTATACAAAAGTTTAAAATAAAAAAAAATACATTTCCATATTTCTAAGAATTCAAAAATTACCGCGAGTTCTTCTAGTTTCATAAATGAACATTTATGTATAAAATCACAATACTATTTGCAATAAAAAAATTATACTGAAAAATTAGCATTACATTGATTTCACTCTGAACAAATCGAAATATCGACAAAAGTGAAGGTAAGACAGGCGGCTCGACAGGACTCGGTAAGAATCCAAAGGACTCGGAAATCTCGAAGTCCGCAGCTGCGGGGTTAGGAGTTGGTCATAAGTTCAAGCCAAGAATTCGCACGGGAATGAGGAATTGAAGTAAGTTGTGGCTTTGCCGGCTCTGCTCCGCCGTCACCGGCGTCGCCGTCGTTCTCCGACGCAGCGGTTGGCTGTGCCGGATAAAAAGTTGAGAAAAGCAAGAGTTGAGATCAATACCTCCGACCGACCTTCCCATCGCGACTGCCTGTTCGCCGTAGGAGAAGGTGGTAGTCCCCAGACAAGGACCTCTCGGGGACTCACTTCGAGAGCACGGTGAGTTTCTCTCAGTTTACGTTTCCTTTCGCCAGATACCGAACTAAGAAACTCGCGCCCATACGAAACCCCCGGCATTCTTATTCCCAATCTTCGCGAGCGGGAAGTTTTTTCGAAGTTCGCCAGGACGAAGTTATTTTGTGGTTGTACGACCCGGTTGCGGAGATTTTGCATCGTGCTTGGAAATACTTCGGTTACAAGATTGTTAGTTATGAAAGCTTATTAGTAGGAGCACCAAGTGGGGCAGCGTGCTTCAGGAAGTGACGCAGTAGTGAGTTTGAGTTAATAAAATCGTATACTCGACGGTAATGACTCGGAATACTAACTTCCTATTCGGCGGATTTTATACATCGTTATTGTAGCTTATTAAACTTTGGCAATCCACCTAATATCGCTTTGCTGAAATTTTGGTAAAACAAATTCGTATTCTCTATCTTACATCGCTTCGTTAAAAAAAAAAACATAAATTTTTCTTCTTTGTTTCAGACAAATATAACCTTGTATACAATCGTAGATTTAAAAAATGTATCATAATCCAGCGAGCACTCCGACGAAAATTGCTCGCAATAAATATGCCTGATGTGTTTTCAAGTTCAAAGAAATTTACTTCAAGTTTCCGCGTGCATAACAGTTAGATCTATTTTTGTCGTAAACCATCCACTCTAAAATGGATCAAAGGTCCCTCGGATTCGCGTATTAGGGTTCTGAAAGAAAGACGCCTCTTTTCGTCGCTCCCCGCGCTCCCTTTTTCTCGCTCACTCCTCCGAGGCGTTATAACTCACTGCTAATCTAATCCGGTGCCGGCTCGCATGGCGATGCGGTGGTGGTGGTGGTGGTGGTGGCTCGGTACGTCAGACGATTTATAAAAGTGTACACTCGTGCGAAAATACAATGGGCGCTACCGTGCTACCCGAAGGAAGGAACAAGAAAGAAAAATATAGAGCAGCGAGAAAGACGAGAGAGAAAGAGAGCGTAGGGGAGAACTCTCATGCGCACATACGTATGTAGACCTCCTCCAACATCAGGACGGAGGGCTGTAACTCCCGTATATCTGCAACATAATCTCAGAAACCGTAGAGAGGTAAGCGGGCGGGAGGGCAGGCACCCACCGCTCTTCTCCTCCACCGACACCTCCGGACACCGGCACCTACCCCTCTCCTCACCCGCGAAAACTCCCATCCACTACCGACACCTCCAAACCAAGCCACGGAGTTGTAGCTGCTAACTTAGTTTGTGAACTGCAAAATCCTCCGCCACCCACGAGGGCATACAAATAATAATTCTTTGTTTCGCGCGCCACGGAGACGTGTAAATACCGGCGTGGCTCTCTCCGGCTTGTAGAGAGTCTGCCAGATCTGGCGGGAGGAAGAGAAAGAGAGAAAGAGTGAGAGAGAAAGAAGCGCGAGGGACCGAGAGGAAGCGGAAGGAGCGCAGTGCGAAGAAGCGAAAAGACCATTCCCGCGGTAACGCCTAAATCGCTCCAACAACTCATCCGCTGAAAGTTGCGACGAGCTTTGAAGATCTACGACGAGAGATGAGGGACCTCCTTCCGCGTCCTTTCCTACGGAAACGATTCTCCACTTTTCTATCCGCGGGATTGCTACAACCATTGTGGACGTTCTCACCCCTATCTCTTTGTTACAGCTTCTTACAATTAGATGTAAAAATTGCGTCAATTTTCTTTAGATTTCGAATTTATATCATTAAGAAACGTACGATTAAATTCCAGTATACAAAGCGCTATTTTTTATGAAAAAAATAACAGTATATATTAAAATTAATGTCAGTGATAAAATATAAGACAACCATGTTGTATGATAATGAAATGTTAATAGGATCATATAACTGATTCGAAATAATGCAGAATATACCATCTGGGCGTATCGCGGAACGAAGGCAGACGTAGTAATAAAGATGTAGTGCGAAAGGATATTGACCGCGGAAAAGGCGGAATAAGGTACAAGTCTAGCGATCGACGTCGAAAGTCCAACGCAGTCGTCCTGGACGGTCTGGCAATAACAGAGTAAACTCCAGGAGCCTGGGAGAGGAACGGAGCCAACCTAGGTAGGAGAGGTAGAGATGGAAGATGAGAGAGGAGAAGTGCTGGAAAACGAGAAGAAGGACGAGGAAAGAGAGATAGCGAGAGAAAGACAGAGATAGAGAAAAAGATAAAGGGAGAAAGAAGGAGGCGAGGCGAGTCGGTCGACGGAACAACAGGGAGAGCCGAGAAAATTGTAAAAGAACAAGCGAGAGGGAAAGCTCGTGCTCGAGCTCCGCGAAGAAAACGCTTCGGTTTATTTCAGTTCGATTTTTCCAGTGTCGCCGTCGCCCTGACGACAATTCGCAGGCGCGGCACAGTTCTCTTCTGTTCCTCTCTCTCTCTCTCTCTCTCTCACTCACCTTCTTGCTATACTACCTCCCACATTCTTTCTTTCCCTCTCTCTTCTACCGCTTATCTACTCCTTCTCTATTTCGCGTTCTCTCTTTCTATCTCTCTCTTCTTCTTCGTCGCCCTCTCTGGTCCGACTGAACGAACGAATGGGTTACGCCCAGATGCGCGCATCGAACCCTGGTCAATAGAGTTGTGTCTCCTCTTCGTGCTGGTCTGCCACTCCTCTTCAGATTCCTCTCCGTCTCGCTGCGGGCAGTCTACCCCGACGACATAGAGTCCGAAAAGGGGTGTAGCACTGCCGCGCCGGGTGCGGGGGTGCGGGTTGCGTGTAGGTGCGTTGGTCCATCGATACAGGAAAGGGTGGACCCCTCTGCTGCCGGCGCCAGGCGAGCAGGAGTTTACCCGGGGGGTGCTGCGTGGTGAGCGAGCATCCGAGCGATCCGTTTTAGGACCACCCCCCGCGCGATTGGAAATCTATTCCCACCCTCGAAGTCGAACCTCGACCTATCGGAGGGTTTGGTTCGGAGATATTGAGTCTGCGCTCTCTCCTCTCACCGTCGTACTTTGTTCGTACCGCGGTTACCATCGTGCCGCATCACGGCTCTCTCGCTCTTTTGTCATCTCTCTTTCTGCTTTATCGTTATTCCCTGGGCCTAATCATTCGTTTTTCCTCCTCTCTCCCCCCGTACAACCCCCGTTCCTTTTTAGCAGATAAAATTATTTGATTTCGTCATCATAATGACGCAATGTCTTAGTAAAGTCATCTCTGTGCATCATTTATAATGATCTTTGACAGAAAAAATAATAAAGAATAATAAATACATGAGATGGTATAAAAATTTTTGTAATTTTTGTAGCGTTTCCATTTATCGATTAATCTTTTATTTCATACAAAATAAAAAATTTTTTTAATGTAAATAATATTATTAAATTTGTAATATTAAGAAATTTTTAGCTCGTCCATGTACTTGTTGTAGTTGAATATAATCTCCGTGAAAATAGCAGCCGTGGTAATAAATGAATAAATGCCTCATCAGCTAGCATATTCTTCTCGGTCTAATGATAACGATACCGTCTCGTCGTTACGATCGTACAGAATTCACGAGCGATAATAATTCGATCATTTACTCGCGCCGCTTCTTTAAACCGCGCGACAGCTCATTATCACCATACGGTTAATAATTCGGTACTATCGGGGGAAGAATTTATTTTAACACACACACACACACACACACACGCGCGCGCGCGTCAGAGCGAGATGCGGGGTGAATAATTTCGGCCGTGTCGGTGCCGATTAATATCTCGCGCCATTAAAATGGTCTGTAACGCGGGTTTGTATATCACGACGTGGACCTGTCGTTAAGTGCGTTTATGTCTCTTTAGTGGCGCTTGCGTGAAATATTTTCGGTCGATGTCGTTGCACGTGCACACGCATAACCGGTACCGTGCACGTATACACCTCGTGCGCCATATTCGACGAGCCACACTCCCGGGACCGGCCATACCTCATTGCACCGGACAGTGGTCAGATATTTTCACAATAGGTTCCACGCCGGTGCTTTCATTGCAGGAAACTTCGCGGCTTGCTGGGGTGTTAAATGGCGGAGCGCCATTGAATACCGCTTCCACAATACGGTCACCACGCAGTATCGTATACGCGTTTCTACCTTCGGTCTCGGCGCTCCCATGATAGAGAAAGGTGAGCGCGATATTCTCGATGCGGTCGCATTAAAATTCATCACGTGACGTCGAAGAAACTTATATTTTGTTTGCAAGCGTTTGTTTTAACTTGGATCTTCGTATATTTGACATCAACGGTGCGCGAAAGAAACGGCGGCAAACGTAGAAAATTTTTATAATCTAGATAGGTAGAAAGACACACATGTTGATAGGTATCGTCTCGGGCGATTAACATGGCATAGATGCGATATATGATACGTGAGAGATAGATTGATAACACGGGACACTGAAATTGTGTAATTATTATTATGTGGTATAATATACACGAGGGGATAAATAATTTCATGCTGCCATGCTTAGTAGCTTGAATCTCAAGTTCTATCCTCCTTGCTTTCGTGATTATTAAATTACAAAGTCGACAAGTGGATTTTACTTTACATCGTTAACGCAAAACTGCAAACATAGATACACACAAATACTTCGGCTTATAGTTTATTAAAAAGAGTACTTAAGTATAATATTTACTGTATCTTCTTTTTCTACAAGATTCTCTGTCGAGAAGTTTTACCAAGGAATTATAAGAGAAAGTAGTCTAGAAGCCTGCAAGACAAGAAGAGTAGAATTGAGGTTGAAAAGCAGGCAAATATATATATAAAGATAATGTTGCATGCCCTTAAGTGGATATAGTCACTAAGTAGATGGCTCATATTATTTTACAGTTGTAACATATTAACGTGTTCTTTGATACCATAGAATGTTTTCTTTCCCTCTTTTTATATTTCAATGTAATATTAAAAGATGCTACGTTTGAGCAAGAAGATATCAGTGATTATGTACACGTTAATGATAAAATCATTCTTTATCTTAGCAAAAAAAGTCTCTCCAAATATCTTTGTACTAATTCAATATAATATTTCAATATAATATAAAAATGTTAAATTGAAAATAATTCTTTATGGATTCAAATTCGAAACAATGCTGCAAATATAGAATGATGCGTCCATTAAGCACACGCATAAGCGCATGTGTGTGTGTGTGTGTATGACAGTATTCGTAGCATCTTGATTATTTTTCATTTATTGCCAATTCTCGTTCAATGATAGTCGATGACTAGACCGATTTGATCGACGAAGCGATTTAGACGAGGAAAAGCTCCGAAAGTGAAATCTTCGTTCGAAATGAAGAGAAACGTCGTCCCGTCTACCGGCCATTTCTTCGACAATGCGTTCGCACCCAACCGAATGAGCAGGCAGCGACGCACGGCGCCGATAAAAAAGAAGAGAGTCTTCCCTCTCCGTCTCTTCCTCTCTATTCCGTTCCTTCCTCTATCGCGAGCGGAACCCGTTTGGGGGCGGTGGCGGTATGTCGAGGACCGTCGAAGGGGTGGCCAGGCGAGGTGGGTGGCGAGCGGGCAGAGTACGGCGGGGTGGAGGGCGACTGTGCGAGAGGGCGCGCAGCGGAGGGTGGAACAAGAGAGGGTATAGAAGCTATCGACGTTTTTACGTAACAAATCAGTCGTAACTGCCGCGCCGGTGCTGCGACCGTGCGCGGTGAACGACCAATGGGAGAGCCAGCCGATATTCGATACCCGATCACATCATAGGTTCCTGGCCGTCGCTTGAAACGCCGCGGTAGTCCAATAGCCAGATGGGGAAAAAGCGTCGTCGGAGAGAGCGAGAGAAAGAGAGGAGAGTGAGCGAAAAGGAGTAGGGATCGAGAGGATCAAAGTGGGAGAGTGAAACGGGAACGCGAGAGGGAGAGGAAAGAAGAGAGCCGAGAGGAAAAGAGGGTGCGCACATCTACGCCAATGTCGCGGCGATGCGCGCGGGGGTGAAAAGCTACCACGGTGCTACCGTAGGGTTGGATTGCGATTGCACCCCGACCAGCCAACCTCGTGGCAGGCAATTCGTTGGATTCGCCATTTTTTCTTTTCTCTTTTCTCGCTCCTTTTTTATTTCTCTCCGCCGCTCTCTCGCGCGATTCCCCCCCGAAAAAAGGCAGGGGGCAACGCAGACGGTCGACTGACTTATTGTTTCGCG
Organism: Prenolepis imparis; assembly: GCF_030444845.1. Taxonomy (NCBI): domain Eukaryota; kingdom Metazoa; phylum Arthropoda; class Insecta; order Hymenoptera; family Formicidae; genus Prenolepis; species Prenolepis imparis. The sequence goes on along the minus strand of NW_028141168.1, from coordinate 11,771,854 downwards.
AAACTGGAGATTAATCTTTCCCGACGCGGAAAACGGTTCGTATCGTATATCTCGGGAGGATGTATCAAAATTTTTCTATCTTGTCTGTTCTATAATTTCGATTGATTAATTTCGATCTTGTCGACTCTTGTGTTAATAACGTTGTTAAGGAAGACAATGTATGTCGTAACGGAATGTACGCCGACGTAATGCGCGCGCGATTTCTAAGAGAGCGACTTCGCGCCTTGAGATAAAGAGAAGTGTCATTTATAATTCATCCCGGCAGACGAAATTCTAAACGCCTCCAGCTGGTAAAGCGCATATACAAAGCGGAGGAAACTCGATCCTAATATCGCCAGTGATTCTGGATACGGAAAGGATGATAGCGCAGAATTCGCGACAAACGCGCGAGAGAAAAGGGGCGGATGGTTTCTCCGAGTCCATAGGGGTTACCGAGAACGCAGCGCGCGAAGGGAGAAGGGGGGAAGAGTAGATGATATGCAGAGGGCGGAGGATAGGGGTAGTTGGTGGAAGTAAAGGCGCGAGTGTAGAAGGAGCGTTTTAATCTACGGTCACGCGGAGAAGCGAGACGCTCGGGTCGGTCCTCACTCCCGCGCCCGGATTATAATCAACCCTTTTATCCTAGGCTTTCCATGTCGCTAATTTCCATAATTACACAGACGCTAAAATCACAATATCCTCTGCCGGCAGAAAGGAGTAACCTACGTGAGCTTCCTCCACCTCCTTCTCCTTCTCTTCCCATGAACGCCGGCAGCGTCACACGAGGAGAATGGTGGTTCATGCAGGGAAAAAGAGAGAGGGAGAGAGAGAAACAAGATGAGAGAAGTAGAGTAGTGGCGTAAGAGAGGGAGGAGAAAGAGAAAAATAGAAGAACAGAGAGAAAGAGGACGGGCGGGTGAAAGGTATGGCCAGAGGGAGAAGAGAAATGGGGAGGAAGCGGCTCGCTAGAGATAAAGGTACTCTTTAGCTAGGATGGCGCTCGCTCGCTCGTATGTTTATGCACTCGTATCCGCGTGGCCGGGCACATGGAAGTGTCTGGATAATCAGCCGAGTGACAAGCCATTGCAGCAGGTCTCCGGCTGGCAAGCCCCTGCCGGCGCGAGTATGCCTCTCGACTCGAATTTTGAATGCCAGCTAACTCGGGAAAGTGGGTTTAAAAGTCTCTCGATAAGTCCGTAGCATGGACTGCGTCGACGGAGAAGGTTGCGCCGCTCGTAGTTACTACCTCGTATTCTCGTTATGAATGCGGGGGCGACACGACGACTATTAGTACGCGCTGTTCCCCTAATTTTGAACGTGCTGATTTTCTGCCACGAGATTTTCCGTTGCGGAACTTTAAGTAACAACCGGTTCTCTCTGTATCGCGTAGCGAGACTATTATCGAGCTTGCCGCACGTCGGCTATCATCCGTTCCGACGTGATAACAGCTTTGAGAAGTTCACGGATAATGAGACGAGGTGAGCGCGAGAAGAAAAATCGTAAGGGAAAATCTCCTTGGACGACGACGGAACAAACGCCGAAAAGCCTTCTAGGCGGGTGATCCTTAAACCGTTTGTCGGACAAATGCTACTTTTGGTCACTTAAGTCCCGATGTTCCAGCGCGGAAGGACTCGCCGAGTGACTGGAGTTGACTTTTCTCACTTTAACCTCGCGACGCGATGCTTGGCTTCAGGAGAAGGTGGAGGGGGGAGGGGGTTGCTGGGGCTGTATCGAGCGGCCCTCCTACATACATCTATCTCCTCCGACTCACTCTCCTTCTTCCCTCTCCCGGCGTTCCTCTCTCGCCCGCCCGCTCCATCCTCTTTCCCTCTTTTCCCTCCGACATTCGTGGCCTTCCACCCCTTCCGCCTCTTTCTCTACCTCTTCTACCTTCTCCTCCTACGGCTTTTCCGCTCTCCCCTTTTCATCCCCGCGCAAGCTCTCGCCCATCCTTCGCGACTCACCTACCTAAACCCTCTCCTCTTTCCTCAATCTCTCCTCGCCCCCGTCCTTTTCTCAACCCCGACACCCTTCCGCCCTCTTTCTCGCCGCCTTCGTCTCGCGCCATCTCACTTCCGCTCTCTCTTTCTCTAGGCCTTTACCTCAAAATGCTCCCGCCGACAAACAAACCGCAGACACTTTACAGTTTTACGCAATCGTAAGTTTCTTCATTTGTTTGCTCGATCAACGTTGATTCAAATATTGTTGTATGCGTGTGGCGGCGAAGATGTATCAGCGTAAAAGTCCTTGTCATACGATAAATAATAGACAATAAAAAAAAAAGAAAAAGAATGCACGAGGAAATGAGAAGCACGAGTACTTTATGAAACTTGAAAGAAAATGTGCTAGCAGCATATTTATTTTTACACGTTTCTTTTCGCTTGTATCCTTTTTTTTTTTTTTTTTTTTTTTTTTATAAGTTTGGAGCAAACGAGAGGAAATATCGACGCGGGAGAAGATTCTCTGTATTTCGCTTAAGAAGAGAAAAAAAAGCAAATGTATCAAAAATATCGAGCCAGATGAAAGGCGAAAGCTAGAATTGTTTTCTCTTGATGCAAGCGAGGAGCGAGCAATGCAGGCGAGCAGCGACACTCTACAACTTTATGCACTTTCCTTTACTACTCGGCGGAGGGCTAGGTGAATGAGCGAGCGTAGTGGAGGGGGTTAGTCGACGCCAAAATTGCTTCCAGTGTCGAGTTGCTCGAGGAAACTTTGGATTTTGGGCGAGAGGAGGGTGAGGAAAGGTGAAAGCCGAGAGAAGGCGCCGGAGTACAAGGTCACGCGTTGAGTCAGATTATTAACTTTTACCCCCTAGGAGATTCTAAACGAATCTATGTATCTCGCGAAGACGAACCGATGGTACTTGTAAAAATATATAGAACGGATGCTCGTCGAAAAATTTAAATAAAATCAAAATTACATTCTCTAAATATAATAAGCTTACGATAAAAATTTAAATAAAATAAAATAAATGACGCTTCTCTCTTTAAGTAATCAATCTAACTGTGATAATTATATATAAATCTGGTTATCAATCTATTTTTTACACATTATAGTAATTTATCTAAATTCGATTCCTATGCTTCAGATTCACGTCGAACGAATAGAAGGGCTCAAAAGAGTGCCATTTCATTCCTCGAAATCCTATCTGTATCTCTACACACGCATTAATCGTTCTGTATGTGTAATTGTATATATATTCACACATACACATGTATTTACGCGTATAAGGACCGTCTTGGATGTACGATACGGGAGTCAGAGCACAGAGCCGTCGTGCGGATGGGGCGTCGAACGATGAGAGGGTCGTGGACGAAGGGTGAGCCGCGGCGGGAGGGAAATCGGGTGGAGTGCGGGAATGATGCAGGGTGAGGTGGGACGGGGAGGGGCGGGGGAGAGAAGAGAGAAGTAGGAGAGCAGTATCTTGGAGACTTCGCACTGTATCTTGAAATGAGTTTTGTTGGATCAATAAGTTCCACTATAAGAACACTCTCGCTCTGTCCCGGGGTGTATCGGGGTGTTGGTTCTATCCGTGTTTATCTGTGTCTGCAAATAGATACACGGCGTACATGGGTCCACCCCTTCCTCCCCTATCCTCCCCTTCGCGCGTCTCTCCCTTTTCTCTTCACTTCTCTCTTCTGTCTCACGCCTCTCCCGTCTCTCCCCCTATCTATGTACCCGCCGCCGCGCCACTCAACTATGTACGAATAGGATAGTCGCTACAAGCATTTCGAGATGAGTCGAACTCAATCTCGCGGCAGACACACGCCGCGTAGTCTTATCCAGAACGAATTCACCGTCTTCCGGTAATCACGTGAATATGGATACGCGGAGTTTCCGTAATTAACGGCGACGTCGCGCAAGACAGACGACACGACCTGGGGGAGCGACGGACGAGTCGAATCCACCCCCTCCCCTTCTCTTTCCCCTTCGATCTTAAAATTTAGGTTACAACGAAAGAACTGAAGGGTGATTAATCCTGCCGATCAAACGGCAGAACGATGGTACCGATGCAATTTTTAAATGCCACGTAAACAGGATGACGCTGACACAATCGCGTGATTGGCAGAGCTTTAAAAGCTCTCTCTCGGTCCCGTCATAATCCCCGGAAGTTTTCTTTTTTTTTTCTTTTCTTTTTGACAAGTACGATCGACTCAGCGTCTCTATATATGATTGAAATATCGTAGACTCAACTATTGCGGCTATTTTTCAAGCGTACGATTCTCGTTCGAAGCAACGCTACGTTAAGACTTTTCAGGCTTCGGAAACACGAACTGCGCGCGTTTCGCTGCACGCGATTGTTGTGATTTACTGCCATTTAAAACACAGTCTTATTTAGCATAGGAGTTATTGACACCAACACTGAGTCAGTTAATCGTATATGTAATCCTCTCCTGCTGTTTTTAAAGTAAGAAGATCAAACTTTTTTTTTTCTCTTTTATACATTCAAGTGTAAGAAAACACTGTAATACATGCAGCATCAAAAAACAAGGAAGTAATTGAATTTTAAAAATAAGAATTTTAAATAATAATAAAGTAAATTTAAGCAATGGAGAAACATAACTGAATGGAATAGTTTCAATAAAATTAGGTCAGCCTCATGTTCTTTCCGAAATAATCACAGTTTTGGAGTCAGCCTGTACCAATGCCAGGGTAGCATTACCGTATGTACCGATAGAATGCAATCTATACTCTGCGTCGCCGTTTACATAAGAGACCACTCTTCCTCTCTCTTTCTCTCTCTCTCACACACACTTTAGACGAAATACACAGTAAACAGGTACACGCATTCACGTATACATTGCAATCCGACCAGGCAGCGCAGCCAACCAAACGGGTGGGCTGCAGTGTCGCAGTGGAACTCGTAGATAGGGGTAACAATTGCTATCGGCCCGTAACAAATGCGCGGCAACCTGCGTTCGCAAGCTACGCCATCGGAATCTTCCCTCCCTTTTCCTTCCACCTTCCTTTCCGTTTATCCGCCCTGCCTCTTCCCGCACCCGCCGCGAGAGACGACTATGACGATCATTATATTTCCTGATTAAAATAACACTAATGCTCCTCCGGGTTTTGCGATTCGAGAGATCCCGACCTGGCTACGTTCTCGGTCGGTCCTTCTCGCATTCGTATCTCTCGCACCCACGCTACCGATCCGTTATCGTTTGCTCGGTATTTGCACAACGACGCTTCGAGCCGTGCGATTCTTGGCTTGGTGCCTGCGTCTTGACTTACGGCGCTCGTAAGAACCTCGTAAGTTAGACGTTTGAATTCGAGCGTGATTGACTCCGCGACAGGAACAAATAATTTAGGCGAATAATCATTTAATTGAAAAAAAATTAATATATTTCATATTATTTATATCTAATATTTTTCTGTGACTTTTAAACAGTACGAAAAAAAATCGCATAGAGAGAACTATATTTTTAGAGATTTAAAAAAGAATTATATAAGAGTTTTATTTCCTTTAAATTAATTTATATCCGAGCACATGCAAAACTGCAAAAACGAGCACACAGTAAAAACTTTTTGAAATTTGACCAAAGCGCGTCTCGTCGACTGGCTTTTATTTCACAACGTAGAATGCGACTGGACCCGAGACCGCTGAGTTCGTTCCGGCTGATTTAGGGTCCATCCCGCGTCTTGATCCTTCAACAATGAACCTGATCGCGGAGTCGCGACACGGACTCGTCCGCGTTCGTCCCTTTCTTGCGTAAATATCTAAATCTCCGGGGGCCCTTCCGCCGCGAGGAGAAGCCCCCTTTGTGCGCGAATCTCCAGCGATAATCAGACCTCTCTTGTGTCTCCCGTGTGCGTGGAGCAGCGGTACCGTTTTATGACGAGGCCCGGTAAATCATCTCGGGACCCTCATGGAAGTGTCTCAGGGACGTCGTAGGATTCGGTACGCTTGCCGTTCAACACGGCAAGAGTTTCTCTCTTCTTTCGCGCACTCTTTTTCTCTCCGATCTGCATCCGATAACGAGCTTAACTCGGCTCGAGTATGCGACTGACCGCGGCGGAGATGCATCACCGTGCCATTTTTATCTCCACCGTGGAGCAAATTTACAGACGACGACGACGAATGCGCGCCGTTCTCGGTAGCGTCTCTATTGGAAGCAAGATACTCGTGTTTCGTTGAATTACGCCATCGTGCCAAAAGATATATCAGTGACATCCCCTTAGGCTTTAACGGAGAAAAGTGTTATATTTATTCGTACATCTCGGCGTTAAATTTTTTTTGTTACTTTCTATCGAATATGTAGACACTCAATATTAAAAAAAGAAAAGATTTCCTAGTGCTGACGTATCAAGGACGTGTATTTTTTACGATTGTTCTAGATTGTGGAAGATGCGCAATCGAATTTCACTTTACTTTTGCCTCGCGGCGGTATAAAGTCGGACTTAACAGCTTGTGCGTAAATTTCCGACGCGGCGCGCATCGCGATGCAAAAATGTATATACATACATACGATACATACGAGAAAACGTGCGCGAGCGTATCTAAAAAGCGAAGCAACGTCCGAGAGATACTGTGCAGAGGGGAAGGGATACCAACGGGTACCAACACTCGCGCGCATCGCGGTCGCTTACCGATGCACGCATATACGGCTCATGTGCGTAATTAGAAGCTGCCGCGAACAATGAGGAGAGTGTAACTTTTATTTCGCTTATCCGCCGATCTACCCCACCTTCTTCGCGCGCTCCTGGATCCGCCGCGACTATACGAGAGCTTATATACGTACGAGAGTTCGGTACGGGGTTCAGGGGCGAGCGCAGAACCTCGGCGACGACGGTGATCGCGGTGAACGCAGGAAACTGTTTAACTGATTGTCGTTTCGAGATAAACTTCGCAGTCACTTTTCCGCACGCCATATACATATATACGTACTTCTCGCTTACTTACCTGTGTCACGGATGAAGGTGACATCGGTTGTATCTCTATAATACATATATGTACATACAAGTCTTCGCGGAGACGCTAATTGGAGACGTTTCTAAATTAAGAAAATTAAGGAAATTAAGGAAATTAAGGAAATCAATTAAATTATAAATCCATTTTGAAGCTCGCAGAGAGAATGTCGTTTCAGTATGTTACTAGATCGCCACAAGCTATAACTTTTACTGTCAGCAATTGTGTGAGCGGTTTTTTCCACGAAGGTGAGAGTGAGGGTGGAAAGATGAAGAGGGAAACAAGGCGGGATACCGATTACCCACCTGCCACGTATCCACGAAGTGAAGATGCGTGTTCGTACGACCATGCACGAGCGCGAGTTAACAAGGTTAAACACCTCAGCCGAGTTAACGGGAACATTAACACTCCACGACGATTACGATTAGAGACGTCTCGAGCGAATGAGCGAGGTACGAAGGACTTTGACGGCGGAGGGCGTTAAGGAGCGCCGAGGGGCAGAGAATCAGAGGGAGATTCTCTTGTCGGTGGAAAAGGCCGAAAGTAGAAGATTCAAAGTGGTAAAGGTGGACTTTAACTTCGGAGTCGTATTAAAAGTTCCTCGTGCCAACGGATCCTCGCAGATGCTCCGGTCTTACGTTTATTAAGTAACATCTCGCGTATTGTTGTTGTCGAAACACCATCGACCCTCTGCGAAAGTAATATATGTAAAATTCTTTGGCAACGCATAGCGTGAGAATTACAAGTATAGAAGTGACACGATCGTAAGTAGAGCAGAATTACATGATGGTGAGACAAAACTGTATATACGCTTAAATTTTGGTATTTGGTAATTTTTTTTTTTTTTATTGTGCAACAAAATATACAAACGTTGCATAGAGCGCAAACAAAAATTTCGCAAAAATCTCGTCTATCGCGCGAGCTGTTTACAAACTTCATACGCGAAGCCGTAAAAGTCGATGGTGCGACAAATGGGAGGGTCGCGATCCCGAAGCGTATTCGGTGCAGGGGGTCAATCAACGGAACGACAATTTCTCGAGCTATTTTCGAGCTCCCGGCGGAGCGGCCGGCCGTAGGAATATATCGATAGAACGCGCATTATCATATTATGGAACTCTCCATACAGTTTCAGCCGACCTCCCTTCCTTAATTTAAATTCTATTACACCCGATCTCTATTCCCTCTTTCCTATGAATATTCAAACTGGGCGAGACCCACCTCTCGCCCACCGCCTTTCCTACCATCATCTATCGGGTATCCAAAGAATTAAATTAATATACCGGGCGAAACAGCCCTCGCCACCTTCCTCACTCCGTATCACCCTCCTCCCATCATCTCGTCTAGTCGCACCAGCTCGTGCGGAGAAGCTAACGAAGGCAAGGAGAGGAGAAGGAGGGATGGTGGTGGATCGTGTCCCCTTAGAAAAGCTTGTCTCGACGGCCATTAACGTCGTTTTCACGTCGAAACGGGATAATTAGCTCGGAAAATCAGAGTTTGATCGATCAAACAAGATTTTTGCGAAAAAAACCCGCTTGCTTACTCGGCGAATATATGAATATATGAACGATATTTTTCACTCTCGCGAAATGTATATCTAATCTATTTTCTGATAAAGTATAATCCGTAATTGTTGCACGCACACAAGGTGATCTCAACCAGGTGGAATTCGCATTAGCGCGCATAGTCAATGTCAAAATCTTCCCATGGCGATGAAGTTCGCCGATAAATATTTAAGAAGGGAAATGACGGGTAGACAACAGCGTTCATCAAATCATTGGTACGCGCATCCCGATTAAAATAGAGTACGATTGCTATCTTCCTGGCGAATGCGTTCCGTTAGCGCTAGTTATTACTGCTACCCATTATAATCTTATACAATGTTCTCATCGCGAGTATTATATATGTTATAGTATGCTTGGTTGATTCGCTATAATTATTAGTCATTTAATGAAAAAGTTTGCGTGACTTCACCCGATTCTCGTACTGATAAAGTGTTTTCAACCATAAAGAGATGGCCACGGTAGACGTAATCAAAGTTTTTCATCTTTGTTGCAACATATAAAAAATGTTCAATAATTCTTTATAGAATAAATATAATAATTAATTCCATTATATTTTTTTTAAACACATCTATATTTATAATTTTATCGAAAAAATAAAATCTATAATCGAAACAAAGTATCGACTAATCTTCATTTGGAATATATTTTACGCCATTGCACCATATCGTATGCGCTATCATGACAGAGAGAACACTAGATATCTTTTGGTAGCGCGGAGAAAAAAAAAAAGATGCAGAGGAATACGCGTAATACACTCTGGGAAAAATTTTCTACGTGCGGTCGGTTCGGAAAAACTTGGATAGTCGCGGCGTTCCGTAACATGGCCGAGCTAAGTAGACCATGTCCCCGCGCGGCTCGTATATACCTCGCAGCCGTCAGGGAACTGCCGCTTAATGGCGAGATAGACTTGCTTATTATGTGATAAATATAGAAAACGTAATTATTGATAAGCGTTAATGAGCGTTCCCGTGCAGACACGGCGCGCATCCTTCGCAATCATGCACCCGCGCTTGCTCACGCACAACGATGAAGGAGACGAGGAGCGCACTCATGCGCGCATTGTTTTCGCGCGCGCGTGTGAGCTCTCTATCCTCTCCCTTTTTTCTCTTCCACCCTCCCTTTCCTCCGCCCTGGCCGCATTATAAATATAATTGTGCATATGTAGGCACATGTCTGATGTGTGTGGGGAGAATCGCAATATATCGAGGCAGCGTAGGATATCTCCTACGCGTGACCAGTAAGGGGTCGGAAAACTCTCGGTAAGATCACCGATAAATATAGCACGTCGAATGAGCACCATGCCCGCCGGTTAGATCTTACGATCTTGATCATGGCACGTCGTGCAAGACGCGCGGCGGCGAGGCGATTTTGCTTCGTTTTCTTATTATTTTCCTCCGCTGCCTTTTTCCTCGCGTTCATGTGTAAGTGTGTGTCTGCGTGGACCTCTTCCTTTTTCCTTCTACTTGGTCGCCGTGGCGCGCCGTGACTACATATGTTATGTGAATGTGTGTGTGTGTCTGCAGATGGGTGAACGATTGTGTGAGTACATATGCTCACCGAGTGGAACTCTCGCGGGATAATTTGCGAGAGATGATGCTTCGCGTGCGAGTCGACTCCAAGTCCAATCTACTGAGGATCTACTTGAAATCTTGGGCGATGATTCGCCTAGGCGCGATCTTGTTTGATCCTGAATTTGAACAATTTACCGATCCGCCAAGATAATATGTTTTGAACCAGTGAATACTGACGTTTAATAATTTCAAACGCTTGAAAATTCATTATATTACGATAAGCAAATTAAATATATTATACGAAAACACATATAAAGGAAATATGATAAAATTTATAATAATTTGACAAAATGTTGAAAATTTTAATCTCTTGAGAAATGTCGAAATAATAAATGGCAATATGATTTACAAATGATTTTTTATTTAATAATAACACAATTGAAATTTTACATTCAGCGCATTTATAAATAATTGACGCCCGAGATTTTACATTTCGTGGTTAAGGTATACGCTTGTATTATAATTACAATCTCCTGTCCTGTTAAAGCGTGAAAATTACGTTCATTAAATATTTCAATCTATCTCCGACAATACTTATTTTGCACAGCAATATACATGTGAAATACATCTTTTCGTATCTCGTGTCTAAGAATAATTTCAGAATCGCTGGCACTTTTTAATCAATGTTCCTAATTTAATTCGGTCTGTCACGTTTAATTCTTATTAATCATCCGATTTCACATTCAGGTTCGTCTCAAAGATTCGATTAAAAGTGACGTGAATACCAGTGACAGATATATCAGACGGGAATCTTTATGCTTCCGGAGCGAGTAATCAATCCTGAGACTCACTTGTGGCTTACCTTAGCGGAATTGGAAAATATAATAACCGGCGAAATAATTGCAATAATTACATTTCAAGTCAATGATCGCGCTCGGTGATGTTCAATGAGATTTTCACATCTGAACGATAAATATCCAACGTTAACGAAGAAACCGTTCGCGATGGATAAGAAATATATAGGTATGTGTCCGACGAGCTATTTAACGCGAAAATGGCGAGGTGGTGCGAGGAGGGAAGAAAGAGGAGGACAACCGGTAATCTAGATCGGCATGAATCTAACGGGCCATCCTGTCAGCGTGCAGAACGAAAAGAAGGGAGAGGCGAGAAGTATTAGATTCGTGGTACCGATAACACGTCTGTGTTGTCCCAGGACGAAGCCGACCTACAGGAATCCGAAAACACGCGCCGTCAGGTCCGTAACAAGATCCCGTTAAGACACTCGGTTTGTTGGTCCCGGGAGAGCGCAATCTTCGGAATCAAACGAAGACATAGATCATTCTAAAAATACGTTCCCACCACCAGAGCTCCTTCCTCGCCGCCGCCGCCTTCACCTTCTTCATCCTCCCAAGGCATCGTCGTCGGGATGGGTAATACAAAGCGTCAGGATGATAAGGCATTCGCATAACTCCTTTTGAATTATTTGAGTTATTTCACTATTAGATACGGTATGCGGCCCTTGCGAGCCACGACGACGACGCCGAAGCAAACATTTGTGCGCGACACGACGCGACGTTCTCGTCATCTCTTGTGTCTTTGTGGCTTTAGCGAGTCTCGAAATTGTGTTCTAATCCTCTTATAAAACGCCCTTTCGTTATTAATAATACGCATTAAAGAGAAAGTACTTTGCGCCCGCGTCGCGATGTTGACACGTGACGATTATCGTAATGATAATCTAATTGCTGACAACGATATATATATATATATATATATATATATATATAATTATATATTTATAACAAAAAGAATAATAAAGTTCTAACAATATATTGCAAAATATATATTAATATTTTTTTAAAAATAACTATTGTCATATTCCCATATGTCAAAGCTCCGATTTTCATCCAGCGATCGCGCATTTCGATTATTGTCTGAATCATAGGAGGCTGGCGTCGGCGGGAAAGCGGACGTCGCCCAGCTGATAATTGTAAGTGAGCGCTCAGCTCGAGCGACGCACGAGGTGTGACGACGGCGCGTCTCGGCGATTATCACGTCCGTCACGATTATGCGAACCGTCACGTCCCGACGCCGACGACGACGACGGCGGCGATCACGACGATGTTCGTCGGACGAGGGGGATCGAGCGGTCTTTCGTGTGCGTAGCTTTGTCGTCGTCGTCGTCGCCGTTGTCGTTGTCCTCAGCCATCATACGCCGGCACGCATGACGGATGCTTGATTTTTATAACTGTTTTTCATAAATAACACTCTACTCTTTCCGGCCTCTGTAAATTACGCTCGCAGGCGTGAACGGTGACTTCTCAACGCCTGAGAAGCTGTAATAATTTTTTTCGAATTTTCTCTTTCCTCCTGTTCCATGCTTAATATAATTATTAAAGATTGACAGATAAACAGACTCTGTTCATAAACAGAATATTTAACAATATTAAGAAAATATAAAAATTATAATCTGTCGTTTTTTTTTATCTTTCTTACAATTAGAGAAAGAGACGTGGTTTTTTATCCGGTTACCTCGTTCGAAGGTTCAATGTTGCAAGTTCTTTGGTCTCGGCGGCGTCTTCGTCTTGTCGTCGTCGCTCGCTTCTTAATCGAGGCGACAGTGCTCGGGACATTAACCGCTCACTGCCATGAAACTTCGTTCGACCGTGTTAACTATGGCCGCGCGATTGTTCGCGCCGCGCCGAGACGGCCGCGCGATGATTTCACCGGAAACCCGCGACGCGGTGCGTAAACAGCGTGCTGTCGACCAATAGTCAGCGCCAAACAATCGCTGATGGGTATCGAGATAATTGAAACTCGTGTACAAGAAGGCAACGGACGAGAAAAAGTTTTTAAAGAAATAATTCTTCTCACGCAAATTTTGCTCTTGAATTAAGTAGATGAATGTTGCCATTGTCGGAAATTTAATTTAATCATTTGCGAGACTTTTAAAGATTCGAAACATTTTACAGATCAGCAAACTCTGATACTACTTTTTTTCTAATTTTCTTATTGTATGAATATTTTTAAAAAATGTCGACTTCGAGTTTTATTTTATTCTATTACATTAATTGAATAATATACTTGCGCACGTACAAATCAAGATTTAATTATTGTTCTAAATTTTATGTTATGTTATGTTTAGGTAAAGTTATGATAAAATTGTGCAACGCGCAAAGTTAATTAATTTACATCCAGTTTGTAATTGTTACGTGATATGGCTGGGTGTGTAGCACATTTTAAAAAATATTTCAAGCCACATGCCTGATCGTCTCAGTTATATAAAATCTTAATTCGTTAATTGTGCAGACGTACAGGCTATAGTTACTACGCTAAAAATTGTCTTTCGCAGAGGATTGTATAGACTTTGCAAATTTAATCGATGTATATTTAAGGAACGTTGCTATTGAAAGCAGATCTAAAAAGAACAATCGATAAAATCCCGCCCCTATTTTTATTCTATTCCATTCCGCAGACACAGATATTCGAAAATAATTCGTCGATATTTCCTCGGATAAATTAATAAAATATATCCAACCGATCTCATTTCCCATCTTAACCAGGAGACACCGCGCGCATGTATATATGTGTACACAGAGTGCATCTTTTTCCTTTTAACTCGCGAACCCTCGACGAGCATTAAGCGCGATTACCGCCAGGTTATTATTATTCCGGCAGGTTAAAAGCGTCGCGGGTGTCGCTACGGCGTCATGACTGTCTTGGAAGTCGTTACCCGAGCTTTTCGTCGAGAAAAGTCGGTCGTAGATCGCCCGTCTAAGCCCAGACTCGTGTCGGCTGTACACACCAGAGACCGCCGTTATAACATATTATAGAAACATAATGTGACCGGGAACGGGATGTAACGCAAAAAGGAGAGGAGGGTGGATGTACAAGATCTGCAGCTTCGGCGGCTTTTGCATTTAAGTTTGGCTTCTGCTTATCTGTCATACGGGCACGTTGTGTACCTTTTAACTTGCATTCCTGACCGTTCTGCTCTCACGCGCGCATTAATAATAATATTCGCGTTGCCGTATCGTGCCATCATGTCTAGGCCAGGGGCACCGACCGAGAAGTTCACGTGTCGTCTGAATGAAAGGACGAAGAATATGTGTGACCTCGTGAGATCTCGCTAATATTTTAAATCGCGGTCGCAACGAGATTTCGTGTGTGTGGGAAACTTTTCATTCACGGCCAAATAAAAAAAAAATCTCTCTTGTAACCCATTTATCATATCAGTTACTTTAGAACGAAAATAATCAACGTCATCGCCGTGACTTTTCGGACAAGTTACCCGACCCCGGGAGAAATTAATGATTCTGTCGCAACACAAGAATGCGAGATAATAAAGTGACGTACCTAAAAATATATATCTTTCGAAGAGTACGCGTGTGATAAAAAAACCTAGTCGTTTATTCGTCGGAAATGGATTAGGAAAATTATATCTATAAAGAATTGATATCTGTGGAAAATCATCTTTAAAGCATGCCGCGCGTGTGCACACACAAGTGCCATTTCGTCGCGAGCGTGCATTAAAACCAAAGTCCCAGCAGCACTCGTCCGTTCATTGAATATCGCGACACACAGCGATGGCTGTTCAATTGCTCGTAGAGAAGTGCCGCGCATCCGGTGAAATTCCAGTGGCATTCTGTATCACGATTTCTGTGCGAGAGCGTGCATCTCTCTCTCCTGGATCTCCCCCAACCCCCATTTCTCTCACCCCGCTCTTCCCGCCGCTTTTCGTCTATTCGTCCTGTTTTCAGTCGCTTAGCGCGGAGATTTGATTTGTCGCGCCGCGTTCGTGGTTTTGAGCTACGATAATAGCGCGCCTTCCCTTTACACTTTACACCATGGTCCGTCGTCTCTTCGAGTTAAGCGGGCGAGTATCCGTCCGACAATACACAAGGATGTGTTACGCTCGAGTTCATTTCGCGCCGCAATTCCTAGCCAGACGTTCAAGGAAGGAGAGGAGTCCTTTCTCTTCCTTAGTCACTCACTTACGGAGAGCAACTGCTTCAATTTAAGTCTATGCGCGCGATAAAATTGCCACGGAATGAGAGAAAACGAAGGAAAATTTTTCCGCTTGGAGAATTACGGACATTCTATCTTGTAAGGTGCTTTGTAATTAAAAAGGATGTGTCTATTAAACTGTTGCGCTCCTTTCTTTTCTATCGAGAATAATTCATCTATGTTAATTACATTGAAAATGTGGTAATTAAGAAAACATTATATTTCTATATAAAAAGTGTATATTTTTGTAACATTTTAATTTATTATATTTTATCAAAAGAGTTCGACGAAGATGTACAAGACATACAGCGGTGACAATCGATACACAAAAAATGTACACGCGTATACTCGTTTTCAGCGGTCTCATACAATGTCGTCCTCGCGGCTACGACTCGGTTGGCTACGTGTCCGTCTTATTACAGGATCCGTGCTTTACGCGTGCGGGCCACGAGTCCTCGCGCTAACGAGGGATCGTGAAAGGGAGTAACGACACGGCCGGACGCGGTCGAGAGGTGTTGGTCTATGGGAGAATAAATTTGCTTACCGGTTTCACGAATTGCCGCCGCCATATTGCGCGGTGAAGAAGAATTGTCATCGTTGAGGTGTCTTTCTCGAAACCGTCCTCCGCGAGGAGAGGTTCTCACGAATCCACTTCTAGACCGCCTTTGCGGATCCGGCAGTTAATTATTTTCGTGTTCACCTGCGGGCCGGGTCGCGGCGGCTCTTTCCTCGTCTTGCTTAATATATTACGATTTATGAGGTAAGTCCACTCTTCTTGTGCTCATATAATAGGGACAATACTAAATTCAAGGCAACTGGCAGAAGAGGTGAGAGACCTTAAGGAAAGACGTCTTAATCTTTAAGCTTTTTTATTTATGTTGTTTCTTATGATACTTGAATTTAATATATCTCACGGTATACGTTTAGCATTCAAGATTATATACATATATGTATATATGTGTGTCAGATCCATTTATATATACGTAATTTCTATTTATCGCCTTGATTTCCATTAGGCGCGACTTTAAGTGTACGAAATGATCTCGTTGACGTGCGGAAGAAGAAGAAGATTATATCGCACGGGCAGAGATATAAGCGCACGGGCGCCATGTAGCTGTATAGCTGCCAAGTGTGTAATAAGATATCCGCGGATACTCGAAGTCCTCAATTGGCTAATTTACCGGCAGTTAGCGGCTATCCGACCGCTTAGGTCATCCCAACGTGGCGGGGCATTCGGCCTGAATAATTTATAACTGCCTGTTTACGAGAATTGAGAATAATGAATTTCAACGGCTCGCACTACGACGCATCATTGACGGACTACATTCGGTCAACGGGTCGACTGACTCGGATGTTCGTTATTAGATGATACGATATAACGCGCGACGACACATTCGCGAATATATATAGGTATAACATCCTTTTTCGAAGCCGTTCTCCGACCGGTAGTCGTGTAATAGCGCGTAACGCATTTCTCATTGAATCTCGTGCGTCGAGGACAAAATGCCTACTGTGCGGTGTCGATTCGACGGAAATTTATGGCAACGATAGATATTACGAGAACACGTTTTCCTGGAAGCTATGCAATTATATGCTGTGCGATTCCTCGATCTTGAATAAGATACATTGAAACCTCCTCTATTCGCATCGCGTTAGAGAATATATGTATGTATGAAAAGCATTAAAACTGCGAGCCAATCAGTTCCCTGCATCTCGTTTTATTTTCCGCCTACGGTCAAGTGTATAATTATAAAATTTTATAAGAATGTTCTTATAGCACAATTATGAACAATTATTGTTTCTTGTTATAATCACGTATTTATTCTTATCGATATATTTAATTGTGGGATAAATGATAATATTCATATTTGCAAAATCACTCGCGACTCTCTCAAGTCCAATGCCAGTCGGTCCACATCAGCCTCCGTTCGAGCTCGCTGATACGCGTCGGATACGCGATCACGCGCGCGTGGGTGTCCGGCATCGGTCCGCTTCCGGTAGGCGAGCGGAGCCTCGGTGGTGAAGAGCGGAGGTGGAGGAGAGGGTAATGAGAGCGAGGGGGAGAGACGGGGGATTAAGCCGGACAGACCGATGTAAGTGAGCAGTTAGAGAGATGGCGCCTAATAGATTGGTTTGTAGGTGGACGCATTATCTCTCGCACGCGGACAGCACCGACACACTAATATGCACGCTTGATTGCGCTCATATGGCATCGCCTCGTGTACGTGTATCACGGGCAATATGAACGGCCGAGGCCGAGGGCGGAAATTAGTAATGTAGCAATGAGCACCATGCTGACTAAAGCTCTCTCGACGAGTCGCAGCTTCGGATCGCACGGTAGGACGTTTGGCAGATATGGAAGTGCCGCTGCGTCTCTCGAAGAGCGAGACGGGGATTGCACCATGACCATCGTCTTGTTTGAGCGAGCTGCTAAAGAGAACGGCGGAGATTAAGGAGCTTGGCGGTCTCGTATCAACTGTATTGTCGCACCGCGTATTGTTTTAATTGTTTCAACTTTCAGTCGCGGCAGCTCTTTTTTACATTATATACCACGTCGTACGATCGCGTTAAGTTAATTTAATTATAGATTAATCTCTCTTTGCTTGAAATTATTACGAGTCGACTCGAAAGATGCGCTAGGGCTAGGGAATATGTATATTATTTAATTATGCGAGATGCGCGATATATCGCGATTTCACGAAAATCAATTTGTGATGGAATCGTTATAAAATTAACGAGATTTCGTGCGCGTGTGTTTCTGCGAAAATTCTTTTTCTTCTTCTCTAATATAAGAATGTAAAAAGCGAATCTAATCGACAGCTTCATAAAATTGAACCCATAAAATCATAAAATCAACCACTTGGTTGGGAACACAGCTCGCCAAGAAAATATTTACAATCCTTTTTGGCCGCTCTCGTTCCTGCAATCCACCGCCAAGTAGCAATGGGTTTGAGCGACAACAGAATTTCTCAGAGATATAGAGAAAAAACTCTCCGCTTTCAAATTAAATTTACAAGAAACACAGATGGGGAGATAAAGAGACACATTTCATTCTCTACGTCAAGAACGTAATTTAAAAATCATGGAATTCGCTTAATTGCCATGCTGAATATCTGCGCGTTGCAAAAATTAACTTGAAATTACTACTTCAATTTTATATTTTAGCTGAAGTTGTAAATGAAAAATACTGTCCATATTACTGTCCGTACTATTATTAGTAGATGTGATCTTTCGTTTATAACAGTTTGTTCTCGGTCGTGTCGCTAAATTTTTTTTTCGAGGGAATATTTTATCGTTTCGTCGCGTTGCTCGCGAAATCCAAATATTGAGAGACGGTCGGTGGTCAATGTCATCGGTTATCTAGGAGCTTTTACTACCAGCGCCAATACTCATTTTAGTGGCGGATCGATTCGAAGATATGCAAGCAATAAGCGTTTAATTGCACGGGATTCCTCATCGCAGCAGTCTCTTTAGAGCCCCAGCAGTCCTGTGGACTATAAAAGGCATCGGACCTATAAAATGCATCCTTGGCTGGACGGTCGTTTCTGCACCATTGTATGCATGCATATGCGTCTCTCTCTCGTGTCTTCTGTCGTTCTCTCTTTATTGTCTTATATCCATCTCCTTTGCCGGTCTCGCGTTATTCATCCTTTCGTTTCCTTTAATTGCTGCTGCTCTCGCACGTAAATCTCGTGGAGACAAAGATATAATTTTGCCCTATCAATACGATTTGCCTTATTATTTTTATAATATATAATTAATTTTACATTTTTTATAATAGCAACTTTTCTTCATAAGTTGAACAAATATCAAACAATAATTAAACAACGTTTACGATATTTACATTGCCATACAAGTGCCTGGCAAATGGCTGTAGAATAAAATTAATCTAAAGAAAGCAGATTTATTTATTACATTTTAAAGCAAGCGGTAATATTCAGTTTATTTTTTGTTTACAGAGTTTTTTTTCATGAGACACAACTAAACAAAATTAAGAGAAAATGTGGAGAGAAGCTGTACATTTGTAGGCGCCCAAATTAAATTGTTGAACATTTATGTAAATTAATTTAGGTCCCCTTCAAGAACGACATTCGCGATACTATTGTTCTCTCGTTGCTACTGTATACGCGTAGACATGTAGCAAAATAAAAGATTAGTATTTGTATACAACAGAGAAACATTTTATTAATAATAATATTCGCAAATGTGCTTTGCACTAATTTTTATAACAAGATATGTTTTTCTCGTAAAATATTGAAACTCATAATTAATAAGCAAGAATTTTACGAAAGAATAAAATTACAACGCAATTATATTGACTTATGCAACAGAATGCAATACTTGACATATCGCAATGATCAGTCTGTTAGTGTAAAATAACACATTGGAGCGATCATTAATAAAAACGACTCCCTTCGGTCCTTACCTTCTGCATCGTTGTGTTAAATGACAGAACACTTGAAACCAGTTATCCAATTAACCGCAACTAATTAAGTGACTCGATACATTGATTCCATTTCGTTTTCATGCGCGATATTTTAACAAGATCGCATAACGCCTCGGCGTTCCTCGTGGTCAGAGATATATAAATTTCGATGTATTTATTATCTCCCAGGGAAACTTAATAATCATGTGCGCGGGATCTACTCGGGCGTGACGCGATAACGAATACCGATTGTAATTACTTGGTCGGCCATACGACCGGGGAGAAAGATACATATTTGCTTAATCGGCCGGCACACCAGCGCGCCGGAAAGAAGTGGAACAGTAAGATATCCCATTAATTAAGACTCTCCAGATGGCTGAAATTACTTTGTCTCCGGCTTCTCGCTTCGCTCTCGCTGAACATCCCCTTCGATTCGACATCGTCGTCGAAAGAGCTTATACCTATTTTATCAGAACTTATTATCTAAAGATGCGGATTGGGACTCGCCTAGCTTCGCTATCAAACTCATAATAATACGAGCGTCGTTATATGTGTATATTATAATATAATTGATAATTATCAATTGTCATCCAATTATTATTAGAGATTTATCTGAAACCTGCTATATAGAAGATATACTTTGAGAATTCTATACATCTGCAGGGAGACACATTGAAACATTTTTATCAGGGATTATTTAAAAATGCAGATTTTATATTCAATTTGCTCCTTCGTTCTTGATTGAAGCAGACGGTTACGTAACGAAGTAATAACGAAAGCATCGTCAGTTCGTGGAAAGGCCGCAATTTTTCCGCGCGCACTTGAAGAAAATCAGATAAGCCTTCCATATAACTTTAGTAACGATTATTTCGTAGCTCGGGGAGTAACATCTCGCTAATACACAATTGTGCAAGCGCGCCGGCTGTTCGACGACAGAGACGGAAGGGGAAAGGGGGGAGAGTCATAAGAAGAGAAGGATATAAAATTAATAGTGATCTAGATTTCTAGATTGCGGGGAATGCGAGCAATTGCGAATCGTGGGAGTGTGGGCCTCGCGAAGGGAGAGGAGATATATGAAATTTAATACGTTCGACATGGTGACGAGAATGAGGGAATACGGGTGAGAGAGGGAGGGAGGGAGGATATTGCGAGAAGAGAGATGTGCGCGAGAAAGAGAAGGGGGCGAGGGAGTGAGAGCTGCAGAGACACATAACGAATGCCATTCCTGACCCGCATGGTTCCGCGCACATCGCATTATTGTTTGGCTTCAATTAAACTTCCATTTTATGTAATGCCCCAGCCGTCATTTACGTATCGCGATTCTCATAACCCGCGAGCGCATAACTTCCTCGTGCGAAGAAATTATACGAGGCGGCTGTGGTACGCCTAGCTCGTGTGAACTGTCGCGAAATCTGTCATTGGTTTCTAAATGCTGTGGATCGCCCCGTAACAGTTTGTAAATATACAACTATGATATATTCTCGGAGATATGCTATTAAAAAATTTTCTCTTCTTACTAATCGCATAATATTTGCACGATTCAAACGATAGACGGTCTCGGAACAATCTCGTTAGAATTTTTTCTCCAATTCCAAGTGGAGGAAAAAATTAAATCCTTGAAGCAAAACTTCCTTGTGTAACACTGTCTCTCCGCTCTCTAATATTAGATTAACACACACACATATATATATATATATTGTAAAAATATATATGAGATTTTTTTTCATTGATAATATCTCCCCATTAAACATTCATTCCGAGCGCTGTCGGTTGTTCCATAAACCTCATTAAAAATTAAACATAATTACAAGACCGAAAGCACCGCACCTGCCACACCGGTTCTGAATTCCATCATAAAACGTGGAGATTTTGAATCGCCACAGTACGGATCCGCTGAATAATCGCCGTTACTTTTAACTAGATCGAGAGAGACAAAGTATAAGAGAGGTGGAGAGAGAGAACATCGGGCTTCTCGTCGTCCTAATCTCGACAATTATCATCGCGTAGGTACACTGTGGCGGCAAACTTTTACGAGCGGTTTCGAGGCGAGAAGAAGAAGCCGTTCAGGTAAATGCACGTCGACAAACGTCGCCTTTCAACGTGTTGCTTGCGATGACCCGCCAACGACTTCCCACGGCTCCTCCGTTGGTTGCCGGGAGAGGAGGACCAGTCTTTGCCATTATATTCATTAGGCAACCTGCGTTCCGGTAACAGCAGATACCAACAACGTATCTGAAATTTGCCGACCATGATGGTCGTTTCTGGTTCATGGATTAGATTGTGCGATCTTCCGATTGTGAAAACGTCTTAATAGACGATTTAACGAATAAATTAATTGCTTGAAAATTAGAACCTTCGATATATCATTTATTGCGAAGCTTTCATTGATCGAGTAAATTGGTGTAGTAAATTGTAGTGCGCGGTAAATACATAGATTATAGATAATACGAAACATTGTGATTTTCTCGAGCTGGATATTTCTTTTACGACGACAGTTTCGAATTTCAAAAGCTCTTCACGGTCGGAGAGCATGGCGAGCAGATCGGTCACGAGTGGAGGTCGTTCTTCGTGACAGGCCAACTGGCGCAGATGAATTTACATGTACGGCGTAAACTGAGTGAGCTGTTTCTGTAGCACGTTCGAGGAAGTAGAGAAAGAGAGACAGATATGGAGACAGGAGAAGGAGATGGATGGAGGGAAAAAGAGAGAGAAAGACGGAGAGAGGATAGCGTATTAACGAGCTTAAACGAACGGAAACTAAGTGTCTCGGCTCGGAGTAAAATTAATTAATCGCAATCATCCAAAGTGCTATGACGATTGCACTCGCTGGCGTCTCGCCTAAATTCTTTGTTTTCCCGTATATTCGACGTAGCAGTTCATCTCCATACAATTATTATGGTACATCAAACTTGTAGAATTTATTAGTCAATTATCAATGACTTAATTGGAATTTTTCATTTATTGATCACTCACGAATTTAAGCGATTTTTATATGTTCTATTTGTAAATGTCATTTAATTTTACTCAAAGTAAATCTTTCTTCAAGTTTAATATTCATAAATTTTCTTCACTATTTTATATTAAGAAATTAAAAAATAAAAGAAAATATTGACACAAAATTTTGTATTATTGCATTAGAGACAAATCTGATTTTATCGTATTAACTGAAATCATTATTATTATTATTATTGAAAATTTAGACGCATTTTGAAATGTGATTTTAAAATGTCTGACAATGAGCTATTTTTTCGCGAGAATTTTACAAAATCAATTTCGAGATGTTACAATAAATATTTCTCCAGCATTTCGTGGTATCAAGCAACAGCATGTCGTCGGCTTTCGCAGCATCACAGAAACACCGACGTGCGTTAGATCCGCGCTGAGGAAAGAATGCGCGATGGCCGTCACGTTACAACCCCGAGCCCTGTCTTTGTCTCGCGAAGCCCAGTTGGCAACCAGTGGACATCGCTGGTGCACGCACCAGGTGTCTGTAATCGTTCACAAATTAACGTAGTTGGGGCAGTTTCTTCTTCTCTCGCGCGCGAATTTATCCGCTGTTGCCGTATAAAGGCAATATTACGGGTCTCGTGTCCTTAGTTCGTGCTGCGGACGTATTTCAATCATTTCGTCGGCCTTTAGAAAGGAGGTGGCGGATACTCATCTCCGGGAAAGGGAAAATACAGCATGTCGTACAAAAGTATTAAAAAATTTTTAATCTGTTAAAAGCAATATTTTTGGACTCTACAGTTATCTTATGTTTTAACAATGTGACCAAAGAAGGCAATGCAATTAAGTATTGATATTTATTTCATTCAACTGTGTCTGAATACAATTTTATACTTCTGAGAATTTTATAATTTAATTAAAATATTTAATATAAAAATATATTATAGGTATATAAAATTGCAACTCTATTATATTAAAAAGAAAAGATCATACTGATACGGCCATCTTTTCAGCAAACAGCTCGAAAAATACGTACTGCGATAATTATCGCGACAACCTCGTGGACCGGATCCGGTAGGTATATACTTTCTCCGCGCGAGGTGTTACAAACATATTTGGAAACAGAGAATCGCTCGTTTCCTTTATTTCAGCAATTATTTTCTTTCCCATCGCGCTGTTCATCGGAAGCCAAGGGCTACTGTAATCCTCCGTAGAGCCTCTCACCGAGAGATCTCGCGGCCCATTCATTGGCATCACGAAAGCGCGCGTCGTTGACGAACGGTTGTCAGCGGCGAACGTTGTTGTCGCGACCATTACCTGTCCCGCGAACGTTCTCACACTCTCATGTCAGCCGGGAGGGATCGTATGGATCCCGCGGATAAGATCTACACACACAAAAAAAAAAAAGAGAGATTCCGACCGTCATTGCTCTCTTTTCTCAACGAGTTGAGGCGCGCGCAGATATGTACGCGAAACGACGACAACCAACCGGCAGCTGGTCGCGTACACTTTCAAAATTCTCGCGATGCCTCTCCTTCAACGATACTCCTGATTTATGAATATTGCCCGCTCCCGTGAGCCGCTCTTTCTCGAAGTTGGAACACGTGTAATAAAACGCGACGGACGCGTGTGCGTCATCGCGGATACGCATTCGCAGATATTCAATGTGTGACGAGAGGAGGAGAAGAAGAAGAAATCGAGAGAGAAGAAGAAGAAAAAGAAAAAAAGAATGAAATTGGACTCCTGGAAGTTGTTCTCATTTGACCGTAGTCGTCAATTTCAAACGTCAGTCTTACGTGGTTGTTTCGTACAACGATATTAATTGCCGAGATGGTGACGTCTGTAAATTATCGTGTGCCGAGTAAATTGTACATAAGGATAGCGATTGAATATGATATAGCCACTATACCATTATAGAAGTGGATGTACAAGCGTACTTCCGGATTAAACCAGCGAACGTTGCGTCGAGATCATTAAGAAGATTATGCATGCATATGCATATATTTCAAAACCATTAATTTTTCCAAACGATATGTTTCACTCCTGCAATTTTTTTTTTATTTTTGCAATAATTTATAATCTGCTATGGTTTTCTCATAAATCTAGTAAAATTGAAAATAATTATCTTCTAGAGCAAAGCATAATTTGTAATAGAATACACTCGAAGCATCAGTGGTGAAGAATATATCTGACATATTTGTACTGTTATAAAGTTTCTGTTAAATTTATCGTAAAAGTCGTTGCAAAGTCTGAAACATGTTACCTTCAAGATTGATTCTATCCTCTTGTCCGAGTTTATCGTTTCGTAAAAGTATGCCATAAGCTAGGAGACTGTGGAAAATTAAGTAATTATCACGAGATAATTACGCACAGGCACAATATGAACTTCGGTTATAAATTACACGATCACGGAACGCTATAACGTTTACCAACTTAAATAAATTCCACGTAATCGCGATACAATTTATTATATTACTATAATATATTTCGAGTTATCCAATCAATAGCGCGCAAGTTGTAATATACGAGTCTTTTCAAACTTTTGCTACATGTATGCAAAGATAATAAATATACATCTATATGATGAATATGTAATACAGATTGATAATATAATATCTTTTTTCAAGCAAGAGATAAATCTCGCGCGCGCAGGTACAAGTTCAACATCACCGTTCGTCTTTTTAAAAAAATATGCTTAATCCAAGTTGCAAATGGCTCGCATCCCCTTCGTGCTTTTATTACCGGCATTATTTGCACGCCGCGATATAAATAATCGCGCGTATCCTCGCCGGGCGCTGTTTTACACGCTTAACTAATTACCTCGGCGAGACTATACATCTCCGATTATCTGTCCTCCGGAAGCCTCCAGGAGAACAAAGGCTAGTTACACCGCCTACCTTTACATTAAACTGCATCTGATCCACGCGAAATACTGATTACACCGAGGGTCGACACCGTCGGGTCGATTTCTCCGTATAAGCGAAGAGGATACTACACGTAAACGCGAGACGCTGCCGCGCGCGACTCGTAAATTTTCCTCCTCGCGTCTCTTTTCCGTTCCCACCTCGCTCCTCTCCCGACCGAGGTAGGATGGGCCCTTCGGTTGATTTAGCATTCAGCACTTAAATCAATTCGAACAAGTTCGGTACTTAAGAGCTCCCGAGTTTGTACAGAGAGAACGTTGCTCGCTCGTACCGCCTCTCCAAGTCAACCTAGGGAAGGACAGAGAGAGAGAGAGAGAAAAGGGACGAGAGGGTGGAAGAAGAGGAACGGGGGGGGCCGAAACGCGCGTGGGCGCAGATGGGCTCGCGGAATCTCGAGGCGTTCATTACAATTATCATAGCAACCCCACAACCGTAACACCATTGCAAACATTAAGATAGTGAACGATGCCTGCGAAGCTTCTCTCTTTCCTCTTACCCGGCGTGTCGGTATAAACATCGATTTCCTGCCTTCGCATAGATATAGATCCTGACTAATCTCGCCGCGAGCGAACTCGCCTCTTTAAATCTGTCGTTTAAATTTCAATAACTCTCTTTCGGTGGAGAGATCGAAATCAAAGGGGAGATGCAATTTTCATTGGATAACCCGCGAGAAATTTGTGCATGTGCACGCGATGCTCTCTAATAAACCTTACTTATCGATCTTCAACCTTGCGAAATGGTTTTCTTCAGTTCTCATTTTTTCTCATCTCGTTCTTTACTTTCTATACCGGTGGTTCTGAGTATCTCCGATAAATTATAACTGGAAATAACATAAGGGAAGAGGGGCGGAGAGGAGAGAGACAGTTGCGAACTTGAAGGCGCGGCGGGGCGAGGAGAGTAACCTTTTAGCGACTGGCGCGAGCAACCCTTTTCTTGTAATTCGACGAAATAAACGCCGAACGTTAGGCCAAAAGCAATAAAATAAATCAAGCAGCCTGCTCGGAAAGGAAAACATTACCGCTCGAAGCAAAGTCGTAGTAGCAAACGAGGGTCTTTCGGCTATCTAAAGGCCCTTCGAGGCCACGCCGCGTTTTACTGTCTCAACGTTGTCCACGTATGACCACGTTTATCTTTTTGGCCAGAATAGAGCCGAAGAAATAACGTCAATCTCTGCGAAAGAGCCATATGACGAGTTAACTGCAGCTTTAACTCAAATTCAGTTAGTCTCCGTGAAATATTAAGATGTATTTCAAAAACATCATAGAGTTTTAATTTTATCACCTGATACGTACAATGTTTCTTTCAATTGTTTTTAAATTAAAAAAGGTTTTTATATTCGCAATATTGCTTAAACACGAAGGAGATAAAATTTTATGTGTGCCCCTCTGCGATCGAATATAGCGTGTAATTTCTTTATTATAAATGTCATATTATACGTTTCTGGCGAAAACATAATTGAAAAGCTGATAAAATCTTTTCAAAATAACTTTTTTGAAATAACTATTTTAAGAAAAAGGTTGACACTACTAATTTGAAAGCGTATTGATAAAAGTATTGTTAAATCACTGTAACTAAGAAAAGATTCTACCGCTCGTTAAATTTTATTTTAACGAGAAAAAAACATGAATACTTTGATATTGCCTGAAAAAACGAGATTACCGAAAGAGGAGTTTTAAGAAGAATAGGATTAAGATGTTATATATAAAATTCCACATTCGTCACAGTCGTTGGTTGAATAATTACTTTATAGCAAGTCTGATGATGAACGATCTTGTGTAGCAGTATATAATATCTGTGCAGTAGTTAACGTGTCACAGTGCAAGCGGTCAGGCAATTATTAACGATCGTAAAATATTGATTAATTCTGCCGCCTAATTTTAATAGCTACCATCAATTATATCGTTCATCGGATGTTGGCCATCGTGCTGGAAGATTTACCCTTGATGATATTTTTGGCATTTTTATGTCATAACTTTGAAATTTTTTCGAATAAAGTCATCAATATATCCCTATATGATATATATTGAGATGCATCATTTGGGATTATTTTAATGCATCAAAAACAATCAACTTTTTTTTTTTATTAAACATTGTATAATTTAACTTAATAATCAAACCAATTTTAATATTATAATCCAAAATACGACAACTTGTATTTTGACGAGCAGTCTAATTAAAAGTTTGCTGAAAACGAATTGTATATTGACACCGATAAATCAGATGCATCAAATTAAAAGCATTCTCGCTTCATCTTTAAGCCAGCCATCACCCTTTCGAGAAAAGCATTACTCTCTTTTGACCGTGCATTCAGGTCGCGATACGAATCTATGTTAACGAGAAGAATCGGAAGAGCGCCGGGCTACTTCCTCCGCGAACCAAGTGCCAGGCACGAGGGAGAGATCGTGAATCGGGGTGAATCTTCGGTAGGATTTAAGGACGAGAGAAGAACGACGCCGCGCGACTGGGGTTGGCTGGAAGAGTTCGAAAGATACGACATCGGCACCGTCGACGAAGGGTCGGGTTTCAAGGGGATAAATACGGCCGTCTCTCGACGAAGAGAAACACAAACAGTAATTACGAATATCTCGGCGCGGAATCGAAAAGACATCGCGAATCTCTAACTGCTTTCAGCTATCCGACTTCTCGATGGAAAAGGGGGCGATTTCTTTCTCTCTTTCTCTCTCGCTTTTCGTTCAATCCTTCGCGACATCCGTTCTCCTCTCTCCGTTGGTTCTTATTGGCCCCATCGGGTTTTCCGTCTGCTAGGTATCAGAAGTAACTTCGAACCCCTTTTAGTCGTACTTTCGGATTAACCCTCTCCCTTTTCCTCACCTCATTTCGTGTCGAAAACTTATTAGTAATTACGGCGGATATCTGCTCGCAGGATTCGAAAGGGATGGTCCTCTGTGTGCACAGCTTCTTTCCCTTTATTTTTATTCTATCCATCTCGTTGACATTCATATTTTGCAATTTTCTTTTATTGTTTCTCTCGCTTTTGATTTTCTTCAATTTCTTATCTCTCACATTTGGATAATTTTTATTAAACATTGATAGGAAAAGTTAAACTCATTAACTTTGATGCATTGATCGAACACAAGATAATGTATAATTAAAAATTATTAATTAAGACACCGTTAAAATGTAGAAAGTTATATAAACATTTTTTATTACATATTTTTATTTTATTAGGAAAATCAATATATACCTATATCTATTTTATTTATACTACATATGCGCACATATATTTTTACTTTTCATATTTTTCACAAGTTGTTCATGTGATTTTACTGACTATCAACTGACCGCTAATTATCTCAACTGATCGCCCAATCCCTTGCTGACAATGATCGTCGACGTGCTTTTAATTCCGCGGTAACCCTTTTATATTGAAGACCCTTTCTAGTCAAGTACCCCTTTTTGGTTTCGTTTCCTCTCCATCTTCTTTTGCTACAATATACAGCTTTAGAGCATCGCCGACCCTTCTTATTGGTCTCGTTTTAAAAGGCTTGGCAATGTCAGTTTTTCCAAATGAATAATTTCTAACTAAAGGTAGTATCTTTCACATGTAATTTTCAAGCAAAACTTTTTGAATATATATATTTTTTATATATTATCCATTTCGTTATAGTTAACTATGAATGTAAAAAATGAATCAATTTAATCATCTAATTAAATTATCTCATTACAGCTATTCAATTATTTGTAATATGATAACACATTTGACAAATGATTCGGTATGTAAGAAGTTTATTCGGAATATCTACGTCAAATTAGTTCACATTATCTTACATCGGATTAGTTGGAATTAAGTGGCACTGTCCAAAATTTGCGAGAATCAAGGCAAGATATATCTCGAATAGTTTCATTGAAATCGTATCCTTGCAATTGGAGCGTCTTCGATCGAAATTGGGGTTTCTCCGACTTGTGGTGACTCGTCTAGTTGCTAGAAGAGGTCAAAGACGGGCGGAGGGGAGTTAACTTGCCATAAATTCGCGAATGGACCGCCCAGCCATCAAAGCGATCACCCGAGGCTTCCTTACCCTGAGTCCTTGCATACCGGCACCGATATTAAATGACAAAGGCCAAAGGCATACCTCGCTAGCAGCAAGGGTTGGAGGGGTAGCAAAATTCTCGCGTACGCTCGGCAACCCCCAAGCATCCACCGCCTGGGAAACCAGGAAAGCTCTATCTTCTCGTACCCCTCAGAGAGTCGTCCCCTTACGACAAGACCTCACCTATATCGGTATTTCGCGGGTAGAATGTTTTAAATACAAGCCTTACGTACTTGAAGTACCGGCGAGCGCTCCTCGTCGTTGGCCGCGAACCCTTCTCGATGAAGGGTAGAGATTTGAAGATGCCGATGACTTTGATGTCGGAGCGCGAACTTTGATGGTATGTCTTAAAAATTTAAGACAGCGTAATTATTTTCCATTTACTTTAATTTGCAATATCTATCAAGATACTTTTACAATTAAAAAAAAATTTTTTTTCGAGAGGAAATATTCTTTGTGCAGTATTAAAAAGCATTTACATCGAATCTTTCTTAACTTATATTTATTAATTACGTCAACGATGAGTACGAGGGTCGCAGTTTCGGGGAGGTTGAATATCAACACAGATACAAATAACGGCATTCGACTATTTGATGAGAAAATCAAGAATATTGGATTCCCCGGTGACGAGGGCGTCCTCTCAATATGGTAATACTTTGAGTATGTTCGACTATATATATCGCTACGACCATAAAGGCGCGTCAATCGACCGCGCATTTCCTGTGCTCGATTGCCTCTGAAAAGGAAGAAACGCGGGAGATCGCGCGAGAACGAGAAATGCTCCATTTCCCGTGGCGGTGATATGCTGGAAACTCAGTGAATATTTTGATATCCTTCCGGCATGCAAAGCAAAACTTATTGATCGTTCATCTGCAGTCTAACTAAGTAAAATATAGAATAAGTTATATCGTATACAAATATTATTAAAAATTATTGAATCGATGAAAGAAAAAAGAAATAAAAATCCAACATTTTGCAATCTTTTTTAAAAGCATATAATTAAAAAGTTAAAATCAATTTATACTCATCAGCGATTATGTGATTTTTCTTTCTTATAAATATTTTTTACGTCAAAATATGATGATAATATTACTCTTGGAATAAATTGCGGCATCTGAACGCTCCATTCACGATTGAGGTGATCAGATTTAAGGAGAACAACGTTATTGTGCGTCGAGTATAAGTCGTTGTTTGCGTAGGACCGTAAAGGCTATAAAAAAATTAACGAACTTATCAGTTCAGGGAAAAGCACCTGGCGGAACTCGACGCCCAGGGGGAGTGTGCTGATTACAGGTGGCCACAATAGAAACATTGTCTCCACCTGGTGCGCCAGCCAGCAGTCGGCCGATCCTTATGCGGCCGCCTTATCCTTCGACGGTGCAAACGAAACTCTGTAAACGGTGCAGTCGTGCGCGGGCAGTGCCGCAATAAAGTCAGAAAATAACAGGGAGCGGGGTGAGAATCGTCGAAAGAAGGCGCGAGTTTTACGAGCCTGGCATGTATTGTACACCTTTCTCTCTCTTTCTCTTTCTTTCTTTCTCTCGGCAGAGAGAGGAGCAAACAAAATTTTATGATACGCCCCATGTCACACGAGCCAAATCGGCATTTATTTAGGCGCTCATTGTTGCACCACTTTACACACACGCAGTCTGTCGGGAATGGCGATAAGAACGAGACGGCAGGTATCACGGCATCGCCGGAATCGGGTTCAGACGGTTTGATTATTTTCCGTGAAACGGTTTCCGCCCCGAATTGTAAACAGTGCACCGTGCATCTGATGTTTATCTGACCGAATCATAATAAAGTCAGTCGGAAATACCTTTCTCTCGCTCACATTTTCTTTATCTCAAAAATTTTTAATACAGAATACGCGATGCTCTCGTTTAAATTTATTTAATTTAAGGTTAAATAAGAATCCGTACATGTCTGAAAAAAATATTTATACTCTATAAAAGCGAATTGCGCTGATGCAAAGAGACACGTTCCACGAGTTTCAGTACAATCAATTAATACCTATAACAATTCGATGTACGTGTACTCTCCCGTTGTCGAGATTTTACTCTCAACGCGCCCTTTCGCTCGCTTTTTTCCATTGTTCTCTTTTTTTAAACACGGTAGGCGACAATCGAATTATCCTGCACTCGGGTAAAGGGAGAATACAATAAAATGACCTACACGCATCTACACGTGCACGCGGTGGTAGAAGGTGGAGGATCGTTCGCAGTAGAGAAACCGCTCGAGCCCCATCCCTTCACGGGCTATTGATTCCCAATTTCACCGATAATGGCCAGGGCGCGTCTCTCTCTCTCTCTCTTTCTTTCTTTTTTTTATTCCGATACACTTGTTGAACGCCGCCGAACGCGAGGGTTGAGGTTTGGAAGATAGAGAGCGAGTGGATTTTGCGCACCCGCCGGGACCTAACGCGCTTTTTTTTCTTCTTTTCTCTCTTTTTCGTCTCTCGTTCTCCCGTTCTCTCTTCTTTTGCTCTCTCCGCATCGCGGGGAGAATATGGTCCTCGTTCTACATTCGCGCATAGGAAACCGTCGACAACTGCGGAGGGGCCGTGTTTATGGTGTGTTTGGGGCAAAGCGGACATAAACGTGGCGGGTACGCGAATTGAACCGCGCGACAGGGGTGGGTCGCAACCTGTGAAGAATACCCACGATCTCTCTTCCCGTATCGGTCGAAGCAGTCGAAAAAAATATGATTAATTAAATATGAAAAACATCGCCATTATCGACAATATTGTTATAATCGTCCGAGGAAGTAAACTAGGAATTCCTGTGCGTAACCGCGTACAGGTTGCACCGCGTGGCACGTTGAATTCGCGATCAAGGCAGCGGCGTGCATCATCCGCGGTTTAATCTCTCTCTTCGTGAATTCAAAGACGGACGGACGAAGGTACGCACGCACGTACATATATACACGCACATCTACGTCCAATCCAAGTATGACAACGTAAATATCATGGATGCGGCAAGGCTTGTCAGTTATTACTTTCCTTCGAGTTTCCCACAGAAGTCACGATCTGTGGTCGCGGATCATAGCCCGGTCCGCGATACAAATACAGTCTCGCGCGCTGTACAATGAGCTGTACGCGCGCATAAATTGATGGTGGGAAACACCATGGTGCACGGCGTACGCGCGCACGCACGCACGCACACACGCGCGCAACATCACGTCACGTGTCCCCACGTGGGCATGGAGTCTGCATCGCATCGGCATAGAACCATTTACGCTACCGTGCAACCCGATGCATGCGGTGGCATGCGGTACGCGCATCGTTCTTTCGGTCCCATAACCGTATGTGGTTTGGCTATGGTCGTTACGGTTCAAGCGTTCTCCAATAACGCGTACGTTTCTGCGAGTATATATGTACGGCTACGTATGCGGTATGCCCGCAAGAATGTGTGCGTTACAACCGCTCTGTGATCATTGGTCGATGTTAATGAAGGGCTTCGTCAATGTGATGTTAATGAAGGGAAATTTTGTTCCGCTGCTATTAGACTAAGATTATTTTATTCTTCATTACGCACGCGATCATCCTTCGTATATTTTCTAGGAAAGACTTGTGGTGAAGAGTTTGTTTAATTTGTATTTACTTGAATAAATTATGAATTAAAAAATTGTATAATTTATTTCTCAAGAGAGATGGAACATTGAACAATCGTAAAAGACTCGTATGCTCAATTCAATTGGAATAACAATTCACGGTTGGTTTTCTCACCATTCTCTGTCATTCTTATAAACCTCTATTATTCTTCTCATCATCGTGAAAGTTTAGAAAATTCTCGCGACTACCGAGACGCGATACAGTGATCGAATTATCGCTAAAATCGAAACGAAATCTCGTTCTCTTATGCATCCGATTCGAACCAGAGATACGGAACGAGTTTTCTCTTCCTTGGCCGATCCGTCACACCGACCCCGTAAAAGACAGCCACAATGGCGTGTATGGCGATAAATTATAACGTTATGGTTTCTCTTGACATTTCTGTGGGTAACCCGACCTGGCCTAACCTCGATGTCCTTAGCTACGTACGCGCGTTCGCGTACGCTCCTCCCTTTGACGAGAGCATATCGGAGCGAAAGAGACAAGAGTGGCATCAGTGTACTCTCCAGCCGGTACTTACCTTCGCTCCCGAGGACGAAGCGAAGCCAACAATGCGAGCTACGTGCACGCAACTGTTCCTCCGCATCCGCTCTCATCGAATGTCTTTTTCTTTTCCCTACGGATATCGTACGTGGTTGACATGAAGAATGGAGAAAACAGAGAGTACGAGGGAGGAGACAGAGAACGCGCGAGCGGCACAACTTTTACAAAAGTGCGGGGAGAGAAAGAGGAAGAGACGAGTAGGAGGACCTTCGCGTCGGCGGCGTCGTCTGACAATACTCGGAGAAAAAAGAGAGAGAGAGAGAGAGAGAGGGAAAGAAATACCTACGAAACTCGCATATTAATAATTACTGTTATTCCGTAATGACCGATGTGGGGCATGGGAAGACTCGATAATCCTATGCATTAGTCGCCCCCGATGCGCCCATTATGCCACGGGTGTCTGCCCCGCTTCCCCGGGCTTTATTTATGGAATTAAAGCGTTGGAGGAGATGTATCTCTCTTCTCTCGCGTTTTCTACATTTTAACGGTGCTCCCTACGCGGATACACGCACTTCCGGTGACGGTGAGAAAGCGCGTCGCGATCGCGAGTCTCTCTTGATAGACAATCCCGCAAATGTCGCTGCCTAAATTACACGCTTTTAATCCGGAGAAGGCCGAGGTGGGAGTAAGTTCGTCACAATTACCGCGGTCGTTGATATAGGGAACTAGAGTAATAGTAGGAAACGATGACGAGAAAGAAACTTTTTAATATTACCGGGTATTAACTCGGCTTTTGCTTTGTTTCAGTGGCCCGAGGTATTTATCGGGGCAAGGAAGAAGACGATCTTTTTTTCACGAAGCTGGAGAGCGGCGGTAAGAGAGCTATGGTATGACTATCATATATCCGGTCTGGTGAACGCTTTAAGAGAAGTGTGTACTCTGCAAGATTATTGACGACGAATGCATTTACTAGCGCATTACTTTTCCGAGGATGACATACAGTTTAGTCAATTATCATTCGTTCTTATCCCCTTGCGATGGGGCAAAATAGTGCAAAGATTTGACGTTTCGATAAATTAAACGGGATTTATCATTTTATCCATCTATACATTACCATGGAAAATAGCTTAACGAAATGAAAAGTCGATAAGATTCGATCCCCGAAGATCGATCAACAGGAATCTTCCGACTTTGCCCCTTTGGATTTAAACCTCTCTAGTTCCTTCGAGGATCAACTTCTTGCAGCGGCTTCTTCTAGTGGTTGATCTCGCCAATTTGTTCGTCTGAACTTTTGGGCGAATTAACATCGAACCGCTGCAGAAAGACCGAGCCGAAGCCGTGAAACCTATTAAAGTTTCAGTAGCTCTGTGGTATCGTATTGCTTTCTTTTCACACAGATTTATCTATGCAGCACGTGATAAAATTAGGGTTTTCCACGGTTCTCCAAACTATTATTGTAACGCGAAAAGTAATCCTTTAGTTAATTCTTTTTAATCTTCTTCTTCTTAATTAAAAAGTAGTCATACGAAATAATCTAGAAAATTAAATTAACGGTATATATGCGACGAAAAAAAAATGTTACATATTTAAAACATTATATTTTGTTTTACGATCAAAACTGTCGTCATATATGAATGTCATAAAGTTTTTAACACTTTATAAAAATAAAAGCACATTATGTTAGGCGACGTATAAAACAAGATATGTAAATTGTAAACAAATGTAAAGAGCGCGAATATATATGTATATTTCCAAAGAAGTTCCAAAGAGAAGATTGCCAAAGATTTGTCAGATTAAATATTGAATCGATCGTATTATCAATTAATCATTAATATCGAGCGAAAGTAAAAATCATATCGCAATTGAACAGTATTAAAAAAAAAAAGCAATTTCTGTGGCTTTGCGCAAATTTTCAGAAGAGGTTACATCTTTTTTCGTTAGATCTTTTATTACGAAAAATATATGAACAAAGAACTATGTGACAATGCGTTACTTAGCGAGATTAATCCTAGTAGCTTCCTTCTGCCATTCCCCTCTCTCCCTCTCTTCATCTACTCTCTAGATGTCTAATCGCCTACCTTTTTCACGAACTTATCTCGTGTAGCGCATCGCGTCTGATTATTCGATGCGCAGACGAACCGAACCTTGAAATAATAAGCGTCTTTCCTGATTCCGGGTTGTGTCGCCGTGTTCACACGTGTACAAGCGACAACCGATGTGTGAACGCATTACGCTCGCCGAACGCGTGGCCAAGAGCGTAACAGTTTTCTATCCGACTTAACGACTGGTAGTAATTTTTGTGATTAATAACAAATACAGAAGCGAGATTTAATGTCCGTAAAACAAACGTAAATAAACTTTCAGTGCTAATTTTTGAAGTTAATGATATATTAATTCATAAATTAAAAAGTAGACAGACTTGTATAATCTCGTATAAAGTACCCAGCTTTTTATTGATATGATATACGATTATGTTTTTTTCTACATACATGTATATATATTTTTCATCTTGGCTTTCTTAAATTTATAAATATATAAAAATATTGTATAGAAAATATTTATATAATAAACACATGATTATAATGATATATTCTGGTCTAAGCTTTCTTCCAGACTGGCAATTAATATTTCAACGTCGAGTAACTGATTGAATTGCGGGAGAAAATGCGGAGGGAGCAATGTCGCTATACCTGCGCCAGTGGGTGATGCTTTTTCTAAGACTAGCAGGCCGTGGAATAAGTAAGTAATGGCCGCGATGGCTGGTATATGAGAATTAAGGGGGCGATGTAGCGGGTAGCGTCGGCGGCGGCGGTTTCCTTGAACGATGATAATCAGCGATTTCGTGACAGACACGGGGCCGTGGCCACGCTAACGAGCAATCGCAGGCCGACGTTCGCTCGGGCGACACTTCTAGGCGTGTAGATATGCCTTTAAGGACTTTACCTTCCTCCTCCCTTCCTCCGCGGTATATATGCCGCGGTCGGCTGGAATTACTTCGGTCTCTCTCTCGTCGCGCACCGGCGTGTGCGTCATGCAGAAATTATATCGCGCGCACATTGCTAAGTGCCGCTCTAAATTATAGTACGTTTAATCAGTTAAGAGAAGATACATTTTCTATTTCCAGGAAATCAAGGCTTTCGTAAAATTGTCACGACGTGACAAACTTATATCTTATTAACGCACACACATAGACATTTTTCGCGGCATTTCTCGAATATGCGTCATCTATTTGACGAAGTTATATTTAAAACGTCTAATTTACGCAATAGAGCGTTATTTGATAAAACTTTTTTTACGCGAAAGAGACAACTGATCCCCGGGGGAATTATTTCCAACGCCGAGTGTCTTTTAATAATCGCAGATTTCCACGATTATACATATATAAAAAGTATACAGTACATTAACCGTTTCGACATCCGACGTTTTATTAACGTCAAGCTATAAAAGAACGGTATCTTTAAAAATTCGCATCGTGGCTTCTCGAAATATTCATACGTATCCCATATTAGCCGTAATATCACGAAGAAACTTCTTTCGGCTTTACGACTTTCGACGGATAAGTACTCATTTCGGACGGGCGGTAATCAGCGCAGGTCGCTTAACTAAAGAGATTAAAATCGTATATATATACTTAAACCTATCGGCGATGGCAGAGAGAGAGTTAGTCGGTATATATCTCGCCTCTTTAATACGCGCGCGTGCACATATTGTGTGCGTTCGCTCTCCGAAAACATCTGCGAACACCCGCACGCACCGCACACGAGGGCAACCGCAGAACTTGCGTATCACCGGCCATTCGTGAAGACCGCGAGGCAGATAACGATATGACTTCGCCTCGGTATTCATCCATAAATTCACGAGACAGGGACCCGGCGCGCGCGGGATAACGTTCCGCCGATGGCTGTGTCGTTGCAGCCGGCAGAAGAAAAGGGATTAATGGCCGCCAAAAGAGCAGAGAAAGAAAAAGAAAGAGAAAAAAGCATAAAGGGAGAGAAAGGGAAGTCGGGTCGCCGAGGGGATGCCGTGGCTGATACGGACGATCGCTTCGTGCGCGAGCGGACTGATCACTCCGCCGTCGCACTTATAATTATTATTCGTATTTTAATGGCCGCGTGGAAAGACTGCAACGCCTTTGAAGCTGGCGGGTGAGACGACGGCTCCTCTCGAGAGCCTTCTCTCCCGATCTCCTTCTCAGCCTGCTTTTGCAAAGAGAGAGAGAAAGAGAGAGGGAGGGAGAGAGAGAGAGTGCGCAAACCCCCTCGTGCTTTTAAAAATATTGGGGATTTCAGATATCAAATGCCGCGTATACCATTGCGCCCTTGAATCAGCCGAAAGAGAGGGACGTGTGTTCTCTCACCGTCCCTTTCCTTCCCTCGTAGAGCGCCTCCGGCGGAGCCATTCAATCAGAGACCGAAGATAAGTCGCGGCTTTCGTTTTTAAATCTCCTCTACCGCGGGAAGCGGAGTGGTCGATGTCGATACACGACCGTTCCATTGTTTCAACTCTCTTCGGATATCTTTTTCGATAATGCTATAGTGTTCTTTCTCTCTCTCGTTTCATAAATTCTTTCTTTTATTAACTACTTCAATGGTACAAATTGTGTGATATTATTAATAATTATATTATCGTAACTCTATTTTTTTAAAAGACAACCTCGAGCCTTCGGTTTTTCAGAACTTGGTATGCAGAAAAGAATTAAAACAAAATACGCCGACACCTTTTTGACACCTTTCAGTTGTTTAGGTGTCGACGGTATAGTTGAACATTATATACATATATAAATGAAAATCTTTAGAAAGTTAATTCTGAATATTCGGCCGAGTTAAGATTGATGAGAAAGATCTATAATTTGCGAAGAAAGCGGCTGACGCGGATGTGAAATCCTCTCTGAAGAAAGAAGGCCGATGATAAAGCGAGACAAGTACAGAATGAGGCATCAATCAATTTATGCAACCCTTCGGCCGATTAAACCGAATCAGCGGGTCGAAGACATTTGGTTCTCAGTGCCCCCCCCCCCCCGTGTGCCTAGGTTAATATAAATTAATAGATAAATATACAATTAGAAGTAATCTATATTAATTAAGGGAAGGTCTTGCCTTCGTGGTGGCTCGACTTGCCTCCTTTGTGGCTGCATCGTGAATATCCGGCGATTCATTCATTAACCCTCACCTTCGACCTCGAGTCTCGGAGCCGCGGAGGCTCCAATCATACCTCGAACAATAACCGAACGAGAAATACCCCTAATGTGTTCTCGTTGTCTTGGCCTCGCTCGTCGGTTCGCGAATGTACCTTCATTTCTTCTTTATACATTTGTGCGTATATATAGGTACATAGGTGTGTGTTGTTCAATTTGTATCTAATACTATTATCTAGAAATGAAGGAAATACTCAATATATCTTACTTTACAAAAATTGTTCAATATATCCAAGACAAAGGATATATAAGAAAAAAGAAATTGGCGACGCGGCAAAATAATTCCAATATATATTGCGTCGTCCTAAGAATATAGTTAGAGTGTCCATCAAATTGGTAGTACGATACAATTTATCATCACTTATTACCAGCCATGCCGTTGCCAGTAATACATCACAACGACTCGGCGACGTTCGTCGCTGAGTCAGCAATAAATTTCTCGTCGCGAGCGCACGTTATCGCGAGGCAATTGCAAGATTTGCGCGGCTGGATTCGTCTCGGGCGTAGAATCCGTAAATCAGTGCCGACCTACACGCGGTCCATCCTGGCGGCACGACGGTGCCTCGCCTCGAGAGGAGAAGAGATTGCTTTACAAAAATTATCTTCTTTTCCTTCATCCCGGCGACGATGGCGCAATCGTAAAACGAGACAAAAGCGAAGGGTACTCGTCTGACACCCGTTCGTAATCCTAAGATTTAGACGTTACCCTCGTCCTACAGGATATAGCTATAAACAAAAACAAGGGATCGTTGTTCGGGGGGAGAGAATAGGTTACGTGGGGGAAAATGTGAGAGAGAGACAGAGAAAGGGAGGGGGAGGGGATCGTTATTAATACAAAGGGGCGATGCGGTACCCAAATCCCAATCTGAAATACGACGGAAATAATCCGGTTGAAATAAAACGAGGACCCGCGGACCACGTTAAGGTTAAGCTCGCTCAGCGCGCTCGGATGTATACTCGTTCGTTTTAACGCAGTTCCGAGCCGAGGACGGAAACACCGCGAAAGGCGGGAATCTCTCGGTTTCGGGGAAAAAAGCAAAAAATTATATACCTTGGATAAAGTAAGCAAAGTAATTAGTCGAGGAGGTAGTCCGCGATACGGACCACACCTGTGCGCGAAATCGGCTTGGTGTCGGATGTAATTCGTGGATGGAGGATAAGAGGGATAAAGGCCCGGTGTCGGAATTGCTCGGGCCCTATGAAAAATAAAGAGACATAGATTTGTTTGCGCGTGAATGTGTGTTAATAAATTAAATCTTTTTATTTTATTAATTTAATTAATCGTCGTTTGATTGTATACCTGAAAAGAATTATGAGTATCTCATTTTTAAATAAAAGTTGATAATTTCAAATTTATTTAATTTAAGTATATTATAATATTTTAATTGTACTTTAAAAAGTGCGAAATTTAATCTCGATTCAAGTTTGTTGCATTAAACAAAACGGAATATTTTGAGTATTGTCGCGTTGCTGATCGCGAAGCATTAAAAATGCAGACTGCAAGGAGGTCCGTCTTATTTAAAAGCACCTCTACGTGCTGAGGGTCGGAGAATCGTCTGATGTTGCACCGGCATTAAAAGCCGCGCGGTACCCGAGACAGGAGACTGAAATACGAGCCATGTGAGAATATCATTAGCAAATTGCTTAATTTACGGACCACCGCTGACGGTATTCGTGTGGATGCACTTTTGTCTCTCCGATGGTCTCATGACTTTGTTATTATTATCTCTTTCTATCTTCGCGGCGCTCATACACGCACGATTTCCGAAATAGCAGTCACGAAATGCGACGCGTCATTCTGTATAATCGCGATCGTTCGAATTCGCGAACCGTCAGTTGTCGCTCTTGAATTATAATGTAATCGATACACGTCGAAGTGATGTATTTCAAATTTCTCGTCATTATTAGAAAATGTGTGTTGCAAGCGATGCTTCATGTGTTGACGTCTTAGTATCAATGAAGATAAGCGTACCAATTAATATTATAATGAAGCCATTGTCCTTCATTATATATTATAATTAATATTAATAAGTGAAAGCTTCACCGGCTAGTATCTATTTATCTACATTAACTAATAAGCGAATATATTATAGAACAGATGCATTTATAAATCTTTCTTGATTAACCTTTTATGTGTGGCGTAGATACGATCGAAGGACTAAGGCGAGCATACGGCTTCAAATTAATAATAGAAAAGCCTAGACCTCTTCTTCATGAATGTTCAGTAGATTGTATCATCATTAATGATAAGTATGTGGATATAAGTTTTCTTAACAATTATCCCAAGAGTAAATGGATTTTTATATTCTAAAAGAGCGAATGTATAATATATATTTTTCGCGATGTAAACAGTTTATACATTGCTCGCATACTAACTATACATTGTATCAAAGACTACACAAATTAATATTGATTACCCTTTATAATCAAGAATTCTTGCACGATATAAAATATTGTATTTATAATATATATATTTTTTAACGCTTGTGATAAAGGAATGATATTTCGCACAAAACCCGATGAGAAAATAAAGAACGAGAGTCCCTCGTAATTCCTCATTAAAGCGTCGCTAATAATTTTTATAGAGCCTTCTCATGCCTCGGATACAATGTAGTCGAGCGGAGCGGAAAAGAAAGAAAACGATCCGTCGATTCCGACCCCCGCGACCGCGCTCTCTGCTCTCCTCCCCCGCGTACCCTTCTTTTCTCGCTCGTATATAATCCTCGGACGTTAAGTGGGGACCTCCACGGCGCCGTGGGCCCATCGCGTTTTATCACCGTGCTCATACCGTTTCAATACGCCATCAATAATAAGTCCCCTTTTGATACACCCGAGACGCGCGCGTTTACAGCCCGGTATCGCCCTTTGCGTTCGCGAAGAATGGAGTCAGATACGTTGGTTTTTTTTTACAGGCCGAGGCCGACATTGTTGCTCTCGCCGGTGAAAGATGACGGCAATTAAAGCCACGGCGAAATTTTCTTCGAATCGCGGTTCGACGCGATGTAGAGGAGCCCGGCATCGCGCGAACTCACACCCTCGTCTCTCCTTCTGCGTTCTCCTTTTTGTTATTGTCGTGTTCTCTAGGTGCCGCGACGCGAGTCTCGCGGCGACATTTATTCATGTCACGGTGGAGCAATGCCAACGGTCAGTCGAGAGGAGAAACATTGTAGATAAAATTAAAGCACAGCTTGTTGGAAATAACCACGAGGGGGGCGGTCTGATTTTATTGGGAAGTAATTCGACCGCCTTGGAACAAGGAATCTTGGCAGCGCGAACTTGCTACCGTGCCGCGTGATTAACTGAATGCAAGTGCAATTTCCGCGCAATAATTCGTATAGGGCAAATGTGACTTAGACTCAGCTAGGCTCTTCGTCTTTCATATTTACGTAATGGGAAACTCGCTGTTGAAAGGGCACTCAATAACACTTAACAATCCATTAAGAACTCTGATAAATCTTGCGTTCACAGGTATTCAAGATAATAAACTTTTCGAGTAGAGCCTGTATATGATATCTGTCAAATAAAATTATCGTCCGTATGGGATTGATAAAAATCACATTAATATTAAACACAACGTAATATGTATAAAATATTTCTTGCGTTACATTACAAGAATTTAATGCGATACTACAGAAATCTAAATTATAATTTATAATTTCTCCAGCGGCGTCTGAAAACATTAACCAATCGTGATTATCCTTCCCTCTCTCTTTGCGTATATATCTATACAATGTAATCAACGTAATTGCTTTTTATTGACATTTGTTAAAAACATTCGCATATACATAGTTTCTTCTATCGCTTACTACGAACGTCTATTAAAGCATTATGAACGCATGAAGTGTGCTCTACTCGACGCGTTTCAATTATTTTAGAGAACAATCACGATTGAATCGCTTTACCACGTGCGTAGCGTAATTAACTTAAACTAGGGAACACAGCGCGAAATGCGTTTGAATAATAATGGCCGCAGCTGGATCTGTAGTTTTTTTTATCGCTCCTTATTAATTGGTTCCTCCAGCATTGCCCCCTCCCTCCACCCCCCGACACGATGCGAGCCGAAGTGCTATATATCAGTTTGGATAATAGTTGATTCCATTACGGAAAGCTCTCTCTCGCGCATGTAAAGCCGAAGAATACGATTTTATTGTGGAGAAATATAATCGACTATCTCACCGTGCAATTAGCAGGAAGAAAAATCAACCGCATTAAGAATGCAACCGAGGGAGCGCTTCGCCTGCGTACCTTCCATTGTAATTTAGCTTCAGTAGTAACGCAACGTTACTTTCAATTAACTTTATACGTAACAGTAATCATTCGACCTGATCTGAATCAAATTGTAAAATTTTCCGTTAATTTGCCGTATCCATCGTCTATTTTGTGCGTGCGTATGTGAGTATGTAGTTCCTTACATAAAACAATAAATTATCACATTCGCGTGATATTTCGCATTCAAGTAACGCGAAAGTAAAGATAAAAAAGTTAAGAAAGAAATAATCTTGCGCACGTCAAAATCTTAATTCTACAATAATATATTCCGATTCGTTTTTATTTCTGAAAAAAATTGCCATATACAGAACCTATTTAAATCGCGTCATAAGTATATAGACTCGACTCGGAGAGTGCGTGCTTCGACGAATTTGTGTGCCGTTGTTCGTCGAGTAGAATTATTAGTGAAGAAACCGTGAAACGCGCTTCGGGTGATTTTCAATGCGCTCCGATCCGTTGCCTTCTTGCACAAATAGCAAAAGGCAAACAAACAAACAACGTTAAGTCTAATTTCAATGTCCACAACCGCGTGGAGCGGCGCGTGCATTTCCGAAGGATCATGAACGCCAGGGAGAAAGCGGGGCGTCCACGTCAGAATTGATTTCATCGCTTCTTACAGCGTGTATATATATACATAGTAATACGTATGTCCTTTTTCGCGGCTCTTCCGTCCCTTCCAATCTCTCTCTCTCTCTCTCTCTCTTTCTCGCGTTCACCTGCGCCCGGGCGTTAACTCCTACGAGAAGTCGCGAGGAGACGGTGCATCGGAAACGTCGTCGTGCAAATCCGAGTTCGGTGGCCCCGCGGGGACAGGAAAATCCAGCGAGCGGAAAAACCACCGAAGAAAAGACCGACCGGGCTGATAGCATCTTTTCGTGCTAATAATTATCGCATTAATTATAGCGCGCGCAATCTCGTCCACGCTATTCATGCACACGCACGTGCATGTATGCGCTATACACGCGCGCTGAAGCGCACACGGACAGCCAGCGCGATAAAAGGAACGGCCACGGTTAGGCATTAGCAAAGGCACACGGGTGAGACTGATTCGCGAGGCAGATCTGACAGCGAGGACACGCGTGAGACGCGTAACGAGTCCCGTCGAAGCTCTAGCTTCTTCGTTGCAGCTAATTGTAACGGCGTATATAAGACGCGCCGTCATTATGATGCCTATCGTTCCTAGAAGCAGTATGTAATTTTACGAAGATTTAGCGGCGAATTCTTCGGCGGTCATCGAATTCCCCCCCGGAGACGTTTCTTATGGGACTGCGTTCGCGCGTTTTTGATTTCGTGCCCAATTTCGATGATGTAAGTACTCGAATTTTCAGACTATTCCGAAAATTTGATCGCTCGTTTAATTAATGACGATCAAGACTAATTGAAAAGCTTCAAGAATAGTATTTGGGTCGTCGATGCGTAGGTACTGAATGAAATTGTTTTCACGAAACCATACGTCAAAACACATCGCGCT
The DNA here is from genome assembly GCF_030444845.1 of Prenolepis imparis. Taxonomy (NCBI): domain Eukaryota; kingdom Metazoa; phylum Arthropoda; class Insecta; order Hymenoptera; family Formicidae; genus Prenolepis; species Prenolepis imparis. The sequence goes on along the minus strand of NW_028141168.1, from coordinate 11,727,513 downwards.
CCGAATTGAGAAGGAGACAGATTTTCCGTAATGCCACAATGGCATATCGTGGGACGTGTGCAGAACAAAGGACGCGCGCATTGGAACTCTCATCAGAATGTCGCACGTCGCGCATCGGTCACGCGTGCCAGCTAAGAATTTGCATCCAGAGTCAAACGAATGAGAAAAGCGTCGCGAGAGAACGAAGAGCAGAAGAGAGAGAGAAATAGAGCACAGAGAAAATAGCGCATGAGAATTTTGCGGGTGTGAAAGCATCGTGCCAAATTCCGTGCTAAAATCAGGGAGATCGTGTCGATCGTGATCATTTCTGCGTATTCTATATTCAGCTGTCCGCCACGATTTACGATTCGTATCCTGCTACAGTAAACATCGCGACGCGGTTGATAGCGCTCCTCAAGCATTTTCAAGCACAAATAAATGTTTTAGGTTTTTTTAAGAGAGACTCACCGATATGATGTACAGCAACGGAATTGTTGACCATATGTTGATCTGCAAAATACAAACATTTACAAATTTTAGAGCAATATTTAAAACAAATAATATCTAAAAAAAAATAATTATTAGGCTGACTAAATTATTCAATCTTTAAACAGGTATTTAAAAAAATATTAGAAAAAAATTATACAAATTAAAACGCTTTAATCAGCTGATTTCTGTCAAAAATTATTAATAAAGCGTTAACCTGCTAATTAAATTTTAATATAATAATATGTAAAAAAGATTAAAATAGTGACATGTTGTAAATATAATATGTTATAATACCTTATCCTCGATTAATATTTTTTGACAGAAATCAGCTGATAACTGTCAAAAATATTAACCGATTTTAAAGTATTATAATATATTATTTAAAACATATTATTATTAAAAAAATTAATTAGCAAATTAATGCTTTAATCAGCTGATTTCTGTCAAAAAATATTAATCGAGTTTAAACAAACTTTATATTGTTTTTTTAAAAATATCATTTTCTTGAATACAAAATCGAGGAATGGCGCGCTTGTGTTGTTCTAGTAATATAAATATAATTTAATATATTCTTTTAATCTTTTAATAAATTTTTTTAATTCTTTTCAGCGCGTTTTTAATTAATATTGTGCGATTGATGAAAACATTAATTACAATATGTTAACACACTTATATCCTTATAAAGTATCATTTATCAATTTTTGCTCGATAAAATTTATATAAAGATCGAGATATATTTCGTTCGAAAATCTTTTTGGACATCAATGTTATCATCATCATCGAGTGCAATCACTATGCAGTGTTTTCCCCGACTCTCACTAGTGAGAGAGATCACTCGCTGTTGATGTCGCCTACGTTCCTTTCGCCGCGTCACGCTGTAATTAAGCAGATCATTAACGTCATCGCGATCGGGGCGAAGGAGAACGCGGACGAATCGCAATCGCCTGCTGGCGCATACCGTTACGCGATGGTTGCGAGGCGATAGGGCACCTTGACTAATGCGACCGCGGCAAGTTGCACCTTGCAAATTGGCGGGAAGCATGCCTGCGCTCTCGACCCTCTATACGTGAAGAAAAACCTCGTATGCCATCGTGCGCGATTTAGAGACGCGCTTTTGTGCTCTCTTGCGTTTGTCCACCTTGCTCCGTGAAAGAGAGAGCATCGCGATGCGGCAGCGATTCGACCACACCTGTTCTCTCCTCTTTGACGAGCAGACTCGATAAAGTATATCTATATGTTCGGTATCTTCTAAAAATCTTCTAAGTAATCTTCAAAAAATTACGACTGGCTCCAGATAGTTCGAATCGATTGTCAAACTTGAGATATAAAAATAAAAATCGTGAAAAGACGAGCCGTGAGAAAAATAAAAAGAAAAAAAGATTCTAAATATAGAAGAAGCGCGAGATGTAAAAACACAGAGACAAAACTCGCGATTGTCATTACAGCACGAAATGAGTTACTGTAATATTAACGCAATACACGCCTACGCCATTACATCATCGCGTCACATTGGTATCAGCCCCGACACTGTAATTCAATTGCGCTGCATTTAATAAAAATTAAACGTATAGTTCGCCGGGACGTGAATTGTCATTAGTATGTCCCCGGAGCGCTGTCCCGCCGCGACGGAAAATTTCAATTTTCCGCTCGAGATAATAGATAATAACGCAAATATTTTTCCGTGTGACGGAGGTTCTCCGCCGGACAAAGGATTCTATACCTCTACCTCTCTTTTGCCCTTTCACCGTCGCTCCACCGCGCTTTGGCGACGACACCGACGAGAGCGACGAAGATGACAATGCGCGAGCTGAACGTAACGGCAAAGAGTCGGCGAAAGAGGGACGAAACGGAGACGCAGAAACGGGGAAAATGTATATATGTACGAGAAATACGGTGGATGAGTTTTATAGAGAAAGAGAAAGACACCTATACATACACACGGAGACCGACAGAGAGAGAGTGGAAGTGGAACAAAATGCTGATGGCAAAGGGCAATGCTGGAAACGAACGAACTGAACGAACGTCGGTCACAAGAGCCAGTAGCAGCGCACTCTCCTATAAATATGTATAGCCAATATCCGCTTACATTCGGCCATAGCACTCGGCGATATCGTCATGCAGATAGGTGAAGCATGCGGACTACGGGTTAGAGGTAGGTGGTGGCGGGTTGATAGACCTGCTCTCTTCGTGTACTATATACATATGTGCGGTTGTGTGTCGTGCCACGGTTCGACTTCGCGCGCGTGATGGTGAAATCCTTTGCCGGGGCGCGTCATATCGTAGGAAAATATCTAATCTGCATGTGTTTACGTTTGACGTGTCGATAGCGCCGGTGCGCGGCTCTTTCGGCTCTTACCGCGGCACAAATTCAATTACGGCGACGATGCAAAAAGGTAACGTCACGAAGATGGCGAGCGACCGCGCAACGTGTGTGTTTCGCTGCCCTAGACAGACTCGCCGGAAATCGAATTCGCGCGATGTGCGTTGAGACAAATTGCCGGTGGATCGAGTTACGCCCTTGTCAAACGAGCGAGAGTTGGGCTTTCCCGATTTCAGAATCAATTCGATTACGATGTCACCGCGTTCGGTTTCTGCAGTTTTATTTTCATATTGCACGCGCAATCCCTTAAATCCCTTTAAATCCCTTTATAGAATATAATACAGTAAAAAATCATATCGATACAAATATTGTAATTTGCACGATCCAGTATAATTCGATTGATTATTTGTAAATTAAAAAATCTGTTCCAGACAATAATGCTTCTTTGTTCCCGATCCTTCGTACGGATCGTACGTCATGTAAAATTCTGCATTAGCCGGGTGCTTTTCGGACTTATGGTCCCGCGTGAACGCACGCAACGCGAAAAAGGAAGAGGACCAACGCTCTAAACGCAGCTTTGAGGCCCAAAGGCGTCACCCATCGCGCTCATTTCGCTTCTTTCCTCGGTCTCGTGAGGCGCCTTCGCGTCGGCTCTCTCTCTCTCTCTCTCTCTCGTTGGTATTTTTCAATTAATTTTTTTTCCCCGTGCCTGGTCCCCTTCTTCCCCCGACGCCCGAGTCTTTTGGGGCACGCGTGCCGCGCCGGATATCGACAGGGTGTTGGTATATATATACTCGGGGGCTCTAGCCGCGCGCGGCTCTACCGAAGCGAAGTGGCCGCGGATCAATCAGAGGCGGCCTATAATTAACGAGTTACGGCCCCGACCGCCGCGCGTTTGCATTAAGACGCGGCTTTTTGTCACTCATCTCTCTCTCGAGGGACCGACCAGCCCTGGTTCGTAATTACCTTGCGGCGGCAGACGGTCAGTATCCGCTGACGGGGTTTGTGTATACGTAGGCGCGAGTCGGACCCGCCGTTTCTTCGCGCGAAAGAGCAACACGCGGATTCTCTTTAAGGGGGGCCTTTTCCCCCTGGTCTCTTCACCCTCTCTGTCGCACGGCTCTTACACTCCTCCGTGCACGCAGTCACTTCGATTGGCTCTATATACAGTGTGGGTTTTTCTCCGTTATGCCTTATACCGGTGTCCTTCGAGACGACACCGAAGCGAGAGCGCTTCGCTTTCGCGGCGTGAAGGGGGAACCGGGAGGGGGGCATAACAACGTCTAGAATCGTAATTAGTAGGCGTGAACACACGCCTACCAGACACCGCGACTTCTTCGTTCTTCTCCGTTTCGCTATCCGTCTGTCTTTTTTTTCCCTTTCCTCTTTTTCTCTCTTTTCCTCGCCATTTCACTTTTTTCCGTGAGCCGCGTGTCTCGTGAAAATTGTTTGCGATTTTGGGATTATCTCGTCTGTGTAAAATGTGACATGTAGTGGTTTTTGATCTATGGAAACTGATTGATCTGATTAAACTGATCTTTAATGCTCTTCAAAACCGAGAATTTTTTTTCAAATTTTTAACATTAAGAAAATATTTTCATATCAATATGGAAACATTTTTAATTATCAATGATAGCTTTATGACAATAAGCAAAGCATTATATCTTATTTTATTAAAATATTAAGAAATAATATTAAATATAAATAGTATCGATTTAGTATCAATATTAGATTATCATCACAAGAAAAGTGAAAGAAGAATGTAATGTCGAGGGTGATTGGCGTCTTCATTAAAATTTCAATTTCTATACGTGCGGATTTCTCCGAGGCGGATGTTTCCGTGATCTGATAGTATTGTGCGGATGCTATGAGCCACGCAATAACGTAGAATTATTTAGAAAGCAAGTATATCAGCGAAACTGTTTCGCTAATAAATCTTGGATAATTTAGACGCAGCATTCACATTTATAATTTTATAGATTTATCACATTAATAATGATTCATAGCAATCGTGCACACATAATAGTTATATGATCAATTGTAATCAGAATGTTATGTTACATTTACTGTTTTGATTAATTTATTTTTATTAACCATGTAATATGTGTAATTTGTAGTCTTTTTTTCATCAAATATTAAAATTTCAACAGTATTATATATGTATGTATTTATAATAAAATATATGTAATATATTTTAATATATTATGATTTTAATAATGTTGTTATTACATAAACACATGTTAAAAAATTTTAAGTTTTAGCTGTCTCTTTTTTTAAATAGAGTTTTTTAAGTGATTCCACGATACATATCTAACAATCTATTTCACCGAGTCGCAAGTAGATCCGATCGAGATATTAAGTTGTACCTTAGCGAGCAGGCGGCTTTCTGCTGAAGGCACTTTACAATTGCATGAACCGTTCGTCAGAGATCGCGATCAATTAATTTGACACTCAATTCGATATGCCAGTGGCAGATGCAACCGTTTTGTCAGCATACATACAAGTCGTCTCAGAAATTGACGCCAGAAGAACAACACACATAGCAGAAAATGAACTAAGAATACTTTGATAACAGTTGTTCTTCAATAAATTCTGAATCATCAAATTTATAATTAATTAATATAATTAACGTGAAGCACTTTGAGCATGTAAATATCAGAATAAAAATTAATGTATTAATACATTTTTTGTTTAAAATTGAGATATTTTTCAATGTTGAATATAGAGAAAAGGTCGTCACACAATTAAGTAATTAATTAAATTTTCATTTAGAAACAATTTTAATTTCAACATCAAAGAATCGAAGAGGAAATGTATTATTTCTGATTAAACCTGTATATACACGTGTGCGAGCTGGACGAGCGTATAAATGACTTCGTCGGCAAATTCGCGGTCGGCGAATTGTACGAAATAGCAAATCATCCTGGTAAAGAGCCGAGTAGTAGAAACTGTCAGAAGAAAAAAGCTAACTACAAAATAATAGAGGGACCGGAGAGAAGAGACCGCGGTAGTGGAGTTAGAATGAAGCAGAAGGGAAGGAAGCATTTCCGGCGGATACACGTCATTTTTGTCACATTCGCGATAATATCAAGAGCGTTATAAGGAATCGTTCGCGAGGGTACTGGGCTTCATCTTTATTGCGTATCGATAATGATCTGTAACCGTCGACTGACTCTCATCGCGAGTCGGACGCGTTTCAATGTCGAAAGAGACCGCAGGAAACTGAACCGCAAATTGTAGATTATTAACGGTGCTCATTAAAATATACTTTCGTATTTTATAGCGTAAAATAATAAAGTATTAAAATTACACTATGAAATATTGCATATATAAAACGTAGTCTTTAAAAAGAAAAATTTTTCAATAATGAAATAATACAAAAAGTCTCTAATAATATTTTATTTTAATTTATCTCTTTTATTGCATATTAATTTTTTTTAAAAAGACAAGATTTCTTCCTATTCAAAATTGAATAAAAAATTTCCAGGCAAGCTCATAAAATGAACTGATTTACTTGCCTCTTAACATGATATCGTTTACTTTGAAATGCATTGATCGTATAGTTTATAAACTTTTCTTGGTGTATGGTGTATCTCGACCGGAAAAAAATGAAAACCTTCGCGAATTTTAGGCGTGCAACGGTTGGAGATGCGTGCGAACATCAGACGCATGTCCGTACATAAATCATTCGAGTTCGCATATAACGCAGTAGCTGGTGCAATTGTTATGCTAACCACTTGCCAGTATCTGCTCTTATATAGCCTATGTTTCCTGCTCGACCACCTGTTACCCTCTCGAACCTCGACCCCGCCTTCGTAACATTCAGCTCATTCATACTGGTTTGGCACATATGCAACAATCCCTGACATAGCCGTTTATAGTGTTTTTCAGGTCTTTTTTTTCTGTTTTATACCTAGACTAGCTTACATCAAAGTTTTTTAAATAACATGCTACAGAATAAACGTAGAAATATTCATAGTAATCTAGGAAATGACAACTGATTCTACAAATCTTAATTGAACGATAGTTCTATAGAGTAAGTGTCGAAAATAATACATTTTCACAAGAGAATTCGAAGTTAAAAATTACTTTAAATGAGGAAATCTATCACTCGTCTTTGATATTATTCACAGATATCCGCAGTGAAAAATGTATATGTTGCACAGCCACAGGGGAAGAGTGCTGAAATATTTATTAATTATATTTACATCGTTACATATTTAATCGTGTATTACCCGATTCACACCTTACCCTTTGCCACAGCCGAATATACTTACAATATCATTTCCCACCATTACGTTCAGATAAGAATAATGGACCGTGTCAGGGAATTTCCTTGATAACTATCTTAATAACGATCCATTCTTTCATCAAAGCGCAAGTTAACGCGGGGACGAAAATATACAACTCCCATGGAATTTATAAGAAACGATTATTATCGATATCATGAATGCTATCAGATTGAGTTACTCAACGAAATATAAGGCGCGGGTCGCTCTAGTCGCCCTGAATTATACATCACAACGCGCGCAACGCGCGTCCGGGCATGAACAATAATGACTCGTGGCCTGCGCGCCTTGTCTTCGGTTAGCTCATCCACTCTGCAGACGGTCTCTTCGCTCACCCCTCTCTGCTCAGCTCAGGAAACTATGACTATAAAAGCAACTCGCGCAAGATACGCCGTCGAGATCACCGCGGAAACAAATGACGGCGGTGCGAGCCCTTTTAATTGCCGCACCTGCCCCTCTCTGCGCAGCCCCTGCGAAAACCTGTAGGTGATAATTTTTCTTCTACAGCTGGTCAATTCTCTTTTCGACCTCGTCATTCGCGCCTACTCGAAAGACCTCACCGATGAGCGATGAGTCGGCCAGATATTCGTCGGTCTATGTATCGCACTTCTAATATTTCGAATGTGAATAAATTATTTCAAATCATATGAGAAAATACATCAATATTGATGATATGAAGAAGTAAAATTCATTAACTGTTTAATTAATTATTATTTTCTTTTAATTTATCACGAATTATTTTATTTTCTCTATAAGAATCTTTACATATAATTGTAAAAAATAATATTGAAATCTATATGAATAAGAAAATTATAGAAATTTAATAATTAATATAATCCTCGTATCTTATTGAAAGAAATTGTAACTGAATTACATTATTGATTAGAGCAATATATGTAATAGAAAAAAATTTTATTAAAAAAAATTATTATTTCTTCTGTAATAAAAATTCTCACGTACAAAAGGCAGAAGTGTCGATAGGATATTTTTAGCATTCCATTAGCGCGGAAACCGTTGCAAATCGAATCGTGCGTGTGGAACATTTTGATGTATTATTCTCCTGGATTTTCTGTCTCCCTTACACGTGTACGGCTTTCCTTCCCAAGTGTATCGAACCGCGAAGCGGCAAGGAGGGGTGTCACGAAGACGTCCGCAACTAGCACGAAGAGAGTAATCATCGGGCAGATATTTATTTTCTATTATTTCGTGGGAATCGAGCAGCGTGCTCTTTGTTCTGGATTTAGAGAGTTCGTTTAGTCTCTCGTTGGCGCGATGAGGGGATTCGTATCTTTCACGGCTCGTTTCCATCAAAAGTGACCACGAGATGTACCTTTGATTTCTCAATTTTTGATAGCAGCAAGCCCGAATAAACTTAAATCATAATCTTTCAAGAAGAAGAAAATTAATTAAGCTGGTACGTATGGCAAGGATTTAGAGCAGGATAATTATCATCTACGTCAAATTTATTCAAGTGTTCGACCGCGAATAAAACAATGCCTCATCCATATCCGAATAATATGGCTTTGCCTTATTAATATTTATTTCAGTATATTAAATTTATTTTGTTTTAATATTATTTTAATTTATACATATGTACGCACACCAAACTATATTAAGATCGTTAGTTGTCGACGGGTTTGAATAGCATTTTGTAAATTTATCGGCCCGGTTCTGAATAATCCTGGGAAGATTTAGAGATGCGTGCGATTCGTTGCGTGGCGCGTTAGATGTTGCGTGATGCGCGGCCGATTGGTTCTATGGGAATCCGGCAGCATCGACGAGGCCCGTTTATTAACCTACTTAGATACCCGATTGTTGGTCGAATCTAAACGCAGATGGAGATATTCTCCTGTGTTATTGCCACTCTTGATTCGTTAGCGGATCGCGTGGGGTGGAAGATTGCTTCCTTGATGCTCGCCCGTATTAGAAAAGCGATACCCGAGTGTACGGATCGGCTAATTCTTCGAGGGAGCTCTATCGTGTACTCTACGCGTGCCAAGTGTGATGAGAAATAAATTGATTGCGTTATTCTTTCCGTGATTTGATAAATTAATCTCTCTTGCATACGCTGTAGCGTACTTTAATCAATGTAATATATCGTTAAAATTTTTCGATACTTGTTCTTGGTTTCGCAAACATTTATTACGATATATGTATATTGACGTTACATAGCTATTTATATACACTATATGCAAACATTAAACGTATATATATATATATGTTAGTTTCGCAACATAAATCACGTACTCCTCATGGATCGATGCGCGTTTCTACGAAATTACACCGAGAAGTCCGTAATTCTGACGCAAGCACATGCGGCCAAGTAGAATTCACAATGGGCGTAGATCGAGAACGTCGCTATTAAGGATAATAGAATATGCAACGAATCATTTTCTCACAGGTAGAGACGCTTGCCTCTTCCACCTTCCTTCCAAAGTGGAATTTCACAACTTATACTATCCAATAGAGTCCTTAACTGGCGCAATCTGTTTAGCGTTGTAATTGTTCTACACACACAACACACATACATAATTTCCAATTATTTATAATTTAGCTCTATTTTTTCCTCAAAATTTTCAGTTTGCCGCCTACACACTGCGGATATAACTCTTTTATAAATGCACCTTTTAAAGATCGTTTGGATTTATGTTGGGCACTGAAAGCTCTGCACGATATCGTTCTGTCACGAATAGCCACGCGACAGCGAAGTGTTGATAGCAGTACGTCAGCCGGCAAACACTGACATTTTTCGCAACACAGCAAAAGTTGTACCTATCTCGCTTTCTCAGCGTGTGTTAAAAACTATATTAAACTATCTTAAACGAGCGAACCATCGATCGAAGTAAATAGCGATTTAAACAATTTAAGATAAATGCGAATTAAAAAAAAATAGAGTATTAGAACGATAGATAACAATAACACTTTTTTTTATATACATGATGATAAATATATTTAATCTTCAAATCGTTATTTTATATTCAAAAAAATTATTAATTATTTATATCGATATTTATATCCGATTAATTATTAATAAAATAATTATTAACAAAAGGTTACATCACTTTGAGAGAAGGCAAAGATCTGTAAGAATCGCGATATGTATTCGCATTTGTTTTTTCTAGCATAATATAATATTAATTCATCAAGGCGAGCGCGATATTCGCAGCCGACCCGCAGCTACCGAGACTAGGATTTAATTACTTTTCATACTTCTCGTGCGGCGGACGAGGCATTGATGGTCTGTTCGTTTGGGGGCACGTGGAACGCGTTACGGGGGACAGGGGGTGCACTATGCATGCGCCGTGGCTTTTAAATAAACGGCTGTCTTCCCCTTTGACTTTACGATAATGGGTTTGTTTGCATTCCAATTTCAAGAAGTTTAACGACATCCTCCGAAGCGTGTCCCCCCTCTCGCCAAACTTGGTACCGAAGATTCGTAGATCGGGCTTCTCTCCCCCCACCCCCCTCCCCCTATTATTTCTACGAAGACTTGTGGGCGCGATCAGAAGGCCATAATAATTTGAAACGGCCGTGTGTAGATTTATTAAAGTTTTAGCAAATAAGAAATATGCAGATTTCTCGTACACGAAAGATATAACTAATGGTTCAGATAACTAAAGTTTTTATCGACGAAAATTTTAATAGCAAAGTCATTTGCACAGTTAATAAAATATTAATAGTTAATAAAACGAATAATAAAAAATATTATCTAAAAATAATGTGACACAAACCTATATTTAAAATTTAAATTATCTATACTTTGTTGCGTGCATGTATAGAAATAAATGCTATTATAAAAAGTAGACTCTCTGTGCAGAAATGAGAAAATATATGTGAATGTCCGAGAGTCTGTGTATGCGTTGTACATGTATCTCTGCATTAAAACGCGAGGATGAGCATCTAAAATCATCTTAGCATTTTAAACCAACTGTATTTCGCATAGAGCAATACTATTTCGCATCGTATTAATAACTTTATTAATGAGAGCATGACGTAAGAGCATGTTTGCACATTGTTACAAAAATGTGTAAATGCAATGGGAATCATTTTGCAGCCAAGGGCTAGCGGCGCGCCTGGCAGAAGTTCTCAAATGTAATAAGGTAACAATACCTGGTAGTTGGTTTTTGCGGAGAATTGATGTACCGGGAAAAAAAAAGTTACAGACGTGGGAAATTCCCGCGAAACTCGACAAGGCAACACATTCGCCAATCCCAAATTGGAGTGCGGAAAGTACCAGGCGGGAGAGCGTATGGAACATGTCGGTAGCCGCGCTTCTATCATAAACCCTCATTATCGTCATAATTATTATGCAAAGAATATAATGCGAGAAGCGGCAAGCTTCCAGAATGCTCTCGAGATCGGCCGTCCGACAGACTAATTTCAATGCGCGCGAATAAATTGCGAGAATAATTTTATAAAATAATTGAAATATAAGGGAAAGCGCACGCGAGGCACCGTATCTTCCGTATATTTCGAAAAGTACATCGCAAGTATACTACACTCTTATTATATCGATATATTTTTATGGATTTTCCGATAATTAGAAAATTGTTTTTTTTTTCGCAACGAATTATATCAGCTTATTTTTTAAATATTATAATATTTTAATAATAATCTAAATAATCTAAAATTGTTTTCTCTTTTCTCTTTTCTCTCTCTCTCTCATTTTTATATCCCCAAGTTATAGAATATTGGCCATCCTCTTGATATAAGGTATCGATATTATTACGTTGAATAGGAATGTATTACAATTCTTCTTGTACACGTTTACGCTTTGTTGTTCGCAAGCAAGACGGAGTTCAGGAAGACGTGTACAGACTGATCGATCGAAGACTATAGAGTTGCAGGGGGAAGAGACTTGGTATAGCTGCACCGCTCGGAAGAATCGCTCGGAAACGCGAGATATATTGACCGGACGCCGCTATCACGGAATCCGTGCATTAATAACGCAGCCGGTCTTTAACCCGTAAACTTTGAAACTCGGACGGGGGTGCGATTAAGAGGCTTCCATGGGGCCGTTTCGTGCTGGCCACCCTCGCCCCGCGCGAGAGCAGACTGATCCGCGGGGGAGACGAAACGGCGTAAGGGAGTTATGGACGCCGTGGATCGAAGACTTCGCGTGAGACGACGGAAGAACGATCGTTTCGACGATTGCGATTGTTTGCGTTGCACGAAGTCGCCAAGCCGACGAGACAATTAGAACGGTTTATAATATGGAAGATGGTATCGACGACGGTAATTATAGACGGGAATTATAACAAATGAATGCGCAGCGCGACCTGAAGCCCAAGTCGGCGAAGCGCATCGATGATGCAATGCAGAATACGGAAAAAAAGACATTTCATATAATTGCTCAGCTCTTACGAAATAGATAAATTTACACGAAAAGAAGCATAGAGTAAAATTGATCAATCCACGCGCAATAAAACACGTGGATAATAATATAAAAAATTTAATTTCTTCGACTAGCGTAAAATAAAAATTAAAAATATTAATGTGCTAAAATGTCCGCAATGTTGCGTGACAATTATCGTCTTGATCAATTTTTGTTATTAATTAATTTTTATCAAATAATATTATCAAATAATTTTCATTCTCACACACGACTATATTATAGGAATTTTGAAGATGAACATTTCTGGATATAGCAGAGAAACAATTATTTCATTGCATCACTCTTTTCTGAATATCGGTATACTCGGTACACATAACATACGATTAGATGCCGAGAGCGATGGTGCATTACGTCGAGCAACATTGTTATTAAGTATGCCTCGTGAGTGGTAGCAATGATAGCGGGGGCCCAAGGCTCGAAACAGTTTGGCTCTTATAAAGACGTCAAACTATAGCTAACGAAACTTTTGTAATATATCGTGGCTATTACAAGAAGAAACCTCCGTCAGTTAGTAGTATGACTACGATGACATGAGAGCAACTTATGGGGCCCGTGTTTTAGAACTTTGTTTATCAAAATAAATATCTGGATGCCATGCTCTCTCTCTTTATGCTTATTTGCTCGCGTTAGCGGTAATTTTACACGATCAGATGATATAATTATAAAATCGTACATTAGAAACAGAGTAATCAAAATCTCTAATTATTATAAAAATGATAATATGTACGAAAGAGACGTATTTTTTTACACAAAGATATCCTTGTTTTATAATTGAAATATTACTTGAAAAATATATCTAGCTATTCTCCACATTAAACTGGAGCAGTACAATTATCTCTCCATTCCGCATTATCTGCATACCCTATTTTCTTGTACCTCGGTGCATTTTTCTCGAGATATATTCAGAGAGCGGAATAGATTGGGATTGTCAACCAATTACTCGTCGCGTGTCTAGAGCCGGCTATCATCTACCATAGTCATCAGAAGCGCATAAAAGATCTTTCGACCGCTCTTCGTTGTCACTATCGTGCCTCTTCAGTGCGCGTAGTCGTTCGGCGCGGGTAATATTCAATTTCAGGCATCTCCCTCATTCTCTCTTTCTCTTTCTCTACGCGATGCTGGTGCAATTTGCCTGGCCGGCCGCGGGAAGAGGGAAAAACACGAGCAAGAAGAAGGCGCTAGGTGAGGCGAACCGAGTCGAGCCGTTCTCAAGAGCATCGTGCGCGATTTCTTTCCTCCACGCCGTCATCTTCGCCTCCGGCTATCCTTCTCCGCGCACCATCCACCTTCTTCATCCTTCTACTAGCTCGCAATTCGTGAAGGGGACTTTATTGCCGCGCCTTTCGTGCCCGCGTAAACTGCAATAATTGCGGGCGATAGTGCACACGGTCGTTATACGAAAAACGGTATTAGAAAGGACGCGAGAAAATGCAACGTGTCTCGGTTACATCGGGGGACCGAGACTCGGATGTACGTTTCAGCATCGAGATGATGCTGCGCGCGAACAGAAAGAGAGAGAACAATGGAACAGTCCGTTTTGTTAACGCCTAAAGACTCCGACAGCGCGATGGTTATCGATGCGGATGCATCGGTGCATAGGAGAATGTCTCGGCCCATGCCAGATGCGTTACGGTTAGCAGTAAGCTGTCAATTATTAAAATGAGCTAATTATTGTTTTCTCGACTAGTCCGAATCGAACCGTGACGGACAGCTGCAACTGTACGCTTTCGGGACCGAGGAACGAAAAGAGAGAGAGGGAGAGAGAAAATGTGCGTAGGGAGAAAGAGACGAGAGACTATCCTGCGTAAGACGCTCTCTATAGATGTGTTGCAGCGCGTGCTACATGTCTTGTATCATTATCCGGTAGCGTGCACCGGGTGTTTGACGCGAGTTTGGCACGCTGACGCGGCTAAATTCGGGATTTTCTGAGATTAATGACGAGCGCGCGACGACGACGTGATCGGTAAAAGTCGAGAATAATTAATTTTTTGCAACGTAGTCTTCGTAACGATCGAGACGTGATTTGCGACGTTCGCAGCTCGATTGAACGTTGCCGATAATATCGTTAATTTATGTGGCGATCTGATGTCCGATAATATCGCAGATGTCGAATATATGATGAAGGTGCACGGCTAATTATCTTTTTTCATTTATTGAATTTCCCTCGTTCTATCGCATAAAACCTCACATCATTGAAGAAAATATATACGTAAAGCGCATGTGAAAACTACCTGATAAATCTCAGCATTATGTGAACGTAGAATTTTCTATCGCGAAACGAAATAATCTGGCTTTTTCGACGAGGTGATCTAAACGAGGTAAGACATCGTAAGAGGCAATGAAATCATTCGACTAATGGAAGAAGAACGAAAGAGGAGAGAATTGGGCGGCCAAGGCGAGGATACGAAAGAGGAAAGGAGAGGAAGAGAAAAGGAAACGGAAGACGTTGGAAGAACCTTATTTCGCTCGTTCATCCGCAGGAGTGCAGATTCTTAATAGAATACTCGATGAATGTATTTCTCTTACGAGACTAAGACCGGTTAGCACAAAGTACTGTTGGAAGAGAAGGAAACAGCGAGAGGTAGTAGCTATACGACGACGAGAGAGAGAGAGAGAGAGAGAGAGAGAAAGAGAGGAGGGGGTAGGTCTCAACGCGATAATAAATCTGTGCTTAGCTCTGTGACAATGGGTCGAATGGAGGAAACAGAAAGAAGGGTTTAAGCCGCGTCCTACTTACGCCGCGAGGATACTCTCAAATGGATCGCGCCCGAAGAGCGGATTAATCCGTCAAGAAAACGGATTTCGCGAACATTCGGCACGAATAGTGCGAAGCAGCGGGTTTGATTCTCGCGTTCATATCTTCGCAAGAAATCGGCGAAATGGTCTTGATTCTCGTCTTGGTGATAGTAGCAGAGACGAAATTGAAATAATCAAATCTTCAAAGAGAAAAAAAGAAAGAGAAAAAAAGAAAGAGAAAAAGAGAAAGATACACTATAAATAATTGTATGTTGTTTTTTATAATTTTGCATATTAATTTTAATTTCGTTCAATATAAACAGTCATTCTAATGGCAAGTTTTCTATTGTATAGAAATTCGTTTCCTTCGAAAATGTATGAAAAAATTGCAAAATTTGAAAGAAACGATAGAAACATCGCAAAAGTTTTGATGTTACACAGACAATTCCCTCTCCGCATTCTCTATTTTTCCGCGCTACTAGATTTTACGATCAAATTTTTTGTTCGTGTTCGCGTATTCCGAGTTCCCGCAGAGCTTGACAGTCGGGAGTGTCACCGCGTGCATTCAGAAAATGTCGTCGGTTTGGTGTCACCCTTCCTGAGTCGCGCTCACCTCAGAGAGGATCACCTGCATTATACCAGCAGATAAGACAAGAACATGTAGAATGCAAGCGACTGTTGGCCGCGTCCTTGGCTAGGTCGAGCGTGCGGCCTCGAGTATGCGGCATTGATTGAGCCGCATGTGTGCCCTTGAATCTCGACTTTTCTTTAATGTCATTAAATCGCGCTAAGTATTTCCCCAACGAGACGCATACCATGTGTACGAGATCCGAAATATATGCGTTATAGATTTCTTTAAATTGTCTTTGAGTCTCTAAAAAAATATTTATTTGAATTATCCGCCTTGTTTTACGCAAAATTTTTTTAATTTATAAAGAATCATGTTAGATGCTGCTAAATAAATAGTTAAGTTAATTAAATTATCATATAAA
Source organism: Prenolepis imparis (assembly GCF_030444845.1). Taxonomy (NCBI): domain Eukaryota; kingdom Metazoa; phylum Arthropoda; class Insecta; order Hymenoptera; family Formicidae; genus Prenolepis; species Prenolepis imparis. The sequence continues at coordinate 11,711,313 of NW_028141168.1, read as the reverse complement.
ATAATCTTTCTGACGGTTTGTCAGTTTGCACAGACTTGCAATCGTCCATTCAAATATTAATTGTCACAAATCGAAATTGCGGCAAATCGTAGAGGTATGTATTGATGTTCACCAAAGAACACCAGGAAAGAAACTATCTTGTGACCAGTCGAAACCGGTCGATGAGGTACGATGGGTATGTCTGAGAAATGCCGTCAGCCGGCCAGCTGATCCTGGGAACAACGCCCCGCGACGATTTCTTGCTGGAATTAGGGCCTCCTTGATTTAAGGCCGACCAACGCGTTTCTCACACGCATTCGCAAGGGCATCGGATTCGATTCTTCGATTTGGTCGACCCGAGGATTGCATTCATATTAATGATTCGACACCGTCGCGGCAAACCAAACGATCCGATCGGAGAATGTAAAGGATGATTTAAACGAAGATTAATATAAATTATAAAATATTAATAAAAATTAATATATATTATGTATATGTATATATATACATTCAAAGCAATTTTTTAAATACATACATATCCTATTTGTCTCTTTTAAAAAAATTTATACAACATATAGAATATTTAATCATTAAAAACATATAAGTACGAAGATTAAACGAATTTTGATTAATATAAAGTTGACTTAATAAATTAGACAAATAATAGTGAAATGATAAAAAAATTATGAAATATTATATTAATTATAATTATAACGTATGCGTTAAAAGTTACGAAATATATCTGCTATCTTTATTTTGACCGTCAGATAGTTGGTGAACTGATACCACAGTAGATATAACCAAGCGATACTGTGTGCTTTTTGAGAGGCGACCTGCCGAGCGGTTCCCAAGATCGTATGTCGATTGGTCGGGATTGTTTGCGAAATTCCTTCGATAGTATTCGATGAATCTATTGAGGCACGTCGCCTGCAAGTCCGAAGGACTCGGTATGCCGCTGTCGGTCGTTAAGCGGGTCGTCTTTGCTATTAAGAACCCGCGGATATATATAAAACCGTCTCGGGAATCCCTCGGACTTAACCATCACTTAGATGTCCGGCGCGAATGAGTCCTTCTTAATTGTTTACGCAATAATTAAGTAAACTTAAGTGCCCCCGATTCTGCAGATCGAGCAAAGGTGAGCAAGAAGTCTGGCCAATTCTTGAAGCGGTCAGATTTCAACCATCAAGTCTGATTATATTGAAAGCTTAAAGATAAACTTTAGTCAACTGTCTAAAAGCGAGTGTCTCGATAGAATTTTATTATATAAATTTTGCAACAAATTATACTTGTGCAAAATAAATAATTTACGCTAATTCTATAAGAGAATTAACCGATGATCTTGTTAAAAGTTAGTTTCATCGGAATATTTTAATTATACATAAAAATTATAAAAATACAAGTGTCAATTGAATCTGCACGTATACTTTGCAGAAAATACAATAAATAAAATAATGAGAACACGCCTGATGGCAGTCTTGATTATTACTTCTGAACGAATTCGAGCAAAAGGACCAATTTTCGTTTGCAACTTCACCGCGAAAGGCGAAACGTCATTTGCAGGTAATTACAATAGCGAGCTTATTCCTTGATAGGTGGCACGCACGCCTCATTCCTTGGCCACGTGGGACGCGGGCGGTAAAATCGGGTGGGTGAAGGGGAGTGTGTGGGCTACAATGTTCAAACAAATAGGAAGTTTGTTCGCCGGGAGTACAATAGATGGAAACCGAATGATATGTCTAACTAAATACGTTACCGTACGCGTATCAAAGGGAGAACCGAACCTTTATGATGGTTTCTGGCTGGCTCGCGTCTCCGCAGTCTACCGCTCGCCTCTCTGTGGTCACGTGTGTATGTACACACGTACACGCGCGGGCTTTATACGAGCCCGCGTCCTTATATACACAGGCGCACCGATGCTTTCCAGACGTTGCATCAATTGCAAAATTGAAATTTCAGCATCAACAATAATTACTATTGTCAACGCACCGACGCTACTTCCCGTTCGTTACCGGATCCGGAGTGGTTCTCATCGGTCCGTCTCAAAAGCTCGATATGACGATATATTCAATTATTAAATTTGCTTTGTCTTTTGACAATCATATTGATTTTATACTTGTTTTAAAAGTCCTCGGACGATAATATAATCTTGTACCATTAATCTCTCAAATTTTGTTTCTCTGACACTCTTAATATTTTGCTATAAAATTAATTTAACAAAAATAGGTAATTAAAATATTAATATATATATCGATTAATATTGACTTATCAATTATTCATTTACTATCTTGTGAAACTGTTGACAATGTAAAGTGGATACCTTACTGTGCGTATTATATAGTCCGCGGTATATATATAGTTTCTTATATTATTCAAATATATTTATATAAATCGGTAAATGCGCGTATATTGAGGATCACTGACGATGTCGAATGTCAGGGAGCGAAACTTTGCCTAAAGGCTTGGAAACATCGTGAAATAGGTAGGTGTTCACAACAAGTAGCGCCGCTTCCGATATGTTGTCGGTGTATATGTCGCGTGCATTTACCGTTTCCGGTTTAGCCACCGTGTCGACGTTCAGTATCGCCGACGCCTCCGCCTATACACTAATATGTCAAAGGCAGACAGGGCAATAAGGACAATTAACACAGCCTCTGTGACGCGGCACTTGTCATCTTCTGGATTCCATCGTTATTTGGAAAATAGCTTTCACCTTCTATTAACAGTATATTTAAAGACAACATAGCGACATGCAGCGTCATGGTCGATTGTTATCTTTTCAATCGCAAAAACATTCTTCTCTGGATTTATTAATAGCAGTTCTAATAACAGCTGCCTATTGCAGACACAATTGTTTCATAGAAACATTAATTTGCGATCCCGTAATAATATATTCTCGATATAAATAGTTGTAAATCAATTGAAATAAATTAGATAATGAAAAAGTAGCAGAAGCTTAATTTTTATTACGTATATTATTACTATTGATTAAGGCGAACTTTTCCGCGAAATTAACTACTTTGCCCAGCTTATATTTCACGTCCCGATCATTCTCTTCTCGTTTCCTAGTGCGTTCTTAATCTTCTTTTTTTTTCTTGCTCGTCGCAGGGGAATCGGATAATTTCAAGAGTTCGTCTGAACTACATCTCGACCATATGGTAACCCGTCAATGTTAAGTTTCATTGTCGGTCGTGTGCAATTTCGTGGTAGTGAACGCGCGGAGAAGAGTCGATAAGTTACTAAACTAATTAGCAAGATTGCCGACAAAGACGATCTCTCCTCGGTGGCTACGACAACCGCGTTCGTCGCCAAGCTTTTTACATCGTCTTCCCGATGCCGATGTTTCCCGTTCCATCCTCATCGGCCGATCGCCGCCTCTCTTCTATTCGATTTTGTCCTTTCTCTCTTGGCGTCATCCCGCGAGACTGTTTTTCTTTTTTCACATCCATTGGCTTCCTTTTGTCCCTAGCATGTGCGAAAGGCATGGTTTCCCACGGGACACTGTTCGAGAGTCACTCTTTTTATCACGTACACGTAATCGTGTTAAGATCGTGCGATACATTTATGGCCGAGAGCCATGCTGTTATCTTACAATAATTGCACAATTCGTTCTTGATGAAAAGTACGATGAAAAATGTGTTACATACGTTACTCAATTTTTTAAGCAGATTATTCTGTTTAATTTTTAATCTTTCGATATTTTATATACAAATTTGACAAATTCTCGATTGCGATAAATTCTTGACAAAAGAAATATGCAATGATACAGTGATCTGTCTATATATATTTTGTTACAACACAGCTTTCGAGTCTTACGACTGCTTTCGATATCCTCGTCGGTCGGCAGATGTCCGCCATCCGCAACGGAAGGGTTGCCAAGCCAATAAGGGGTTGCCAGAAGATGTATGCGCTAATAATCGAAGAAAAAAGTGTCCAATGAAAGAAATTTACGGCTGGCACTAATTAAGTAAAGGGGATCCGACCAGTCATCCCCCTTTTATCCAGTTGCACTCGCTGGTCGCCGCGCTGGACCGTCCCAGCGGAAGGATTAATTAATTCAGAATATATCAATTAAGAATAAGGTTTGCTTTTCTGCATGGCGACTCTCTCTCGCGCGCCGCGTCGTCCCTCGTCGTCCCTACGCCTGGGCCTCCTCTTCTATTGCAAATTGGACGTGAAAAATGACGCCTTGATTAATCTCGCGGATAATTTAAAAACGAAGGGGTTGTCGGCGCCGCGCGCGCGGCGCCTCTCCTCCACCCCCGTCGTGCCGTTGAGCTGGATAAAAATTCAAGACGCGAAATTGCCAATCAACGAAGGGTGTGGGTGGCTACAGAGGCGAAGGCGTCGACAGGGCGGTGGTGAACCGATTCGCAACGTACCCCGACGGGTAATAACGTTAAAAAATTATCCCTCGTCTGAATTTCATCGGTTCGCTTCGACGCGCACACCCTGGCACCGGGTTTCGCCGTTATTTCGCTTTTTCTTGATTTCTTTTGCCTGCGGTAATTCGCAGGAGCTAATAAAGCGAGAGACCGAAACGGCGAAATGAGAGGATGAAATAACTATAAATATTAACTACTGAAAGAGATTGAATGGAATACGATAGAAAACAGATTTGTCATTTAAAAAATATAATTAACAAATTAATCTTAAAATATACCACGCTAATTATTTGTTAATTTTGATTATTCTCAGTTATTAGTATTGCGACTAATCTCTTTTCGCCTAACATTTGATTTTGCAAGTAAGCATTTTTATTTTTTGTAATGGACTATATATCTTGAAAGAAATTCATATATTTTTAACGGGGAAAACTTACATGAATATATTCTAAATTGCAGAAATCCTCATCTCAGTTCTGTGGTAAACTAAATAAAAGTTAATTGAGTAAATGAAGATTTATTCGCAATGAAACGAAGTTGTCGTATAAAGTGCGAAAAGTAAGGTATGACTGTGTGGAAAGTATAAAATACGATTCTCCAAGGTATTTGGATGCCATCCGCCATTATTTAATAAGACACCGGACTGCCGAGTCGAGGGCGAAGAAGGGTTGAGCACGTCGGAGCGAAGTAATTAAAAAATGTACCGCGATAAAATAATATTGGCTACAAATTGCGCCGTGCTCAAGCGTGCCCTTTCGTCTTTTATATAAGATATAAAATTTTATTCGCTTTCTCTCCCTGTGTTTTAAGTTCATTCTTTCTTCCCTCCATCTAGACAGCGGTTCTCCACTAAAGCAGTATTTACTCGTCCATATCTTCATTTGCATTAAGAACAAATCTTAATCTGAAAATAACCGTCTTAACTAAGACACACTCTCATTGCTGAAGGGCCACCCACGTTAACGCTATTTTAATTTATTCCACGCAAATGAGAAAATTTATAATTATCCTCATAATTACGCTTATATTATGTATAATGCATTTAACATTAACATACAATAACAATTATATAAATTATAAAAGAATTTTAAAGTATAGATTAATTACTTATTAAACGATTAATATATCACGGAGCTTATTCTTAATTATTCGATCGTGCAATTTGATCGTTTGACTGTGCGTATATTTGATTCTATATAAATATTGTCAAAATATTTTACGCACTATGTATGTACATTTATTTTCAACGCTCGTAGAAAATGTTCAAAACCGACGTTATAATCACGTGTGTAAGTAACTAAATTGAATGAAATAAATTTGTAAGTGAATTGAGAGAGACATAAATCACGTATACGCGATAAAAAAGTCGATGATTGATCGACATATACTAGCTAAACGATTTCACACCTCGAGGTGCGATGTACGACACCTAAACAATTGAAAATTGTGAAAAAAAGTATCGGCTTATCTTTTTTAGTTTTTATTTTAGTATCGAGTTTCGTCAAAGCCACGCGAGCTCGAGCGTGTCTTTTAAAAAACTATTAGAGATAACGCGAGAAGGACGCAAAGAGGATAGAAAAAAGATGCGAGAAGAAAATCGGGAACGTCAAGACGCGAATGTTTCGCGAGTCAATGAATGAATCTCAACTCTTCTATTCGATCGAGAATCGAGCAAGTTTAATTATTGGTCAACTATTTATTAATTAAATTTATTATTAATTAATATTAATTAAATTTATTATACAATTATATGATAAATTGCGATGTTAGAAACGAGTTTTGCACTACGAATCGATTGCGTGTAAATGCGCGTTTATTACAATACGCATTAAACTTTGCAAATGCATCACCTTTTTTATTTCAATTGAATAATCAAAATTACTTCGAGAAATACAACTTTGCGCGTCGTATTTATATATAAAATATAAAAACCGCATTTTAAAGTATTATATGATTAAAACAGCTACTATTACTAATTGATTATCACATGCGATTGTTTAGATTACGAAAAATGCATTTCTCTCCCAAGAATATAATAGCCACACAATCAAAATTTAAACATATAGCGCTCATGAGATGCCCATGATACATTCCACGTAGATTATGTGTTTCATTGCATCGGAGCAACAGTATCGCGTCACTTATTATATACGATTGCGCACACACCTTGATAGCTACCTGCGACACCTAAAGATACAAGTATATATATATATATATATATATATATATATATATATATATATGTATATGCACACACAGCCGCAGGGCGTCCGCTCGTTTTCATCCCGGGAAGGCGACGGAAACGTTATGCAAATGGGTTTTTGCGGGGAGAACTTTCGTCGGCAGTAAAGAGAGATAGAGAGAAAGGTATATAGAGGATGAAGAGAGGACGGCTGAGAAGGGTAAAGAGAAATGACGGGAACGAGGGCTACTCAGCGGGGTTGAAGCGGGGCGAATCGGTCTCCTCCGCCTTCTCTCCCGCCGCGGGATCGGCCAAGAGCCCGGATCATTTTTACCGAAATTAAATCGAAAATTAGACTCGCATTAAAATGCGCTCTCGATAGGGCTTGCCCGAATCGCCGGTGGCTGAACGAGCGGAGTCGGAGCTCGTATCCAGGAGCGTGGAGAAGGAACGGCTGCGCGAGAGGATCCAACGAGGACGCGAGGATGTACACGGTATGAGAAACGGAGGAAGATAGATAGAGGTAGACAGAGGGAGCTTCGGGGGTTTAAACCGAAGGAATTCCTTGCTCATGCAAATCAGAGATTCGCGGGAGTCGGAGAAGAGAGGAGGGATTGTACGAGTTAATCAGGAGCCGCTCACGCGGAAGCTACAGGAGCGTAGCTGAGAACCGCTGTGAAGTAAGAGAAGATAAGGAGCATTAAAGATCCAAGACCAAGACATTCTTTGGATTTTCAATCGGGCTGATTCGCGAGAGAGACTCCCGGGATCGTTCCAAAAGTTTAATAAACTTGGAGCTCCGATGTATCTTAACAAATTCGGCATTTGATGACAAAGTTTCGAAATCGGAATTATATTTTATCTTGTATTTGGTTTATTTCCATCGCTACCAAATGTATCGATAAGCCGGTGAGATAAACGCTCAGGAAGAAGTAAGGTAAGATGCTGAGCACTTAAAGGCAGAAAAAAGGTAGAGGAGAAGGACAAAATGAAAAAAGTTCGCTCACGCACAATCGCGTATAAATCAGGGTGGTTAATAAGTAAAAGCAAAGGGTTAGGGCTAGGCTCCCATAGTGATGCTGGGTTTAATAGGGAGAAGGGATGGGGGATGCGCTTACGGGGGGTTGGATCTGCACCAGGTCCAATTTACGATTCATTTCGTCGAAACGGCCGCCACCGTCGGTGCGCCTTATATCGCCATTTTACCGATCTGAATAATTAATTTTAATAACGAATTTCTATCCACCTAACATTCCTCCCCCGCGAATCCCCTACTCCCTCGTCGAACTCGGTTACTAACCGCTCGCTTCGCTCGTTCTTCGTGGCCGAGAAGAGCGAATGAGGAAAATTTCTGCTTCGGACGTTTGACGTAAAGCCTCTATTGTCGGATACATTTTTAATCGGCGAGGGAAGCAACGAGCTTGGCTCACGATCCGCAGCTTTTCTGATACATTCTCGACCCGCGTCTTAAATCTACCCTGAAAATCAATTACGCGACTCTTTAAGGAGAGTTCCTCGGCGCGATACATAATGCTGCCTCTCACGAGACTTTTCTCTCTCTTTCTCTCTCTCTCTCTCTTCTCTTGCACATTTTTGAGGAATTTTTCTTTGTTGTTCGACCGCGAGCACAATTTTCTTGCCGCGGGCACGGCACTTCAAAGATATGCGATATAAACCTTGCTTATATGTATATATGTATAGCTTTTAATTTCTTCGCGATTACAGAAAATCATGTGACACTCTATCGGAAAAAATAATTACAGCAGCATACATAATGCTACTAATGTATATGGTATAAGCAAATATTTAAACCTATGTACTTTCATTTTTTTATTTCCTGAAGACTGCGATTTGATAAAGTCGAGACGCACACATGTGATTCGAGAAAATAATTATATATGAGAAATAAACAACGAGACACGTCGGGCATTAAGCCTATCGATTCAGTGTTACGAGCCATGTACTAGAGATCGAATCAGCGATTGAATATATTTATTCGAGGCTATCGACGCGCGTTGACGACCATTCCTACGCGCGATTAACGATCGCGGACGTTAAATCGCTGACTTTCGAAGAGACTCGCTATCTCGGTCATGTCAGCGGTGATACACGAGCCTGCAGCGGATAGTTAATTGTCGGAGAATTCTTCTTGTCAGTTATGGCATTCCGAAAGCCTTCGATACCGGGAGATCATTGCACTAAAGTTAAAGGCCAAACCGGCATTATTGCCGGTGTTATTATCAGCGCTTGCTTTTATAGTATGAAATTATATGGACGTGCGTGATTAAGCGATCATGATTGCGACTGCGTATCGATTTTCCGTATTTACTTTCATAGCAGTCTTATTTGCAAATTGAATCGAAAATTATCAATGAAATCTTTAAGTTAAAATAATAAAATTTACAAACTTTTTTCAACTTTTAAACAAAATTCTAATTATAGGCGATAATCTCTATTTTCTCCTGAAAATTCTCGACAATGTTTGGTCTACATGTGTGTCGAAAAGTTATAAAAAATACTCGCAAACAACGAAGGTATCGACCAACCTGATTGGTGTGTCGCCCATGCGAATCTTACGAGCATGCGGCAGTATTTGGCTATGGTGGTAAACGGTAGTGTTGGTGGAGACCAGTGATATACAACGCTATCACCCTCGTATTTACTGCAGTGTCAAACCAGGGCGACAACTTGGTTACAAATTAGTGCTTTGCACCGCGCGCACGGCCACGTCCCGCTCTTACACCGTGCGTCCGCTGTGTATGTATATGTATGTATGTATAATACACCGATGTACGTATATGCATGTACCATCGGCGGGTCCTGCGACCGGGTATACGAGTCTCGTATGTTTATGTTCTTGGCAGCTGCGCGGCAGAACCTTGCCAATATTGGTTCTCAATTTAATGATCAGCCAATTGCGCGCAACTTTTCCCGCGTATTCTCGCCAAGGAAACTCGTGAGTCTGTATAAAGTTGCCACTTGCCAGCGAAAAGTTTCCGAGGCATAGATTTGAAGATTTTGTACATTGTGTGTTGTGCTAATTTTCAAAATTAATCACACGGATCAATAAGTTATTGAATATAGCAGCTATTAATAAATACTCTTGATTTATTGTATGAAATATAATTAATATAGTGATAATACTGAGATTTCGCATTTGTATTTTGTAAAAAAAATTATAGGTAATCCTCTCTTTAGTGAAATATATTACGATAACATAAAATTATATTAAGTATAATATTAATATCATCATTGATTATATACTTTCCTTAATAGTATAGATATAATAAGGAACAAGTATGAGTATTAATTACGATTAAATTAATTACGATTTTATTCCATTTGTAGAACACACACATAAATAGAGAGAGAGAGACTCGAAAATAAACGTAAGCTGAATTCCGAAAAATTAATTCGACTCTAGAATTAAAAGCCATCGATGCAGTGAAATTTCACGCTGTATCACGGTTTCTCAGATCCTATTTTGGACTTCGAACCAAGATGTATGGCATCGATGGCTCGATAGAAGGGACTGAGAACCTCTTGCCTTGTGGAGGAGACGATATATCAGCCGCGGGTCAACAATGTGTAAGCGGTATCGTTCTCGAACCCCCAGGTCGAGCGACCTAAGTTCGCTCTCGGTGACACTTCTGGAGTTTCTGCTTCTTGGACGGTGCACACTCGAGATATATGTTATTGGCCGCGCGTGTGAATGCACGCTATGTACATACACGCACTGTATGTGGATACAAGAATCTATCTTGGACGTGCAGATTCGCTAACTGGAAAACTTTTAATTATTCCGAGATAGTCGTTATAAAGAATTAAAAAAAAAAAATATTCTCTTTTATGTATTTTCTTCTATATTATTTTATTAACTCTTTTCTAAAAATTTTGAAAAATAATAAGCTTTGTGTATTTGAGATGGGTTAAAAAAAAACAAGCTAATTTTATTCTTGTCGCAATTAATAGAAATAAAAAAATGCAAAATAAAATCACATATACGTTGTGTGATCTTAGGAGAAGTAATTAAAATACTGCAATATCCTATTCATAATTATGTATGCTTAATCGTCACTTAATTGCTTCCGTCTTTAATCATTCTGAAACTACATTCAGGGATTACATCATTAGAGCCGATGATTATATAAGGATATCGCGTGTTTCTGACTTATTCCTCGTTTTCTTAACTTTTGCACGTGTGACAGAAAAAAAAGTATGTCCCGAGGGGAGACCCGTGCTACGAAAATTTGCCTCGTCATTAGCGCGAGTTGATAAGTGTCGCGAAATGCGTCGCGCGCGACCACTTGATCCGCCGGCATTAAAAGTCAAATGCAACAGATCCATTCACCGGTCATAATTACGAGGAAACCCGGTTGCTGCGCGCATAAAAGCGTTCGTTATTAAAAAGTTTAAATGTCTATTAATTACTCGACGTTATGCCGGGCCGCGCCGAAGAACTGTATAAAATGCATTTAATTATCGCGCCGCGCTGAATGAGGGAAATCAATGGGTTTCCCTTTAGCGAAACGACGGCGAGTGCTTTTTTTTCTCCTCAAAACCTCAATTTGTTGCTGCCGCACGTTACTCCCCCGCTCGCCACACTGTGCGGTCTTCCCCGTTTACCCTTTCCAGTTACGCCCTCGTGAACCCATCCACCGGTCGTGCCGGTAATAAGGGCGACACCTGAATCCGTGATTACATCGCGGCAATGAAAAGTAATTTGTCGATTCATGGCACGATGGACCCGTTCGTTCGATACCGCTCCTGCAATTTCCCACTTTTCACGAATGAAAAGCTTTCCGCGCGCGGGTCTGTCCGTCTCGGAGAAATATCGTGTCCTTGTATTTCTTGCACTTAACATGCTGCTCGAGAACGATTCTGCTGTATACGTGTCAGACAAACATTTATAGAAAAATTATATTTGGCATTTCTGCGGCAAAAAGATACAGTAATGTATATATCAAGAAGATCTTGATATGTACAAGATAATAACATTGATAACGTCCTTATTTAATTGTAATAATTTCCATGTTAATTATGCTTTCGTGAAATGCATTATTTAATCAGTAGCTCTTTAGCATAATAAAGTTTTAATGTAAATTAATTGATATCAGATCCGCGCATTATGATTTCATCCGACAAACTTTGCAAATATCGCGAATCTCTTACTATCGAAATCTTTCCACGTTCGAGGATATTCGAAACTGATTCTAATAGTTAAAGATCGCTGATGCGGTCGGCGGAATTTATTCTCAGAATGGAGAAGAACGATGAGGATCTAGGTTGCTTATAGTCCTGTTCTGCCGGGATGTCAGTGAGCCCCAATCGCTACTACCTTATATTTCATGTCAAAGCCTTTCGCATTCCTGAACGCCACCTGATCCATGTGTATCCCCCTTCGAAGTCCGGCTTTCGAAGTCCATCGTCGAATTCGGGTTTCGATCGCGCGGCGCGAAGGGATAACGCGCCGTAGAAGAATCTTATTTCGAGAAATCGAGCCCGATCGTAAAGTGTCATAATTTTTTTCGACACCCGACTCGCGCGTACCCATATCTATACGACGATCAAATTACTTCCTCCAGCCGGGCGCGCAATGAATGCGCGAATATCGACGCGGAACAAGCAGGTGCATTAAATGTCAGATACACCTTAAGTGTAGGCCATGTGATAAAACGTAACTATAGAAATATAACCTGTTATATAAAGTCTATCTGCATTAAATACGTACATATGTAAAATTATTTTCCAATTTAATTAACTTTTTCTCATTAGTGTATCTTTTTTATGATACAAGTAATAATAATTATAGTAACATATTATTAGTATTCAATAATATCAAGATAATTTGACGAATTTCAGTTTGATTCCATTATTTGTCTAGTTAGTAAACACTTCTCGTGAGAAGATCGTGTTTTTTTGGAAGTCCAGTTGGTAGTATAACACGCTATTTCTATTCTCTTAAATGATTTAAAGACGGAGCGATATCGATTCTGTACGCAACAGAATATGATGTAGCGTATACGCTCGATCGTGATATCTTAGGTCGTGGATATTTTAAGCGGTACCGAGGGTATCGGTCGCCCTCCCGGTGCGAAGACGATTTAAGGTCTACTGGTTGGACCCAGCACACCCATGGTGGTCTATATCAAGACAGAGGATCCACTCGATACACAATCCCATTCTCGGTATCCAGCTTATACTGCATAACGCCTATTCTATCTTATTTTTTCGCGCTGATTCAAAGATATATTCGACGGAATCATTCACCTTTCTTCTCTCTCTCTCTCTCTTCTCTTCTGAATAAATATATACAACAATAAAATTTATAGAAAACTGTTACGTGCTGTCAATATTATCTTGATTCCAAAGCAGCACTTATAAATAATGAGATGCTATTTTTAATTTCAAGATTTTGCAAGGCATAATAATAATTAAAATATTAATTTGATCATCATTTATATAAGTATTCTATGAATAATAAATGCATTATTAAGGATATTAATACCGCAAAAAGTGACAATTATTCACTTTACATTCTATTGCTATAAATCACATGTTTCAGATAGTCAATGTAATCTATATTTTAAAAATAAAATAAAATAAACACACGCCCTTTCTCTCGGCGACGAGAAGATCTACAATGTATCACGATGCTGCACGATACACGATCTCGAAGCGGGCGATCAAAAGGTGAGGGGTGGCCCGGGGTAGAAGTTTCAGTGCATTTTGGTCACCAGCGATAAAGCATTTTTATGTCCTTTCCGGTCGTTTGATTTCGAGATTAGCCGGGAATTTTGGGCGAACCCGCATATCACCGTGATTTACGTCGAACCGGCGTTTCGACGCGAAGGACGCCGGTCACCGCGACCTGGTAAAGGTAGAATTCTCTTAAATTTCAAATTTATACGCGCCGTCTTGTCATAATCTTGATTCTGACGCCTGCTCGCGAAGCTATTCGCTTGTTCCCCATCCTACACTGACACAGGGTGGGCTTATTTGTCAAGAATGCTTTCGCGTCGCGTGAACTCGAAAAAAAACAAAAAAAAAACACGCCGAATAGAGGGAGGAAAAAGAAGCGTGACAGAAAATGATGTCACGAAGGATATGATAATACTCTAAGTCACGAGATGACGACAAATTGAGTCTTCACTGTCGAAACGAGGAGTCGAAGATTCAAATGAAAAGAAAATGACAATGTATTAATCGTGATTCTCACATCGAAAATTAAGCGTAAAATAAACAGAGAAGACATAATAAAGTTAAACACAGATATTGTTTACCTATATAGATTCCCCAAATTTATAAAATGTGCCGATAAAAAAAAGTACTCTCAATCAAATATTTTAAATGTAAAGAAGATTTCGCGACATTGAAGATCAAGGTACCGATCCTAAAATATATACATATTTCTTAAGATACTTATAAATTTTATCACACAAAAATGTCATATAGTTATATAGTATAATATATTATAGCTTTTCCAATAATACTTCAATTTATTGAATTTTCGAGATACTTGCTATTATAATTGTCTTCACAGCCTTTTAATAGAAACAGGAATCTCTCGCGTGTATTAAATATGAGCTGTGAAATATTATCAATGGTAGCGGCCAAAGGCCGATCGGATACAAATTATCCGCGCGCGTATCGTATCGTGTCCGCGAATAATCGTGACATCGTTACAGACGCAAGCAAAAAAGACGAAAGGAAGAAAATCGAAGAGGGAAGAAATAGAGGCGACCCACACTCGGACTTTGCGCGCGCGACAGGTACACAACACATATATATTCCATCCCGGGAACGAACCCTTCGAACTCCATCGGCGTATCGCCGCAACCCGAGAACTCGCTCGCGCTTACGAGGCCCACCATGGGCCCATAAATATCTCATTTTTATTTTGAATGGGAAAACGAACGATGGGTCGACGCCGCGCTTCCCTACCCCGCACTAAATCAGCGTTACTTTATTAAGTATTACCTTTAGTTAACAGATACTTAATCAAAAGGTGCACGCGGTACGCCACTAATTTGACTTTGGCCCCCATAAATATTCGGGGGACCGTTGAATGTACGGGCCTGCGCGTCCTGTACCGGCCAATCGGATCCGACCGATGTTTGTTGCGCTCGAAATACCGGACGTGCGGACCGACCGACCGACCGAACGACCGATGGACGGACGGACGACCAATGGCTTTGTACCGATAAAATACTCCTGTAATTAAATGCGAGCGGCGCGCATTCATCTAACTGCCTATACGCGTTCCTGCGACGTAACATTATCGATCACCGCTTTCGGAAATTTATAAAACATGGTCGACGTACGGGATGCGTTCGGATAGGAAAATGAACAGCCGATAAATCGAGAGTAGCATTAGGGATATACCATTTGTTATCTCGATCGTTCGGTCTAAAACATCTTCGATTATTGGCTTCGTTATTAAGCGCATTTTTTTTCGCGAAAGTATATTTATCGCGCATATAATAAATTATTTCTGGTTCAATCTTTACGAATACAAAATTGAATTTTTTTAAATATTAGATGTAACATGCTTAGATGTAACAACTCGATCGAGTGATCACATTTCGCTGTACGGTAGCTTCACTCTTTAGCGAACGCATACGATCTGCTGCGCTTCAGCGAGACTGAGCTGCGGCCGCAGTCTCCTCGTTTATTGTACATAGGGACGCGGAAATTGTGGCCAAAGCAAAGGCGGTCGACTCGCGGTTCGGTAAACACTAAACACTCGTTAGCGTATAGATTGAAACGCAATCTGTATTCGGTGCGGCTACCACGGAGGAAGATGCCGAGAAGCAGCGCAGACAAAGAGAGATACAGATAGAGATAGAGAGAAGGATAGGGAGAGAGCGAGAGAGAGAACCGAGACTAACTTCGCGGCGACGCGAGGGAGGAAGAAGGGCAACATTGGGGGTTGCCGGCGGAAGGGTTGGTTCCACAGCCCAAAGAGCCCGAGGCCCCCCACTAATTGATTTGTGCTCCAGCTTCAGTGCAGACCTCTCTCTAACTCTCCGCTCTATCTCCTGCCTTCCTCTCTTCTCTGCTACACTGGTATCGGGACACTGACATAGGTAAATCCACACGCGCTAAATACGCCGCCGCTTCTCGGCTACCACGACCGCCCTTTCCTTTCCGGTGGAGGAAACAGAGGTCACTCCTTCCGCATCAAAGCTTCAAAGGACTGTTATCTTACGGGCACCCGCCGTGGACGGCTGCGTGCAGAGGGTAGCTAATTTCGAGATACGCGCACACTTTCGATGGCACCCTTCGGCAATCATGCAGCAAGCTTTATAAGCCAGCACGAGTCTTTGATAGTTAGCACTTTGATATATTAATTATTAAGTTTGGTGGAATCAATATCAGAGCTAAATGTTGCGATACGAATATAAAAAGGATATTAAATTTAAAAAATTATATTTTATAAAAAAACGAAATATTATATTCACATATTTGCCCAACTTATTTCATGACACGACATAACAAAATGCGAAAGGGGACATTTCTATTTTATTTCGTAATGATATTCATTATTAATTGCGTGGTCGAGCGACGCCTTCGGGTTCATCGTTTAATGTAGAACGTAACGAGGCGCCGGTGGACTCTTTGTTCCACCTTCGGGCTGTCCACTCTGCTTTCGTTCTGGATTTTTTCAGTCTTAGGTAATATTCTGAGTAAGCGCCCTCCCCCGCGCTCCGCGTCCCTCTCGCTCTCATCTCTGTCCACGGGCTAACGCAAACGAGCTTTCGCGCAGCGTGTGATACCTCCACCTTTGCACGTAATGCGTATGCACACGTACGTGGAAATAGGTATTTTACATATGTTACTTTGACACCGAGTCTGGTTAAGACGTCTCACGTCGGCGATGATTACAGCGGCGCGCTGCGCGACGACAAGATAAACATGATTCTGTACGCGCGGATGGCTCTGTGAGATGCGACCTAACCGTCGTATTATCGTCATTTTCTCAGTGTTTCAGGTGATCGAGACAAAGTGACTAAAAAAACCTCGCAGCACGTCTCGCGCGTTTATCTGTGTGTTCTACAAATTTTTAATTTTATTTTCTATACTCTTGGAATTATTTTATACTCGAATACTTATACAAAATAATTTAACATTCAAAGCATTCTTGTAAAATACAAATATCTATTTCTATCTACTATTTTTATTCAATAATAAAAAAAAATTAATAAAAATTGTTTTCTCTGTTTATAGAATCATTTTTCAGTCAACGCAACTTATTTAACAATTTCTTTTATTATCAATTATCACGGATATCACATAGATAGTATATTGTGTTTACACGTACCTACTAGACGGATATCTAAGAGTCGCGTTTCGCGTCAACAAATGATAACGACGAAGACAAGCTCTGTCCCTGGATAATTGGATGAGCTCTTAAACACTGCAAATTACCCCCGCGGCGACTTACTTATTATATTACGAATCATGTAGGACGACGAGAACGGGGGCCGTGGAGGCAGAACGGAGGGACGCAACGTCCGACTACGGTGGCCGTTTATATTATAATTTCAAGCTACGATTACTTTGCCTTTTGTCTCTCGACAGGCGCACGTCGCGGTCAAAGCTCAAAAGCTTACTTATTATTTTCGGTCAAAGCCACACGCCCGCACCGCCTGGGCGACCTTTTTCAAGCTGTCGCCCCGAAGGTTGATGGGAAGGGTCCGTTTTCGCGACCGCAAAACTGCTCTCGTCGGCATTCGTCCAAGAACGAGATCGCGCAGTCGATAATCATTCTACTCAAGTAAAAAGAGAATCGATCGGAAAAATATTTATAACACGATCGCATTCGAACCAAGTGGACAAACGCAAATGGTTGCAAAGCGCAGCTTTGCTTATATCACAGATCGCTAATCTTAAGGTTAACCCACGGCAGAGGAGTTCCGCCTACGGAGTATTCAATTTGAGTGGAGCGAATTGCAGATTCTCACCGACTGCCCGCGGGCTTATTATCGCACTTTACCGGGTTGAAACATCGGGCGAAATTGCTTCTCTACCCTGGCCGATTCGCCGTGTACAACGATTCTAAAGCGGGCTTTGCAACAAGCTGATACGATCTACAATTGGATACTCGGGGGTAGCTCAAGCAACAAATATGACATCGCGACCACATAATATTCTTACATTATAACAAATATTTTATTCCATCCAGTAATTATATTCTTGTACTTTATAGAGATCTTTGCAATTTCAGATATGATTATTTGATAGATTACTGTTGATTATGCATCAAAATTAACAACCGTTTTATTTATAAATACGAACACGCAATATTAATAAAATATAAAAGTATGATAAAGAGAGAGGGAGAAATGTAGAAAATTAAGAAACTTAATTAAAGTCATCATTTATATAGATTTCTTCTTTTTAAATTCGAAGACGCGAACGAAAGCTAAAAGAGCAGGTCCAAACGCGACCGAGAGGCCGAAGACGATGAATCGCTATTAATTGATCGCTCGTGAGGTAACGACGAAACGATCGGTGGACCCCGTAGGGTGATAGGAGGCAACAGAGGCGAGGGATGTCAGGGAGGTAGGAAGAAGAGGGGAGGGGAGGGTTATTAAAAATGCCCTGAAATATCCGGCGGATTAAATCGTCTCATTTGCATAAGATACGGTCACCGTAAACGCGAATTTATGGATATGTGAACGTATAGATTCGAGACCGAACGGGATAACTGCTAATAAAGGCTCATCCTGGCAGCAAATAATGAGGGGGTCCCCTGGGTGGCGTGGCGCCACGATATCCGACTAAATATCTCTCGCATGAGCTTATACCGTACGCTACATTATTGCCGCGAGATACGTTGTAAACATTCTTTACTCGATTCGCGTTTCCCTTCTTCCTCCGCGCCGCCGCGCTTCATTTCCTCTTTAGCTCGATCTTTCCTTCGACTTATGATATTGCGCATCGAGATATTTTCAGCTTTTTCCATATGCAATAAAATAATGCAAGTTATGCCCGCGGTGCTCGTGATCAATAAACGTTAATTCATGCAGCCCGATATTACGATCGAATTTATGCATTGCGATTAATGGTGGTAATATATTTTGATGGCTCTTCTAACATGATATTCTTTTTGTGTGTGTTTTTAGTTTTTATCTATATAACATCAAAATTGTTGAGAAATCGTTTTCTACTTTTCCACCAAGAATAGAAAATGAAATAGATTTAGATAGACGTAACACTAATTGTAAGTCATAGCAAATTAAACTTATAAAATTCTTTTTCCTTTTAGATTTTAGACGGATTATTTTTGTAAGTTTATATTCATGTATAGTCATTATTGATCGAGTTAAACAAATTACTCCTTCATAGTTTTTTGCTGCTACGAATGACAAAAATATTGCATCCTTTAAAAGATATAATAAAATAAAAAATTAAAAGGATACAATAAAAATTTAAGAAAAAAATGCACTTAATATTTAATAACGCACTTAAAATTAAATGCTATTAGTATTCGATAACAAACTCGTTTTTGTGTGTGGATTGAGATATTAAAATATGATTGGAATAAGATGTTTGCCTTTTCCTCGAATGCCTAATGCAACATATGCGCGGATAAAGTAATGGATTAATATGTGTGAAGAGTGCTAACACAAATGCTAACACATATTACACACGCATCAAGTGCGTGAAGCCAACGGGAGATACCTGATATCAAGTGCAGTCACATCTTCCGTTAGTATAGCCGACTCGTAAAAGTATATTACGACATGCATGATCATAACGTTAAGCACGAATGACGCCGATAGTCAGTAATCCTACACTTAACGAAGTTTTCGCGATCGCAAGAAGTGACCGTAAATATCTGCTTGTTTGCTCAGATCATTAGAATTTCATCCTATTATCGTCGCGTCGAGAACATAGTATTTACAATACTTGGATATTTAAGAAGTCATTTATAAAATTTATAAAATTTATAATAATATAAAAAAAATCGTTATTTTTATAGTAATATCTTATTTTATTAACTGTAATAATAAACATGTAGGTAGATAATGCCATTAAAAAGTAACTCAATAAGCTTCTTACAATTATTTTCATGACATAATTTATTTGAATAAATTATTTAAATAAATTATTTGATTAAATTATATCATAAAAATAATTCTAAGAAGCTTATTGAGTTATTTTTTAATGGAATTATCTACCTACATATTTATTACTACAGTTGATAAATTAAGATATTACTATAAAAATAAAAATATTATTATTATTAGAGTACCTTACAACTAGCTGAGGTGGCGACAACTTTTCTGAAGTCTGCCCGACTCTCGGCAACAATCATAGATATTAACCGCAATATAAGTCGATATACAATGATTTAATAATCTCAATTTATTAATTTCAAGATAATGAATTTGTGATATATATTTATATATAATATGCCGATTAATTTGAGACTTCAATTCTCTTAATGTGTAATAAGTATAAAAAAAAAAAATGGTAAATTTAGACATCAAACAATTTATAAGAATAAAAATAAGAATAAAAAGAATTTTACCGATGCATCTATTATTCTTATTATTGCAAATTATATTATAATTATCAGAGAAAGAAGGTATATTCCTAATACTTTTATCTTATATATAATATATGTATTAAAATATTTGATATAATTATCACAAATACATTACCTTAAAATTTTTTTAAATAATTCAACACTCACCAATTTGATGTTCAACAGCGTAGTTGTAATATACATGTTGATCTGTAAAATATAAACATATAAATATTATATAAAGCAATTATTTTACTATTTACTTTCACTATTAAATATTTTAATTAAAATATTTTACAATAAAAGAATCTAGTTACGCATTACATAAATAATTATATCTACATATCTCTTAAATATAATACAATGTAGAAATTGTATTTTACACATATACAAATATTTATTATTATTAAATTAGTAAAAAAAATTATTATATTTATTATTAAATATTCCAAGTATTTCAAAATATAAAATCTAGGATATTTTATATTCATTATTATACAACAATGTAAAATTTGACATTATCGCGAAGATTAATAGATAATCTCACAAATAACAAATGAAAAGTTAAATAAATTATAAATGATATTTACCCTATCGTTGCTCCACCGTTGCCCGATGCCTCCCTGGGCCTCCGACCTCTCTCTCTCTCTCCTCATCGTTCCTTTATGGCACTCACTCGAAACACTCGCGTTACTTTTTTCGTTCGCGACGAGCAGCGACGCCGGGATTTTAGATATTAAACATTTTCGACGCGTTTCGGTAAAACGCGAGAATCGCGAGAGCTTATTCGCGCGCGAATAAAACCGATGCTCTGTTTTTGCGTCGCCGCTTTTTTCAAGGCTCACTTATCGGAAGGCCTCATCGAACGACGATGATGCGGCGACTACTTCACGACGTACTCCGAGTCGCCGATATTCCAAGAAACGGGCACTACATTTCAGTATGTTTTATATATCACAATTCAACGACGTAGAAATCGGATCGACAACGCAGAAAAACTCCGGAAAACGCGGAAATTCGCGTCGAAAGCACAACGATAATTCATTCCGCCCGTGTACATAGAAGACTCGCCCGCGTAATGTACTCGCCCGTGCGATCGCGATCACGATGTCGGTACACGATTTCGCGACACGATCGGCTTTGTACGATAATTAAGCACGTAAAAACACTAAATTCACATTTGTACTGTCGCGGGCCGGCGATAAGCGCGCAAACGTTGATCGCGAACAACCGAAAATGTACCTAACAACAGACAGGCTTGTGCCAGTTACGGGACGTGCAGCACGACAAGGTCGCAAAGTCGTAATGGCGGCGGTCGCGGCGTACGTGCCAACTCGGAGCTCGGCTCGGCTCGGCTCGGCTCGGCTCGACTCGGCTCGACTCGGCTCAGCTCGGCTCGGCTCAGCTGTTGTGTCTGAAACATATTAATTTAATTTTTATAACATATTATTTTTTAAATTAATTAGCAAATTGACTCAATCAAAATATTCAAATTATGTGTTTATATATGTGTCTGTCGAATATCTCATAAACAATGCAGTTTAGAAAATCAGCTGATTAAAGCGTTAATTTGTGTGCTAATTATGTTTTGAAATAATATGTTATAAAAATTAAAATAATAATGT
Source organism: Prenolepis imparis (assembly GCF_030444845.1). NCBI lineage: Eukaryota > Metazoa > Arthropoda > Insecta > Hymenoptera > Formicidae > Prenolepis > Prenolepis imparis. Next base: position 11,689,605 of record NW_028141168.1, on the reverse strand, counting down.
TTTAAATAATGTTATAATACTTTAAACTCGATTAATATTTTTGACAGTTATCAGCTGATTTCTGTCAAAAAATATCAATCGAGAATAAGATATTATAACATATTATTTACAACATATTATAACATATTATTTACAACATACTATTTTAATTTTTTAACATATTATTATTTTAAAATTTAATTAGCGAATTAACGCTTTAATCAGCTAATTTCTGTAAAAAAATATTAATCGAGTTTAAACAAACTATATATATATTTTTTTTTAATATTCTTTTTAACATAAAATCGCTTGTGCTATTCTAATGTAATGTAAAAAGAGAGAAAAATGTATACAGTTACTTATTAATAATAAATTCGCTCTTGCGTGTGGTAATGTGATTACATTAAATTGACATTTTAATGTGTTCATAAAATAATTTTCTTTTCAGCATTGCAAATTGATGTTTTATATCTTGTGTTAATTTAAACTCAAAATACTTTCCGGTGAATGTCTGTCATGTTATTTCGTATGTCGAAAAAAGTTGATTATTGACCAACGGGAGGTATATATAGTTATAAAAAGTCCGAGACGATAAAAACCTAATGTAAATAAATTTATATTCATGAACGTAATTTAAATGAAAATAAAACCGATTCTCGCGAGGGAGAATTCGCTTAGCGAAGCGATGTGTCTTTCGGAATATTACTTTCGGGATAATAATACACGAATAAAGGCGGACAACCTGTGAAAATTGGCCCGGGACATAAACCGCGATTATATTGCGAGGAACACCCGCACCTACGTCCCGAAATCAAGAAATATTCCCGTAGGCCTCATCCAATCGCACCGCATCGTCGGTACCGCGTGAAAGTCGGTAAAAATAAATGTCGCCAGCCGCACGTATATACGCGATGTACGACAATAAATTAATCCGACACATCGCCGACCGCGTTTCTCAGCCGTAGTAACACCGAATCCGTTTGGCCTTTCTCTCCCCTTTGCACCACTTATTCCTGATTTATTGAAATTATATCTGGGCACGTGAAAAAAAAAGTTTCCGCGTACATTTTGTTCACGCCTCGCGTATATATTCCCTCTTTCTGTCCGCGGAAAAATCCACATGACTAATATTCTTTATATATCCACGTGACTATTATAACAACATTCGAAGATATTAATGTCTTCATCAGAGAGGAATTAATGTCTTTATTAGAGTAGATGTGTAAGTGTAAACTTTTTCTAGAGTAACTTGGATTTTATGTGTATTGTACACATGCAATCGCATGTGAACTGTTCAATAAACGGTGCAGTATTAAATGCAAAAGGTGATTAAAATGTAATTTATATACTATCCGACTTAACAGTATTATTGAAAATCTATTTGAATGTCTGTCGTTTCTTTTTTTATCGTTAATAATTTCTCAATAAAAAAAATTAAATAATTAATTAATGTCAAAGTATTACGAAGCTAAAATGTCAATGCAAAAAATTTTCAAGTCATGCTGTGTTTTTGACATAACAATATATATACAAAATTATAGAAATAATGATATATTTTATTTTTATCTGTTTTATCTAATTATCTATTCTCGCCATTAGAAAATCGTATAAAGAATCTTTCTAAAAAAAAATGAAGATACTTTGGAGCTATGTTTCTGATAACATCTCTTAGACGTCAAACTATAACGAAGAAAATTTCACCGATAGATCGGCGCGAACTATATAAATACATTAAGCACTTAGACGGCCACTTTGACCGCGTCGACGCTTCCGTTCAGCATCTGCCAGGCCCTTCCTGTTTCTCGTTTCCGCCGCATTGACGCTCTCCAGATCGAGATAATCGAAGCTTGTACAGACCGTCGCTTATTCGAACGAACGTATCTTCCACTGGGGGTGAATCGGGTGGTCGCTAGGAGGATACCGTTGTATCTTGGCGCTATTAGTGCGAACAATACCGGAACCAGTCTGGGACGTATCCTGTCCTTAACGCCTCATCCTCCCCCTTTCTCTCTCTCTCTCTCTCTCTCTCTCATACTCGCTCAGCATCATCTCTTTTTCCCTTTTTTCTTTATCCTCCCTCATTTCTGTCCCTCCTTGCGCCCTTCTCGCGCCACCAAAGAGCCTCGAGTGCCCGGAGCTTTTTCTCGCGGGCAATTTATCAAGGCTCTCCAATGTTTTTGTCATGTATCTATCAGAGTATAGCATATTATATATATATGTTATATATTATATATATTATTTTTTAAGCATATGTATTAATATGTATTAATTAATCCGCGCGGAGTCATCGCTCGATAGCCAGTAATCGCAGTCATTCTATTCTTATATAGTTCAATAAAAAAATCGTGGTTTGCATCTTGATCCGCCTTCACGTTTCACGTTTCACGGTTTATCAATAGCATGCCGACTTTCCTGACCTGAATAATCCGCGCGGAGTCACCGAGCATGACCAATAATCAAAGTCGCTCGATTCTCAAATCCAATAGAAAAGTCCAGATTTGCGAAACATCGCGTCTTATTGGAGTTCTCGAGTTTCTTTTCGTATCCTTTTCATACTCTCTTTTCGTCCTTCTTTCGTTATCTATAAGTTTTTTAAAGACGCGTTCGACGCGAGCGATGTCTAGCTGTCATCGAGTTTCTTATCGCGGTGATTTATGACTCGGTTTACTTACACACATTTGTTCCATTCATTTTATTTACCCATACACGCGATTATAACGTCGGTGTTTCGAGCATCGACGTTCGGATTTTCTATTCGCATCTTTTTCCTTCCCTCTATATGCATCCTTATTCTCGCGTTATCTCTAATTTTTTTAATTAAAGACACGTGCTCGAGCTCGAGCATTGCGCGGTTTTGACGAAACTCGATACTCACAATCAGATAAAAACTAAAAAAGATAAGCCGATACTTCTTTCACAATTTTCAATTGTTAGGTGTCGCACATCACACTTCAAGGTGTGAAATCGTTTAGCTAGCTAGTACATGTCCATCTGTCATCGAATTTCTTATTGCAGATTTATGTCTCAATTCACTTACTCGCACAATTTCTTTCATACATCTTACACACACCGCAATTATAACATCGGTGTACTTTCGAACATTGACATTTCGGATTTCTTTTCTATATATATATCTGGAATCTTTTCATTATGTACATTCCTAAATTATTTCTTGCGCTTATTGCACGATGTATCGCATCAATGTCATTATCTATAACTGGATAACTAATTTTTATCAAAATAAAAGAATGCAATAATTTCTAATGGTAATTATAAATAAGACACAATTTTCAAATATTAAAACCAATAATTAAATAAATCAATAAAAATCAATAATTAAAAAATATTTAAGTCTAAAAATTTGCAAAAATTTGAATCAGCTTTATAAAAATGCTTCTTAAGATAAATGATGTCAAGAAGAAGTATTCAATAAAAGTTGGTATTCTTAAGATTTCAGTACTGTTATTGATATGCGACACATCGGTGGGCGTCACCAACAGGGAGCAGCTTCCTCGAAGTAATTTATATATTTTCTTTCGTCCGATATTTGTCATCAAAGAGTGGCCATTAGTAGAAGAGCGGAGCAAAAGAAAGGCCTCTGGGAGACACAGCGGGAGGCATTAGACCGTAGCTTCCATTAGCTCGACTTGGTTTTTCTCTCGAAAGGAAATTAATGACCGATCTCTGCTCGAATCCTACCACCGATAGAACTGAGTCGACTGTATTCTCGCTATATTCCTTATAGTATCTGCTTCCGTATCTAAGTGCGATCCTATCATAATTAAAAATTAATTTACTTTCTCCCTCCCTATAATTTTTTTTACAATTTAATTATAGAATCTATTATACACAAAATAAAACGTAATTTCGCTGGACTTGACCGTCTATTAATTCAAGATAACCCGCGCATCTTCCGTCACTGGATGATCAATCACACCGCAGAAAGAGACGTCACGATACAAACATCATATCTAAGCGCTGCTGTTTGAAGCTATAGGGAGTCAGTCGGTCGTTCGCACTCGCAGTTGGGAACCACGTGAGTGGCACGTGACTAAGAGGATGTAGCAATTATATCTCCACTTCATCCTCTCCTCAACCTTTACTCTGTGCGCCACCTCCGCGACGATTAGAGCATTGCCTCCTCTTTCCCGGTCCGTTTCATCTTCCTTCAGCACCTTCCCCTCTTCCGCCATCCCTCCTTTATTTTCTCGGACACGGGCCGCCTTCGTAGCGCAATAATTAACGTAACTTCGTGATATCAAAAATGGCCCTTCCCCGAATCCAAAAACCGGCGGCTACTCATCAAAGGCGCGGCTGCAATAAATTCTTATTGCCCGAGATCGGGGTATTTACGATTCCTTGAACACTGGCGCGCTCTTTTTTTTATCGTTTTTTTTCTTCCATTTCCTATTGATCAAAGTATCCTTTCATTAGCACTTGAAGTGATATTCAATCGAACCCAACGGACTAGTATAAAGTCTTAACGTGTTAACTGATGGAGATATTGATCGAAGTTTCTTGAGATAAATTTAAAAAAAATCACAGAGACAAAAAAGATAAAAAAAATTAAAATTGATAGAGACACGATTTCCATCTCTTACGGCACAATCGTCGGAGATCATAGATGCACTCGCTATGCATATTTAACCGGATCCGTTCGGACAGCGTGGAAGAAATGAGATAAGAGAAAGAGAGGAATTATACGAGGCAGGTGTAGGTGGTCCCGCGACCATTCCCCCAGGAACATACATATTTGCGGACCGTTTGGGTCGCCGGATCGAGGCCCTGATCTCAGGAGCCTTACACTTATACGGTAGCCGAACGACCCCAGGAAATCTAATTGTCGGTCTTCGAGCAAATTGCAAAAATAAACACGTCCGCGAATGGCGGCAGTGAGCGGGGATAAAGGGGTAACGTTAGGTAGAAAAGGGATGAGGGCGGGAAGCGTTGAATCGAGGACCAACCAGTGGTCGCCGGAAGTTCCTCCTTTTTTCTATCTCCCTCTCTCTCGCCTTTCCTCTCGCGATCTCCGTTCGACTCTCTTCCACGGGGAATGGAAATACTAATTTTGCGGAATACAGTGGCCGGACTGCGGTGAGCGCCCACTGGAAGACGATGGTGTGGGTCGTGATTACCTGGGGATAATTATAGTCGACGTGCGCGCGGCTTATAGAAGGGGGGTAACGGGGCCCCCGGTGTGCACCACGTCCGATGTGCGTTTACGTGTGCGTGCGGGTATCACGTGCTTGATGGAGGTCCGAGGTAAAGTCATCTTTGTAAAAGCGTCACTTTTTGAGGTCTCCCTCGTCATCATCTCCGCCAATTCCTCCGAGCAACAATATACGATTTTTCTGTACATTTATCGTAATTTAATATAAATTATACGTAGAATACGAATGAAACATTATAAAAAAATATTATTATGTATCCATATTTATAGATTAAGTTATTATTATTATTAAAAAATTATTTTCAGGAAATATTTTTTGACATTAATGAAACGCGTCTGACGAAACTTTTTCCGCACAAGAAGCGCCGAAAGGCAGCTATTGATAAAAGGCAGAAAAGGGAGTGCGAAGCAGCGAGAAAGACGAAGAGAACGACGAAAGGGGTCATGAACTTGCGCACTTCGAGCGGTTGAATTCGTGTCTTTGTCTCTTCGATGAAGGGCGCCGCGGTAGATATCTCTTGTGGTATATATGTGCGCGGTTTGAGGTGGAGGCACTAAATCAAGGCCCCGCATGCTTTGGATGGCGTCTAACAAATGAGCCAATGACAACCAGCCCAGCCTGGCTCTGCTTTCTCACTCTCTCTTTCTCTTATGTTCTCTCAGCTTCCCTGTACCCTGTACCCGCTTGCTCTCCCACCCTCTCTTCCTCTCTCTTTCTCTTTGCGTTCTCTCTTGCGTTCTCTCTTGCTTCTGCATGAACAAAACGATAATATATTCGAGCGTGCGAGAGAGCACAGACGGGATTCGGACGGATCGAGCGGATACTATATATGCTGTTGCGGAGCCCACGTGGTGGAAGGATGATCGAGGCTGAAGGAAGCGAAATAAGATGAAGGAGGACGGCAAAGGATCGCGGCCGGTGCTGATGGTGGCGGGGCGGGAGGGATGAAGCCTTTTACACGTCACCGAGAACTAATACCCCGACTCACGCTAATGACGGCCAATAATTTAAAATATGAATTTGTATAAATCACCGGTAATCGTTAATTTCTCGGAATGTTAGATCGGCCCGGTCCATCACGCACAGCGGCGCGGGACGACGGCGCGGCGGTCGCTGCGTCTTTGAGGTCCTCACGGAGGTCATTTATGCCGGGGCCTCAGATTAATTGGATTAATTAGGCATTACTGTGCCCCAGGGCACGTCGGTGCATTAGTCGGGAACAGAGAGCCGAGTCCAACGAGAGGTACTGACGAAGGTCTCCCCGCGACCTTCGATGGGGGGATCATCCAGGAGAATTCGCGGGATCTTTGATTTAGATCGACCTGCTCGGGCGACCTTCTCGATTCTTGGAAGCTATTTGTCTTCGTCGTTCAATGAGCCTCGTGTCCGCAGTTTTTTGCGAGATTTCATCAACCTATTTTCTCTAGCAAATAAGGGAACCTGTAGAGTTGTGAAAAATTTCGACGCGGCCAATGATTTCGCGCAGATTTTACAAATCATTATAGCTATCGTCTAGCTACATTGATAAAGAAACGTAACATAACGTGCGACACGATATAAAAGATTGTGACAAAAGATTAAAAAAAAAAAAAAATTAAATTAAACGGGAAAAAATCAGAATACGAAATTGAAAGTTTGCCTTGACCTCGCGCTTGATCTCGACGCGTTTGTCCGTATCGCCAACGCGATACAAACGTACGACACAAACGATCATCGAATCGTCGGAAGGAGAAGAGCGCGAGCAGAGACCTTTTTCTGTTGCATGGTCAAAAGTCATTACCGAGCAACGAAATTTGACATGGTTTTTACTCTTGTTGCGCGAGAGCGCGCGTGAGCGTTCGCCTATAATTATTTCCACATCTATCACTCCGGTCCGGCAATGGCCGGCGCGACTGCGGCTCGAAGATTGAAGATCGGCTCGCTCGAAAAAAATGAGACGCGAAACCGGGGCCTCTTTCGAGCAATAGCACTGCCGGTGGGGAAAGAAGAAGAAGAAGGGACCCTTCGTCTATATGTGCCGCGTCGTCGACTGAATGCCAGTCGGTTTCCTCTTGTTCGACGACGGCGACGCACGAAAGGCTTCGATGACGTATGGTTCGTAGAAAGAGGAGAAATAAAGAGGGCGAAGAGGAGAGAGACGGAGGAACGTACCTGAGATTGTCCTCGGGTTAGGAGAAAAAATGTCATTGTACCGGGAAGAGGAACGAACAGTCATTTGGTACGAGCGGCTTGACGCTGTCTGATTCTCTGTGTTCACCACTGATCCATTGATGAACACTCGAGAGGGCCATTAACGATTTGGCCTCGAGCGTATCTCGTGACGTTTAAGTATTTCCGTGCAAAGGAAGATATATATATTCCTTTATAAATTTATATATATATATATTTACATATTTTTTTATGAAAGATGTCGTCGACAACTGAATGTAACTCGGAACTTTTTGAGGATCGCGATCGGGACAAAAACGGTGGAAAAAACGCTTTTATTCCTCGATATAAACACGACCGCGTCGGCGGAGGAGTCCGCTGAACCACTTCGCGTTTCCGCGGAATTCGCACGAGTACACACCTATCTATAGCCGGACTCTCTGATGTATTTCTGAGGCTTGGCGACTGGCCACCATTATGCACATGATAATTAGAATGCGTTGGCGCGTGTCTCTATATATCCGCGCGTGCTGCACGCGTGCTGTGAGTTAGAATACCGGCCTCATCGCTTACCGGCTGCTCTTTCACTGGACCAGCCGCACTGCTCTTTCAACGAGTTACTCGCTATACTTGTATCATCCTCGCCGCGAGGTTTCTTTCTGCGGCTTGTGACTACGGATGCGCTTCTGCACCAGTGCGCGTCCGAGCTTCGAATAAATTAGTCGAGTCACCTCCGCGCATCAGAAACGAAGTCATAACCATCTAGATGGATCGCACCAGGAAGAGCGCGAATGAAATTCGTCGACGAGATTCACGATCAAAGACTCTGGTAAAGTCTAGAATCTGTCGCGTCTTACATCACATCGAAAACAATTGCAGCTTTGTACCGGCGTAACGTGGATAGAAATCTCGTGGTATCGTTAAAGCGTCGAGTGTCAACGTGAGATGCGAGATCTATCTTTAACATCAGAGAACGTAAACCGTCTTGCGATACGCATTTTGTGAAAAATGCCAACGCAATTTTTTTATAATATTTAAGAGCCTATGAAAGTGAAGGAAAAGTCAGTTTGCATTCCATGTTATTCATTTCAAAATTTGATTAATACTCAGCTTATTAAAATACATGGATTTTCTGTTTAAAATAATATTTAAATAATCTATATTTTACTTATTATAATAATTTATATTCATATTTATATTTTATAAAAATATTTTGTTACATTCGTTTACAATCTCGATTGTTACACTTATACCTTCTCACTTTCCTTCAGTTAATTATAATGAATCATCTTCGATTCTCTGATACCAAGATCGACACAGGAAATCGTTGAAACTCAGTCTGATTACTCGAATAAACGGGCTTACTGTTTGCCGGTGGCAGATGTACAATCGACTAAGTACAATCCCGGGGGGAGGGAAGGGATAATTCCCGCGTCAAGTTTTAATATCGAGTTTCGGTATCGAATGCCGCTGAGAAGCGGCCGGAGATAAAAGAGGAGAACGATGTTCCTACCGGTAGAAAGACTCGGTTCCTCGAGGCTCGGAATCATCCGCGCAGACAACGAGTACGGCGATATCTTGTTTCTTTAATAAATGGAAACGGAACGTAATCGTATTATTTGTTTCTACCTTTAAGAATACTACCCTCGTCCTAATACCCGGCCCGAAGTGAAGAAAGACGAAACGCCTGAGAGGGAGAAATGAGAGAGATGCAGGAAGATGGGCAAAGATCTACCGAAGCGGATGAAAGAGTAGAGGAGGGAAGAGAGAACGGAAGGAATATTTAAGAAGGTATTAAACTTCCCTTCTATCTTTCTCTCCGTTTTCACTTTCTGCCATATGGATAAGAAAGTATTAACGTTGTATTCATCACCGTTCTCTATAGATAAATTTTCAAACATGAAAAATACCTTATCGTCCCGATTTCATTTTGATGTATCAACATCTTACGGTCGTATCGATCGATGACTTAAATCGCTTTTTGCATATAAATTATTATTTAAGTATACGATATCTATTATATATCAGATTAATTTTTTGTATTGAATATTATATCATTATATTATACTTGATACTTAAATTAAGCTGTACAATCAACGTCGCATAGATTAATTATCGGCGAATTAATTCTGAGGTGCATCATCTTATACAATTAGTCAATTTCATCGAACGTATTTCGTAACTATAGTTTGCGGGAAGAAATCAATAGAAATCCAAAGCGAGAAGTTCTCTCGTTGCCGCGTAAAACGTGTAGTCGGGACTAATCGCGCAATCGCTCCCGCTGAGCGATATTCTTATTGAGAATAGTAGGTGCAAAACGTCCCGAGATCGCTGAATGGGATACCACGGTGCGCCAGAGTCAGGTGTCAGGTGTCAGGCCCGAAGAGAAACGCATTAACAGGTGTTGCGCTCGGGGTAATAGCCGATATATCATCGGCGGGGCCCACCTAAACGAACTCGCATAGAGAGGGAGGGAGGAAAAGGCATATGCCAGCAAACGATATTTTAAGGAACCTCAAAGATTGACCGCGTGAGAGATACGCAGGATGTGATTGGATGCGCGTGACTAGTTGGTTGATAGGCTTCAACTGACTTTGTGAACGATGTATGAACGATGAACGTCCAGGTAAGACTTTATAACGAGCGTATTAAATCGCTCAACGCTATGTTAATGTCTTAAAGATGAGAAACGATTAATCGATAAATGCATGAAAATTTTGAAGCTTTCTGAAAAGAGAAAAATCGATATACGATTGACAGAAAAAATAAGATGCGGGATATGCAATTAAATGAAAGAAATGCAGATAGATCTTCATTAAATTATGAATTCATCAAACGCTTACAGAATGCATTGCTAGACAATAATTTAAATATGAATAAAAAATCGTGTATTAATACGTGATTGTTTGCGGAGTGTAGACGATTAACGAATCGCGAGTTTATTTTCAGTACTTTGTACAGGCTCGCGTAAGAATTGAAATAAACTCCACTGCCGCGCCGAGCATCTGTTATCCTTAATTATTGCGAGCAGCATTACCAGGAAAGATGCTATAAAACGAGTGTCGCACCATATATAACGTCGCTACCGCGGCTGAACCGATCTGTAACACTGTGGCAACGGGCGATGTTTTATCCGGATCATGAGCAAGTAACTTCTACATTACGTAGATACTTACCGAGGGACCGTACTCACCGATGGTGGTGACTAAAGACTAGGGGATCAGGTTCAGTTAACGATTACAAATCGGGGGTGCCCGATCGGTGCCTATTCCCGGATTAATACAGCGATAAATAATCGAAAGCTGATTACCAGAAGCAGCGCGCCGCTTTATATTCAACGTTGTCAACGTGAAATGTAAAGAGCCAACGGTTGCTCTCGAGAAGTAAAGAAAAATCGCAAAAAGAGAAAACTGACAAGCAGAAGAAAAAATGATAGAGAATCAAGAAGGCAGGACGAGAAAGAGAATCGACAATTCGTAAATGTATCCACATACATCTGTGCTACAGAGATAATTTGAACAAATTCTAATATAAAAATAAATCTATTATTATTTTTTTCTTGTCACTTCAAGACGCAATGTAATTCTTTAAAAAATCACGGTTGAATTTTTATATTTATTAGATTTGATATAATTCGAGCTTATATTTCGAGTTTAAAATCTTAATGAGGATTATAAAATCAAACAATCCTACTGAAAGAAAACAATGAGACAAAGACAGGTAATATCAGATAGATAAAGAAAATAAGAGAAAAACATGATGAAGAGACAGGAGAAACGGGGAGAAAAGTATAAACATGGGATCGGTGCGACGATTTCTTAACGTCCGGTGTATCCTTACATCCGCGATGCATCGCGCGAGGTGGTTTTAAGTTATACCAGGAGGAACGTAAAACCCGTAAACGTGCCCGCGGCCAACATATTACGCGCATTAATTCGCCGTGCTTGACGTGGAAGGCGATTCGTAATACGCGAGTGGGAACCGGGGGCCGAGAGACACGTCAACTGGGGAGGCGAGGATCGCGAGCAAGGGATGCGAGAGGTGGAAAGAGGTGACAGAAACGAGGAAGAAGGCACCCGAGTACGATCCTAGTTTATAACGAGATCGGTAGGACTACGTCCCCGATACGTATATACGCGCGGCGTTGAATTTCTCGGTAATTATAAACTTAGATTCCAGTAAATATTCCCGTCAACTCTGGATGATGGCAATTTACGAGATTAATCGAGCAGCATGCGAGGACGGGAAAGAGAAGAGGTGCAACAGATCACGAGACACAAAGAAAGAGAAGCCGAGGAGAGGGCGGAGGCAGTGTTTGCAAAAAATATTTAGGGAAAGACTATCCGCGGTTAAACATTATTTGATGCATGTGACATGTGACTATAAGTACGAGGTACAACTTTGAAAAAATGTTAATGAAAAGATTAACCGATTTAAACACGTTATTATAATTAACACATATTATTGAAAAATTTATTTTTCAATAAAAGATCAGAAATTTTTTTTTTTTTTTTTTTTTGAGGAATGTTGCTGAGAGAAACAATATAATCTTATAAATATAAATATAAGAAAGAGACACCCATTTTATAGATAATAAAATTAATTATTATAAAGGAATATATCGCTAAATGATGTATTTGTTTCTTTATCGTCGGCTGTTCCATGAAAGAAGAGGTGAATAGAGAAAAATACAATAATTCTCTCGTTGCAATAAGTTATGCAACAAGTATGATCACTATTTGTTATATAAGAATGCACGGTAACAGAAAATAAATAATATTTTTTATTAGAATTAAAAGGAGTGCACACGCATACGGATAATGGTTTGAAAGTGGAAAGGTGTTGTATACAAGCTCATAGATCAACATTCCTGGCTTTCGATGTTCACGGTTTCACACGTGCACATTGACCGAGATCTTTAACCCGATAGCAGTCTGTACGATATTTTGCATTATCGCGTTTTATCCGTGCGCCGATATTAACTCGTGTCATGTAAAACGTAATATAATACTTTTTTAAATATTTGATGCACTGCAGATAATATAAGAGACTCAAGTATAGAAGAGCTGTGTCAGATATTTTTTTCACATATTCTTGTTCATTTTCATATATGATATACTGTATAATTTGTAATTTGCCTTCCTGCCGCATCCTCCATAAAATAATTCATCGCGTGTCAAGAACCGAGCAAATCGAACTTCTTTTTAGAGAAGAAGCCAATGGATTCTGAAGCTTAGCATCGGATACATTATTGAGAGATATTATAGGAATAGACTTAAGTGCTTATCGTAAATGTTAAATATTACTTGGGATTAATTTTCAGTGCCAAGAGATAATGATGCTTTTTCAAAACACATATAAATCAATTTCTTTAATATTACCATAAGATTCGCGTAAAATTAGTATTAAATGTCTATGTGCAAAGTCTTATGCGAGCGCATCTTATTTTCCACGTTCTATTTTAAACCTACATATACACGATGCATACTCAAGAGGATTCTAGCTGTGAATGTTATAGCTATTACTATTTATTAATAATGGCTAACTTTTATTAAAGTTTAAAAAATGTTTCTATTCAAATGTTTCAAATATCGTTTTTCTCTGACGTAGTTATTTTTAAATACATTTTGATAATTAATCGCTCATTGAAAAAAAAATATATAACTAAAATTTTATATTATTACAAAAAAATAATTATGTATGCATCATATGTATAATATATTTCTTAATATATTTTTTCTCCTCATTTTTTGTAACTTGGTCATTGTCGACATTTTTACGGTTAAGAGACATTACGCGTACATTATAAATGATATTGTTGAATTCGTATTTGTTCGACCGAGTAGACAAAAAGTACAGGGCCACTTAATTCGAACAAAGACGCCCTGTGACAGTCGGTCGAACCGACGTTATGGTGCCGCTTCAACAAATGTTAGTGGAGCATAGACGATTGTAATACCGTGGAATTAATCTATGCCCGCGATGGTAATAATAAGGAAATGTTTCAATCCCGATGATGTATGGTGCAGCGTTGCCGGTGCGTTCACAGTAGGAAAAGGGTCTTCGTCGCTTCACGCGGTGACGGTTGTCGTTGAGGAACGATCAATCTCGTCAACGAGTCAAGCATTGAGATCAGGGATCCTTCTGTGATGAGACGAATTCAGTGGGGACAGCCGGTGATAATCGTTTGCTACAATGAGATGAATTCTCGGCGCAAGATTAAATGCTCAACATTTTTGTAGCGTTCAGAGAGCAACGGTATGTAGAGTGTTATTTTGATAAATAAAGACTGTATCGGCTTATCAATCATGTCCGCGATATATATACGTTCATCTTCATCAATTTGTAAAAATAAAATTTTATCCGCGTCTCCCCAAGAGAAATCTTTCTCTTACAAGATGATGTAGAAAGATGTAGTGTGCTGTATATTACGAGCATATGTATATTATTAATATCGCTCTGTATACTCATGTGTAAAATGTAATATTATATTTGTGATATAACTTGTCGAATATTTAGAGATTTATTTTTAATCGAGATTTACACCTTATTTAATGCCAGTTTTTCATCATATTACGAAAACAAGCGTTTCTCTCGCGGATATCTCGCAGCCAAAGATCTCGATCTCCGTGAGCGGGACGCGGTGTGTCGGATCGCAAACAAACGCGACCACGGGACTCCGCAAACTAATCCTAATCTCGCGCTACCGACAAATCGCTCGCCATAAATCCAAGACCAAGAAACCGAGCGCCAAGACGTTCCTCCGTAATCGAAGATAAACCGCGGCGCTCCCCATCCCCAGCACCACCATCACCCCACGAGCGAAAAGCAACTATCGTACGGTTATCAAAGTCGAAGCAGGACGTCGGAGCTACGGGGGGTGTACATTGTAAACAGGGAAAGGATACCGGGTAGCGAGAGAGATGATGTGTCCCGTTAACTTATCCAGATAACTCAGAAATGCTGTCGAGCGTGTTGCACGTGAGCACCACGTTCGCGCGTCTACGTTGATGATAAAAGATTTCAAGCGGACGAACGACGTTTAGGCATTTAAATTACGAGGCCATGTACATTGCACGCGAAAGTAAAACTCTATGTTTCCTAACTTCTTTCATTTCTGCGACTGTAATGGCAGAACCGAAGGCGATAACTCGCGTAAGATATCGGCCATCGGTTTGCGGTTTTATTGAGGCGAGATTAAACTTAATTATATGTCATTTCGCTAATAATTGCGACTATTCAAATAACAGTTTCTATTAAAATACGAGTTATGTGCGCGATATTTTATGCGTGTAATTTAGCGTTCCTTTACAAGCTCTCTGCTTCCATAAATTATATCGAGAATGTTTCTCTGCCAAATTGCCCGATGCACTTGTAATGTAAATGTAAAATAGATATATTGACATGTAAATACATACAACGATTGGTAGCGTCCACGTATCGATCTGTGTGCAGGCATGCAGATTATCCTTCGTACAGGACTTTGGTAGTTTGCACCCTTCTGCCGCGTAATATTAATATCTCTAATCATTCACCAACCCCTTCGCACCCTTATCAAAGGATGCCATAGACGTCGCTTGATACGTGTTATTCAGATTTATCCCATTTGCCTTTGGGACCATATTTATCCGTAGGACAAACCAAGTACACAGTCCGATAAAGCGTTCGTTTCGCGGAAAGGATTAATGTTAAGCCGCAAATGGAGGGTAGACCGTTTTTTGTCTTATTGTTATATAGCTTCTCTGTGGTATACGACAAAATACACCTATCTATTATAACGAACATAAATCTTCGAAATAACAGACGAGGTTTTTAGAGATTGGCGGAAGAAATCAATTTTTTTTTTCAAAAGATAAAGAAAAAAAATGTGTTCTTATTAATATTATTTTTTATCATAGTAATGCTCTCTCTTTATAATTTAATACTCACGTTAATACTCATTCTCCTGTAATAAAATTCCCTTAAAAAGTCGACGTAAAGAAAACAACGAGATTTCAAAGGAAATATGCATTCTCCTCATATTTTTCGAGACACAGGCTTGTTTCGTGGCGTCCTATTTTTTTCTCACAGGAAAAAAATATAGAGGGACGAGATTAATCCCAAAGTGCAGATACCGTGCATATTACAGGACGTTTCCACGCACGTATGGATCCGCACGGCTGACTAAAGGGCGTTGGTCAACATGATATCACGTTGAGCCATGAACGCCAACTCTTTAATTTTTAACGGACTCAGCATTTTCTCTCCCGCTTACGTAGCTCGCGAGAAAGGGGTGGGATCATCCCCCGTGAAGGCGCGACTGGATATCAAAGTCGCTATTTATAAAGAGCCGGCGAGCGCATACACGCGCGCCACACACGTATCCTCGATAATACGCATTTCCATATATACATAAACACACACACATGTATATATACACGACACATACACACGAACACGTAGACGCGGAGGAGACGCGCGAAAGAGGACACGCGGAGAGACCGGTCGGCCGTATTTGCATATAGAGAGCGTTAGCTAAGGGAAATAGAAGCCGAATACGTGACAGCCTTGCTCTGGAAGGCGATTCTTCGCCGAGAGACGGACACTTCCTATCAGCGAGTTCATTAATAACCAGACGAAGCTGGCCAAAGGTGAGGAGGGTAGCTAAATGGCCGAACGTTTCTCCATAAACTCACTCACCCTTTCCCCCTCTTCTCTCTTTCTGTCTTCCTCTTTCCCCGTACTTCTACTATCCCTCTACTCGGCCCTTTTAATGTGCCATAAATGATCCTTCGTCTTCACAGTGCAGACCTTATCTAGCCGACACACACGGGGAAAACTCCGTGAGTCATTAATGCAGCGCGATAACAGTTGAAAAGAAAGCGCGCTGATAAATCGCGAAGAAATACGCACGCTTTTTCATAAATTATAATGATTACAGGACAATGCTCGGCTCTCTATTTGCCTCCATCTTCGCTTCCTAGCGTTCGAGTTGCGTCGTCGTTAACGATGAATCGCTCGAATAAGCAATTTATTAAATTCATTCCGAAAATAAAAACATGAAATAAATGAGATAATCAATATTCCCGTGTAGAAATGACAATGGAAATACAATCAAATTATTCGGCGGAAGTACGACGGTATATGAATGATATTGGGGCGATGGCAGCAGCTGGGTGGCGCAGAGCACACCTGTCGACCTGTACAAACAGAAACAACAGGTAACAGATAACCGCTCTTTCTCCTTTTCTCTGTTCTCACCGACCCCAATATGTTGCTCGATGTGTGCTAGCTATTACGTATCGTTTACACATACGCGTCCGATATGTTTCTCTCATCGTTGGTTGCATAATATTTATTATTGGTGAAGAAATAATTTATGACAATTAAATTGAAGAAAATTAGGTTGAAAAATTCTCAAAGATTGCCAAGTAAGATTAATATCACGAAAAAGAGAATCACATTACGATAGAAACTCTGCAAAGTTAATACAGCCACGCGCAATTATAGAGATAACGAATGTATATTAATAAGAAAAAAAATTCTGTCGTCAATTGTTGTAATATGCAAAGTCGTCGCGGCGTAAAAGTAGCATGTGATGAATCAGAACGCACAAAAGGGGCAGCTAGGTCCAGCCAATCAGACGTGGACCGTCTTCGCTGAGGGGTGTCTCTTTTAGACATACAAACGGGTGGTTCTGTTAGAGTCGCCATAAGTCACAATTAGGTCACGGGTGGGCAGAGGGTGCGCCGAGTCTCTCTAGAGATGTAGGTGTACGTCGCGGGTTGCGCTACGAATATCGGGCGTCTCACGAAACTGAAACCTGGTTCGTAAAGAAAGAAATGCTTCCATACACGCGTACATACATGCACGCACGCACACACGGTGGATGCCAAACGAGAGAGAGAGCCCTGGCATCCTGGCCTATACTGATTTAACGCCGGTCTAATTCGAGCGCCCGCGACACCCACACGCAAGCTACGTCTGCGTCTATAACGCATAAATAATTACCACTTAGCTCCTTTGTCGTTACGTTGCCACGTTCGTCTCGTCCCTCCCCCTCCCCTCCCTTCTTTGGCCCAAATCGCCCCTTTGTCAGCGCGAATCGTTTACGACCATAAGATTTATCGTCGTGGAATATCGCGGCTGTCGCACCGACACCGTGCCGGAATTATCATTAAAGATCGATAATTCATGCGTATTATGATACGCAGTGTCTGAGCCGACTGATAAACAAGAGGAAGAGGGTTTTACTGCGCTACGACTCACCGAAACATTTTAGTGTCGCCTAGCTAAAATAGCTGCGACGACGATCTTAGGCGAGGGAGAAGACGCGCGTGTTTCCAATAAACGCAATACAACTACGTGCTGTCTCTTGGCCGCGCGCGGAATGTTTATCGCGTTCTCTTGTTACTTTTTGAAGATATGTCCGTATCGTTCGATACCGTTTTAGACGCCACTGGACCGAAATCTTCGGCGAATGCTATTAATAAACCTAAGAAAACAGCGTATATATGCATTAGAATAAAGCATATAAGTCTTTTCAATATATCACAAATATTTGGTTATTATTAGTTATCTGAAATTGAGAAATAATATCGCTAAAGTTCATACTTCTTATGACTGATTGTGAGAGAGACACGAACTACTAATATAAATTAATTCAAAAATATATAATTACTAACATTTATATTTATAAATATTTACAAGCTGCTAATTATTGACAATTTTCGGGCTACATTATAAATTCAGATCTTATATAAAGCGTCCGAGGTATTCTTAAATACCGAAAGACCACTTGTATATATAGATCATTCACATAGAGCGAGCGAAACACACGATGCATCGCGTGGCGAATAAAAGCCGCAGCTCTTCGCGAAGAGGAGAAGAATTTCTACGGTCTCACGTACCGCGCCGGGAATAATCGCGCCGGCGAAAAATCGAAGTGGACGTTAAGATAGAGCGCGCCATTCCGCTATCTTTATGGCCAGGCGATTTCAGACTGGCGTATGACCGCGATCGCGGGATCTCGTATGTCTTTGCGCGTGCACACGTAAGTTTAGAACGCGAGGAAACGACCTTAGGCCGAGTGCCGTCCTCTCTCTCTCTCTCAAGATACATCGATGGTCCGATGGCCCGCTCTCTCTCATCGGTAAAGTTTTACGACGTCGAGTTATAATTATTTTATTATCGCCGATCGTAAACGATCAAACGAATCAGCGTAAAGGTAATAATATGCAGTAAATGCCTTTAATGGACAAGTCTGAGTGTCCAGGTGAATCTGTGTTGAGACACGTTCGCCATTAAAACGCCGAGACGTCGTTCCCGAATCGATCGATAGATAGATTTATCCAGATTTGTCGTAATTTATTTTGCGAGCGTATATAAGAGCGCGCTACGTATAAAAGAGCGTATAAAAGCGACATCGCATCGACGTGCGTGTTGTGACCCTGAACCAACAATGACTCACAATCAGAGTCACGTTTACGCGTCGAGCTTTCAAACTTCAATTTTTTTCTTTTTCTTTTACGGCTGTGGAGATACGAATCTTTAATTTTATTCGCGAGCTGGTATTCTTTATAAGATGATAATTATTTTCATGCGATTCGAATAAATCAATATATTCAAGAATGTACGCTTTCAAGCAGCTGCAAGAAGATATCTTTCTCGAGTATTCAAACAATTATGTATGTCCTTTCAACGAGGCGCAGCCACGGACAAATCGATGGTTACTTGTTGATACAGTCGTTATCAAGGATCGTTAAATATCAATTTAACGTGTCGTGTGTAATTAACCCTCGAGACCGGCACATCGAAGGTTGAATTCGTAATCGGTATACCCTATGGACCAAATTATCGCGTGCTTCGCATATACGATATATGCGACTTCAATATCGAAATTACATTCTCACCCCAGCGAGATAATTGCCTCCATTTCACATATAATCCGCACAATTCAGCGAAAGAGATTCCATTATGAAAGCGAATCTCGCAATCTGCTGAAGAAATTACTAATCATTAAAAGAACTTCCATAACTCGAGCGTAGAAATGTATAGTCATAAAATCTAATTACCGTCTACTGCGAACTAATGCGTCTATGATAAAATCGGCATTGCAATTTATTTTTGTTTAATATAAGTCGCGACAAATTGTCCCGATTTGCATATACAACGCACACGTTAAATTTATTCCTAGAGAGACATAAATACGATGGAAAATAATCGCGAACATTCCCGGAATATACATCGCGATCATTACAGGACATAATGTCGGTAATATCTTATTCCTTGACCTATTTTCTTATTTGTTTATTATGCGTGGATTATATACGATGTTCCGGCGAAGAATAAGGCGAACTACTTCGAGAACCCCCGCCGCAGTATTCACAATCACGGATTTGATTTGGCGTCGACGAGAGATAATATAATGTCTCTAACGAGAGTATAGTGTAAGGATAAGGAACGAGGGTGAAGAAGTGAGAGGAGGGCAGAGCATAATGCCATAATGCCAAACCAACACAGTCTCGCTCGTCAGTATCTTTGATTAGAGAGGCTCTATCCTCCTGATTTGCTTCTAATAAACCCATAAAACCGCCGGGAGATCAGACTCTGTAGCGTAATGGCCGCGATGATTCAAAGGCTTATCGAAGGAAGGGTCGCCGCATTTATCGATATGTTCAAATAAGATGGATTGTGGAAAATGAAAAATATCATGTGCTCGTAAATTGGCTACGCGGAATTTTCAATTGTATTGCGACGTTATTAACTCTTTTGCGCGGAATTGAATTATAATTTATCATCCTCTTTGCTATCGTGCATATAATCATGGATATAAAAAATACGCAAATATTCGAGATAATTCCATTTCACATCGCTAAAATGCAATATTGTTTGCACGAAAGAGTCAAGCTGGTTGATTGAAATTTTAATTGCGAATATTCAACGTGCGTACATATCCCGTGATATATTCTTTCCTAGTTTCTAGATAAAAAGATGTTCGTAGATCCACCGAGAATATATTGCAGAAGTTCGTTCGACATATACCTGACAAACATGTCGGTGCTCTCGAGTCGGGACTGCAAGTTTTCTAGGCAAAAGCTGCGAAAGCAACGCGGAATCGCCAAATCGACTAATATACCAAAGTTTTCGCATCATCCGCCTAGCTATCTTCCATCTCTTCGACCGTTTCAACGCTTATTAAACTCCCCGCCAGTGATTTCTGCAGCCAGCGGGAAGCATTCCTCGTGTATATAAGCCGTCAACTCATTTTGCTTCGTTTCCATCCTCCAAAGACGCTCGTCCGGATACCAAGGATTTAAAATCGGAAAATCAAGTCGAATATTAAATTTTCATATTTAATATTCACCGTGATTTATAACAATATCTCTTTATATAAAAATACTTTTTTATAAGTTAGATATATATACAATTGCATATTTTTTTTTTAAATCTAATATAAACTGTACTTCGCAAGGATGTGTGACGTTTTAACTCGAGTTTATATTCTTATAGAAAGTTCACATACACAGATAATGTACAAAGGAAACATTTTTTGCTCGGGCAATTATTAAATTGTTACGTAATTAAAGCCCCGGTCATTACACTGCGACAGGCGATATCAGCCAATCAGCCTCTTCCGCTTGTTCTTTAACGAAACTTTCAGCTTCTAAATTCGCGAATCCCACACAGCTTTAAACGAACGATAGAGAGGGTACAAAAGAAGAGAATCTTGCTTCAAAGCAGACTTTATCAGACTCCTTCTCTCTCGTTTTCTTTTTCTACCATCACGTTCCACAACATCAATAACGAGAGAAGTTCACAAACGCACGGTACTCTCACTTTCGTTGATATACACAGGCCTACGCGTCATCATAATTACATCGTGCACGCGCGCGTGCGTGTCCCATACTGCGTGATCGGCGTGCCAAGTGCCATCCCTCCCTTCCCTCTTCAAGAATCACGTCCGGCCGGTGCAATGATTCTGATCGCGTTCCAATATACCCGCGAGGATTTGGCAGACGCACAAAAATGCATGCGCAATAATCATATTTTCACGCAAATCAGATTTGAAATAAAATATGGATGATAATTTGTATGCATTTTCATGTACCGCGCGAATTTATGACATAGCCGACAATGAGACGAAATTCTCGATATCGTATTTATTACACAGCTCGCGAAATTCGTCAGATCGGTACGGCCGACTTATCGGAACGACGTTATGATGTCATGATGACATCATCTGCCGACAGATCTGCTGCCGCTGCATCGAGCAGAACCGGCCGACGCTCCAGACAGGATATTGTCGCGGCGCTCATTCACTAATTGATCCATCGTGGTGTTTTATTTAACACTAACGGCGCGTGGTTCTCAATCTGCAAACTCAAGTGTCGTTGATTTTTTCCATCATCAGCCTCAAGATAAGACGTGATAATTTTTCTCGTAATTGAAATACAAATATATATATAATACTAAATGTAATTATAATCTTAATGTGAATAAATTTAATTCGGTATTCTATATTATAAAATCCATATCTTAGGCATTGCTAAATGCACTCAAGGATTATTCATAAGAATATGAAAATAACATTCTGATATTTTTATCAATTTTAGATCTCGCATATATTCTTTATTTTAGACCTCAAGTCACATTTTAAGCACTGAATTAAAAATGCTCCGTCTTTCAATAATGCATTTAAAAATTGATTGAACTCGGAAAATATATCTCTCTCAAGGGAGAGAAACGTAACGAAACGATGAGAACCGTTTCAAGAGGCAATGATATTAATTCATAGAGTTCATAATCTATTAGTTATGTTAGCTGGCGAGCGTTAACGAGTGTAATGGCAGCACACGCCATCTACGTGTCATTTAACTCGGACACCCTCACACCATCGATGATCTCATGCGGCCGACTTGACTTGACTTAATTGTTTGTTATCATTACTGAACGCGTGCTATTGAAATTAATGTTAATCCGTCTCGGTTAACATGTGTGGCTCTCATAAAACCTGCTTCCGGCGCATGTGAAGCGAGCACGAATGATAGAATTAAGCTACTTGTGCCCTACTTAAGTGACTCGTCGCAATGAACGGGCACTTTTCCATAAAAAGAGATGATTCTTAGAATATTCAATTTCTTGCGAATATATCTCATTTCCGGGATTAACGATGTCGTTCTCGATCAGCATCGTGACATTACGAATAATCGGCTGTCAAATAGACGCATAAATTACGTTTGTAATATACGATCACAAGTAGCTGATATGGAGTAATAATGATCGTTACGTGTAGAATGTATAAAATAGCTCTGATTTGATCATAATGTATATTATTCTTGTACTGATATAGAATTTTTAATACCACGGAAATAATTCCAACGTAAAGTCTCGAAGCGATAAATTCGCGAAGCAAATAATATAATGATTAATTATATCATCGATTAACATCTTCAATTATACGAATTGATTAATGGTCAAATTTTTTTTATATATTCCTATACAGTTTCATCGACGTGTCCTAATGACCGATTTTGATTCGTAAATTGTTAGACCAAATATCGATACGATTGCCAGATATAATTCACGTGCGCGTACATGCAACCAAATAAAATCAGACAAAGTATTAGGTATTATCAGGTATAAAAGCAGCAAGCACTGCTTATTATACTACACACGGATCGTAAAAGGCTTCTTTTTTCTGCATCCTTACCGGAAAATTCAAAGCCCGTGAACATGAAATTATTTATCGTGGGGCCATACTCTCCAAGATGGAATTAAGAGTCAATTAAGGATTCTTCATTAAATTTCCGTAGCTATCTGTAATTACTGGATCATTAATGGGAGCAACCGAGTATATGGAGAAACGAAAGGTTGTAGATTATTAGCGAAGATGTGCATCGTGATGTAAGTTATGAACTAACATCACGTCAAGCATCATACCTGAAATCCGTCGCCAGCTAAAGCATCGTAAAGTATGTATTACGACATTTGATTGATATCAACAATAATTAGCAGTCATCAGTTTACTTAACGCAATGATTTTTGACATTTACGTAATAGATCGGCGCGCGAATATAAAGGTGAAAAATTCCCAACTACTGCTAGAGATTATATTTAGCATCGCTTGCGGCGACTGTTATCAGTACTCGCGGCATTGTATCGAAAGATAATGGATCGCTTTCGCGGCTGTCGAAATCCATTAAACGGTTCATCATGAATTTCACAGGCCGTTCGAGCAATCTGTAATAATATCGATCGGCGGAGTAGACTATCAGCTGTATCTGGACCGTGCCCGATTCATAATAAACTGCGATCAGCAACTATCTACATACGTTGCCGATGTGTATGCGGATACAATTATGTGAATATCGCGATTTCGCAGTACCGGTTTCCAGCCGGTATATACAAAAGTATATACTATCGCGCTGCATTATCTAATATGCTGCTCATCTTATTATGTCACTATAAAATTTATTATTGCGAGAATAATCTACTAATCTGAAATCTTGCGCGACAAATTAGGAGCAAATAAAGATAATTAACCATATTATCTCAAAAGGTTAAAGTATTGTTAAAGTTATGTAGACATTACATCTGACAGTTTAATTGGGATGTCAGAAAGTTTCATAAATTAAAACATGTTTCTAAATGTAGCTAAAAATAAAATTTTTTAAAGAACTTAAAATGCATGTTCGAAAAGGTGAGCGTTACACGAAATATTTACAGCCGCGTGCAAAAATAAATTTTTGATATCATAGCAAATAGATAATCGAGATGTAAGCTCGCTATAAAGATAGTCATTATTTTGAAAGCGGCGAAAGATTATATTGGGAGCACAGATCGCATAATAAGATGGGCATCTAATTTCAAAGAAGAATCGATAATAGCGTGTGAATATTTTAAAGGATTCGCCAGAAGAATATAGCAAATTACGAACGAAAATGAGATGTGGTAAATTAAGAATGTGCTCTGCATTAAAATCCGCATTATTTCCATAATAATCTCTATATATTCGCTAAGAAAAGTTACTTCGAATAAAGAAAAGAGATCTTATAAAAAAGAAATTACATAAATTTAGACTATTGTGTGTCTCGCATATGATCGAGTGATGAGTTTCGTGGGTTGGTGAGTTATTGCTTACAAGTCAACGACCGCATTATATGCGCCCTGTCTCACTACATTAAATTAGAATCGTTTATCGTCAATCAATGAGAGAAAGTCGAATGATGACCAGGCGCAAGCATTAGATTAGCAATAATTTTTTTTATTCAGCTAATGTTCGTAAATAGGCAAACTTCGAAAAATTTATTATAATATTTGTTTATTTCACTTAATAATAATTAAATAAAAGCAGGTTTACTTTATTGGATAATAAAATAAAAGTCAATAATAAGAGTGGAAAATATGCAACACCAATGCATTTAATTCCCATGATACAGACCTATTTTTTCAGTTAATAATATGTAGTCCGACAAATAAATCGATCCTATAATGAATCTTTTCGCGGTTATTATGGGTTACACGGTTTAGAGAACACTTTGTTCCCATTTCTGCGTTTTGATTTCACTCCTTTTCCGTCAAAATAACAGTAATACTTTCGAATGCGTCGGTTGTAATACGAGATCTAAAAATATATAGACAAATGTTACATTGATTCTATATGAACTTATTTTAATACCTGACTATATTAGGAATTATTAAATCTAGCGTGACCGAAACAGATCGCTCTCTTAAGATCATAAAGATCATAAGTTTGTGATTACGGTCGATTCAATGATAGAATCAAATCGGATTCAAAAGTGGTCTGGTAACACATATAACTCTTGCTTTTCCTTAATGAGACTTAATAAAATTAAATGCGAAATAACATCAAAACATACTTGATGGTAAAAGATATAACTTTACAGAAGAAATTGTATCCGAAGTCTCTTTGATACGAATATAATAAATACATTTTGCATAAATGAATCATATAAATAATTTAAGAGTACTTTTTTATGGAATATTAGGATTATAAAAATAATTAAAAAATAATACTCCTTTCCATCTGTCTTGCAATAAATGATCTAATAATACTAAAGTGTTTATAATCGGTATACTTAATAAATCCTTCCTCGCACGCGTGAGGAGTGACGACGAGAAGCCGCGTAAGATCACGGTAAGCTCTCTTCATAAGTGAAAGCACGAGAATTTGGCGGTGCCTGCAAAAGTGGCAAGTAACGACTACCGTCAGAAACGAGACAGACTGCCGTGCATCAAGCACGCTCATAACAGACGCTTCGCAATGCGCTCGTTACGATCCGGTCTTGTCCTGATGCACGTTGCATTTAGTCAGGACCACCCTGTATCCGCGAATACTTCTGCCCACGTACATAAGGATCTGTCTCCACCCTCCTTCTCTCTCGCTGCCGCGGAGATATTTATATAGCTATTGTACCTGAATCCGGCGCCGATAACTCAGTCTAATTATACCGAGAACAGGACGGGTTGAGTATATACGGAGAGAAAAAGACGACACCGACGAGACCGAAATTTGTCGTAGTTGCGACGAAACGTAATACATGTCGGAATGTGAAATTTGCGACAATATGAATGCCACTCGACACTTTACGATATCTATTAATATACTCGCTTTATTTTTATATCACACGATTATTATTAAAAGATGAGATATTCAAGTGCGAATGTGTATGTCTTATTAAATTCTGAATATGTCGAAAAATTATATCTTCATCATGTAGCAAGTTTCCAACAGAATGTTAATTGTGTTTACAAGAATTTAATATAGATGTTTAGCGAATTCTCTTGTGTTGACGTATGTGATGAAAGATAATATAATTTATTCTGCAAATTGGAAATCTGCGGAAAAATATTTGAGGAACCGAACAAAATGTTCAGCACACATATTTTCGCATATAAAATAAGAAGCTCTAATAATGCCTCATCACGCACATGCGACACGATACCTTTGTACATGTCACGTTGATGAGTTGGCGTAAGGCGGACGAATGAATGAAACGGAAGAGAAAAGGAGAACGGTCGCGTTTTGTAAATAATAGTCTCTATAAAATAAATGTAACGGGTCGTTCGATAGCAAAAGGCTAATGAGAATAGGTGCGTGCGAATGCCGAGAGACAACGCCCCAATTAACATAACGCATCACATGCGGGGACTTTTATTTATTTATATTCGTCTCTGGAGAGAGACAGAGAGAAACGCGGGAGAGGAGGCAAGCTGAGTTTTATTTATGGCCTATCAGGTTAATTAATAACGCACGACGCTGTCCTCTCGTCTCCTCGCTCTATCATCACGAGCCTCCTTTTCGCTCCTCGGCTCTCCGGCCGGAACTTAGCGTGTATGGCGAATGGCGTGGAAAAATTAATTCGGTCATTAACGAATCGCATTCGTAATAGTGCGACTCGTGCCCGCCGGGAGTCCCTCGGGAGCAGGACGGGAAAGGATGAGCGCGGTCCCGCAGGCATTCCGGGAAATATCGATTAATCAAACGAAGGGCGAGCACTTTGCAATCAGTGTTAACAAACTTTAACGAGCCTCCTGTTATCGCGCGTCGCGATAAGTACGTTTCGCAAATATTAGTCGCCGCAAACGTAATATAAATTTTAGAATAGCATCCTTCTTTGTAGATTCAGTTTCAACGTAGCGTCCTTCAATCTCGTCGCTCTATTAATCGTAAGCCTTATCGTTAATCGAGATATATTAATAAACTATGATCTGAAGAAATTTTAAATTCAACCTGTGCGGAGTTAATACAGAAGTACGTTTTACGACATCGATGAGCTTTTCGTGCGCGACGACCTTCAGAAACGTGCTAGGTCAGGTTATTAAGAGGGCACGAGGACTCTTGTTTTATAGAGGTTCAAGATTTAAAGAAGATGGTATCCTTCGACGCGCGATAGAAGGTCAGCCGAATTCAAAACGACCGTCTCAAAGGATCCTTCTTTCCTGAGAAGCGAACCGATCGTGTTACACCGGTCTTTCGAGACCGGTGTGCGCTAGTAATTATCCCTCCCTTCTAGCTGTAGAGACACTTCGGATCGCGTTACACTGTTGGTTTTTACAATTAATGAAGACATCTTTTTATATGTTAGCGAGCATAAATTATTTCCTAATTTTCTGAAATTTTTTATATACGCTTCGAAGATACGCGAATCAGATAGAGCATGTGTAGGCATGAATGTTAATAAAATGAGAGAAAGAGAGATGTAACACGAAAATACAATTAATTATCAAATGTATTGTGTTCGCCGTATTATCGGCGCTCCTGTAACGACATGCCTTGAGCTCATCGCGACCGCTAACCGCTAGTCACGCGATTATAACGTTCACGACGCTATCACGAAAGCAACTTCGCCATAAAAGATCTCGATACATTAACATACACGGTTTGATTAACAGTGGATAATTTCCCGTGACCTGGCTAGCCTTATCATACTTGCACCGTACGGTACAAGAGCGTCGAAAAAAATATATACATATAGTTGTGTATAGATCGTGCTTATCCAGCGCTGTACATGTATATATACTGTTGTATATACTCTGGACATACAATGGAGTACAACCATCAGGCTCGGCGATTCTCTCGCGATTTCCTTTCCCTTTCTCTCTCTCTTTCTGCAGACTCTCGGTATAATGTTTTATGGCGGCGATCAGCCGTAGAAGTATGAAGTGTCGATAGAGCGAGGCAGAAGCGAAGAGCGGCGAAGATCAAAGGGCCCATAGAGGCAGCGTGGTAGCTTGGAACAGGGGGCCCCCCTCTTCCTGCCCGTTCCCTCTACATCTCACTCTCTTCCCTCACCGCGCCCTCTTTGCTCGTCTCCTCTTCTCCTTCGCGCCGCCACACTCTTCATCATGATCTCTCCTTCGCTGACTGTCTCCATCTCGTAGACTGTTCGACCAACACTCTCTTCCATCCACAGCCGAGCGAATGGTTTCTGCGTTTACTGCAAGTCTTTCTTCTTCGTTTGCTCTTGATCCTCCACTACCTCCCCCTCAGTCTCGTCTTGCTCATCTGCCTCCTCTTTGCCTGCTTCCATGATTGGCGCTGGCTTCATGACGATTCTGTGATTTTCTTCGGCGCTCAAGAGACCGACGAATCGTATTTTCTGAATGCCGTCGAGTCCCACGCTGAAGATATTGAAACTCGCGTTATGAGAAGATGATGAAAACGGCGCGAGTCTTGGACGTGAAGCGCAAAAAAACCGCGGAGATCAGTTTAGATGTGTCAGTTGCGATTAATGTCAAACTTAATCTCAGGTTTATAGATTCTTGATTACATATTTCTCTTTCTCTCATCTTATTTCAACATAAAATAAAGATATAAGATTTATATTAAAATAAAATCGTTATAAAAAAATCTCTTTTTATTACAAGACAGCTGTCATCACGTGTACGTCTTATATATATATATATATATATATATATATATATATATTTTCCACGATTTATTATATCTATATATCTGCTATTACTTTAAAAATGTTTCTCAAAACTTCAGAAATATATACATCACTATAAATCTTCGCTAATATATATTGTATATAATAAAAAATAAATATAATATACTATTGCAAAAATTTACTGGCGAACAGAGAACAATCATATAAGAATAACTAATATATCCCGAGGAGAAATTCGCTAAAAGACGACTTCTCGTCAATAAGTCCGACAATGAAAAAACGTCAGTCATCTCGATCGTTTCGCTCATGAATGGACCGAGTTACCAAGTCAAACTTCTTCAAACTGTCATTAGCATATTTATATCTTTCGATTTCTTGATTATCGCACATCACACAATAATATATTCGGCCTAACTCTCGACGAATAAAAGGCACAGTTTAATTTGGACGGGTCCATATGATATTCCACAGCCGGTTATTATCATCGGCAGACTCGTCGGATCGCTCGAGGACTCTGATGAGTCAGAGAGAAGCCTACCGAGAGCGGTCGCGTTCTGCTAATTTTTCAATTTATTCCTCCAATTACGACGAAGTGCGCGATACGCCGACAATTGACCGTTATTAGTTTCGAAACGCGAGGATTCAGCTGGACAGCTTCCGGCGGCAAAACAAATTCGCGCGTCTCGTCCGTGTCGCGCTCGGGTTTCGTTCGGCACCGGTTCATCTCGTTGTCATTACGTGCAAGACTGTTAATAAGAAATTAAGAGCGGGTCCTCTCTGTTTATAATCTTATAGGAAAAGATGCATGTGTCGGTCCACGCCGTTAATTGCACTTGTAACATTCGTCGATTTGATTATATATAAATTATATAATATATAAATCTTTTTCTCTTAACTTTCTTTATATATCGGAGTTATCATAATAAGAGCATGCTTATGGCTAAAAGTAAATTTAAAATTTTATTCCTCTCCTGCGTTACGAGCGCTAACGTTAATTCCGTACGCGATGCTCGGATTATGTAGTACGCTTCTTCAGGGCAATTTGTTTAATTGCAATAAGATAAATTTATTAGCAGTTTTATGTTGTCGTTTATAAAGCAGCGTAGAATAGAAATTGGAATCATAATCAAATACTCACGTTTAGTCTTGTTATGAATATTTATATCAAACATTACATTAACTTTTATTTGTATATGTATAATGTTGCGACTTATACAGAGAAACTCACTTTTATACGTGAAATATACATAATAATTAGTATCTTTTTACTGATCGTACAAGCCGAAGATAGCGTATGTTAATATTTAACAAATTGATTTATTCCAGGAGACTCGAACGTTTCTAACGCTCGCTAACGAGACAACTATAATTCCTTGCGAAAAATGGACTAACGAGCCGACGCCATTCCCGCAATTAGCCGTGCGCGTAAACGCAGCTCGGGCGGACAAAGGATTACGAATCCACTTGCGCGCGCGATGATGAGAAGGCGTCTCTAGTCGCGATCGCATAAATCAACGCAAAAACAGAAAACGGTCGCGGCGAGACTAGGGAGAGTCTGCGCGCGAGAAAGGGTCAGGCCCGGTCAGGATTGTGTGTACCATCAGGTATATACCTGGCGGGTTCTGGAAAACATTGACGCGCGACAAGAGGCAACGCACCCGTCTCGCCGATGACACAGCGGCGCACGTGCGCTCGGAGTAGTCGAGTATAAATAATACAAGACGCGGACAAAGATGCCGCCCTCCCAACCATTTGTTTAAATTAAAATTATCCCTGCGGCTCGAAGAGAAACCTGCGAGAGAGGGAAGAAATGAGACACAGAGGCCCGGGCGCGCGCGTGTCGCCGCACGATCGCATACACGCGGATCTTTTATTATGATTGTTAATGGTCGTATGTTAAGCGCGGGCCCACAGAAGAAGAGTGTACACCGAGTGAGCGCGTTTACACCGTCGAGTTTTGCAAAGGTGTTGTATTATACATGCGTGTGTGTGTGTGTGTATCCATGTGTTGTGTCTCTTTCCGTGAAATACTTGTTTCAAATTCGATATTTCATTTATTCACGATAAACTCATATCTTTCTAATTTATAATTGTATTTTATTATCGATTTGACATTGATAAATATATGTTTGTGTCACGCTATTCTGATATTAATTTCGTAATTTAAAATGTCAGTTTCAAGATTTAAGAAAATTAGCTTTGTACATCAAATAAAGATATAGATCCACAGATCTCATAAGTTTTGATTTTATCGGAATTTAGAAACCGGTTGTCAAGCCTCACCGTTTTGTCAGACGATCACATTTACAATCGCGGCCTGAAGAATTTATTGGTCGAGATAGGCGGAGCCGATTTATCGGCGATCCGATGACGCGCAAGGTTGAAGCCGATCATCAGGATCCAGGAATCAAAGAGTGAACAGTCGGTCGAAATAGAATCATCAGGAATGCCGGGCATGCCATTACGTTAAATCTGCCGGCCGATACCGATCTCGCTTCTATCGATAGCCTTACGAGAAGTCCTTAACCGGATCCTGGAAACGCGGCGATTCATCGGCGACTTTACGACGGTCGTTACGGACGTCCTGTCGATTCTGTTCCGTAGCTAATTGAACGTTTTCTCACAGGGTGAGAAAGCGGGCGAAAAGGAAAGCAGGACCCCGACGACGTTACTCGAGCTCTCATTTGTAACGACCGCAATCGGCGATCCACTTACATCTGTACGAACTAATCTTCCAATTAGCACTACAGTAGCTGTGTACTTAGCTCGATAAAACTAAATTAATAATGGCTACGTATACGCGGTATACGGTGCACGTTTTATTAAGTATCCGCCTCGACGTTATTACCGTTAGAACGGAAAATGGACGGACTGTTACTAATTAATGTAACGAGGAAGCGAGCCAGCAGATCCATTTGTGACTTATGAAAACTGCATTTCATATCTGCTAGATGTATATATAAACATTGCAATCGCCGGCTTAAGAACATTATGCTACATATTTACGATAGATTATTACATATTTTAATTTAAAAAAACACACAGAACACGATAATTTTATATCGTATTATAAAACAAATCATAAACTTTAATAAAATGATTTATTTTGACAAAAAAATAAGAACACTGATAAAAAAATATATCTTATACGCATAATGAAAATGCTTGTCTCACTTGAACAAAGCTCTCATTGTGACCGAGACCGTCAAGTAACAAAGCGCGAAGGATAACTGTGATTATAATTCTCACGTCGCATTTAACACGGGTATTTTACTGTAGCAATGTTAAAAAAAAATCACGCTTGACATGGCCATGACTACGCGACCAAAAGTGTTGTAGGACGGAGACGATTTGTACATGTATTTGTTCACGCACGTCTGCGGGCACATCTTAAATGAATGTAACGATTTATGGATCTGGGAGATAAGACTCTTTATCGCTATTAAAGAAACCTGTAAAGAGCCACGAAGGTCTTTTCTTTGAGAAAAAGAGGTTAGCTGTAAAGCTAATAGTGTGTGTCTGAGATTTTGCCACGTTAATATGGTATAAATGAATAAAGAACTACAATATATTTAATATACATATATAATATATAAATTAGATTCATTTGACAAAAAAAAAAAAAATACATATATGTATATTTCTATATATGAAATTATATAAAATACTGCATTATAAATTAAATTTGTTTAAATTATATATTAATGATAATGATTAATGAATTGAAAAAAATTATGAGATTTATTTATCATCAAGCTTGCACAGACGTGAGCATATTTTTTTGTTCTATCTATTATAATTTCATCATTAATAAGAAATTTACGGAAGTCTCGAGCTTGTCCGCTGCACTTTGCAGATTCGCCGACATTAGATTGGTTTCTAATTAGTTTTAGGACACGAAATTTATTGCGGTGGACGAACACGCAAGTAATGATCGTGTTCTTGGTAATCTTCGATCGCGCTTCACCCAATATACGATGCGTCTATGGTTCCTAATGATCGAATCTCCGGTAGAGAATTAAACGAGATAATTACTTTTCTTCGAGAACATTCTAGAAAGGCACTATTATATCATTTGTCAACGCCGCTTTTTTAAAATCTCTCTGTATTAATTAAAAAAATAATTATTATATTCTATCTTTCTTTGACATTATCTAATTTAATAATTAGTATTCAAATTATTAAAATTGTTTTATCTTGTCATGTGTTATCTTTATAATGCCTAAATATAATTATAAACGATATAGACAATGAAGATCTTTGATTATCCATTCTGCTTTCTACGAACAATTCTTTTCACAACTGCAACTATTCGCGCACTGAAAAAGACTTGCATGTGTGGCCGCATTTATCCTCGTGATGGTTCATGGTGCATTCAATGGACACTCGCGATTAACCCGAGATCCACGACAATTCGATTACTCGTTTAGCTCGTTTACATGCTTGTAAAACGCAAAACTCGTTCCTACGTCGATTTATCCTTCTCTCGTCAATCTCGAGCCCTCGTTCTTCTCGTTCACTTTTATTCGTCAACTCTCCGCGCGCAATTTATCTTCACTTTTAGCCTATGATAAAGCACCGCATATGAGTTCAAGCCCTGTTTTATCGAATTCTAATCTTGTTTCCCGGCTCCTCTGTCCTTCATCGTCGTTTGAACGCGATCCGTCCGATAGTCGAATACGCGATGCCAGATGTTAGGCCAAGGTAATTTGCGTAACGATCGATTTACGACAGTCGTATATGCATACGCGTGCGCGTGTTTACACGCGGTATACATGACACAGCGCCGCAGCGCGCTCGCTCTTTCTACTTTAATGGAAGTCCAATAAAGTCGTTCTCGCTCGAACGATCTTGGATCGCGATTTAACGCGGTTCAACGACTTTCCGCGGGCACTGAAGAATTCATTAAAACTGCGAAGAGACGGAGAGGAATCTCGCATCTTTAAATATATAAATTACGGCTCTTACGGCACGGGTAAAACTTTCTTATTGATGAACCTCGAAAAGAATTTCGCTGTAACAATTTGAACGAAAAATGTTTTCGATTAAATCAATTTGATATTAGAGAATTAATATGTGGAATCACTTATGCATTTTCTTGCGAAAAATTATATCTTTTATATTTTTTTTAATTAATAAAGTTACGATTAAAATATATTTTCCTACAGACTATATAGCAACGTTTTAACGATACGAGTTCGGTTTTATGAATCGACATGGCGTCGAATAAATCTGCTAAAACGAGTGATAGAGATTAAATAATAATGTAGAAAATTCCCATGTCTATTTGCATATAATGATGTACATAATAATTCTCGTAAAGATTTTTTAATCTTTGTCGATCTCCTCCTCTCTTTCTTATCTGAAGAATTCGATGGCAGGATACCCGATCAGTGCTGGTAAACATTTCATGGACCGTTAGTTGGTTGTTGACGAGCAACTGTTTGGACATTATGCCCTGCTTCCATGTAATCTCACCGATCTCTCCCGGTGTTCTTTACGGGAGGCGGGGAAGTCTAGATCGGCTGGTCGTGTGGCGATCCATTACACCTTCGCCGTCGTATCAGTCTCGCAGCATCTGAGACAAAGGACCGCAAGAAGGCGAAAGAAACGGAAAGGAGGGGGCGAAATCGAGAGAAGAAGAAAAAAAGGTATCCGTGTCAACTGGTGGCTGTTCCGCGCATAAAGTCCACGTAGCTGTCGACGATGACGGATTTCCACCATGGAAACCGATAGGATCGCTGTTTTCGGTGACGTTTGTCGATCTATCATCCGCTCGAAATCGTTCCGCACTAGTACGTGGAAAAGATCGTGTGTGATAACGTTCGGATCGAAGGAAGTCTTATCATTTGATAGAATCTCTATATCCTTTTTTATAATAATAGAATCTCAATAATAATAAATCTGGATGGAATTTGAAGTTACGGAAAATGTTGGAGTTTCCTGCGTTCATAATTCATTCCATATCTTCTCGTAATGTGAATTTTAATTAATTTTAAAATGATCTAACAATAAGTGTCACAATATTTAGAGAAATAAGCGTCATCGAGACGTTCTCGCATTCTCTACCGCGGAATTATCCCACGCTGATGAGTCGCGGATACTCGATTTCGGTAGTTGGCTTCTATCTGGATGAGAGTTTGTCGGAGGGAAACGATGGACGTGGATGGATCCGCGGAAAGACGTGGACCGGCGTGTGTGGGTGTGGATGTTACTCGTGCGGACAAACGAAGACGAACAGATACGGCGGCAGCTTGCGATAGAGGAGGAACGGATATATACGATCTGGGTACATGGAAGAAGGACAGACAGACGCGTCCCGGTTGCAGAGAAGCCGGGGAGAGAACGGCGAAAGAAGAGACGATGGAAGAGTCGGGGAGAAGGGCGGAGAGGAGAGGAAGGAGATGGAGGAACGGGAGACACAGAGGGAACTTGTTATGCTTTGAGAGATATGGCGGAGGCCCGCGGAATACATAATTTTGTAAAGACAAAAATGCTGCGGTCGTGCCTCGGCGGAGTCGCATTTTTCCTTGTTTCTCGAAATGTTCAGGCTCGCCTTTTTCCCTCCGTCCTTCTCGTCCCTTCGTCCTCTTCTCCTTTCCTCCCCCCTCGATATGTTCTCTCTTTCTCTTCCTCTCTCCTTCGTCCCGCTGATGTCCTCCTTGTTCGAGTTACCTCGGTGCATCATCCCTTTCTCGTTTCTCCGGTAATGCGCCGCGGAATGAGAAACGTTTTGTAAAAAATGTATCCGCATCTTCGTAGGTACGTATACCGTGTGTACCCCGCAGCCGTAGCGCATCTCGCAGGGCGCGCAGGCCGCGAATCGCGCAGATGTGTTACAGACGGGACGTGTGTTGCCACATCGTTGCGCGTGTACGTGTTAACGTTGCCGTCGTCGTCGACGTGAATTCTGATGCCGGTGCGTTTGGCAATTTGCAAGTTCCCAGACCGAGATTTGTCGCTGACGCAACAAATGCGAGGCGCGACCGAAGCGGAGTATTTTTTTCCTCTCTTGTTTTTTTTATGTGTGTGTGAAACGCGCGCCAAACGTTTACCTCACGTTTACGATTCCTCCGGATATTTTCAGTCGATGCTCGCCTCACTTCGTCATCAAGTTCTAATTTTCCGCGTGCGTATTGTAACTTTGCGTCAAAATTGCAAAAAGTTTAAAATCAATTCTCCTTATTGCTATACAATTAAAATTAATTGATATACGCGTATTTAGAAATTATTTTGCAATTATAGGTCACTCATATAAATGCATCCTTTATATGCATATTTAAAGACCGGTATCTGTCTACATTCCAAGGTGTACCGACTTCTCGACTATAATTCTTTAACTGAGATATCGGCGCGGCCGTAAAGAACGAAAGACTATTGTCTCGAGGACAAAATGTGGCCAATAAGCGTTTGGTCACGGAAATAGGCGAGACGTGCATAACGGTCTCTCTGAGAAGGAAAAATTTCCATAAACTCCCCATCTTCCCGCGCGCCGGCTCGTGTCTTCTTTTATCTCCTCGTTCTTCTTTCGCTCGAGCACGAGAACGCGTCGAAGGAAGGAGAGCCATCCTGTCTTCCTCTCGCGAGTCATCGCCGCGCTCACTCGCTCTCTCCTTCTCGTACATAGTTGAGATCCCTAACTGATTTTAGTGGTTTCCCTTTGACTTTTTGACGGCTTACAAGGGCCGACAGCCATTCAAATACTTCTGTAACCGCGTGCAGGGACCGTCGGCTCCATAACTAACCTCGGCCAACTCTCGAGAGGGTCAACTTTCCCGTTCTCTCTCTCTGTTCTCTTCTGCTTTTACGTGACTATGCGTCGGAGGAAAAGAGAGAGTCCCACGATCGAATTCTTACCGTCGAAAGACACAGACCTGATAGGAAAAGCCTATTGAAGATGTATCAGTGACCATCCTATTCGCTACTGGCGAAACGCATAAAGTTCACGACCAAACATTTAGTTTCTTTCGAGTAGCAATTAAGAAATAAGCTCTAATTAACAGGAATCAGTCTTGATTAGCTATAACTGTCTACTGTTGGTTGAATTGTACATAAATAAATTTAGATTTTTTAAAGTTTAATATTTATAAAATTTCTATAAACTAGAAATGATTTCTGATAATCGATTATTTCTCTCGTGTATATATGATGATAGTAATATTAAAACTCTATTTGCAAAAATGTCAATAATATTAATTAAACAACTTAAACAATTATTAACAGCACGATCTATATTATCGTAAAGGCAATATTTTATCCGTTTGGATCTTCGGAAAGTTGGCGAACTAATGAAGTGGTCAAGCGATCATAAAAGATAGGCGAGTTGTGTATGCGCGTCGTTTGATGAAGAAATAAAATTATATATCCCTTCTCTTTTCTCTCTATCTCTCTTTCTGTGCCTTTTCTCTCATCCGTTCGTGCGTACCGAGATACAAAGCAAGACGTACCTCTCGCTCGCACCTCAACGCGGAGACTTAATTTTTTTTATATCTCTCCTCCGCGGTTTATCCGAGTCACCGATCGCGTAGATTCCGAGAACCGGCCGAAACAATATCATAACTCGTCGGGGCCGGGAGCCGGCGGCCATAAATAGAAACGTTCGTACCTGATACAGGGAAAGCCGACTGCTTCGTATTCCACCCGCGCATAGAAGGGGATCAGAGGAGGCCTCGGGGCTCGGGGCGTGCGGGGATTCACGATAATTATGATGCGTCTTAAGGTATCCACACCGACCGATCGGTTTTTGATGACAGCGGTCAAGGAGTAACCCGTCCAACGCGGTTTTGCGATGCAGTCTGCGGGGTCGAAACCCCGTCTGCGTGATCAAAATTCACAATTGATGAAAAAACGAGCCTCCTGATACTTTCGCAAATTCTTTATGTACGATTCACGTTTGCAAATTACAAGAATAAAGATATATAGGCAGATTAGCTTTATAAATAAATTGAAATAAAGTCATGAGAAACGTATTATTATATGCATATAAAATATTGAGACAAATCTACAATGTGTTAAAAATAATGAAAATACACGTATAAATGCAGATCTCTACTGAAATGCTCCACAATTAATGACGCTTGAATTATATCTTCAAATATCAGTAATTGAAGAATGCGATAAAGATTGATTTAAATTACGATTTCACCTGTCTGTCACATAAGAATAATTTAAGACTTGAATTAGATTCACAGATTCACAGATAGAAGAGTGTGTGAGATGAATATATATTATACGAATATAATTAATATATTAAATGATTTTAGAAAAAATAATTATGCATGTACGCCCGTATTTCTTTCTGCATAATAATATTCCACCAGCGCTCTTTCTTTCTAAATATTGTAATTATTTGATGGGTCATTATGTTAATTACATTAACAACCAAAACAGAGAGGATTTTCTATCTACGCTACTATATTGTGTAATGGCGATGCTTTTCTGAGATTTTCTCGACAGTTCGCGATAAATATCTCGGCATTTAGGCGAGACTTAACCCTGACTGAGCGCTCGTGAACCTGAAGAAGTGCCGGACCGGTCGGGAGAATGAAAGTGCAGTAATAAAACGAAACAAACGATGACGATGGCGCACACGTGTTCGACACGATTACTATTCCGCGGCTGTGCCTGCCCGGTGACTTATGTTAATGCCGTAATTATATCATCCTAATCTAGCGAGTATACGCCGCGTATACGTATATCCTACGTGTCCGCATCCTATCAAATACCCATCTTGGAAACTACCATACGTGCCAGAATGCAAGCTCGACCTGCGAGCCCTTGCGTCGCGGTTTCCGTAAAACTCTCAAGATACCGAGAATTCGGCGAGCTTTCCGAGGAGAAGACTTTCGGGAAATATATAAACGCGTACCAGATAATTATTATAAGTACGTGTGTAAATAAATTATTAAAAAGAAGCAATCGAAACGCACACCATATATTTTCTAAATATAGTGTTCTAATTTTGTTTATGTTAAAATTGTTATAAAGAAAATTATCTTTAAAATCCTAATTAATTTCAGCGCTGCAAAGACATATGTATATATATGCATCTCTTTGTTACGGTACAGATTATACATATAATACGTTCGCGACGAGAGAGAACGGATCCGTATGCGACGCGCGTTAGCAGAAAGATTTTCGCGCGGTGTACAAATTAATTATTTTCTGCAGGCTCGCGACAGCGACAGACCATCGTCGCTTCGCGATGTTGGTAACGAGGATGAAGTTATTCAAAGGAAACTGGGGATCGCTTTGGTCATCTTTTCCACGGATTTCCGTCCCTTTGACGATTCCACTTCATTCTATACGGTCCGAGTCTTTCGACATTCGCCACGGACGACTCCGGTTGGTTACCTCCGCCTTCCAGAACGAAGAATAGGCACTAGAACTACGGGCTGTGCTCGCTTAATCCGCGAATCGAAGCTTTCATGCATAATTCATTACACTCCGTCTCTCTTTTTCTCTCTGTCCCCTCTGTCTCTGTTCCTCGCCACCTTTTGAATCGGGAACTTTTGGAATTCTCTCTGTCGTTTCTGAAGGGGAAATTTATCGCGCTTATAGTATTCACACTATGAAGAAAAGTCTACGATGTTCGGTGCGACCAATGTTCAGGATCCGGAAAATGCGCTGTCGTGGACCGTTAAACGTATCCGATGCTCTAATATAATCGTCATGCATATATAGCAACATATGCCGCGATACGACTGTTTTATTCAAGATTTAGTTGTTTAAAAAAAAAAACAGTTATTGTGATTACTTAATATAGCTCTCATTTTTATCAATATATTAAGAACGATGCGATCGTCCTCCTAATTTGTTCTCTTCCGCTTAATCGGTCCACAGCATCTCTCTATCGGCCGAAATTATAGCCATAACGTCGTTCCTCGAAGGCGGGCATCGGACAATTGCCATAAAATTTCTCGTGAAACACGCTCTCTTTGTCCGCACAAAAAGATCTTATTTAATGATAATTACCGGCGTCACCCGTATGCGATCAATCTCGAATCGGCAATTGTAATTGACACCGGCTCGATGACTCGAGGGGGAGGATACCCAGACAGCCAATCTTTCTTTCTCGGGTCAGATACCCGCATATATGCATCGCACATCGGATCGCTAACACGCGCGGTTCCGTACATAATATCAATTTATGTGCCATAACGGACAGCGTAGCTACGTGATTGGATCCTTCATGCCCGGCTTCCATAACGCATTCGTGACCGTATAGCGAGTTCACACATCTAATACCACTCTATAAATTCTGAAATATTAATAATATCCTTTTCCCCTTGCAACTTTCCTTCTCCCCTCCCACTCCTCTATCTTCCCTGACCACCCTGACACCGCGATGTTCGAAATACGCTCTGTGAGACGGCCTGCATTATCTGAGAATTTATGGTCGTTTAGACGAAAAAGGCATTAGTTCGTTGCCTTTAGAATCGCTCGCATTCTATG
Source organism: Prenolepis imparis (assembly GCF_030444845.1). Classification (NCBI taxonomy): domain Eukaryota; kingdom Metazoa; phylum Arthropoda; class Insecta; order Hymenoptera; family Formicidae; genus Prenolepis; species Prenolepis imparis. The sequence goes on along the minus strand of NW_028141168.1, from coordinate 11,649,455 downwards.
TCTAATTTATCATTGCTGAAGAGAAATGAGAGTATCATCATATCTATGAGGATTATGACTTGATGTCAATTTTAGGATGCAGTTAGAATAATATTGTTTATTCAAAATCCTTAGTAGAATAATCAACGTCTTAAAATTGCGCTATTTGTCTTTAGATAAATATGATTTTTTAAATTTTAATTAGTCTGATATCAAATTATAACAAAATTATAGCGAATTTAATAACGCAAAGTTTTTAAAGTATGCGATATCGAGAGTTATTCACAATAGAAATTAATTTTTAAAATTACATTTGAAAGGTTTAATTTATTTTATAATAATAAAAAAACCTTTCTAAAAAGGAGGTAAAAATACGCCAAATATATAAAAAATACACCAAATATATAAAATATAAATTTATATATATAAAAAATTTATATATAAGCAATAGAAATTTAATAGACAAAAGATTAAAATAAGCTTATATGTACTTGGCGTTTTTTTACCATATAAAACAAAAGTTTGTCACTCACCGGTCGATGAACAGCGGAGTTGACTGCGTTCATTCTGCTGGTTATCTTTTTCTGTAACATAAAAATATAAGACCCAAATTATATCAGTGTTTAAGATAATTCCTGTTTCAAGAAATTAGTATCGTACAATTTTATATTTGTCATTCAAATAGATTTTGAAATAGATTATTTTTTCTGAAAAAAAAAAAAAAAAAAAAAAAAATTTATTTATATTTTTAAATACAAGCTTTAATGAGATATATATATATATATATAAATTTGTTCTATATTTCTTGTTATATGCTAACCAAGCGACATTATTCTGTGGAAGATTTCGTGCCAAAAACTGGCTACTATAATTATCGGAACTATAGCATCTCTCAGAGAAGTGTGCCTATGCATATAGGTGTATAACGGATTTATGGTCGCAAAATTCAACGACGGGATATGTCTCGCCTTCGTACAATTTCGGAGACTATATTAGCATTAGAGAGACGAGCACAACCTTCTCCTGGGCCCGGTGAGACCCAGGTAGACCATCCTACGCATTGGTCCAACAACGACAAACCACACCCGCCTTTGGACAATGGGTGACGCACTGCACTCGCCTCTCCCTTTTTTGAATTATGATTTAAGTGGTCCTATACACATATATCGCTTTAGATATCATTCGACTTCGATTCTCTCGATCAATGATCTTGGAATGATATATTTTCGCGGATCGGATTATAGCCCGTGGCGCAGGTAGATGCCGTTCCGTATCGATAGAATTTTTTAGAAATGTACCTGCTAAGATTTATATATCGCATTAATATTCATGATAGATAATATTCATATATTTCTTGTACGCTATTTTATTAATTTTTAGGAAAATGCTGCTGATATATTGTACTCTTTTAGTGTGCAAATAATTCAAGAAGTATATACTTATATAATATTACTAATATAATGCTTACTATTCTCTTATAATAATATTAGAGATATTAATTAGTTATAAAACTGTAAAACAACTAAATTAAGTAGAAAATAAATTTATCAAATTGTTTAAATTTGTTATATTTCTAATAACTTCTATTTATATTGATACCGAATTGTTCTTTCAAATATTAGGTACGCGTAGATGTGATGCGTAAATGAATTACAAGGATTGCACATCAAATTATGCAAGGAAAATTATCGCGCTATATTGGATATCAGGTGTAAGATCGTTTGTCTTGCGTTATACAGATCTTAATCATTAAACTAGAAATTATTATTGCATACAAATGCTGGAAAAAATCTTTTCTTCTTCGTGATTTATGACAACATAATCTAAGCAATCTTTGCCGATGCGAAAAATCTATAAGCTGAAAGTGATGACATTTCGACGATCATAATGTCATTGCGATCGCGAATCGTGACTGTGATCGTTGCGTAATGTTCCATCTCTCGAGAGCTCAGATATCATTCGAGATGGAACTTACTGTTATTATCCGGCGTATACGCGGAATTAGTTCCATCGCATAAAATTGTTTTTGCGATGAATTTTTTTCTTAGCAACATTTTTATAGAGAATTTTATATCGACACGAGAAAGTCTGAATATTTCCAGCGCGAGATTGCAATAAATTATTTCTTCAGATAAATTGCAACGTCGAACAGTAATATAAATAAATTCAGATGTTTGTTAATTTTACATAATATTCAGTTATATATATTGGATGATTGCAAAAGTTCGTGCCCGATTTGAAGTTATTACCACCATCTATGCAAATCGGGCACGAACTTTTGCAATCATCCAATACTTATTATGCCACTTATTTTTGTTTCTGGTGATACATAAATCATTGTTATTAATTAATTTTGTGAAATTTATTCTCCGTTATTTTCTCAAAAATAATGCTTTATTTATATAAATTTATTATAATATGCAATATTGTATAATAAATATATTATTACAGAAATTTATAAAATATTATATTATATAAAATTAATTGTATTTATATCTCATATCTTAGATCGCAAACTTTTTTGTCATTCAAAATGTCTTTTTATGTAAGTCTTTCTCTGCTAATTATATATTCTCGCTTACATGCTGACAACCTTGACGACGCGTCATCGGCAAGTCGTTCTTTCGACAAATAATAATAAGTCAATCAGGTCGTAGGCACTGATAAAGAAATCAGTAGGTCGATCATAAGTGGTAGGACCTCCAGCCGCGCGACGTAGACGTCTCTCTGACAAATGAATCTGCCGATACAGTGATTCCCGCGAGATCAGACGGGCTAACTAGTGACGTCTTTATATCGGCGGCTCTTCCACCACAATGTTGTCCGTCACACAAATCGCCTAACCAGCCTTCCAGGATGTCACCGATTTATTTTACGAGCCGGTCCGTGATCCTGGGCGCGGCAAGTCTCCCATCTCTCTTCATCCACCCCTTCTTTCTCCTCTTTTTAGACTGTTATATTGAGTCCTTACGTACGACGCGTCCTGCGGGTTTCCGATGCAGGCATACAGATCGATGGTTTATTGAAAGTCATTACCTTTCTACGCTACGGGGTTATAAGTTTCGGTCCTTCCTGGCAAGGATAGTGACTCGAGCCTGCCTCGGGATATTGATACTTGTTTCTCACGGGAGGATTGGGAGGCACGAAAAAAGAAAGAGAATCATAAGGCAAGCGCAATCACGTCTCTCGTCTCAAGAGATCGAATCTCGAGATACAGGGAGAATTTCGAGCGTGCTTCTTCGCTTTGGTAATTCCACGCGCCTGGACACGACCCTTTGCATTTTTAGTCGCACCAAAATCGTTTAAGACGACCAGGAGTAAAACATTACTAATTTGGTCGAAAATAAAGTAAATCAGCAGCTCGACTTTATACAGGGTGTCCCAAAATAATCTCTAGAGCAATATTATAATAATCTTACATTATATAATAAATGTTAAGTATGCTATATGTCTGGAGCATATCTATTCATTATTACAACTTGTTTAAATTTTACATGCTTGTTTCTGTCTTAAAATAATTAATCTTTAATTAATTAATGACGTTTTAGCGCAGAGAACTGTAAGGCACGTCGCTGCAGTTAATTTACGATTTATTAAATTGCTTTCATGATGCATCTCGAAGGTCAAAACGTCTAGAAAGTGATAAAGAATTGGGAGTGAAAGATACATCTACCGGATAATTTTTCTCGATAGAAGACGATCCTTCGGGTAACCTTTAATTACCGGGAGCAATTAGAAAATTGCGCTAGTCGTGCGGAGATAAGTCCGATTCATCGTTATTCCTTTTCGAGAAATCGACCTGTCGAATATGCTTTTCTTAAAAATCTAATGCTATTTTTACCTGCTATGCTATTTTTACCTGCTACTACCTGATGAGGCTAGGTAATAGATTCAAAATTGTGAAACAGTGCGAGAGGGGGATACGAACCACAGGCATTCGACAATTGTAACTCGTTGTGCAATTTTAATGGTGTAAGAAAATTTGTCAAGTATATTTTATTATTATTTATCGAACTTGTATTAGACAGTCGATATCCAACTGAATTTTTTTATCGCGATTGTTAATCGCGATAACAAAATAATAGTTTATAATAATACGGTTGAAATCAGATAGCAGTTATTTCCGGCTTTCATTTTCAATTCCCATCAACAGTAATAGCAGGATCCACGTATGAGTTGCAAATTTACGTCTCCCTCCACTTCCGTTGCAGAGTGATCTCGTCTGTTGTGAGTCGAGTGGCGGCTCGACGGCGGTGGTGGCGTCGCGGGCACAAGAAAAATTGATACGTGGGCCCCTAATGGCCCAACAAAAACGGGCCCAACAGGGACAGGACGACAAAAGCATATGCATATTATGAATGGATGAACGAGGCGAAGGAGGAACGGATGCCAGAAATATATTGCCTCGTTGCATCCACTCCCTGCGCGTACACGTGGTCTGACATGGAAGCGAGACGAGGACGGCATGATTGAGCCTATCTAAGGAGAAAGAACGCTTACGGATCCGTGATGGAGGAGAGGGCTGGAGGGGAGACCCTAGTGGGAGGGAAAGGACCAAATTGCAAAACTTAAACATCCTTTTCCTCTATCTCCCTTTGTTGTCGAACGACGGCGAGCTGCGAGTTCGCGCGCGACAGAAAATTAGTAAAATCCGGCGGTCAACGTGTGTCCGTCGCGCTATCCATTCCCGGATTTATAAGCAGCGAAGGCGGGATTTATGTCGGGCCGTGGGTTATTTATCGGTTTCGATGGCACACGCGATATCGTTACACAGATATCGATACATTCTTAGTACGAGCGAGTCGGGGAGTACGGTTTCCTTTCCTCTTTCTCCTCTCTTCTCCTTTTTCTCTTTCTCATTCCAAATATATCCTATACTTTATTATTTGGATGTTTCCTTCTTTTCTTTTCTATCTTTTAGGTGAGACTTGATTTACCTGGAGACACCTGCGGGGTGAATCCGGTAAACACAACGTCTTCGATCTCGTGAAAGCGAAACGCCTCGACCTCCGGCGCGGCTCCAGAACGGCTGGAATTTCCTCCTCGAGGATCGCGAAGAAAAGCAGAAATTTACGTAAAAATATATTTGATAGAATTAATGTCTCAGCGCTTTAATGGACGGACTTTCACGGTAACGTTCTCTCGACATCATCGATGATTAATACAAAACGTATTATTAGGTAATTAGTCTCTACACGTAGATCCTGAAACTGGGTCGCAATAAATGAATCAGTAATCGAGCCTGATAAAATTAATAACATCATTAATCTTCGCTCTCGTGCTTGTTCCTTGCGAAAGCATTGTAAATGAAAACATGTTAGCAAACCGGTAAGCACAATTTTCTCGAGTATCGCGCGAATGCTAATGATATAAAACTTGATGAATCCGTATAACTGGAATTCTCTCTCCGCGCTCGTAACGATTATCGCGTCCCTCTCAACTTCCTTCGAAGATCGGATTTACTTTGACCCGTGAAATTTACCCCAAAACTCAACGAGGGTAGCCCGAAGCGCCAAAAGAAAAGAAGCAATAAGATCGGGAGAGCGGATGAATTTTCAGCTGACGTGCTGCATTCTTAAAGATCTTACAACTTTCTGTTAAGATTATCCCCGGACTTGCAAGAATAACACGAAGCAGTGTTTTTTTCACAAAATCGCCATAAGGTAGAAAACAATCTGTTATTACTGTTGTATTTATTTTTCACCACGGTTAATAAATAAACGCGTGAAAATTTTTAACAAAGATATTTTGACTAACGCGGCGATATTTTGCGCGCGACTCGCTCTTAAAGGTTAAACGATAATAATAATTATAACAAGATCTTCGAGACGGATGGCGGATCAGGGTGATTATTCGCAGTCAACGAGGCTCGTCGTGCAATTATTAATGCCGAGCAATCGATAAGCTCAAAGAGGTGCCTCCCCGTGCCACGCTTGTAATTATTGCCGGCAGAATGGCAAGAGGAAGAGGAAGAAGAGGAGGGAGGGGAGAAGATAACCCTCAAAGCACAATGCCACCCTCTAATCACGCATCGACTTATCGGCAAGGAGGAGAAGACAGGCGTATCGTATATGCGGCGCAACGCCCGTTTTACCTTCAGTCCGGAATGGCCTTACCTTAGAAAGGACTCTTCCAGACTGTCTAACATCCAACCTTTCACCGCAGCCCATCCACCAGCGTGCCAAAGTACAGGAAGCACTTTCTTCCGCGTTTCTCGCCCGTTTGATGTTCGCCCCGAGTCGAGGGCGCACGTACACTTCAACGTTTTCGGCTGTCGAAAGGCGTCCGATGAAAATACGCGTCCCTAAATCTGTTATCCTTTATGAAGAACTGCCTTTTTTCAATTATTCGACGACCTCTGACATGCTATAATTATTTCTTAATTATTAAATTATTAAGAGATATAATTAAGGAATCATTTCCGCAAATTTTTTCCAAGGACTTTGTTTATGCAAAAATTTACGCGATAATTAATTCTCTTTCTCTCTCTCATCTTTTTCATTTTATTTGATGAAATAGTACTTAATATATGGCAGGTATCCATTATACGTACATCCGAATAAATTCCTCGAGTACGGAAAATACGCGTTTGCGTATCGAAACTACGACAGTACAAGAGACGTGACCATATATATATTTTGCATCCTACACGAGATTCACGTACTCACGTGTGCGTATGCTCCAACTGGAATTTTCGAACTATTTGTGCTTTATTGATGCTTAACCGAATGCACTGAGAGAGATATATCGCGGCACGAAGAGCAAAACAGAAATGCCCTCCTTTCGAAAAGTTGCAAATGTCGACTGATAGCGTAGTATTCTAGACGACCTACTTTATGAATCTATCGCCTGTAGTTATTCGGTTGCGGTTAATTGTCAGTCATTCAGTAAAGATTTTATCATTCGAGAAAGTTTTCAATTTGCTCGAACATTATTTTTATAAAATATCGGCAAACCTGATAACGTTAATAATTAGAAATTATAAGATGTATGGTAAAGACGTAAAGGAAAAAGATGTCGGGGTCGATTTAAAAACACTCGGAAATATATATAAATATACATTAATCTCACCGTAACTGCTTGGCGCCGAGCCATCGAAGATTCGGATCGGTTCACCCAAAGTGCTGCCTTGTTTCGTAAAAAGTTAAACGTTCCGGATAATAAATCAGAGATTTATTATCTGCAGGGACTTTTAATGAAGCGAAATAGTCAATACCGCTAATTACCATTTCATCTCATCTCGTTCCTTTTATATGCATGTTTAAATACGCTCAAATTACTGCATGCGCTTGATCTTGTACGCGTTAGTTAATAAATATAAATATTCGTTTATTATTAGAACAATAAATTTAAAAAAAATTGAAATGTTCATGTTGTGCGAATATGTAACTACAAGATCCAGTTGACGTTGCTAAAGAAATTATATGACTATAATTATATCTAATTAAGAACTCAGAAAAAATCATAGTTATATACATTTCTTCGCGCATCTTCCGTTAACGATCTACTCAGTTTGTTTCATTTGTGCTGAAATCGTTATATATCAATTATCATTATATACATATAATATTTCTTTCCTGCAGTTATTCTTCTAATATGCTCTGGAAATCGATATATAAATATACGTAATATAAAAAGTATTATTTATATCTCAGATGTTCTGCAACATCACTGAGTTATTTGTATGGGTATAAATATTTAAAATATTTAAACTAATATTTTTTTTAGAAAATACAGAATGTTTCCAAGATATAAATGAGCAAAAATCACCAAAGAATTGATATATTAATATAATTAAAATATTATTTTATTGAAAATTCAAAAAGCAGTTATTATTTACACTCGTAGAAAAAGCTGGGAACTACATCGGTGCTTATAATTACGCGTGTAAGTAACTAAAATGAATGAAATAAATTTGTGTGAGTAACTGAATTGAGACATAAATCCCATATGCGCGATAAGAAAGTCAATGGCAGATGGACATGTAGTAGCTAAACGATTTCACATCTTGAGATGTGATGTGCGACACCTAAAAAAAAACCACAATTGAAAATTGTGAAAAAAATATCGGCTTATTTTTCCTAGTTTTTATCTGAGTATCGAGTTTCGTCAAAGCCGCGCGATGCTCGAGTTCGAGCACGTATCTTTAAAAAAACTAGAGATAACGCGAGAAGGAAACGTAGAGGATAGGACAAGGAGGCGAATTGAAATTCCAAAAGCCAATGCTCGAAACTACACCGACGTTATAATCGCATGTGTGAGTAAATAAAATGAATGAAATAAATGTGTGTAAGTAAACCGAGCCATAAATCACCGCGATACTCGATGACAGATAAACATCGCTCGAGCGTGTCTTTAAAAAAACTAGAGATAACGCGAAAATCTCGATCGACCCTAAGACTCCGTGTAAATTTATTAACATAATTATTAACATAATTAAATACACATTAATATATGTATATGCTAAGAAAATTCTTGCATACTATATCTATTCTCTTTCTAAATAGCGATTTTAACATTTATACAACTATTTGTCGATTAAATTTGCTAATAATTAAAATTCTTTAAAATATAAAAAATGTGTTTAAATATATAAAAATAATATTAATAAAATAATCCTCTGTTCGATTATAAAAAATATTGAAAAAACACGTGACATAATAATGTGACGATATAAAGTGTAAAGAACGATCACAAAATTATGAAAAAATTTATTATCACCACTAATGATTAAAACTTAATAAAAATGAAAGAACGTGTTTAAAAATATCTAAATTTATTAATGAAATAGTACTCCGAGATAATAAAAAATATTGAAAAAAACACGTGACATAACGTAATAGGACTTGACCCTAAGATTAGAAAAAAAACTAATTATCGCCGCTAATGATTAAAACATAAAAAAATGAAAGAGCATGTTTTAAAAATGTAAAAATACATTAATGAAATGGTCCTTCGTCAATAATACAAAATATTGAAAAAAATGTGGCATAACATAACGTTATTCTGTCTGAAGCAATCATTATTATAAAAGTAATCGACAAATTATTGTAACAATATATAATAGTTATAATAATTATAACGATAATATTCGAAATATCGTTCGAATGATTTCATCGTATGTATATATCGATTTCCAAAGGATATCAGAAGTGCAATAACTGCAGGAATAAAAAGACTTCGCACGCCGAATTCCTGAACGCGTCGCTGATAATATGCAAGGCGGAGCGCGTAGCAAAATCCACAGCATCGCGACTGCAACCGTATAAATGGCTCGCCGATCGTGACGCTCTGCGTGTCTCTGTGTGTTCCGCGTGTGTTCTGCACGGCCGTGCGTTGCTCCGGCGAAGAGTCGCGTATCGAGACCGTGGCCAAGCGAGCGGACGACGACGCGAGCGGTCCGAAGCGCGGTCAAGGCGCGCAGTAACGTAATGGACGTCATTAGCCTGTGTAGATTATAGGGCGGCGTGCAGTAACGATCACTTCTTATAGGGCACACCGTACCAGACGGCCACGAAGAAGGCCCACCGTGGTCAGCTCTCGTTCTTACGGGTCGCGTCGCGATCGATATCGAACCGGCGCGGCGGTCGCCTCTGTCAATCGGCTTCCGGTAACCGTGTGGTTCCGGAAGAATCGCGGATCTTTCGTCTCCCTTTTGTCCATAAAATATCATCATTATGTAGCATAAAAATAAAAAAAGTTATGTACGGTAACGTTAAAGAATTAATAAGGCTCTATTTGCTATAATTATTTAAAAAATATTTATTATTATCTCAAAGTTAAAATGGTAAAAAATTTGTGAAAAAAAAGAAATAAAAGCTATGTTATGATTGATTAATCAAGGATCATAGATCGTTGATTGACTGTGATCATGTATCTATCAAAATGTGTTTAATAACGCGATGCACATGTCCACCGCAATTGTCTAATACTTTCAGTCTTTGCCACTTCGATAATTTGTCTTGATATCTCTAGTGAATTTTTATAAGAGCTATTAAAATCTTTTGAAATCAGCGGTATAATAGCGATTTACTATAATGTTATATGCCAGATACATTGAAAATTTTCCGAGGAAAAATAAATTGAAAGAAAAATCTGAACATTGCACTAATTGACACATGAATTTACCAGTTCGAAGATTAATTGCCTTATTATTTATGCATGTGAAGAAACGGTCGAGCGTGCTATTAATTCGTTTCATCCGACCAACAGCCGAGAGATCGAAACGGTCGAGCGTGAGAGACAAAAGGCATACACGGCCACGTGCTGCTGTACCGCCGCGACGTCAGAAGTGTTCACGCGAGCTATTTAAAAATCGTAAAAGCCGATAGAGACCGTTTTGCTCTCGCGGAAGGACAGTCGAGGGAGAGAGAAAAGAAGAGTCGTGCGGTCGAAGAGGATGGCTCTCTCGCCCGAGTAGAGGGGTGCATTTAAAGTAATGGCGTTTCCACTGGAGATGCTATAAATTTATCTGCCATAACTTGTTATACGCGGCTCTCCTCGCGTATTTATACATGCCTTCGTGGCCACACACAGATTCCGCCACGCGGCGAGTCGCTCGTACGCTCCGTTTTGTTTCGCTTGGTCGAGTTATGGTGGTACTAACGTCGATGGAATAGGGCGTGGATGGGAGGGTAGAAAGATGATGAGACTGAGAGACACACTGCCTTTCATCCGGATCTGCCGAATCATTCGGATCAGCAACAATCGCTGCCTACCGTAAATATATGAATAAGAGGAAAACGCGCGGAAACGGCTTTGAAATGCATTCACGTATAAAAAAAATCGTATTTTCGTTACTTTTATGGATGATTAATTTAAGAATCATCAAAATATAATTCGCTATAATATTATGTTATTGACTTGATTACGGAAATAGCATAAATTAAACGGAGTTTGATATAAAGTTCCCTAGAGTGAGGAAGAGAGATTGTCTAAAAAGTCGACGCTGAGAAAATCAGTTACTTAAAGAGTTAAGTAAATCCTTGGGTTATCCTGCCGTGTATTCGACCTCAAACCAAGTTCGAAGTTTCACGTTAGCTCAGCACACGCCGGTGACTCTACGGTTCGGTACTACAGCAACATACACAAACGCATGTGCGCAATGCATGCATAATTTATGACGGCGCATAGGGGGCAAATAATAATATTCTTATCACATCCATTAGACAAATTACAACGTTTATGTTAACAGGAACTTTGTGAGCATACGATCATGCACCCGAGGCAGAAACTGAGATGTATTCAGGAAAATTTTAAATATACGCTTTATTCAGCTGCGCATCAATGCGCCATCGTTGGGAGAGAAACGTTTGTGCTGCAGAGGTACAAGTACGCATCAGTTCGTTCGAGGGTAGGTACGTAATGATACGGGCGAAGGTATCGGAGCGAGAGAATCTGAAGTGGCTCGAAGAGTATTGTAACATGCCCTTAAGGGACGTACGTACACCTTCAGATTCTCGCAAGAGTGTAAGACGAGAAAACAGACGTTAACGTGTCAAACGCATTTAGCTTCTTCGCGAGATTCACTCGTTAAAGCGAATATTTAGTCTTCGATTAAGAAACTTTTCTTAATCCGCCGATTATGACGAGTAATCTTTGTTTGGATTTCCTCGTGGATTATATTTTTCGAATTAAATTGATCGAAACAAAAATTGTAACAGTGTTCATGAGACGTGACACATGATAATTCTTAAATTTGATTACTCGTTAAACAAGTAAGAAAAATAGACATTTATATACATACATGCAATGTCAGAAATAAAACAAAATAAAATGTCACAATTAAAAATAAAATATTCATTTCATCTTACGTTCTTCTGCGCGTAAGAATCAGTTCTTTCGCGACAGGAATGCTCGCTGTCGATTTTCTCTGTCGTCTTTAGCCCGCAGCCAATACTTGCCCGGCTGGTCGGCTAACTTTTAAACAAGACTTAACTAATTTTCAGATAGTTTAATATCTTACGTACACCTCTCGCGCGCGCGACTGAGGTGGGTGAACGACTTAAGTCGGGACGGCTGCCTCGTCTCTGTCGTGGCGAGGAACGTGAGTGAAGGAAGAAGGAGGCAAGGTATGGGCAGAGGGGATGGGGGTGAAAGGGGTGGAGCGAGAGGGTGGATGAGCCTGGAAGCGAAGTGGGCTGAGTGACGTGTAAAGACACCTCCACGTCCCGAAGAATTTAACTAATTATAATATGGGATAAACGGTTTATTCCCGCCTGGCAACCTACTCGGAGCGATACTGATACCACCTCTCTCTCTCTCTTCCTCGCTTTTCCCTTCACATCTCCTATGTTCTATCAACCCGCTCTCTTCTTGAATCCGCGCAACCCGCCGCGACTTGGCACACGTCACAGAAGTTAGCGAGTAGAGACGCGGGGGCACCGGGCCATGATTAGGCCAGATTATGGAGGTTGAACTTTGATCGTCTCGTGGATGACGCGGAAGGAAGCGTGGATTTCCGTTCTTCGATGTACGCGTCCTTCTCCAATATCGTAAAACTTATACCGTCAATTTTCCGAGTCAATTACTTGAATAGATTTCTAGCTATTAAGATTTTTGTGTATTTATGAGATAATATGAATCAAAAGTATTGAAAATAAATATTAATATTTTTATATTGACGCGAGGGCAGCGATATTTTTTTTTTCTAATATGTTTTTATAGAACGATAATTGTTATATGATAAAATATGCGAATATGCAAATAACCATAGGGGATAAATTTTGCTGCTGCTAAGTCATCAAACGTACGAGCAATCAATTTAGTATCCAAGTACAAAAAAAATATAAGAGCTATCAGACCAGTATAAGAGAAGGAAATGCGAAGAAATAACATTATGTCGAATCGTTAAATAAGGATCGTTTATATCCTTCTCTAAAAAAGGCATGTTAAGTCGATTCTCGCAAGTATTGTTGCCTCTTTTCCGCGATGCTGATTGACTATCTCGATTTGCGTTGTGCATTATATTCTTCGTATCGAGAGGCTGTCATCGCAAGGGTTAGCAGTTTGACAGTTTGTTTAAAATAAAATTAAATAAAATAATATATTTTAAATTATATGTTATAATACTTTAAACTCGATTAATATTTTTGACAGTTATCAGCTGATTTCTGTCAAAAAATATTAATTGCGGATAAGGTATATTATAACATATTATTTACAACTTATTACTACATATTTTAATACTTTTAACATATTATTATTTTAAAATTTAATTAGCAAGTTAACGCTTTATTAATATTTTTGGGCAGAAATCAGCTGATTAAAGCGTTAATTTGCTAATTAAATTTTAAAATAATAATATGTTAAAAATATTGAAATAGTAATAAGTTGTAAATAATATGTTATAATATACTTTATCCGCGATTAATATTTTTTGACAGAAATCAGCTGATAACTATCAAAAATATTAATCGAGTTTAAAGTATTATATGTAACATATTATTTAAAACACATTATTTTATTTTATTTTATTTTGAACAAACTGTTAAACTACTAACTCTAGCAATGACAGCCTCTCGATGCTACGAATATAACGCACAATGCGAATCGAAACAGTCAATCAGTATCGCGAAAAAGATGCAACAATACTTACGAGAATCGACTTAATATGCTTTTTTAGAAAGGGATGTTATAATATATTAAATTCGATTAATATTTTTGACAATTATCAGCTGATTTTTGCCAAAAAATATTAATCGCGAATAAGATATTATAACATATTTAAAATATATTAATATTTTAATATTTTCAACATATCGTATATATATATATATATAATAATATACACCCCCATTAACGCTATTAAAATGTTATAAATAAACAATTTCTCACTCACCGATACGTGCAATAGCTGAGTTGTAGTACAGCACACATTGATCTGAAAACAAAATATTCAAATTATGTATATACATATGTGTGTGTCGAACATCTCATAAACAGCTTTAAAAAAAATGCAGTTTAGAAAAAATGTTTTTATTTTGCATACCTCACAGATGCCCCGACGTCGCCCGATGCCTCCCTGGGCCTCCTCCTCCTCTCTTGGTCCATGGGAGCACTCGCGAAAATACGAATAATTACGATCGCCCGACACTTTACACGGCACTCCCGACACGCGAAACTTTATACGGCACTCCCGACACGACGCGTGAATCGCACTGTGTATCGCAATGCTACCTGTAACAAATAAAATACATACATATTAGAATAATCTTATTATTTCGCATTATAACATACACAATATAAATATGTAAACTAGAATTAACGATAAATATATCCACGGATCGCAACACATTCGCGCGCGCGACAACAGATTAAGTTGGGTTAGGTTGGCAAGAGATTTTGCATCGAATTTTTCGCGAAATATGCGTTTCGAACAATTACGCCTACATATTAACGTTGAAATTATGATATGCGATTGATAAATATTACAATACAAAGGTTAGAAATCGTTTCTAACGATTATGCTTACTAATTAATCAAAGCGGGACGAAGCTCGAACTGCCTGATACTCGCGGTGTTTCGGTAATGGCCGCTATTCTACAAACATCGGCAACTTCACTCTAATAGCGCGCGCGCGATACTATATACATGTGACTTAATATTAATAATATTAATTAATTAAAACTCGAAGGAGATTCATTCGAAAAGATATAGCTTTAGAAAGAAAAAATATTAATCGAGAATAAGGTATTATAACATATTATTTACAACATATTACTATTTTATAACTTTTACCATATTATTATTTTAAAATTTAATTAGCAAATTATAACATACACAATATAAATATAAATATGTAAGCTAGAATATTTAATTAGCAAATTTTCGCTTTATTAATATTTCTTGATAGATCTCAGCTGATTAAAGCGTTAATTTGCTAATAATTTTTAAAATAATAATATGTTATAAAAATTAAAATAATGTTTTAAATAATATGTTATAATACTTTAAACACGATTAATATTTTTGACAGTTATCAGTTGATTTCTGTCAAAAAATATTAATTGAGAATAAGGTATTATAACATATTATTTACAACATATAACAATTTTAAATTTTTACCATATTATTATTTAAGTATTATAACATATTATTTACAACATATTACTATTTTAATTTTGTTTTAATTTAAATTAAAAAATTAATAATTTTAAAAATTTAATATGTATATGTAAGGTGTATATATAGAATATTTTCGCTTTATTAATATTTTTTGACAACAGAAATCAGCTAATTAAAAATTAAAGTGTTAATTTGCTAATTAATTTTTAAAATAATAATATGGCAAAAAATTAAAATAGTAATATGTTTGTAAATAATATATTATAATACCTTATTCTCGATTAATATTTTTTGACAGAAATCAGCTGATAACTGTCAAAAATATTAATCGTGTTTAAAGTATTATAATATATTATTTAAAACATTCTTTTTTAACATAAAATCGAAGAATGGCGCGCGCGTACCGCGCGCTTGTGTTGTTCTAGTTCAATATAAAGGCGAAAAAAAAAACATGCACATGAATCTAATCGTAATTTTCATATGACTGATTACCAACCGTATAATATATGAAACACGATTTGTACATACGATTTAATCTATCGATCGTTTCAGGAAAGAATCTCGGCATTGATTCTGAAGATTGCCGTACGCAATGCTTTCCGGAAGTGCAATAGAAAGTAGGATTATCCGGAACACCTGTGCGTAACTTTTTTAAGTTCTCAGATATGAATGAATTTTTTTTAGACATAAACGTCGATAAAAAATTTTTTTACATAAGTACAGACTAGACGCATCAATGCATAATTGCAAAAACCAAATCTATCTTTATTTCTGCAGTTTTATAAAGTGATGTGTGCGTAATTCCATTTTTGCATGCACTGTAGAGCATAATTTAGTGGAGCGTAATATACTTGCTTCTTTGTGTTACATAATTATAAATAAATTATATAGCAGATTTAATAATCTTTTGTTGTAATTACTTTTGTTATTTTATTATCTTTTTTATCATTAATTTTAAATAAATAAAACAATTTTTATACATACAGTGACATTCAATAATTTTCATATACCTACGCACACAACAGCATTCAATGCAACTACACTCATTTGATATAACAATTTCAACAACTATTTTAATGAGGCGAATTATCATAAGAATCTGTTTATAAAGGCATATATGTAAAAAGATCTGAAATTTCAAAAGAACGGTATTATTATATTCTGACAGGATTTTAATTTGGTTCACGACTGGTCCGTGAGAGAAGTTTGACTCCAATCTCGTAAGGTTTATTCCAATATGTAGGGTCCGCGTAAGCGTATCGATATTGACGAGGGTACTGTCCACGTGACGTTTTGGTTAAAAGAGTCAAGGATACCCCTGACGCGGTTTTCGAGCCACAGCGGGGGTCACTCACAAATTATAACTGCCAGACGTGATGCTAATCTGAAGAAAGTTTGGAAAAGCGAGGTTGATTGATTCTAATTTATACGCGCCGCACGGTGGTACTTCGAACGACTATGCTAAATGCCCGGCAATCTCTGGAATAGGAAACAGCCCGCCCACGCTAACCCTTTACGACGCATAAAGCCGAATTTTTAAAAATAGAAATAGCTTTCTATGATTATGAAAACTGATATTATTTATCTAACGCTGTGTGAATAAACGCATATCGAGTAAAAATTAATGAATCTACGACAGATCATCTACTCTCAAACGCAATCTGGTAGTTAAGAGTACTAAGAGCCTTAGTTCTTTGCCTTTCACCGATTTCCTCGAGCTCTTTTTCGATCACGCGAGGCAGAAGACGATGCACATGGGCACCGCGTACAATGCCACCTCCGGATTACTCATCCTCGGCGATGCGCGATCGACGAATGTGGTCGCGCCAGTGGGGGAAAATTTATGAAAGTAATCCGGCCTCGCTCTTCTTGACTGCTGATCGGCGTGGGAGCCGCAGCGACGTATTTTTATTGTAGCCTCCCCCCGCTCTCGGCTATGGAGAGAGAAATCAAACTTTCCGACCGATAAAATACGACGCAACGGATATACGGAATAAAGAACGTGGGGTGTCACCTGTCTGTATGTTCAACAGGTAACTCTCCCATTGTCGGTGTTGGGCCTCACGTGTGCATACCGGTTTTAGTTGCAGGTTCACGCGTGCATATGTGTATGAATGTGGATTTGTGCTTCGGCAGATTAGAGGGGAACGAGAGGGGTCCGAGACTATCGAGGGACTGGTTTTCTCATCTAGCGGACCTGAAAATTTCTCTTTCTCTCTGTCTTTCTTCTACATACACGCGCGCCTGACCGATTCACGAGTTTCGCGCCAATGCCTGAACTCGTCATATCGATCGGTTGCGAGATTAAAGTCTCTCTTGCGGAAAGAAACGCGTGTGAGAGTATGCCGGGCGCGCGCCGAATGTTTCCAACACTTTTTGTATATATTAAATGAACGAGACGACTAAATAGTCGTGATAATAAATTATTTAACGACTCTGCTTACTCTGAAAAAGTTTATAAATTATTAATTATGCGCGTAAACTTTTACGATCGCTCATACGACGATCGTTCGATACCGAGGGCCGGTGTGCATAAATTTCGATTAACGCGCATACTTATTTCGTCTGAATATAAGCAAGTCGATCGAGCGGTTGTTTTTTTAACTTTATCGAAAATTATGTCACGCATAAAAGCTGGAGCGTGACGATCTTCCGACGTTAGACATAAGTGGCTGTAAAACTGGCTTTTGGCTCTTTCCACAAAGGAGCGAGATGAGATAACGCGAAAAAGATCGCCGAAAAATACGTCCGCTTCTTTGAGAGAATATAAACTGTCGGGTTTATCCCAAGGATCAGCCAGTGGCTACGGTAAGGTACAGTAAAGCGCTTATCGCATAAAAATGGGATAAATTTTAACGAGCTAAAGCATTAGCGAAGCAACAGCGGAACTAATTGCGGATCAAGATCAGAAACGATCGCGGCCGCTATCTCTGTCGGTGCGGAAACGAGTTTTCTAATTGGTACGAACGATATATAAGTTTTACGTGAAGAATTTGATCGGGCTGCGATCGCAACTCTCATCTTATTGCTAATCAATGTTCCCCTTCGCGATCATCGTGCATTGATATCATATCTTTAACGATATTATTTGCTCGCGATCGCGCGCGATCCTTTCTTTTAAATTTATTTCCAGTAAATTTTAATATTTATGAAGCACAGAAAAGAGAAAGAAATGTGGGAGAAAATCCTTGTATAAAAAAATTAACAAACTTATAGTGACGCGAGATTGATTACTGTAAAAACATACCGGGCAACTCCGAAGAAGTGTCATATATAATCTCCAACATATAATATATATCTCAAATATATCTTACAAGATATTAAAAAGATTAATAAAGCGATAATCCCACACATTTGTTAGGTTAAACTCGGACGTCGACGACCGACGTACCCGTCGAAGCTGTCCTTGGATCCAAGTCCGATCGTTGCTCATTCTCTACGCCCATCGTCGATCGAAGGTCACCCGATATATTATGGCCCGAAATCGAATGCGTTCATCCGGCAGGCATTCCAACGAGATGACCAAGTCGAAAGAGAGAAAGGATACTGGGGAGAAAAAAAAGGTGCGCCTATGGAAGGGTAAAAAAAAGAAAGCGAGGACGAAAAACGTCGAGATGCAGACGGATGGCGTGCTACGATCGAGAGTCTTGTTTCTCGACTACGAAAGCTACCAGAAGAGCTACCAGAAGCCCTTCAGCTCGGCAGGGCGTAGCCCGCACGCTCGATCATTACCGACATTGTCCGCTAATGGATATTTATGAATGCACCAATCAACGCCGCCACTACTGGGCTTCAATGCAATCAGAATCGATTATATAGATTTCGCCCGCGGGCGCAACCTTCGTCCACGTCCTTGCAAAACTCTCCGCAACGCGTCAATGCACCATCGCCACCTGATGATCTTACGCATCGGTAGACTGTTGAACGTTTTATCTCGAGAATATAGACTACCTTGCGCTTCCATAAGCGATCTTCGAAATGTATTACACATTTTTCTCGTCGGTGTATACTACGTCTCGTATAGCTATAGTTATACATTTACACATATTTATCTTTTTCTCTTCTTCTTCTTGTTAGTGATATAAAATATTAATAATATAAAAATACAAAAAAAAAAGATTATATTTCATGCTATTGTTAATAATTTCTCTTTCCTCTCAATAATTTTAAAAATTATTGGTTTCGAGATTTCTATTAAAGAAAGTAATCGAATTATATTACTATTAAAGAAAGTAAATTACTATTATTTCAGATGATCGATACACGGAGAATATCGCTTCATCAAACGCGCCTGTATCGAACACCCTGTATATCTTCCACGAGCCGCTCCGTGTCGTCGGAAACACTTCCGAGAGCGCCTTTTGATCTCACCGCCCGCGGATCGCTTTTGTTTCCACCCTCTTCCGCGACTCGGAGAAACAAAGACCGATCGGCCGGACTAATGAGGCCCCGCTAGCCCGAGGCACCGTGTGCGTGTCGTGACGTAATCGCAACATTTTTAAAAAGTCACGAATGCGTTTAGCCCGTGTCTGCGCGCTGAATGCTGTTACGGAGCATAACGTGCCGTGGCAGCGCCGCGCGCATAATATCGCATAAGGCTGCGTGCATTGTATGTTTACGAGTCGGCCAAGGGGTCTCGGAAGGGGCGGCGGAGTGTCGGGGCAACACGTGTCCATATCGACGAGGATGTATCGACGGCAGCTCACCGCCTTCGGCTACATCCGCGTGTGGTCGCCGACGTGGACTCGAGGAGAGGAGACCGTGCGGTGCATTAAGCGTATCCCTTCTTCTCGTAGGGCGAGAGCTGCCTAAGGGAGATGTTGCAGGGATATTGGAACTTTACGCGTATTCCGTTCCCGCGACGATCGAGTCGCGATGCCTTCGTGATTTTATCGCTAGAGGCTGCGTGATATGTAGATAGTAAAAGATCGGTACGGCGATAATTGAGTATGGATAGAATGATGCTCTGCACACCGATTCGATGTAAAGAGAAAATGGAAAATTTTCGATATATTTCAAGTTTTAATGATTAAAATATATTTATATTCATGCAAGAAAGATTAAGCAATGTTTATAGATT
Source organism: Prenolepis imparis (assembly GCF_030444845.1). NCBI lineage: Eukaryota > Metazoa > Arthropoda > Insecta > Hymenoptera > Formicidae > Prenolepis > Prenolepis imparis. Next base: position 11,629,330 of record NW_028141168.1, on the reverse strand, counting down.
TAAAAAAAAAGTGTATATTCAGAAATTTTTACTTCACCTTAATATTCTGTCCATGCGTGTAATTATGTTATGTTACGTGAATATAGATATGTAGGTACGATTCCATCAACGTCATAGAATCGCATTACTGACTTATTAGGCAATTTATCGAGTTCGTTCAGAATTCTCACGGCAGCATTCGCTCGGCGTTGCATATACACAGAGAATCCGCTACAAGATCTGGTTCTAAGATGGATTATACTGATATATGTTCGATATATAACGAAGGTTACGGTGTCCAAGGGAGGTAGGTAATATCAAGTTATAGGATATACGCGTTACAAACGTAGAGCCGAAGTACGAATAACTTGGTCGCGCGTTACCCGGTTAGCTACGGACTTTATAGCCAATTCATTTTATACGTTATTTCACCATGAAATGGTCGTTATGTCGTGGCACATGAGTGCGTGCTATCTGCCAAAGAATAAATGCGCGAGAAACGCATTTCGTTACATACAGCGTTATCTTGGATCAATCAAGAAATTTGCAATAATAATTAATTAATTTTTTTCTCATTCCTGTCGTGTGCCAATTTTCATATCGCAGTAATCAACGTATATTGAAAAATATCGTGAGTAATCCCTTGTAATGTCAAAATATACAAATTTTATCAAATTTCGCGAATACGAACCGCGAAGAACGGCAGTATTTTATGACTTTATTTAATCCGCGAATCTCGACGCTATAAAGGTTTCTCAAGATCTTTGAGAGTTGGCCAATCGCGAATGCACGTTTGCGGTGGAATCGACGGGGACTTCTCGGTTCGCCAATGACGGCGTGGATCGGTGGATACCGAGGCAGTAGCATCATCAGAATGAAGAACGACTCGGAGGTGTCCACCTAAGGTTACTAATGATCCCGCGGGCACCGTAGAATACATATGGAGCGGCCAGTCTGAATTAAAATCGCTCGGGCTATAGCAACGGCTACCTACCCTTCTCTTCTCCTATGATTAATGGAGAGTTCACACTCAGAATGCACACATAGGATAATTAAGGGGATATATTCCGGCCACCGAGTCTACGTATAGTTTGAAGGATGTAACGGGTGGAGAGTTCGTCAGTACCGCGAACGCTCATTGATTTCGCAGTATTTAACTCTATTTATATATAGATAAAATTCCGAAAAAGTTCCGATCATTCATAAAGAAGTATTGTATGTGAAATTGCGTTATACGAAATATCATTTTGGAAATTAAGCTAATTTTATCCACATAATAAAAAAAGAACATAAAAATATCGCGATGTTTGCATATGTAAAATAAAATTTTTTATAAATAAAAAACGTTCAAATATAAAAAAATATAAATAGCACCTTAACTTTTAATAATTTCAATAATTTCCAATATAATTGATGAGCAATTGGCAACGAGACTGTAAGAAATATTTTTTTATCGAAAATATATATATATTACTATAAATCTCTGAAGCAATAAAGGGGTGTTATTACAAGAACGATGTGAATTTATCGTTTGAAATATCTTTGTTTAGATCTTGTTCAAGACATATTAACTTGATCGCGACAGATATAGGCGGGAAATATCCGCGAAAGTCCCTTCATCTCGAGTAGAACACCCGGTATAGGTCATCTGCGCGGCAAGCTTTAAGATCCGTCGCATCATGCTACGTAGAAAGGGGTGTCCTAATCATTAATTCAAGGATTAGGCGTAAACAAACGATGATTTGATAACGTCCAGAGAAGCGGAGCCGCCTCTTACGGCTACCGGGCGCGGCTCGGCAGGGTCCAATGGAATCTCCACTTGATCCGTTCACGCATCGTGCGTGCTGAAGGAGAACGACGAGCCCGCGTACAGATACAGGTGGTATATCCGCTCGTTAATTATGTATACGACCTCGCGAGAATTACGATCAATTAATTCTCGCCGATGTCCATCCGCTCGCGAGAAACAAACGAGTCGGCTGTGCACTTGTGCACTTTCCCCCGCGATACATTTTAATGTGTTTTAACGTGCGGATGTAAATTGCGTCGTCACAGCTCGATAAAAGATTATTATAAAAGAAAGTTGATCGTAAAAGTTAATTTGTGCTTCGATTATTGCGTTAAGCGCAGCTGCGTTGGTGATCGTTCATAAAATTGATTCTGAAATTTGTGCAAATTTTATATACATTGCATTTTCCGTTCTCAAATTAAAGAAATGTTATTATTCAACTATTATAATATATAAATTTACTGTTTCAGTTATTTAATTTTTATTAATGACTGCAATATGTGATATAAAATAATGAATTTAATCAGTCAATCTTTTAAGCTGCATAAAGACAGCTTTCTGTTCGCGAGAACCAAGAACGAATAATGCAACGATGGGTTCTCACCGGCGTTCCAATGAACGCAACATTAATTGCAAGGTGGGTAACCGGGCGTGGTAACCGCGCGCAAATTTATAACCCGCTTAATCTGTGACAAATTGGTCGGGGAAAAAAGTAAAGCTCGTCTATATCAACACACGTAGAAACACCACTCACACACTCGCGAACGAAGAAACACTCTCCGACGCGGAGGACTGAGCGGCGACGTCGTTGCGGATCTCAGGATGTGTCGGACGCCGGTGGGTGAAGGGAGGGTTGATTTTCACAGGGGAGTGGTACGCGCCACCGTAACCGAGAAGGTAGATGGGGGGCTCCGGATGGCGATAGCCCGCTCGTGGTAGTGTGTACGGGAGCGAAAAGAGCCGCCATTCTTTTGTAAGAAGCTCACATAAATTGCGACACCCAAGAGTTAAAAGCAGTCTTAAATTACGTGCCGTCGACTCCTTGATGAATTGAGTGCTCCCACCTCGCCCTCCGTCGTCCCACCTCACCCCTCTTCGCTTTCTCGCTGCAGCCGCCACCACCGTCTCTTGGTACCCTTGGCTAGTAGTAGTCGGGTGATATTATACATTGTTTTTACGTTCCTCTCTTACGGTACCCTACGTACCTGGACGTAACTAGAGCAACCAGAGTATATAACGAACGACTTCTTTATACCTGGCGGGGTTGTTTGCGAGGGTTATTCTACGCTTCGTTTGGATCATCTTAGTGGGAGCGTCTTCTTAAAATCATTTTTGAAATTATTCCGAAAGTATTTTTTTTATAATGTTGAATAATGAAACGAGAAGAAGACCAGAAGTGCTTAAAACAGAAAGTGCGCTCTGCTTTTTTTCAAACTTTGATTGCGGAGAAGCGGGAAGGGGAGGCAACGGGATAACTGCTGTAAACGTGCTTTAGAATGTTATCGCTCGCGTATCTGAAGCTTCGCAAGCGCGCTTGAAAGAAACACCGAATATCTCTCCGTGACACTGTTACGGTGTCTCTGGTGTAAGGGCGCGCACATTGCAAAGAAGCGCCCACAAAGGAAGCTGATTCCAAGTAGGACGTCTGCCTTCGGATAATCGTTTCGTTTTGATATCTTGAAAGCAGCCGACTGAGGTAAATCCAAGCGGGACAATTTGTTACAACGACGCGACCTTTACACCTTCCTCGCCGCCGCGTATACGCGGCCGGCAACCAACCGGCAGCAGAACTGAACGTATAGGGTTAGCGGTTGGTGCCATCGTCAGGATTTTATTATTCAGGTTCCTGCACACATCGTGAACCGCGGTGAAATCTTTATTTGGAATCATTCCAAGAACAATAACGTGAGTCCCGTCTCATGCCGACCGTTTCGCCTCCTCCCTCCTTCCCTACACATCTCACCCGTCTTTCACATTCTCTCTTTTTCCCTCCCAACACCAAATAAAACTAAACGTAACCCAGTTATTTTCTGTTTACGCCGCCCGATGATTCCCTCAGATATGATGGCTCCTCTCTTTCTCTCGTTGCCTCTCCGCTCGTTGGCAGTGGCGGCACGCGTGTATCATCATGCATATAAATCAGTCCGCGAGGATCAGATAGGATTTCAGAAATATAAAATACACGGCGATATTAAAAAACAAAGGGAGGCGAAGGCTAGCGAACGGCGAGAAAGAAATCAGAAGAGAAACGCGAGAGAGAACGCGTTGTCGACGAACGAGAAATGCAGGATGATTGGTGACCGCGATTTATAGCGCGATAGAACCTGTTTATGCGAATTTCGGATTAATCTATAATCGCTGCGTTTACGAAATCTTAAGGAATCGAGCTGATTAAATCTTGGAGCGTGAGATAAAATTATAGATTTATATAAGTGACAATAGCGCAATCAACTGACACGTAAATATAATATGATGTGCTTCTACGACATCAAAGTAAAGTACAGAACAATAATATATATAATTTCTTTCGATCTTAAGAAATCTTTCTTCGATATTCTGAAATAATTGAAAATAAAATATATATATATAAAGTTCTAATTTAAATCAATGATATGGCACAAAAATATTTTTATATTAACACATGTTGCGGACAAGCTTTATGAAAGATGAAGGCTTGGAGAACATACGATCGTGTTTGCGCGGCCGAGTTGTTTGTTCAGTAATAAGAACGATTCTGAATGTGGTTCGCGCGCGGAAAGAGCGATTGAATGCAAAGGACAAAATCATTGTCCCCACTTGTCTGCGTCGCCTGTCTCGCGAAACTCCGGTCCTTCACGCCCGGTATTCGGCATTAGCCGCGATTATCATATTTTCGTTGGGGATCTGGTGCCATAAATTTGATCTCGTTATCTCGTTTACGGACTGCACTCGTGCGGGAAACGACGGTGGAGGAGACGCGGGCGCGGCGGAGAAGAAAGAGAAAAGAGCAGACACGCGGCATAGAAAACCGAGCGCGAAGATCGGGAACGTTTTAAGCGGCTGGTATCCCGCTGTTGCCAAAAAACGCTAGCTTATAAGCTCGAATATATGTACGACGGAATATTATCTTGAACAGTCATATAGAGCTTAAATCAGAAAATATTTTACATCTCATTCTGATTATCATGGTCTCTTCCACATTTTCGATTTTAGTCTTGATATGGATAAAATGTATAATATTATTGCCGATATATTTTAGTGCTACTTGAGAGAAAACTAAGCACTAAATTTCTGTGTGTGTGAGAGTTCGATTTTTATCGGACAGTTAATTATCGAAAAGATTTTCGCGCTCGTTTCGTTTAATGAATCCGATGAGCAGAGACACAACACAGCCACAAGTGTTACGCCTCTTTTTCGATTCGGCTAATTTTGCTGCGGTCACCTTTACGCACATAACTGCGTATAAGCAAAATTTATGCCGGGCGATTTGATTACCGAGATATAAACTTGATGCGGATATGCAAACTTGGACGACAAGACGGGGACATACATCACACGGTTGCCTGACTGGCTTCTTAGTATTCGCCGATTCTCTCGTCTTACTATTTTCTCTTTCTATCTCTTGCTGTATTCATCTCTACATTTCAATCTTTCCATCTCAAGATCCACGACTGATTAATGATATTAATTGCATGTGCGTCTATATATATTTCATTGTACAATTCGTGTCGATATTTATACAGGAAAAATGTGATAGAGTTAAAAATTTTAAAGATATTATTTAGAGATATTAATATTAAAACCATAAATTCATTTAGCACTAAAAATTTTACGATTTAAGCGATTCAAACAGAAAAGAAACGAATTGATATAATTATTTGCAAAAGATTTTATAAAAAAAGTTGTGATTGTCTCTATTATCTTAAAAAATATCTATATATTTATAAAATTATAAATTTATATATTTAATATCCGGATCCATAACAATATATTATGCATAATATTGTATTATTATAATTTATACAGAAAGAGGAAGTGAGAAGGGTTCTGTGATTATAGGAGCGAGATTGATTCAGACTTTCTTATCGGCATCTAACAAGAAATATGATTTGATATTAAAAGATTAATTTCATTAAGTGAAAGGAAGAATCCAATAAGAACATAGGGGCATTACCGAGACATATAAAAATTCGTCTGGTCTTTCTAGGAGATCCTTTTGGTCGCGTCAGTAAGTTTGAGACAATAAGTTATAAATATTGAAATCTGCCTACAGTTCACCCGCCTCCTTCCTTCCACATTCCTGCCCGCCCTGTCCTAACAAAAACCTTTCGCCCGGGTCACGAACGACCTCCGATCGTTGCATTAGAGGACCGTGTCGCCCACGACACGCTGGCTCGTGTTTCTATTATGTAGGCATCGTTAGCAGTATTCTCGTGTACTAAATCGAACGTAGAACACGCTAGTGTACGTGAGTGTGAGCAGGATGCATTGTAATGCATCGACAGAGTCGACTCTCCCAAATCGGTGCTGGTAAGATGAAAGGATTTCCGGCCCTTCTCGCGAGAATTTCTGAGCCTGTCTGACTAGTAGAATACGTCAAATCGATAGTATCAAGCAAAATCTGTCGTGTATTTAAAAAAGAATGATTAATATATATATTTTTAATTACTATCGCAGCTTCTGCTTGCGTCATGTATTCATAATTAAAATTAATTAATTACGATATAAATGACGTAAGTAAATAGATTTGAATTTTGTGACTCGATATTACTGACATCCGCGCTTTCGAAGACGCAGAATAACCTTCGCCGCGTATCTGCAAATAACCCATGGACACTGGTGGGAGGACAACGATTACTTATTGTTAGTTACTTTCTCGGTCAAGGGGTGTTCGATGCCCGATGCTGTAGGTACGAGGACTATAAATCATAATTAGGCTGCAAGTGGTAGCTGCGAAGTGGCTGCAGGCCCATTAGCAGCAACAATGCGTCCGAGCAGCTTAAGACGTCGTTGTTGCCAGAAGAAGAGTAACTTGGCTCTCCATTTACCCGAGCCAGATCGTATCGAAGCTACGTAGCAGGACATTCGCGTGAAGAAAATAATGAACGTGAAACGTGTAACAAATATTTGTTACACGATATAGACTACCATTTATTCTTTTTAATGTGGCGTTAAAGATGAATACTAATGTTTACCATTATTTGTAATTTCAAATCTAATGAATCTTATTTTGTAACTGCATACGTGTAATAACTATATTTAACTACCGGCAATTTTTGGAAAATTAAATTTTGGAATGTCCGTTATATATAATCGATGAATATAAACAGCCTTTTGTTGTACAATTCGAAACGCATGCACGTAAAGGATTGATGTGCTAATTGAAACGAAACTGTCTGACTAAACGATAAAATCGAGTAGAAAATTTTCTATTTAAGCAAATAGAGCGTATAATTATCAATTTAACGGAAGAAATTCTAGTTACTTTTTTCTAAACTGCTACCGATGCATGAGATGTGTTATTCGAACAGGTTCTATGGGACAATGATTAAGCAGTATTATACTCGATGTGAAAACATTCAAGAAATCGACCCAAGTCTGCCCCATGCACACACACATTGATATTGAAAAAAATAAATATATATATTTTTTATATCTATATTTTTTCTCTCTTCTTTTGCAAGCCCTTTTCGAATCTTATTTCATGACAAATAGTTTTTTCGTTTTTTTGATTTCCAACACGTAAATTCTTTATGTCAGATATATCTTCTCGTTTAATATATTTGCATGTATTCACGCAACAATCATTATTTTTCTTCAAATCGAAAGACTGTTTATACAAGAAACGAAAGAAAGAGAAAAGTGTCTTTGCGGAGGATCCAAGAAATCTTGGAGCACGAGATCGAGCCCTGTCAGATTATTATAGTGAGTCGTCGATACTTGAGTCGAGAGTGCACGGAGATGAGTCTCCAATCCTCCTGACGCTGACGATCCTCGATCGACGAGCGAAGTGGCCACAACGGATTCCATTCAGCCGATCGACGGTGGTCACCTTTGGTGGTCCGAAATTCCTTACACTCCAAATTACTTCCACTCGTAAGCGGAAATCGGCCGTCTACTTCGTTTGCTGGCAATCAAGGACCAGTCCCACTCTGCTCATCGTACGAGTTCGATGCTGATGAAGCGCGGTTGAAAGATTCATCGAACCCTTTCTCCCCCTCCCCCTCCCTCCCATTAGATTTTACTGCACCCATAATTATTTCTGTGTAAGCCGAAACCATCAACTCGAGTCGACTTTGAATCTTCACGATTAAAACTGCATTCTACTTCGTATTCGTCTTTCCAATCAAATGCATTTTATATATACTTGGCGAATATAATATCAAAAATTGTATGCATTGTCAGTCCATTATTAGATTTGAGTAAAAAATATAAAAGAATTTAATAATATTGCTTAAAAATGTTATTGATCTATACATTGATTTATACTAATTTAGTATATATTTTGTATTTTTAAAATAATTTTTATATTTTTAAATACCGTACGCGTATTTTTATTTTAAGTTTTTATAACTGAACGAATTTATATTTATATCGCACTTCTTCATTTGCATTGTAATTGCAGTGATAGAAGGTCACGTTATTTCGTGAACATCTCGGGTGCTTGCGCATCGAACGTTTCTCCGTCAAATGACGAATGGTCAGAAGTCATGACGAATTATTACAGCCGGTACATCATGAATCATGCTGCCAGCGTTTACCGCGAAGAATAACGAAGATCCGACCAAGCGAGTGTCTTAAATTTCATACCAGCACCTCCTCGCGACGGGTTGCACGTATGTACGTCACGGCTGTTTGTGTCGTGTGTGAGTTCGACATATCTGATTGTAGACCGGTGCAACGGATGCCGAGCCGATGATTCCAATCTCCTGTCAATGCCGCTCAACTTTGGCGGACTGGGCCATTTACTAGCCAGCAGGACGCGAATGATTCCTGATCGTGTTCAAACGAATACGAGTCTGCCTCTCGCGAGAAAAAGACTTCGATTGGCTTAGATTAATCGTGTATAACCGCTGCACATTAATAAGGGCAGATAGATACATGCTGGAGCCTCTTACTTGAGTATTAATTTAATGTAAATTATATAAAATAATTAAATCTTATATAGGATACAAGTTAAAAAAGTATATCTTAATATTAATATTAAATTTCCGTATAACACGATAGTTGCTTGATTTCATCATCGATAAATTCTGGAATGTCCAAGTTAAGAATAACGATTACACAATCTGACATGCCTATTTTTCAGTCATAAAAATTTGCGAGAAATAAATTCTTCGCGAGATATCATCGGACGCGATCGACGTTCTCGTTTCACTTTGGGCGAGATTTCCGCTCGAAGAGGGAAAACAAGTTCTCATCCCGATTCACGGGGCGTTTAACGTTTCAATGGTCCGTGAAACTTAAACGGGAGGGGTTCGACAAATTTTTCGGATATCGTCGATTTATCAAGTCGGAAACGATTGTTGGGTGTCGTCGTCGTCGTTGCCGTCGTCGCTCGCGCGTCCCCGACGAAAAGGACGTCGAGGTAGACGTCGACGACCATTAGTCGCCGGGGCGATGCGACCGACTATACCCTCTGATGTATTTCGATGTTGACGGAAAACCTGTAAAACGGCCTCACGCCGGCTTACCGGGGATCTATTAGCGCACGTTATAAATGGTCCCGTCACCTTTGCCGATGTCACCGGTGTCGCTGAAAGGAAATTGACTACTCATCCCCTCCTCCACCCCCGGGAACCCGAGGCGTGTTCACCCCTCGCGTCGCATACTCGAGCCACGGATTTCGCCGGAAATCAAATACGACGCGCTACGTCCGGTACTTCGCCGCACGTCTTCAGGAAACGATGTCAATTTCTTAATTTGATACCGGGGAATCGAACTACTGGGACAGAAATCACGAAATTCTAAAAAGAATCTCTCTTGACATATGATTCGATGTCACTACGATTCAGTGGATTGTCGCATAATAAATAGATTAATGTAACAGAATTCTTATTTATTATGAATATAAGCAATTTAATAATAAACGATATATACGGTACTTCTATTCAGTTCGTGTCACAGAGATTAATAAGTCGGCCGAAGTTATGCGAATCACTAGATCTTAATCACTGCACGGAGAGCATTTCGGTCTTTCGATACCAAGGATCATTACGCTCGCTACCGATTCTGAGATCCGCGCGACGCAGGAAGCTTATCTATTCAAAACGGTCGAGCGATCGAGAAGAGCAGATCGCGCCTCGATGCACAACCGTGCCTTTTAATATTCCGGTAGCCGGTGGCGAGCCAATAACGCTGGCGTTAAAATATGGTAATCGAGCCGCGGGATCGGCATATCGACGGCTTGACAAACGATGCGACGCCCGGAGCATCGGACCACCAACAGATCGTGGATCGTTCGCGCTCGCGCCCGTCTCTCTTCTCCTCGTTTTGCTCTCTCGTTCCCTTCCCTTCCCCCGTCCCTCTCGCGCTCGGTCAACCCGCAATCATTTGTTATGTACGTGACTCGAAGCTGACTGCTATCTTGGCATCCTGCCATTCCTACGTCCTGCCGTTCATATCGTTCGTCGGTCCAGAGCGCCTCCTGATTCCGGTCGCACCTGGCCATTTCAAGCCGAGGATTCTCTGTTTCCGAAGAGTATAGCACAATTTGAATCATAGAATTTAGAAATTAGACCCTCAGATTCTTCTCTTCGATCGATATTTGACGTCATAATTGTATGAAAAGTCACGATTTCTGTTTCTTGAGGATATCGAAAACTTGCTTTTAATAACTCTAGAATCTATCACCGAAAAATTTTATGTTCGAAATTATTTGATTTATAACTTTTGTTATAAGATAACAACATCTTGAATCATGCTATATATTTAGCAGAAGTAAAAGGAAAGTAATGTCATATAACAGTTATAGCTCCTATTTTCTGAACGGAGGAAAACGCTTGATTTTTCTCATTCCAAAGAACTGACGTCACGGTCATAATTAGACATCGATATTACTGGCGGCGGCAAGGCGGTAGCATTTCGTATTTTCTCCGACATGGGGGATTATTCGAGAGAACATTAATCGTTCGAATGGCGAAGTTGGCGTTAAATTCGGATGGACAACTGATCGTACGAGATCGGTGTCACGTGGTCTGTCGAGATTGGTTTAGGCAACGTTATTTAAAGGATTCGGTATATATACGAATTTCTCGGGCTGTGCCAGCTGGCCGCATCAATCCTATTACAAAGCGCATCTATCCCAACGCGGTTACTCGATCGGTCGATCGACTTCGGCCTGGGCCGGCGTGTCGAGCTCGAGTCACTTCGCATCGCGAGAACGCGGGTTCAGTTGTCCACGTCGATCTCGTGAAGCTACCGTTACCAAATGAGGAGCCAAGCCAAACTGTATTAATACGGTTCACCGGACCGAGAATCACATGTTTAAATGTCATCTACATATAATTCCCTGCCAGAGTGTTGCGATATTTTGATAATATTTCTTCTTAAAATTTCGTACAATGTCTTTATATTATATATAAATTTTTTAATCATTTTATCTAATACATAAAATTATTACATCGTAGTATAGAAACAAGGTGATTTCGTTACTTTGACGAGAATCGTACCAAAAATAGAACGTCGATTGTTCTTGTTTCAAGATATGTTGAATTAATTAGAGATTATCTTCATATACGTTTAAATTCTAAAAAATACAAAATTCCAGAAAGACAATAATGAAATCGAGCACTCTATTCATATTTCGTTAAATATTACCACGTAAAAACGCGAATAACATATTTAAAAAATATGCACAAACTCGAATCGTGTACAACGTGCTTCTCCAAATGATTTGGAAGTAATAATTACAAGCTTAAATAATCAATGAAGGTGATGTGTATTTTAGTTAACTACAAGATTTTAATTATCCGCGATAGAGCTCTATAAATTGATCCGTAGATACGATCTATCGCGCGATTTCCCGCCACTTTCCATCGTGTGAAAGTGAATCCCCCGTTTCATAAATCAAAAAGATACGAAGTCAATGACGTATTTGATTGCGAATATATTATATTCCTAATACGCGCGCGGTATTATTCTCTATCGAAAAAATATGTAAATCGTGGATAAATTACAATGTGAATCGCTTTAAATGCGTAATAAAATAAGCCTAAACCTAAAATATAACTATGCAAGAGTGTGTTAAACAAAAAATGAACATATTGCCGGTATAAATATTATCTTTTTCCATCAAGACGTACAATAAAATCTCATATTGTTTGCAATCTCTTTCTCTCATACATGATATTACTCAAAATTGAAATAAAAATTGATGACTCACCGATCCGATGCGCAGCAGTGGAGTTGTAAACTGTAAAAAATAAATACATCAAAATTATACAGTGAAATTTAATTGATATTTTGAAAAATAAAATTATTATTTATATTGAGTTTCTTATTCGATTTATTAAATAGATATTCCCTCTCTAAAAAAGGCATGTTATTGATTCTCGAAAGTCTCAAAGTCCTCTCGAAAATCTCAAAATGTATTGTTGCCTCTTTTCTGCGTTGCCGATTGGTTCTGTCTCGATGCACACAACTGTCAAAATATGCAATGACAATCGCTTACGAAATAAGCGCAACGACAGAACCAATCGGCAACGCGGAAAGAAAGACGACAATACATTTCGAGATTTTCGAGAGGATTTCGAGACTTTCGAGAATCAATAACATGCGGATTTACAAATCAGTTGTACGCAGAAATCATATTACGGATCGATGATTTTCGTAAAACGCGGTTGTAACTTATTACTATGTGAAGAAATAGAAATGCAAGTAAATATACACATAGAGCTAGCATCTTGCTTGTTACCGAATTATTTGCGAAAATTTAGCAGCTAGTACCAATAATAGATCGTATGGATGTCTTCATCTCGAGATCGTCAAGAGATGATTCGCCTCTTTTGCCGGATTTATGTATATATTTCGAAACGTTTTATTACTGTTTACGCAACGATATATAATACCAAACATTTAGCAAATGACATCAGCTATCATAACTTTACCATTCGCCGCGGATTTCTAAAGTAAAGTCGAATTCTTATTGGTGCGCGTATCGCTGTCAGAAGAGAGACCGAAGAGACAATGCGAACATCTCGCAAAAGATTATTCGGCTCACGTGTATTTCGCTTGGTTACTGGATCAGATCAGACTGTAACGTTGTTCGTTGTGACAATAATTTTTTACGTAAACGTAGTTACAATTTTAATCACAATTTTCTGAGAATGTTTCTCGCATACTTAAACTCAAATGATATTTAAAAGCAACCTAATAATTATTAATATTTAAAAAATTGAAAATATTACGCGTATACTTTATAGATATTCGTAAAGCTATCTATATAGCTTAACACGTGAGAAGAACATCACTGCACCATGAATTGTTCACAGTTTCGTGCATATATTCAGATGACATTTGTATGTATGCATTCAGCGATGTCTTTGTGTAAGTCTCATAACCGCACGAGGTCACAATCCTTCAGTACCACGAGCGTACCAAGACACACCGAGAGGGTGAAGAAACCATGAGAAGAGGGCGAGTGGTAGATGGGATGGGGGGTAGTGGGGGGTTAAAAGTCTGGGACGCGGAGGACGTCTCCGTAATGACGGGGCATAAATAACTCGGACGTTTACGTGCGCATTGATTTAAGCAAACTAATGATTTCACTTTGACCGGTCGGCGAAGGAGCTAGCAGAAACGCAAACCCGACCTCAGCGATTCCCGGCCGGCACCGCCTGTCATATTGACATTTATATCCGTCCGTATAATTTACATGTCTATGTATGACAATTATTGCGACGAGACGAATGCGCCGGAGGTCGTGCGATGTTATTAGCTACCACCATCAATTCGATCGCCATCGAAAATTTTCGATAAAGAAACATATATCAATCGATATACACGTATCGCTATTACTTCGTTTATTTGCGAATGGCTCATTATTTTGATAAGAGAAGATTGGTTTCATAATTTTGTGATATTCAATCCAAATATATTATGAAAAGAGAAACGAGATCTTTAATTATTTCGAAAAAATATGATTATTACAGTCGTTTTGGAATTTCGTTAACGATCTTGCATACAGCCTTGCGGTCTTGATTCTGCTTAGGTTGGCTCGAGTCAAAGTCTCGGCCAAGTTGAATACGGCTACTTTGTGTAGGTGAATGTAAATGCGCAAGTGTAACATTGTGGCATAGAATACACTGTGACGCGTGTGAAAGTATAACCGTGGGCTATGGAACATGATGTACCACCATATATCATCTAACATTGTTTACTAAACATTATATGAAAATATATTAACCGCAAGCTGACGTATTATGTTATTGCACATTTGATATTACATCTATTTGATATTATGTATTATCTTGCACAGTTAACACTATATAATTCTCATAATTTTATACAAATTATGTATATAAAAAAAATTCAATAATATAGAGTTCAAAAAAGTCTTTAAAAATTTTTAAAGCAGAGAGAGTTTTTACTGATTATTTAATTGTGAATAATTGCTTATTGATTAAGAAAGCGATTATTAAATATAACTGCTTATTAAGTATATAGAGGAAAAAAATTTCTAAATAATAAAAACTTATATCTTATTCTTGTCTTTTCTTTTGCATATTATACTAGTTAATTGCAGAAGGCGTCTGGCTCTATGTACCAGTCGCAATATCGTGTCCTCTGCAGGCGAGATTTGAAGGGGTCGAATAGCCGGAATTTTCGCGATTTCCTAACGCACGACATCTGACGTGGAAATCCGCGAATGCGGGATAGGTGGAGGGCGGGCTCCATATATTCAGTCTGTTTGTTGCACAACGTCCGATAAGTCTGAAGGGGCTGAGCTCGAGGAGATGACATTGACGGGCTAAGCGCAGGACTTAAAGCCTAGAGCTTAACTCATCCGTCAGTATGTGACACATATACTTGCGCAATGCTTCCCTAAGTTCGTATTCTCGTAGGCCGAGACGAGCGGTAACGCCAGACATCTGTCACACCTTCTTCGATCGGTGTTATCCTTAGCTAATTGAAATTATCGCTGCGTATGGAATACAGAGAGAAAAAAAATTTTTTATCTCCTTTTTTTTAGTAAACGTATAGAGCGTATTGTAAAAAATAAATAAATAAATTGCGCACATCATAGCTTTCTATTTATAAAGCTTGTCCGTTGAAAGATTCTTAATTGATTATTAAAACTTATAAATAAAATAAAGCTTTGTTTAATTCTAAATTTACGAATGTATAAAATTATTTTCAAACAAGTAAATAACAACGTATCTACCAGATGCAAACGCGTGCCAATTTTCCTCGTTAACTAGTCGGGGATCCCTACGCCGACGTATATACCCTATCGATCGCTCACGCACGGTGCCACGTGATTTCCGATCGGCCCGACCCAGATGCATACTGAGAACCCCGTTGTCCGTATTCCTAATGGCACAATCACTGGCGCCGTAAGTACGCAGCACACGATATACACTCTTATCGGTACCGAGTGTGCACCGCGGTATGAATATTCTATGTCGCTTAAGTATAGGTTTGCCCACTTGACACAACGCTCCTGTACACACGCGCGCGATAATGCGCCGTGAATCCCACGTGTGTATGTTTGCATACATGCATGTGCATGCATGTGCATGCATACATACATACATAGGTATACACGTGTGAACGTGCGTCATAAATTGCCTCTGTGTGTACTGTTTCTCTCTCTCTCTCTCTTCTACCACAAAATGATTAATTATTGCCTATAGCCCGAACCGGAGCGGTGAAACGTGCTAGGACCAGGGAAGGAGACGGGGTGGGATGGGTGTCACTCGGGGGTGAGATCGAGGGATCCTCCTTTTCCTCCTCACCCCTTCTCCGCGCGGCACGACGAAGGACACGTACCGGTGTTACTCCGGAACGCTAATAGCTTTGTAATAATTCTGATTTATGCGCCAGTAAGTAGGCGCGCGACGCACCAACCGACGTCGACCGACCGGCGATGGTGGCGGGGGCGGCTTCGTTTACACGCTCTTGGCTTTCGCGCCCAAAATATCCTGCTTTCCTGCAGACTGTAGACGTCTACGCTATGCCGGTATGCCGGATAGGGCGGACGTGTCTGGAGGCTTTGTCTGGTCATAGGGAGAGAACGAGCCCCGCGCCGCGCGCTTTTAGTCACCTGTGCATCAACGGAGGTTTATATACGTCTCCCAGACGGCATGCGACGTTATCATACGCGTGCACAGAGCGATTATACCATACTGACGAAAAGTCAAGATTTGCGCGCCTACGGCTCGCAAGTCCTTCGGGTGAATTATGTTTCTCTGTGTGTGTGCGCGAGTAGTTTTACAGTTATTATGGACTGATAATTCTTACAGTTTTATACGGCATTTCGCTACATTAATGCGTTGGTAATCCTCGCTAAACATGCAAATTGTGAAACGTAAATGGTACCGAAATCTTTTCTATTAATATTTCCACGCAAAGATGATTTTAAAAATTAAAAAATAATTTAAAATCAGTGTCATCTCCTAATTGCATGTGAAGTATCGAGAAGAGATATTAAACGCGCTTTTATTTGACAATAATATTATTTTATCACGAATTCAAGAAAATATAGAAATTATTAGCACTGTTTTCTACGTCTGAATTCGACGTGCATTTCAAATTTAATCAATAATGTTTACAAGATTTATTTAAGAGTATCGTATTTTTATTTTTTCAGTTTGTCAAAATTTCTATTTCTCGTTTCAGTAGAAAAAACGGACTTTACCAAGTACAATTAGTATTTAAGATAATGTGTTTGATTTTTTTATGACATTTTCACTCGTGAATGTATTTCCACGTTTTAATCGAACAGCTTTTAGCGATTGTACGTCGTCGATTCGCGCCGGATCGAACGCTATATATGGGTTGTAACCGACGGACACGCGATCATTTAGTCATTTTCTTGCCCGAGTGGAAACTATAAATTACGCGTAGCAGCGCGTGTTCGATCGCATTGCAGTACGCTAACGACATGGCACATGACGATCGGCGTGCGTGACTTTGGTCTCGCAATACGAGTGTCACTGTGAGTGAACGAAACAAGTCTACATCCGATATCGATAAATTCTGAGTATACCTTTCTCAATCCGTAACTTGAACGCAATTAATAATTATTATAAAAAAAATGTTTTTGCTATTATATATTATAATCGTTGCTCTCTACCCTTTTACGCGAGTTTCGCAAGTAATTAACACAGTATCTTCATATAATTGTACATTTTTCTGGAATCCTAAATTCACGGATGCATTACACTTATAATGATAGTTATTATTTTATTAATAATGAATGCGCGTTAATGATGAGATGCCTCGTAATAAACTGTAATAATAATTATCATTATAAAACATATAATGTTACTTGCTGAAGAGGGCGATATAAATCTAGATAGAATATCTCGTGATAATCGTGCAAAACCTAAATTAAGGGCTCTACTTCTGCGCTTAGTGAATTCTTCGTGAACCGACTAGATGCTTTATCGCGATTGCACAGTACGATCCACTGACAGATATGTATTTTTCGAACGCATCGTTAAAGGTTGAAACAGATCGGAGGTGTTGCATCCTTCTTCGAGACGTCAGGGACGCCTTCATCCGGTAGTTAGTCATCGGCTGGCAATTTATCACGAGTTACGAGATTCCGTCGGTCTAAGCTCCACTTGCTATGCGCGCGATCCGCGCTGCTGCGCAGCCGCAACCGCGATTACATATAATTACCAGCGGATTAATTAATTATACCGAGAGGTAGACTATCCGAATATACTATACCCTTGTCCCGATATAGTCGCCCGGCGGAAGTTGATTTCAGGATTTAAGCAACTTGGGCAACCGCGATATCTCGAAAGTCAATCTCTTCAGAACTTCTCGTACTCTTTGATCAGTAAAGTTTCATATTATCGCTTTAACGGGAACTCGTGTGTTTCGAACACGTACTCTTGACAATATTCCTACTCTATATCTTTCGTAATTTAAAAAATTTTATTTATATGTTAGAGATAAAAGACCGAGTGAAAGTGTAATAATTCAATATTATATCGCAGCTGCGATTCTAATTCGTGCGGTAACTATGAAACAACATAATGGCGACAGCTAAATTTGTATTCTCGGCGTTTTTGCGAAAGTGAGACATGTTTGCGTCTCTTCGAAACGAGACTTCTCTCGCATCATCAAAGATAGCGGATTGATTTACGGAGCTCAGTCGCTCGCTCGCGCGCCCGGATGCCTCTCAATATTTTCGGAGCACGTCGAAGCCAATTCTCGCGGCTTTGGCAGCTGCTCGTACTCGTAAACTACAACGGAACGGACGAGGAGCGGGCCGGAGTAGAGCGCGATGCGTCGGCACCGACTGGGAGGAATAAATACCGCGACGATGGCGCGTATCTCTCGATTACTGCTGAAATCCCTCCATAGATCCTCCGAGCGCCTTGTCTCGCAGATGCATAACACGGTTCGCAGTGCAGTAAACTAGCGTGGGTGACACGCCGCATGATGGACCGAGAAGCAGGTGCAGCAACGGCGTACTTTACTTTTGCTCCTGGTGCACACACACCCCCGCTCTCTTTCTTTCTCTGCTTGCTTTTCTCTGTCTCTCACGCATGCATTTACGCATGCAGTGGCGTAGCACACGTCGCGAAATATATTGTAACGGCGGACGGCATATACTCGTCGTCTTTAGCCATTTAATCTCGGTAATAGCGTCGCACGTCTGGAATAAGACTTCATCCTTTGTGCCACGAGGACTGTAAACGTCCTTCTATAATGGCAGCTTTATTTCGCATTGAATAATGTACCGTGACGACGAGCAGGCCGTTGTTCCGTGTGACGTATTTTTCGATGCGCTCGCGCGTATGCAGCGACGATATTAATATTCACTGGTCAGACTGCGAGACATATCATAGATGTCGTCAATATTTAATAATTATTTTTAACTATCATATTTCGTTCGTCTAAGATTTTTACTTCAAATCACGGTGCTTCTTTTCACAGTAATATTATAATTTCCATCAAAAATTATTATCATATATTATAATAGAAATATTATTTTCATATTAGTTACATATATACATATTTCCTGATAATAATTTATAATAGGATGAAACTCGTCGCTGCTACGCCATTGAATGAATGCACAAATTCGCGAACTACGCGGTCGCGACATGCGTTTCGCGATTTGCACCCAACGACGCATACAGAAAGAAAGAGAGAATCCTCCCTTATTCCCCTTTTCGTTCCTTCACCCGCTTCTTCATCTTTCCGGCACGAAAGCGTTCCGTGAAAGTCGTCAAAGACAGTTCTAGGAATCGTTACCGATCTCTCTCAACCCTCTTTGCATCGGGCTTCGATGTTATTCTTCGTGCTACTTCTCCATCCCCCTTCTCACGACGCGACTTTATACAGTGCGCGCCTAATAAATCAGCGAAACCTCCCGGATGCCACGGGTGGTGACAACCTCGCGTTATGTCACGACCCTCCGCTTTATGGCTTATTTAACTGGCACGCAAGTAACCAGCTCGGCACTGGATATTGCCAGAAAAAGGACGCATCTCACTCTCGTCTCGAACGGGCAACTGCACATCCGAAGAACGCGTCGCTACGGAATCCGCGTACTTGACGGTGATACTTGACATGAGCAGTGTCTTCCTCTCGAAAAGGAGGACACTCGAATCTACGCGTTCGATGGGACGTGGAGAACGTGACGGGGTAGGCTCGGAGAACCGGGTGGTCCATCTCGAGATTTATGGGTGGTTTGTTTTGTAATGTTCGGAAGGAAACAGTGCAGTCGGGGAGGAATGCAATCTGATTTTTCACGTATGCGGAGGGTTCGCGTGTGCATAAAACGAAAGAATGTTTCGCGGAAAAATTCAAGATTTTAAGAGTGAAAAGCGAGCAGAAATGCAACTTTTTAAATAAAATAAAAATAATATTTATTATTTTATATTTTTTTAATGTAAAGGCCTATTAATTGATTGATGTAACAATTCCGAGAGAGATATTTCCACGGAGAAAAATATAATTTTGTCGAAAAGATTTTTATTATCGCTGATCCAATATTCTCAACAGCAGCAGTACAAGTGAGTACTGACTAAAAGCAAAACTATGAGCGGGCTATAAAAACACGGTCTCGTAAATTGTTTTAGGAAAGCGTCTGAAAGAGAAAACGTTACTTCGAAATGATCGGCCAGCGTTTATCCCGTTAATCTTTTATTCTGGGAAGTCTTTTAAAGAGAACACACACCAAGAGCGCCGCGATAGGAAGAGAAAGGGAGATAAATAGACAGAGAGAAGACCGCTCTCCAGAACTCTTTCGATGGGCCATGACACTTCGCGGAAACTAAATAGACCACTCGGACGGATAATTACAACCGTCTTCGTGAAAAGGCAAGAGCCGGGGAGTGCGAAATAAAAACGCGGAAAGAGCGAAGAGCCACGGCGTTACTCCGTGCCTCTTTGATCCTCCCAATGCGTTATATTCGCCGATGATTTAGGGACGCATTTCCGCGACGCGTGCGCGATGTGCGCGCACCTAACATCGCGTTTAATTTGATTTATCGGTGCTATTATGCGCGTTGAAAAATAGCCGAACTAGATTACCGGGCGCGGACCAGCGTAATATTACAAGATCGTTCCGAGAGATTCTACCGCTCGCAAAGATTCGAATAATTTTGCTGTTCAAAACATAAAAGTTATTATCAAGTAAATAATTATTATAATTTTCTACAAAGTGTATAAAAATATATATAGCGAATAAATAATTAGTTTTTCGATTTTTTGTTAAGGGATCGTTAATATTTTTTTAAGAGTCAATTTTTTTTATACTATAAGACTGAACGATTCAAATTTTTATTTATGTGGAAAATTTTTATAAACATTTTATACTTAAAAAAAATGCAAATAACGAAATAATGTTTCTCATCTCCTTTTAGGTGTGAATTACAGACGCAGTCAAAGTCGGCGCGTGGGTGGACTCCATAATTGGACTATAAAACAACGGAGATCGTGTGCACGATAATTAAAATATCTTTTTGTGGTTCGGTCCCGTTCGATATCTTTGGTTGAAAACGCGGCCGGGATGTATCGGACGTGCCTCGGGCGAAACGACGTTGGTGATCTTCATGTTAAGCATTTACAAAACATTTTTGTTTCTCTCTCGTGAATAAACATTATTTGATTTAGATTTGTATTAATATTATTATTTAAGTGTTAAATTAAATCTCAATTTCAATCTTAAGTTTCAAATCTTTATTGGCCTGGATAATGCGCGCATCATGATATTTATTAAAATAACGTTCGAACAGAATTTATCTCAATATTTCTTTTTATTGAAGTAATATTTAACTCAAAGACGGGGGAGAAATCCCTCTCTCTTTCTTTGTGCATAAATTTTTTTCTGGCGAATATTTCTCGTGTTTATGTATTTGCTGTATTATTCGAATATTTTTCAGAATATATTATCGCATCAAAGAGAAAATAAAAATATGTATGTCCCCCCTACAACGTAGCTTTGTATCATTTTACGTGATAAAAAATAAGTAAACCACATTCTTATTCAATATATAGATATAGGATTATAGACTGAAGCTCTTATACATCTAATAGCGACTAATAAATGAACCGTCGAAGTGAATTTATCACATCGTGACGAAGATGCAGTATAGCGTGATGTTTCGATCGGTTACATATATTACACCGGTATATAGGTATGTACATCGTACAATACACACAAAACGACGAGTCACGCTCGATTTCTACGGGTCGCGGCGACGTCATAGCCGGCAGGCGAATTTGTAAGCGTGCATCATGCGACTCCTCTCGGTTCTCGTCATCTCTCTTTCTCTCTGCCTTCTTTGCTGCGGCAAAGGTGTAGCGAGCGAAAGGTAATGGCCCCGGTAATATTGATGCTGTGTGTGGGGCCCGAGTTGCACTACTAGTAATTGATTGGTCATACCCCCCGTGCCACATTACTCCTTCAAACTTCTCCCGGCACTTCGGCCTTCCGTACCTTTCTTTTCTGTGATCTTTTCGACAACGTCTACTTGTACTCCGCGATTTTGTTACTATGGAAATGTTTTCGAGATATCCTCGTAATGATTTGACAAGGGAAAATAGAAAGTAAACGCAGTAATGTATTTACAATGATAAATATTAATGCTTGTAATAAAAATAATTCTTTATAATATCACTCGTTGTTAGTTGTCCGACTCTTTCGATTTTCTCTGCATCTCTTTTCTGTACATTTTCAAGTAATCTTATTCCTCTCTTTTCCCTCCCTTTTTATATAATTTATTATTATTTCATATGATATGATATACATATTTGTTAAAATTTTGTATGGCCTTGGTCGAAAACTCTTACAGTGAAAGTAACGATGTTATATCACGACATCACGTTTATATAAAACTTGACAATACTATACTCCACAACGAGCTCTTGTACTGCGTCTCTAAGAAAAGCAATTTCAACTCGAAAAGTCGACTATGTGCAAGAGTTGGCGAATAATTATTAAGTCACAACGTAATCGCAACAATTAGTTATATGCATGTACATGTTACTCGAGGATTTCTTCGGCGCATCCGAAAATGGCGAGGAAATGAGCGGAGAGAGCGCATCCCCCCGTATGCGCTCGCACGGGGCGCATTACCGATTGTACGCGATAATTATAGAATAAATAAATTCACGTCGTGGCGGAATGCGTATAATATATCTACGTCTGCCAAATGGTACCGAGATACAGTCGTATATCACCGGGGGAGTTATAGTCCCCGCCTGGTAACTCATTGCCGGGCGTACGTCGTCTCTCGCTATCCGTTTGGCTCGTATCCACCTCGTTGCTCTATGGCGCGAATCGTGCGTCACGCGAGATCGATGCCATTGAAAAATCGTGCGTATTTACCTGGGAATTGTTGGAGATTGTGCGGCGAGAACGTGCAAGACGAACAGGTCCTTTTACGAGAATCTTTTCGGAGCGTTTCTCGCGGCAACTAGTCGAAGATGAAACATATTGTTTCCTAATCCATTTAATTACATTTCATTATTATAAGTCATTTTGAAATATGAATTTAATATTTCTAAAATCGCGCAACAACACAATATTAACGTAAAATATTATTATCCCACTTCTTAAAAATTTGTGTCATTTTTATGCTATAATATGAATTTTTGAAGCTACTTTGAGACAATAATAAAAAATAATATTTTTTATCGAGTTTTTTTTATATAAGCAATATATGTAGATAATCGTAATGTAATATCGTTATTCCCATTGCATATAAGAGTTTTTGATCAAATTAATGCAGCATTTTGACAAATGTGTAATATCAGAAAGAGATAGAGAAAAAGAGAGAAAGGGAGGAAGAGAGAGAATAAAATAATAAGAAATTATAAAAACTGGAAAAGAGAAGAGAGGAATAAGACCGTATGTTTGAAAGTGTATAGATAGTAGATGCAGTTGTGTCGGAGCTATACCGCTTCGGCATCACGGTAATATAGAAATTCAATCGTTCTGGCAATTATGCGTTGCGGCTGTTATTATGGTCCCTCTCCGACCATTCGTCCATTCCTCGGCTCTGTACTGCGTACATAATATTTTATTGGCTTTGTTTACGACTCGCAAGTGCGCTTTAACAACGACTGTCTCTCTCTTGAGTAGTTTCTTTAACTATCTATATATGCGCTTTATGTATCTAGTCGATCTCTTTCTAGATACAAGATTACTTTCTGATTTTTTAAATTTTTTATAAAATATTAATTTTATACACACTATATTTGCATAAAATGCTATAATATAGTAAGTCCTTTGCAATATTAGTTATTGTACATAACACTCTAGCATATTTCGCGGAACATTCAAAAGAATGTCACCAAGAGAAATGTGAGAACCGCTGCGAGTAACAGTAGTGTAGCGGCAATAATAAGTGCAGCGAAGCCATAATGTAACATATAGTTACACACGAGCCCGCGCAGTCGGTGAAGATCAAAGGTTTCATGGACCATGGATTGTGTTGCCGGTCGCGCGGTGAAGGGTTAAGTCAGGCCATTGATAGCTCAATAAGATAGCCGACCATTCATCCGGGACACACCCTTGGGCGAGTTCCAGGGGGTGGTTACGAGGTGGTGGGGAATGGAGATACCTACGCGGAATTCTTCCTGGCTCATTGTAAGGCATCGATACCATGTAATCATGGCAGAGTCCCCGTCTGTTGTGGGCCCAACCGCGTCCATGGGAAAAATACACACGTGATTATACGTGCAGGCTCGTGCGTTGATGCGTTCACGCGAAATAATCGTACGTTCGATAACGGGTTTCTCGAAACGAATAATTAGAAATATACACTATCTTTCGGATTGATAAAAAGAATTGCTTTGGTATTATAAAGAGATTCAAAGTCACAAGTTATCGCACATTTAAATCTTCATGTACAGCGAGATAAAAGCGTAACGCCACACAAAAAATATAGAGATGGTATTAAACTTAATCTAAAAACCACAATCTTTTGGAAAATATAAATCTTTACACGAGAAACGAGTATATCACGACTCGCGAGACTTGTGGAGTCCAAGCCGGCTCGGAGACACATTACGGTCGGTCGATATATATTTCACCGTCGGGATAGGATGTCCAGACCGAAGCGGAGCAGAGCTCCGGGAGTCTCGTTTGCGATACGCCACCCGCAAAATAATTTTTGTATCAAAAGGAATAGGGAATGAAATAACGCTTGCGATCTTATCTCCGCTACGTCAGGTATTTTGTCCGTGCCCTCTCCCGCATCAAAGGTTACGACCAAACCCCAACGATCCTTGCGACTGATGATCAAACATAAATGCGCCCGTGTACGCGCGCGTGCACATACACGCCGTGTGCGCGCGTGTGCGCGTCCGGTAGCATCGAAGATCCATGCTTCGTGCGTGGGGTACGTCCATCTCGACGTGGACGTTCACAATAGCTTCTGTTTAGAGTACTTACGCTGAAGGGGAGAGCCGCTGGGTAACCCAAGTCAGCCATCTTACGTCGAATAAATCATCGCCGGGACGTTGGAGATATCATTGAACCGGTTGACGGAGAGAGTGGCGTCGCGCCTAATGCAACGGGTGTCGAGAGAATATCCGGATTCGGTAGATCCGCATGAGTAAGTAAGCACATTTGCCATATTTCGTTCGCAATAAGAGATATTTTTGTTTAAATCTTGTGTGCAAATTTTAAAAAAATGGCAACGTTAAAATAAATCTATTGGCACATGCGATTATAAATCGCAAAAGAAGATGATGTAGTAAAAGTTAAACCGTACAAGTTTTTCCCGAATTATTAATAATCGTGATAGTACTTGAAAGATACACGGGATATATTTCTCGAAGAACGGCGTTGCGATATGTGGATAGTATCGCGTATCAATCAAACTCCGAGGGCCACATTGTCTTACGCGTCACTCGGATAAAAGGGCGCCTGGGGTCCGCGTGCTCCGTAGGCCTTGAGGCCCCGGAGAGTGCCCGGGAGCTCAAGACCACCCGGACAGAACCTATATGCCCGACGGGGTTCTTATTGACTCGATACCAGCCTGCTGAATTGTATCCACGTCCTCGAATCAAGTGTCTTGCCCGACACCTCGTCGAACTGAGACTCGCGGAAAAATCGGAGAACAAGCGTTATGATTTAATATTTTCGTGTATTAATTATTTTTAATATTTTATACTTAGGATAAAAATATTACAAGTCCTGCTTTGAAAATTTGTAAATGTAAATGCAATATTCATTTTGTGTTGCAAAAATTATATCTAAATATAATATAAATTAATTATTTAAATCTTTGATAATATCTAAAATTTCTTTTTCTAATAACATTATATGCAGAAAATGTTACAACATTATTTACGTAATATTTGCTATTAAAATGTCGAATTATTAAATAAATATATATATTATATATTATATGCGAAAGAGATTAATATTTCATAAATATAATTTATAATCACTTTTATGATTCCTTTATAGATATTGATTTGTTAATATGAGAGATATTCGTGTATAAGACTCTACTTCTAATTATGAGTATTTCGATTCGGGAAAGATCGAACCGGAAGTCTGGAGAGGTTTTTACGATGCCTTGCCCACTATAATAACTTCTTATGATGAATATAGGGATGATCGACCGGTTGGCCATCTCCGCTGGTCAAATGTTCTTCGTCGACAGACAAGGATGCGGAGAGAGGGGGAAAAGGGATAAAGAGGCCCGGAGGGACCTCTCATGAGGACTGAGTACACAGTAGCAGACTTCTCATATAATGCGATATAATCACCTGGCATGACTACACACTATCTGATCCACATGCACACGAGCACGGTAGAGCCCCTATGCGCGCGAGTGCGAGCGCGCACGTGTACGTGTGTGTATGAACAGAAATCGCTGGTAGAATCCAACATTTGAATCCCAGGTGATCATTACTCACTGCTCCTGATATTACTTCAATTCAATCAGTGTCTCGCCGGCGCGATGGCTACCACATAGAGAGAGAAAGAGAGAGACGCATTTACATCAACGCGCGCCGATATTTATATTCAAACATAAGCACATACATCTACGATGAACGTAGAGTCGCGGTATTATACGCGCGGGTGATGAATAGATTCGGTTGTTGATGGAATGCAGTTCTCTGCGCATTGACGTTTATTGGTCGATTTTTTCAATCCCGGCTCGGCTCAAATCGCCATACCGTGTTACGAGTGACTCGTAAAGTCCCGTGATGAAATACTTCGTATTTACACGTATATGATCAGTCAATGCCTTGCTGCATCATCCAACGTCTTGCCCCGTTCGTTTTCCCGAAGACGCGTAAGCGCCGTGACGGCCAAGTGCTAGCGAGAACGCTAGCGGATAGCAGCATCCACGCGGTTGCATCTTGCATCCCGCAGACATCGCCAAGGACGGCGAATCCATGCCGCCGCTGCCGTTCTCCTCGTAAGAGAAGATGAAGAAGAAAAGGAGGAGTAGGCGGAGTGCAGCGTACGTGGGTATCCGAGTTGAAGGGGACTATCGTAGTAGATAATTCAGCGCGTATCTCGGTAGCCGCTCGCGTCCCTGCGGCGGCACGTTGCGTCGCGAGCTCCAAGACAACCTCTGATGCCGGAGCGTTCCCGCATCACACAATCATCCCACATGCGTGTAGGAGCACGCAAGACGGCTACGAGCGAGCTACTGTTAGAGGAAAGAGAGAGAGAGAGAGAGAGAGAGAGACGAGAGAGAGAGAGAGAGAGAGAGAGAGAGAGAGAGAGAGAGAGAGAGAGAGAGAGAACAAATCGAGCGGTGTAGAATGACAAGAAAGAATAAGTGGAAGAAGAGAACGCAACAGGAGAGGCAGAAAGAGAGAGCGAGAGAGAGGGAGAGAGAGGGAGAGAGAGGAGAGAGAGGAGAGAGAGAGAGAGAGAGAGAGAGAGAGAGAAGAGAGAGAGAGAGAGAGAGAGAGAGAGAGAAGAGAGAGAGAGAGAGAGAGAAGAGAGAGAGAGATCAGAGAGAGAGAGAGAGAGAGAGAGAGAGAGAGAGAGAGAGAGAGAGAGAGAGAGAGAGAGAGAGAGAGAGAGAGAGAGAGAGAGAGAGAGAGAGAGAGAGAGAGAGAGAGAGAGAGAGAGAGAGAGAGAGAGAGAGAGAGAGAGAGAGAGAGAGAGAGAGAGAGAGACGAGAGAGGAGAGAGAGAGAGAGAGAGAGAGAGAGAGAGAGAGAGAGAGAGAGAGAGAGAGAGAGAGAGAGAGAGAGAGAGAGAGAGAGAGAGAGAGAGAGAGAGAGTGAGAGAGAGAGAGAGAGAGAGAGAGAGAGAGAGAGAGAGAGAGAGAGAGAGGAGACGAGGTAGCAAAGTCGAACAACAAGAATCGAGATCTTGCTGACGGCCCCGCGAGAGGTTGGCGCCATCGCGTGATTACCAATTTGGAATTACCCACTCGCTATGCCGAGGGATGATGCGAAGGACGAGAACGGATTATCGAGGAAAGACCGCGATCGTCTCCTGGATCTTTTATATCCTTTCGCGGCAAAACAAAGTGCATTATTATAGCTAATAATCGTACGCCGATACCATCTACCGAGAACTTGCGATTGTTAACAAATGCAAATTCCATTTTCAGATAAAAAATAAAGAGATTCGATTAAAGCCGATTAAGATTCAAATTGATTTAAAATCTATGTCCAAATTGAACAACGATGAGTTATAAAATGGCGAGTTCGCTGATCTTCGCGGCGGATGATTGCGAAATTTTTGTCGGCGTGGCTGGATAAAATCGATAGATATCAGAAGAGGGAAGCCAGATAGTCGTAGTCGGTAAAGGTGAAATAGAGTCCGCGGATTACGAGGTCACGAGAAGATCCTTCCGCGTGCACTCGCGGTAAGTCGCCGTCTCGCGATGCTGCAACGGTTCGTTTAGTACTCTGCGTTGATACCACTGCTT